>NC_141853.1:23950099-24598432 GCF_024713525.1 Acromyrmex echinatior
GCGGAATCGCGTCGATCAAGCCGTCGATCTGGTCGGCTAATCTCGCGACAAACACTTCGATGGTAATGACCGACCCTGATCTTCAGCTTCGTCGAGTATAGTACCGTATATCTCGGCGCTAAGTAGCCATTAATACGACGTCGCTCGCGTGTCACTCCCAGCGACGCTGAAAGAGACGAATAGCCATCGGTGCCCACATACGTTACTCCTCTCGCATAGATCGTTACGGCTCCACCTATATACGTTGCAGTTAGCTGACACTGCGGTGATTTCCGACGGGCTTTTAGCTCAAAACCGCCGATTCCCGCCGCGTTGATTCAAAGCGCTCGAAGATAGATGACGGTTGATGGACAATCTATTAAGATCGATACGCTGTCACCCGTTTCTCTCATTCGTCGCTCATGTCGTCGGTGTGTTTGCCTCGCGGATCTTGTCTTATGCATCATGTCGATCGATTGTCGAATGATCGAGCACAATAAGAGCTTTAAAAGAACTGATTTAAGTCGCTTCCCGTGGCTACTATGGACGCTAGTCCCAACTCTAGCGAATACCGTTAATCTGCGATCGTTAGAAACATTTAGAGATTTATTGTATAACAAATATCGTAAAATTTTATCGATACCGATTAAACGATACGATGATTATGTAACAATTATAACGTAACTTAACGGAAACTTGCTTTTTACGATTTGAAACTGCTATAAAAAAACGAAAGGTTCCCAAACGTATGGTCGTTATAAAGCAGAATGTCGTCGAAACGATAAGCTTGGTGACATAGTGGACATGAGACCACTCGTACACGGTATCTATTCGGTCATCACGATCTTGCCGTGAATCGTGTAATCGCAAATCGTCGCGCGCGGGAAGGACGTGACCTCGAGAAAATATATGGTCGAGAAGAAAAGAAGAGAAAGACTAAGGGTCTTAAGACTGTTAAAGGGTCTTGAAGCATTTTACGTAACTCGATCTTTAATTAAATAGAGTCATGGCTTATTTCGAGCTAATAAAAAGGTGACTTAAATGAATCAATTAACATAAGATGTAATAAAATTTGAAAAAACAAAATTAATAAACATAAGATACAATAAAAATTCTATATATAATCGACACATCGTCAATGCTACAAATATATTATATAATTGTTATGTTCCATCGTCTTGATTTTTATTCGCTGAAGAAGGCTTTGTAAGCCGAAACGTTTGTTTTATTGACTTACATATAGAATTTTTATTATATCTTGTTTATTTATTAATTTTGTTTTTTTTTTCGAATTTTATATTAGATTTTATTGTATCTTATATTAATTGATTAATTAAGTCATCTTTTTGTTATGACGACTTATACACGACTTTGTTTAATTTGCAATAATATGAGCCTTTTTATCCGAAATTTTTTATGATTTCTTTATAATAATCTAACAGATTGTCTTTTCTATCGCTTACACAGCTAATCTGATTTCAATGCCCATTAACAAGACAGAGTCGAAAAAAGATGAAAGCCTTTTCACTATAGAAAAGATCTTGTATCTTATTTGACAGAAAAGATCTTATATCTTATAACAATAGAAAAAGAATGTAAAAACAGAAATAAATGATTAGTTCTAAATTACTTTTTTGTCTACATATGAAACATAAGTGATGATACTTAATGGTCAGTTTCATTTCGATATTTCCCTTTGACAATAGCAGTGTCAAAAGAGAAGAAAGACACGCGATATGCCTTTTTCACCACTGACAAAAAAATCTTTTAAAAAATAGTCTTATAAAAATAATGAAAATATGTAAAGGATATAAAGACAAATAGATAACAAAATTTCTAATTTACCTTTTTTGTCTACATATATAAAGAATGTTTCATTTTTCTTCTTTTCTGATTATAGATAGAGATATATAAAATTTTGAAAAATATATTTCTTACATATGTAAATATTACATGTGTTTTGTTTTATTTTCTATATTGTTATTTGCACACGCAATTTCATTTTATTACTTATTTCCTTTATATTATCCAAATATCTATTCATATTTGTAATAATTACAAGCATTAAGCAATTACTGATCATGTGACTTACAATTTTTAATACTAATTTTTATTGAATTGACTAAATAAATTAAAAACGATTATAATTTTAGAATATAAAAGATGCTCTGTTGTGAGAAGTTTCCCAGAAAATTTTCTATTCTCTATTGCAAAGAAAAGCGGGAAGAGAAGATAGGCGCGAGAGGATGAGGATACTTCCTTGACAGTATATCGCTTCTCGATCTTAAACGTTTTCCGAGTCGTTGCTGCTGCTCCGCGATCCTGTTCGGTCGTAGAAGTCCGCAGTTGAATCATTTGCTTTACTACCGTCACGTATAAGCCGAGCGCGGACATGGAACATGGACGGAAAAGAACGATCGCGTCTGTGAGCATAGAGGAGTCTACCGGGGGCGCGTCGGACTACCGGTTAGTTAAGATAGCGATCCGAGCGTGGCATCGAACAATGCCATAAAGTAGCACGGCCAGTAGTGAATCAAGCCTTATGGCGAAAACGTGAACGATTAGTGCCGATCTGTGTTAGCACAGATTCGTATGCGACACGTCGATCCGTGGCTCAGACTCAGCTCCGGCTAGAGATCCTCAAGTAAGGATTGGACACCATACTTTTGGTCCGCCATGTTTTTTAGGATCTGCTTAAGATAGAATTAAATAGATTATGCATTAGCTAGAATAAGATATCTACGCATCTTATTCTATCTTACGCATCCATCTCATTCTATCTTAGGCAAGTCCTGAAAAATATGATGGATCAATCAGAGGTTGTCTAAATGGTATCCATTTCTTACTTGAAGATCTCTAGCTTCGACCGTCTTGCCCCGCCGCAAGAGACTTCCGTGGATAATTCGCTAGTTTCCGTGGAACAGAGATGCGTGTTCGTACGATGTAATTGTGCAATCGACCGTGCGTTTTAATAAATCGCGTTTTCTCGGTGGTCGCGATTACTTCACCGGTCGTGGACAAACGTGTACCGAACGCCTGTAAACGCCGCGCCGCCGTTGATTATCGCCGACCACCAACGACGTGTACGGCGCAGTCGGCGTTGTCGAGGACCTTGTGATATAATGATCCACGGATATCTCTCGATAACGGAATCGAATCTAACGTTAATTTTAAGAGTCGTTCAAGAGAAATTTATGTGATAAGATTCCCATGAGAAGGTGCATATTATCGTTCTTAAACACTTTGTTTTGTAAGACAGAATATTTATTTGGCAACTGCCAATAGGATAATTTTAAGCATGTAAAACATTTAAAAAATTATTTTTTTATTATTATAAAATGATCAAGGTAGTCTAAAAAAATATTATAGATCGTTGCGATCACGTGAAACGATTTGTATTCTTAGGAATAAGGACTATTCTTAGAAATACAATGATGAATCGGCGAAAATGATTATCATCGGCGGTCCGGAAGTAAAACGCGCACGGGGAAGAGTAGGAAAGTAACGGGGGCAAAAAAAAAAGGGCATAGCGAGGTACTCGAAGGGCCGCAAAAGTCGAAAGGACAATCGCTCGTCAAAAGCGGCCGTCAAAACATCCCCAAGGATCCATGGCGAATCGAATTCTCACAGTAGACCTGCGACGCGTTAAGCTGGCAACCAGCGGCGGAGGTTCCACGATAAGTGGAGAAGAAGGTTCGCGAAGAAGTTGGCTGGTACCCTCTTCTACAGTGCGACAATATGTGACCGCAAACAAACGAGTAGCAGCGATAGGGGGCGCCAATGCGCATTCAAGACCGGACAGACTGTCATTTGTCACGTCTTTCACGGTCTCTAATGACACGAACTGCTTTTGGATGCCTTCTTCTTATGCCAGGCCAGGCCGGGCACCTGGCACTGACTCGCTTTATTATTCTTCTTTCCTACTTCGGACCCCCTCCGCCTTTCGTCTGCTCTTTCGCCCCATCCTCTCCACCTCCTGTTTCTATCTCCGTAACGATCGCGCGATCTATCTCTTCGTCTTTCCGTCGCGCTCGGTCTTTCTGGCTCTCGTACGTGGCGTTGTGCGACGGTTAAATTCGATTTGTTAGGATTAAGGACGGCACCGCTACGGAAGTGTCCTGCGCGATTTAGCGAACACTTATTGAAAGCCCCGAGAGATTAGAGAAAGCATTGTCAAAAGTTCCACTGTGTATATTATTAAAGAGAGCATGACCTCCTGGGAGAGTATTGGATCTTTAAACGTTTCTGCATAGAGAGAGGTAATTCTTCTTATCATATCCGTTTTAAATTACGTCATAATTTCCGCGACGCGTGAGGTCGCTAGAAAGACCGGTCACTAGTTCTTCGAAATGCCATGAAATAAATTCGCAAGTCCCTTTTGTGCCTCCAAACCGATCTTCGTGTTTCTCTTCTCTACTATTTAGTCGTGTGGAGCGAATTCCGCTCCGGTAACGCGTCTCGTCGGCAGTCTGCATGATTTAAACTCATTGGGTGCCACATCCGCGCGCGCGTTTAGCTCCGACGCGCGTTCACGCATATGCGGACCGAAAAGCATATACGAGGAACGGATGTTCGTGTTCACAGTAGTTGGTGGTCGCTTTCGATCGCTGTACAATCTGCTCCGTAGACTTGTGCAATCACTCTTTCGCTATATAAATTGCGATATTGTTTCCATTCTTTGTTATTTTTAATGAAATATACATTGAGAGAAAAATGTTTGGCAATTGTAACTATAATTATATATCTATTACTGCTATAATAATAATAATAACAACAGTAACTATGTATATAGTTCTAGCAACAAATGTATATAGTTGGTAGCCTAAAATGACTATAATTATAGTTATTATAGCCATAAAATAGTTGAAATTACCATAAAAATGATTCAAGGGACTATAATCTTACAGTTATATTTTTTGGGACAACCACAAAAAATATGATTATGCCAAAATATAACTGTAAAATTATTGTCACTTGAATTATTTTATTGTTGCTAGAACTATACACATAGTTACTGTTATTATAGCAGTAATAATCATGATTATAGTAATATATATTAGGTGTTGGAATTAATTCGTAGCGTTTTACAAGTGATGGGAAGTACTTTCATTAATGTATTTTTTAATGCTCATGTGAAATAAATAACATTCTTTCATTAAAAAACGCTACGAATTAATTCCAACACCTAATAATTATAGTTACAAATACCAAACATTTTTCTCTCAGTATAGGTACATACATTATATTAGTATAATATTCTTTCCGAATTGTTACAGTCAATTTCTTGAACAGTGTCAAATTTAACCTAATTTGAACCGTTTTAAACTGTTTAACTTCATTATTTTAGTATAAAATAAATAAACAATATATTGAATAGGAGCAGTGGCGACTCAAATTAGATTAAATTTGATACTGTACATTTAACAGTATATTGTTTTTTTTTTCTTCAGAAGTTGTGCAATTGTACATTTGCGCTACATAAGAATTTTATTACGTATTCGAGAATGTTAGAATAAATAAATATATTTATTCAACCCAACCTTTAGAATGTACTTATCGTAATTCAAAGACGCTTCGTTTCTCAGACAGATTAACAGATTGCTTATTCGCGACGTTACTCATGAATCGCTAAAGAGTGATTCGATATTTCTTCGCTGGAAGGAATGAGAAATGGGATGATACGAAAAAGGCTCGAAGGCCTCGTGACGTGTGCTCTCGAGTGGTCGTACGACAAACGGCCATCGTTCATCATCAAAGAACGACTAGAACGAGATGGCATAGTAGGAGCAACTCCAGTACACGGCACTCCACTGGTGCTGCACGTCGAACCAATACGTCTACCGAATGACACAAACGGACACCTTGCTGTTCTAGCTTCCATTCCGTAATGTCTTACATGACTTCTGATACAGGCATGACTTTTGACTCGTCAATAAAAATTGCCGTAATTTAATAATATAATGTTCATACATTTTAAATATACCTATATTTACTCGTATACGTGAGATACAAAGAAGTTTTCCAGTTTGTCATTTTTTTGCAGAGTAAAAAGTAAGTTTTCTCTCTTTATCATTTTAACACGTATGTATAATTATCGAAAATGCAAAGTGATTACAGCTTGATCGTATATCAATGAAGAGATCTCGATTACTTGATTTTTCAAGTGTTATGGAGAGAAAAATTACTACTATATTTTTATTATTATGAAGATTTATATATTATAATCAATAATTAATTCCGCTCTCTACCGAAAATTGAAAATTATTTACGACTGTGAATACCGATCTGAGTTTTGGGTGTGGGATCGAGGAGGTGACATGTAAACGGGCAGATAGATATTATCGCACCGCTATTTATGCTCCTGGTCCAGGAAGGATCCAAAGAAAGAATGGGGGACCGAGAAGATTCGCGGGAGAAATCGCACAGCAAGAATCTCCGCTTGCAAAACAGTCCGTCGGATCGTTTGCTGATTATCCGCGCGTAACCGATCGGACGGCCCGCGGACAAAGCAAACAAGTTGTTTCGCTACACTTTGCGCGAAGCGAAGCGGAGAGAAGAGGAGACGAGCGAGAAAGAAAGAGAGAAAGAGAGAGAGAGAGAGAGAGAGATAGTGGCCGTGGGCCATCGCGCGCCGTTTCGGTCATAAAACCAGGAGTTATGGTTATTTAAAAACTTATTGGCCCGCCCATGCGGGTGCGGGGAACGGGCTGCGGAGGCGGGGGACGATGGCAAGCTGTAGGGAGAGGAAGAACGCCATGACCCAGCCGAGATAAATCAAAGGATATTAAGATCGTTCCTCCCCCTTTGCGATACCCTCTCGCTCCCGCTCGCGGTCGAAGGGGGAGTTTTTAGCCGAATGCATTACGGGGAGGCAGAAGGCCGCCATAAAACTATCTGTAGTACCGTGCACGGGCTATACGTACCCGCGTGTACCTGCCTACTTTACGTTCCGATCGGCGACAAGAGACCGGGAGCAATTCACCGGATCCGAGGAGCAAAGTGGATCCGTGATAAACGGATATTGAGTTTCGCAGGGATCTCTCTGTCGCGTGCAGTGCCCTTTCTAATCCCACGAATACCCATGTCAGAAAACGCCGTATTCCGTCTTGGCCCTTGATCGTGGATTTAAAACATTATTTGTGTTTACTTGTGCAGTGGTGAATACGTGCGAATTGCAAACTCGTTCGTATCAGGTTTTGGTTCCCAAAAGCCTAATCTACTATGAGCTCTTTGCTATTTTCTGCTTTTTACCTCTTGCCTTTTTCCTCTTCGTTTTATCAATAATCGTGTTACGATGATTCTGATCTTTTCCAAAGTTTGTCAACTTTTATCTCGAGGAAAAGAAAAAAGGAAAACGAAGAAACAGAAAGCAAAAGATACATTGTAAATTAGTGTCAATTTTTATTACGTATGATATATCGCATAGATATATATATGTTTTGCATTGTTATTTCTTCATTAAACATCTGGATACTCTGAACGTAAAAAAATTCAAAAGACGTATACTTTTACATGAGTTTTCTCAGCTTAATAAGAAAATGGCCTTTGGCGACCCGTAACAATTACACGCGTCAGCGCGGGAGGAAATAAGAGGGAAGAAGAAGGTATCCAACGATCTATGAAGTTACACACAGCACGCACGGGACGTTCGTTTGCACTCGCTGTACGTCACGGCATTTAGATGCGAAGGCGAAAGCCGTGCTCGAGCGACCCTCGGTTCGCTGGCGCGCGCACACACACATATAGCACACGAGGATTATTAATGAGTGCATCTCAATCCGGCAATTTTTCCACGTCGCGTCGGGTAATGCACGAACCGCGGGGGGGCGAGCAGGCTATATTGCCCGATCAATCAAAATGAGCCCGGTATGGCAACTGCCGCGCTCTCGGCGGCGCTTCGATCCGAAAGCCTTTTCCGAAAGCAACGGTGGAAGCAGCGGCTGTTTGAAAATTCTCGGCCGTGACCCGCGTCTTTTGGTTTCAAGGACGAAAAAATGCGAGGAAACGACGCAGAGGCGTGTAGAACTCTGGAAGAATTCCTTATTCGAATGAAGGAAACGTTATCGTGTTTACGGCGGCAGATATTTCGTCATGATTTTTATTACAAGCTCTACAACACGTAGTTAATGATTATCTTCGCGTCATTTTACATTTTTCAATTGCTGGCTATTATCTTATCGTTTTTCACGACATCGCGAGAAAGTCGAGACGCATATGATATTTATACGTCATGTAGACATCCTAGTGAACCGGAAAAAATAATGACAACACATTGAAAGATTTCTCTTTAAAATAATTTGAAATTATTTCTTCAAAACTATAATTTGTATGTGTTATACAATTATAAAATATATCACTCCCCCTTATTATTTAAAAAATGACACAACTCAAGAAATTAAATTTCCCAGAAAAAGGGAAAAATTATTTTTTAATTTGACAGACAATATTATTGACTAATAATATCGACAAAAAGAATATATTTTTAACATGATCAAATGTCATTTTTATTTCACAATTCTTAAAAAATCTTTTTGAGTTGTGACAATTTTGATAATTTTTTATGAAATTAAGTTAATTCACTTTTGATAATTGATATTTACTTAACTCATTCATAATAATTCGGATAATAATTCGAAAAAATTTTTTGAGAGTTTTGAAGTAAGAGAGCGATATTAGAACTTCGCAGTTGGACTTGCTAATTTTTTAAATTCGTATAGCGTGTATCTTTAAAAAAAAAACTAATCGCGAGAAAGAGGGAAGAATGTCGCAAATGTCATAAAGTTGCTTGTTTCAATTGAGCTTCGTATTCCAATTGAGCATTTCGTACGCATAATGTAAATAATTAAATATACCGTTCGCATATTATTAATACTCGTACGACATTAATTTCACTTGCGAGTATTTGCGTTTACGCATGTAAACGGTCGGCTAATGCTGGAGGAGAAAGTTATCCCGATGGAGTTGTACACAGTAATTATCTTTCTCTTACTTTTAGCTTCGTTTGACTTCTTCGACCTCTGCATAAACTATTTTATGCCCAAGAAATGACAAAAATGCTGCTCCAATTTAATCCGTAGGATAGTCATTATAAGATATATTTATTATTAGTATATACTGATAGATCATTCATTATACATGTATATCGATAGATCTTGCCTACCTGCCTGATGAAGGAAAGGATGTAAAGAATGTAAAAGAAAAAGATATAAAAATATTATTTGGAGCTGCTGGATAGAAGTCTTATTAAGATTGCTCTACAAAGGTGAATCTTTGTAACATCTTTGTCCTCGATGAAAAGAAAGAAGGGCAGCCACGTGGCTTTGGGTAATTGTGGGTTCTGTTTGAACTGGTTGGATACTAAGGCTCTGGAACTTGTCTCTATCCTCGGACGCTCGACCTAAGATGTTAGACCCAAATGTTCCCTCCTAATGTAGGGTTACTCGGTCGATTCTATTGGGCCATACTTTCCAGCGGACATTCTTGCGAGAATGTTTGCCGCAACGCTTTCTTTTTCAGTCTGTGGCCTCGTACTAGATGTAATACTGTTGTTAGTTCGTAGTAAATTGATGGTTTGTGAGATACGAAGACAGAGACAGATCTTTGTCTTCGTGAAAACAAAAATAATGCACGTTAGAATAGGAAATAATATAAATTATTAAACATAAAATTATCAATGACAACTATGTGTGTGTGTGTGTGAATATTTTATAACTATTTTATTAGATTATATACATATATATAGTAAAATTTTGTGCAAAATGAAAAAAATATTTAAAAAATTGCATTATTGATCAGATTACCTATATTGTACAATAAGATTATAAAACTGAAAATACATAAATGATTATATGATTAAATATTTGATTAAAAATAAAACATTTACACATACATTGTGAGCTAAATGTGATTATTAAGAATTTATATTATCTATTTATATTTTTTCATTCTTTTGTCAATATATTTTTATATTATTTTCGCGAGAATAATAAAAATTTCGGGCATGATCTTACATTTTGACAAGCTAAACGAAATAATTTTTTTATGAAACAGATTAGAGTCTACTCTTACCTCTGGCATATACGCAGTACTGATTTGTTTAACGTATCTACTGGTTAACTGTTTTGAACTATGTGATGATTAATCACAATGAATTTTAGAGCTCATGTATAATTTATATCAAAATAAATAAATAGCATTACGAACCATAATGCTTCCCATTAAAAAATTACAGTTCTTTATGAAGTTTATCTAATAGAATGTTAGGAAATTTTATAAATTATAAACTTCAAAAATAACAGATGTACACATTTATAGCTTATTATAAATATATAAAATTAATTACTTGGTGAAAAGTATTTTATATATAAAAAAAGATATAACCTTCTCTTTGATATATATTAATTATTGTGTTTAAAACTTAAAAATTTTAAGAAAAACAAATTCTTTTATGCAAGTAAATTAATATGTTTTTCATTTATCAAATAAAAAATCTAATTTGATTTCGATCATATCAACGTTCGCACATTAACGCATAAATTACGCATAGCCTGCCAAGAGTCTGTTAAAAAAGACATTACGGCAGCAGAACCATTTTTGGATCATTACCGAGACCATTGTGGTAATGAGTGAATGATTGGACAGGATAGAACAGAGTGGTTCGTAGGCGTGCGTCTTCGTCGGAGTGAGACACGCTGAAGTGTCAGGGGCGTGTGCGTAAAATCACGCGATTCCAATAATGGATGGATGAGCGGCATCGTCACGGAAGCAGAAAATGCTTGGACAGATGGACGTAATTGAACGTATCGGGGAATCCTGGTGTTTCCGTTTGTCCGCGATATGTTGAAGGTTATTACAGGAAGCAATAAATATTTAAAAATGCCAAAACTCAACTTTGTACTGTATTATGTATATTCCAAGACATACATTATATTGTTAAGAAATTGTTTTCTCTAATTGTTATTTAGCAAAAAATATCGGGTTTCATATAACTATAATATCTAAATATATTATTGAATATATGTACGTGATTTTAATTATGAAATTGAAACATTTAGTTATCGTTACTCAAAGAATTCGCAGATTGATATAGCCCGTAATTACACTTTATTCTAAGACTTTATAAAAGGAGCTTCGTTTTCAGTTCTCGAGAGATCTTGCTAATATTAAAGCGGAAAACAAACAACCTTGTAAGAAACTCGCGAAAGGAATCTTTTAATAACGCGGAATAACGTTATACACATACACGCGATTCGATACGATGTATTATCGATGAAGTACCGCTGCTGGTATCTAAGTGAATTACAGATTACAGCATATATATATATATATATATATATGTATTTAAGCGCGCGCAATGGTTTATGAACTACGGTCTGAAATCGATTCCGCGATTCGATTTGCGATCGCGGGGACTCGTGGTGGACCGAGCCATCAAGAAGCGGAGCCCCTCCGCGATCCGGAGAGGATAATGATCCCGAACTCATTTCGTGGTCATTCCCTCTGATTGATCTGATTAGTACGGCCTCGGAACAGGTCGATCGGTAAATGATCTCGAGTGATCTCAATCAGCTTCCGAAAAAAATAAAACGGCATCATCGATCGTCTCTCCCCCGCCCAAAGGGCTGTCTCCCTCGGCCTCTTCCTCTTATTTGCTCTCTGTATCCCTGTCTTTTGCCTTCTCTTCTTCTTCTGCCATTCCTTTCATCTCTCCACACGATAATGAGAGCCTCCCATGTGGAAAAGGGATTATTTGCGGCACGGGATCGAAAATGCCGTGCGAGCCTCATTATCGGATGCACGACTACCACGATTCTGGAGCGGCTCTCGTTTCGACATCGTTCCTCCCGATCCTCGAGACCCGCGGCAGGTAGAGAGACCGCCGCCGCGAAAGATCTTTCTTCCTCCATCGTGCCGCTATCGGCGAGGAATTGCTGAAACCGTAAATCAACGGCAAGGCCGGGTTAGGGGTTGAGGAATTGGAGCGGTCTACTCCTCCTTGCCTTTACGTCGCAAGCACGATGCGGCAGTTAACTGAAATGCGGTCTCTTCGAGAATACAGGTGTTGTTCGTTAGTCGATGTTGGTGTACGAGGAGAATTCAGATCAACTTATTATTACCAGAAATCGGTGTGCGAATTGGCACTGGCAAACGATTTAATGAATATATGCAAAATTACAGTACCGCCGACCATCCGCAGTTCCTTTTACATTTTTTCTTCTAACGGAGAAGAGGAGAAAGTCCAAAGTGGCGAATGGTATCGATGCAAGTCCATTTAAAGTATCATAAAATTATTATCGCGATATTATTTAACGTTATTTAAGTTTGTTTTCTGTGATTGAATTAGTATATATTTTTGGAACTTAAAGTGAGTATGTTTAATATTTGGCAATAGCGAGAAAAAGAGTTTCAATGTGGGAATAACAAACAGATCTTTTGTTTTCTGTATTATATTTTTCTTCTTCTGCAAGAAATCCTGCAGAGCTTTTCGGGATTTTGTTCGGGCTATGTTTCATTTTTCTTTCAAGACTTCCATGCATAATTTTTAAACAATTATTCTGAAAGTATTTCCTTTAAAAGGTTGAGCGAGACTTCCTGCTTTACTATTCCTTTACAACGCATCCGACGATGTTGTGTATTTATCTTAACATTATCTGGATAATTATGAAGCGCTTAAAAGGTTCCGGTCGCGACAACCCCAATAAACGTTTATCTATCCATCTCCGCACGATTTTACCTGTCCACGATTTAACGGTCGTCGTATCGACCGTTGGCCGTCGCAAGCTCGTTTACGATTCTGCCTGCTTCTTCTCTCCTGCACGCATCTGCACGCACAGTGCATGCACGCGTGCGCTTATAATATACCGAGACGTCGAAACACAAGAAACGTCACGTATTGTGCTGAGATCCGCGCCGACTGTGGCACGCCTTTAATGGTTTACGACGAAACGTTTAATCCTCAACCATTCGGATTCTTTTCGCTGGCAAATCGGACAACCGAGTGGTGTTTACGTGAAATGTCAGCTCGCAGCGGTGCCGACCTGTTGCACGCTCCGGTACGCATCAAAGTGCCGCGCTTCCTAGTTTCACTGCTCGGACAACCATTGACTGGCACGCGTCAAGGCCGATAAAATATAGCGAAAGAATGAAAGAGTGTTTTAAATGAAATAATATTATATCAACGCGCCAGTGAAACAGTAGCAGAAAGAAATATTGAAGAACAAAAAGATGTACAAGAGACGGAGAGAAAATAATTGAATAAAATGAATCACTATCTCTATGTCGATGATTTGCTTTGAAATGAATTTATTACTAAGAGAAAGTGTAACTTTTGTTTCCTTATATAACAATTTAAAAAAAATATATCTGCACTCGTCTATCTCTATGTGATACAATTTCTACATGGAAAGAATTTTCTTCTAAAGTATTTAAAAATTTAGTTAAGTACAGATATGAAATAATTTTGTTTTGGATTATCAAAATAATTAGAACACTTGAACTGGTTGCTAGCTAAAATGTTAAAACTGTTTGCAGCATTGCTCATCATGTTTGAATTTTCTACATAAATTATTTTATTGGTTATTTAACAACATTCTTTTCAGATCTGTATCTACTCAAATTTTTAGACACTTCAGTAAAATTGTTTCGTGTAATTATAAGTTTTTTTAAGTCAACCTTATCCCAATAAAATTTTCTATACTATCTATATACTAATATCGAATTTTATAATTGTTTTACATTGATGAACGTTACATTAAGTTTAGATTACATGCACGAAAAGAGCTTATACAAAATTATTGGTTATTATCCGTAAATTTAGAGATATTAACATCATGTTCTTGTATAATAATGTTGCGCTCGAATACATGGCTGAAGGAAAACATCGGCGAACGCTGAACCATGTCAAAACTTTTCCCGTGGGTCTTCGGGACAGTCTACAGATCGTTAGTTACGACTGATTAGCGGAACGTGCTCATGCATAGATCGTTAGCTGCCATTGTTTAGTCCAACGTTCCTCGAAAGCTTTCTTTCGACACTAACTTCTCGTCGCCACGATTCTTCACGTGGAAGTAGGCTCGTAGAATAAACAAATAAGAATAACTTGCATTTCGGTTGCGACTCTCACGATAGAGCATCGAACAAAGCATAAAGTATCGCGATCTGACGGGTGGTTCATCGTCGATTTCATCGAAACATCCAATGTCCGTGTTTCGTGTCTGTCGCGAGAGAACACGCGATATGCAACGCGCGGCGGTGGGGCGAGCACGCGATACACAATCCACCTCCAGTAAAATTCGAGTTGGAGTTCGGAGTATTCGCTGTACCGTTCCGGAATTCCGTTCCAGTTCGTTTAATGAGGAACGGCTTTTTAACATTCCTTACGCAAGCGAGCCAGCGTGAGAACCGCGAAATGTGGGGTCGCGGCCCATAAAATCCGTGAGTCAGGCGCGCGCAGTTCGGCGCACGGATTGTTGCCGTGTGCGATACAGGAGGAAAACCCGTCGGGCAAAGCACGTAATCGCACGGTTAAACGTACGTTAGCGCCCGCCACGTTTATCGGCGCTTAAAGACGCGGGAGTACTTTTTCGTCGTGGCCGCCGCAGCCGCATCGTTGTACTGCCGTACCTGGTTTAATCTTCGCGGCCCGTTTTCGAAATACCGCAAATTAGAATGTTACAGGTCGGGTCGGGTCGGGCTTGCGTTCGAGGAGAACTGAGTTGTCGGTAGATACAGCGACAGGTACAAAGTATAAACCCAGGTCCGTAGCTCTGACCTGTACGGCAATTATGATCGCATCGAGTTCGCTTTAGAGCGCGCCGTTAGAACGCTTCTAATATTTTGTTTAATTTCCCTGCCGCGCACGCAACTGAAAGTGTTATGTAATTGGATGCAACTTTCCGCGCGGCATCGCAAATCATGCTGTGATTTATAAACGGCTTGTAATGTCGTACAACGCCGGCCGCCTTTCTATACTCCGGATAAGATACTTACGTCTGCTTCATCGCAGATTTGAAATGAATTATTAAGAGATTGTATGAAACATTTAGATTTCTTAACAGTTTTATTTTTACGTATTACTGCGTCTTTTACGTCTGTATTAATTCCGTCTGCAATATCATATTTTTATTCTCTCCTTTGCAATCCGAATCTTTTTATCGAGTTCAAGTTTTTTTATTGTTCTAGGCTTTCAAAAAAATGTGAAAAAATTCAGGATTACTTTTCAACATCTCTGTTGCATTATCAAAGTTTTTTTAAATGTTAAATCTTTATTTAATAAAAATTGAAATTTGAAAGAAAATTACATTTGTCTAGCAAAGATCTAGCAAAGATCTAGTAAATTGCAGACGAGTAAATTACTATATAAAATTAAAGTATCTTTTTTATTCAGTCAATCATATCTTTTTTATTAATTCCACGTTTAATTCGAATTTAATCTTAAAAGTCTATTTACATGACGCCAATTTCATTCATATTTTTGTCAAAATAATTAAAAATCGAAAACGTATAAAAATATGAGGAAATGTAATTGCTTAATTTTAAAAAGAGTCGATTTTCAATATTTAAACTATGATATCTATCTAGGTATTCTGAGATATGTCGTTATGCCAGAAGAGCGATATCTGATTTAGCAAACTAAATCACATCTATAACGAAGATGTAATAAACGTTGCTCCAAACGACTCCAATTGGGGCGCACATCCAATTAGATCCCTCCAGGAGGAACAAAGCAAATCGTTCCTCGACAACTTGACATTTTCCCTGGCGGGTGGTCCGTTGCCGTTCTCTTTTGCGACGTAGATACGATACAAATTTCGACCATAATCTTCTCGATGAAGTCGAGCGGGTTCATGAACGAATCAAGGAAAGAGACAAAAAGCGATCGAGGCTCGTAGTCACGAATACCAGCCGTCTCTCTGGGAGCTGCTCCGTCTCGCTGTGGAAGGATATGCTGTTGCTGTTGCTGCTGCTGCTGTTGCTGCCGTTAGTGCGTTATTGAGGGAGGGAGGGAGTGAAGGCAGTCGGGCGAAGGGGTAGCAGCGAGATGCATTTCGTGGATTAAGAAGGTTATATACCTGGCGGTCTCACGGCGAGCCGGCGCGGTAGGAGTCTAATAAGATGTAACTAAATTATGATTGGATTCATCATTGCTGCGAACGGAATTGGTATGGTCGATCGCTTCTGCGAGCTAGAGTGCGGTTCGGAACGGTGCTGTCCGGTCAATAATTCATCGGCCCCGGGGCTTTCTATATGAAGCGTGATATACCGTGATCCCGAATGAGCGATTGCCAACGGTAAAGCGAGACGGAACAGGGGGATCCACTCTCTGCGCTTCGGTTCTTCTGCATACTCCTGTTTCTGTTTACGATCCGTCCAGTCGCGTCTGTCTGTGTTCCTTTTGGAATGGGGTTGCTGTTACGTAGTAGATACGAAGACGAACCAATGAAGACTCTCCGCAGATATTATGTTGACTCTTGGTGATCATGACTCTGGTGTGATGCCATACACTCGCGCGTCTTCTACACTTCGACGATAGAGATGGTAGACGGAGGCAAAGGAGGACTCGCAAATTTTTCATTTAATTAAAATCCCATTGCTACGAATTGAAGAAATTTCTCTCTTCGATTTACTTACATTTTGCGTTTGAATTATACGTTACAGCATCTTACTAACAACATCTCTATTATAAAATAAGGGAAAAGAATAGTATTAGCATATGCACGCACATTAGTTTTTTTTTTTTTTTTTTTTTTTTGGAGGAACTTTGAAAGACGCTTTGATCTCATTGATCACCGTTCCCTTTTCGTCAGAAATCTGACATGAGTAAGAGAGAAGGATGGTGAGACTGGATAGGAGGAGAAGAAAAGGAAGAACCTCCGTGACTTAGCGCTTATGTAAAACGCGCATAAACGTTCGTTTTGTTGGTTGAATTAGCCCGACGTAGGTTTCTCGGCTCTCGAAGAAAGGGAGCGAAGAACGCGAATGGAGAACGGGGATGTTCGTTCTCTCCCTCTCTCAGTACAATCTCCCCATCCTTCTCTCTGCCACCCTTGGAGCCAATCACGGACTAGTCATCCTCGGCCAGAGGCCCTTCGTATCTTACAGTACCAGAAGGGTGATTTTTGCATGTCACGTGGGCAAACGGGCGCGCATCATGAATGCCCGTCGTTAGGCCCTCGTTGTGCTACGATGATGTCGGTTTCACGCAACGATACGCCCCGAGGACTACCACGAAGAGCGCTCGCTCCACTTTAGCCCCATTCCGAGGGCCTCTTCCGTCGTGATTCGGGCGAATTTACTCTCCCGGTACGATGGGATGTGATGCGAATCCGCCTCTCGTATCTGGCCATTTATTATACATGGACACGTAATCTTTGGCATTAACGATGACTGTCGATAATAACAGGGTGTTCTTCTCATGATCTTTGGTACAGTTGAATAGAAATGGGTCGAAAGAGAAAATTGGAAGAATCGTACGGTACTTTCCATATTAAAAAATAATGTGAGTTGCGAGAATTAAAAAAATAAAATGTATGTAATTTAAACGCTAAATATATAATTATATATAAAGAATATCTAAATAATAATATATCGCAAATAAATATATTATATATTAAATAATAATTATAATTGTTAGAATCATAGTTATTAGAAAATGATGAATAGAGATATCAAAATAATAAAAATTGTTTAAAACATTTAGAATTAATAAAAAAAATCTAATCGAACAGTATTTCAACGTAAATCAATGTGCAGAGATGAAATGGTAACACACTTTTCTATTTCTAAGAATCACGAAGTCTCAGACAAATGCTTTTACCTCGAAATAACGGTGAACATAACAGAAAACCCTTTGCCCTAAATTGCTTCACCGTTTACTTTAGTAAACCTAAATAAGCTTTAGTAACCTAAATAAGCTATAAAACAACTTATTGCTGAACGGATGCTGTATAAAGATACAGAAACTCGAGTTTCTTTTTAAGAAATGGCAGAATACCCATTAAAATTGCTAGAAGAAATGATAAAAAAAATTTAAATCAATTTTTATGATAGATTTTTCCTTTGCTTTTCCCTTTCTAAAGAAAGTATGAAAAATATTTATATTTTTTTAAAGAGATTGATCGTCGAAAATTAGAAGTCATAAAAATGTATAGAGTTACAAAAATAAAAAATGAAAAGAATATAGTACAGGAAACCGAGACCGGTCGTTGCTTTTGAATAATGTTTTTTTAGAAAAAAGTGAATATAATATCTTTAAAGATTATATATTATATATGTTATGATTCATCTTAGATATTAAACATCTCTTACCAATAAATATTATTCTTGAATATATCATCATACAAATAGGTTAAGTTTAAATAAAGTTACAAAAATGTGACAATTATTGATTCGATTTAATTTAATTTGACTATTCGGCGTTAATGACCTTGATTCGTACATTTCTAGAAGTAACTATTAAAAAGCGTACATAGTATGTGATTAAATACATACTTTCGTTAATTCGTGTCTGTTCAAAATTTGAATTTTTTCGTGTAAAGATAAATTTTTCTTGCTTGTTACTACAATATAAAAAGAATTACGTGCAGCGAAATGCGGAAGTGTGTTTGATTTTTATTTACAATAGAAAAAAAACTCATAAAGTTTTGAATGGGTTTGCAGACACATTTTTTAAGCATCATAATTTAGCTTTGCTTTTATTTTTCCTTTCATTTCAATTGCTTCCTCTATCCTTTTAACCAGTTCTGGTCGAGGTCTCTTTAAGTTATTACCAGTAGAAACTACAGTATTAGAAATATATTTTAGCATTACAAGGATAGTATTATATTATTGACGATGCTCTGGTGTACTCTTCGTTTTTCTATATTTAACCTTGTAATAATTTTCCCAGTTTTTTAACGTTACATGGACGCCTAAGGGTCCGTAAAAAGATCGGCCGGTCATCGATTAGCCTAGTGTTACATTAATTCTGCAGTTTTTGCCTGAAAGGACATGAAATCTTTATGGGTTTCACACGCAATATATGAGGTCAGTTCTTCGATTTTTTATTCTTTAAAAAAATCTGAAAATGTTTCTATCTCTTCAGCAAAACTTTAGTCTAAAAAAATGAGCCGGTTCTTTTATGCTTATTTATTTCCCTTCCTGTAACATAAATTAAGCCTTATCTTTTTTAGTATTAGTAAAATATATTTCTACATATATCCAAAAATTTTTTCCGGTTACTGTTTTCTTCTGTCGCATTCCTATTATAATGTAAAAAAAAAAAAAAATTCTTTAAACTCTTTTCTTTCTTTATGATATCAAAAAACGTGCAAATATTTTTGCGATGCCTATTGTGCGTTTTTTACTCATTGTTAAAGTCAAGTATATGATTTAAGAATATGGTTGTTCGTTATGCTTTCACTATAATTCTGAATTTAAGACATACATAAATATTTTCGCTCCCATATACTCCTTTCTTTTTTTGATGTTTTTACAATACCTATTTCCGTTGACTTCGAACCTTTATGTAATGTTACAATACTTTTGTTTTTCTACTATTAATAAGATCGTCAATCAATTTGACACAAATGCATCTACGAATATTCGATGCAAGATCTAGAAACAAAGGTACACGACGGTTCCGATCCACGGATGGCAGACACGCATCCTATGTCCCGACTCGAATGACGCAGCAACCTGCAGACTGTCCTGTCGCTTCTTGATGAGCACGACGAGAGACATCGTCCGCCGATTCAAGATATCGATATCCGACCCCTCGCGACCTCGGCTTGTCGTGGCCGTCGTGCCTCTTGCACGGAGCGGAACTCCGATATACAGCGAGGCTGCAGGTTCTGATTGCTCTCCGTAGATGTGACAGATCCGCCCCCTTCGCCACGGGACACGAATTTGTCGGTGTACTCTCACGAAAGAGCTAGTAGAAGGTCGCCCCTTCCGATCAGCTAGCTACGCCGTAGTATATTGCTGGATATATAAGGTAAATGTATCGGTTAGTGGACTCCATTATTGGACATGACAGAAATTTTAAATATTAAACTTTTGTAACGTATACGATTCTAAATAAATTAATTTTATTAAATTTTTATAAACAATGAATTTATTTAAAGTCGTATATATTAAAAGCTTAATATTTAAAATTTTTTGTCATTTTGTCCAATTGAATCATGTTCTCTAACTGTCTATTAACTGATACATTTACCTTATACGTGCAGGTAATTATGAAAGTGGTCTAAGTCAAAAAATGAATTATCGGCATACATATCGTCATTTTCTCGCCGGTCGTATCGTTTGTTCGTCGACGCGATTAAATATCGCATTCGCGGCCCGATCGAGGAATCCAGCACGGTGTAAGCGATACACCGGGATAAAGATCATACGATCGCTTTCGCAACGCTTCGCAAAGTCGAAGCTTGCTTTATGCCTTTCCATTATACAATTCCCGCGAGTGCATATCACCGAGATTGCGTAAAGTATTATTTAATGTCGCTTAACAGCGTATATGCTTACAACTCGTTACATGAAACTGCTGGCCAACAGACTGATCGTCACAAATGCGATCGCCGTTATTTGGACTACTTGACATGATTTTATTTCTTCACTCATATTACCAGACCCTACTATGCTATCGGTTTTATCTGATAGTTGACAATCTTACGAATCACTTTGTGTAGATCATGTCTCGCTGCAGTTCGTTCCTCGAGCTTATCTTACGTAGTATTTCAAAAGATTTTATCTGATTTAAACACAGGCACTTACCTTCTCTTTTCAAAAAAATTCCACATTGTCCTTTTCCAGTAAATTGTTATTAGCACTTGTTTCGGCACTTGCAAAATAATACATTGCGTATTATCTTTTATTTGTCTACAATATTTTAATTTTAAATACTTATGTATAATATGTGATATTTTTTGAGAGAATCTAAGATATATATTATCTTGTTATTTGTTTATTTAACACCAAATTAATTACACAATCTAGATTTTGCACATATTCTAATTTGGATATTACGATTACACTATATTAAATATTAGCAGTAATAACGACAGTTAAGTTTACCAGATGTAGAATTTAAGCGAATGGTAAAAAGTGTTTTTCTCACCGTTGCTAAAAAACGACTGTCCCGAAAAAAAAAACCGAACCTAGGCGAAAAAGAAAGTCAGAGGATAGAACATGGTTCCTTTCTGGTAGAAAAAACTGAAACATCGCAAAGCATGTCAAGCGTACCCTCGTCGACTGACTTTCATTTTTATTGGTCCATGTCGCGATTCGTCGCCTAGAATTCCTCGAAAAAAAAAAAAAAAGGAACAGCATAAAGATTTCATGGGCGTAGCGATACATTTCTTCTTTCACTCTGATACCTACGTTGTTGTCCCGTTTTTTTCCCCCTTAGAACCTGCCACCGAAGTACCAACCACCTGCTGAGAAAAGTGCTTCGTGACCGTTCGACGGTTGCGTCAGGAGAAGGCGCAGTTATTTGCATCATCCATCAGTCGAAAAAAAAAAAGAGATCATATAGTAAGGCAAAGAGGGGGTGCCAAGGAGCAAGGATAGAGACCAAGAGAGCGAAGAAATAAAAGTAGAACGGTTAGGGATATCTACGTTCGCCTCGCTCCCGATTCCCCGGGGGATTCGCCCGCATTGTTGGCATCCACGGCGATATTTTATTGGGTTTATGACGTCATTAATCTGATCGCAAGACCCGCCCACAGCCTTAATCGTGACGCATCTGAATCGGTGGACACGGTGCGACCCATGCCGCGCACACAACACACCCCGTTTCTACCTGCTTGCGCTGTCATCTTGGGAATTTTCGGGCCGACGGAGGCCGCGGATCTCAGTCGAGATATTCTTGAATGCGTAAATTATCAGTTTTATGGGCTTACCGTGCGCTCTCCTTCCACTTTCGTGAATTTAACGAGCGATTTTAAGAGCGTAGAATCAAGGTTCACGGCGAGGCGCGATATATATATTGATCGCGATCGCTGATGCGTCGTCTATCAATTAATTAACATAATATATAATTTTTTAAATAAAGATAATTTATGTAAAAACTAAATGTAATTAGTAAAATGTGAACTCTAAATGCTTTACATTTAGTTCGTAAATTTTAAGACTGATTTTTTTTTACAATAATACCAGTAAAGCTATTTATAAATTATTACCCGAGCAATCTATTCGTAATTCTTTATCGTATGTAAAATTTAGGCACTTTACGATTAGATGATTTCGAGTAAGTCATTGTTTTGCAGCATATTTTTCAGTAGATACATGAAAATATGTCTGCTTAAAATTTTTTGTCGAGACGATTCAAAATCGAGATGAATTGTCTTTTTTATTGCGTTTTAAATAAACATTGGTTATTATATTTGTTAGTTATTATATTTATGTTGTACACTGTACACCGCTGTACACTGTATCCTGATTTTTTCTACACATTATTTATTTCAGTTTCAACACGGAAAGAACAGTTTCGTTGAAGTATCTACAATTTTAGCTAGATACAAATCTGAAAATAATTTTGTTTAAATCATCAAAATAATTATGTATAAGATGCTCAGCTGGCTGCTGGAGCTCAAAATTTTTTTTAACATGCTTAAATTTTCTAATTATTTGGTCCAAGAAAAATATTTTCAGATCTGTATATATCTATATCTAAATTTTTAGATACATTAACAAAATAATTCTTTCTGTATATTATGAATTCAAAAGAATAGCAACATATCACTAAAATTATTTAAATGTTTGTCTGTCACATAAACATTTAAAATGGTGCAAAAAGCCTACGAAAATGAAACATTAAGAGCGAACATTTTCCAATAGGTCACACACAAAAGATTTTATGAAAAAAGAAATTATGGGAATTTCTTCCAGAAATCTTTTTCACGAAATCTGCTTATATCATCGAGAAATAGTCGTTCATTCATACCCGTATTCATCTTTCAGTCTTTCCTTATTTTAAAGACGGTAGAAGCCTCTATGAAGGATTTCTCGATTCTCCAAGGCCTCCTTATATCATAAACGGATCTTAAGTCTGTCTTTTCGAAGGAAGGAATATTTTAGAGATTTTAGCAACTGAGGGTAGCATGTCATAACTAGTACGTGCATGCCTAATATCGTGAATAATAAAGTTATAAATTGCATTTTTGATTAAATAAAGTCATGATTAAACATTTTGCAACAACAATGAACAAAAATAAAACTAATAGCCAATTTGGACACTCAGTGCGCACTGATGTACATTAAAACCGCCGTACATACACAAAATAACGTAAATATACATTATAAATAAGCATAGAAATCGATCATTATGAAATATTCATATATTTTATTGTACTGTTAGGTAAAATATGTATTTTATAATTCGAAATATTTGCATTTTATTTTTATACTCAAATTAAATCAGTGTACAACGGCTTTAATATGCATCAGTGCTTCCAATCGTCGAATTCGCTTATTATACGAAGAAATGAGGAACAAGGAATCTTCATTCCTCAAGGAAAGACAGTTATATAATGAATACAGATATCAATGTTTCTTTTCTATAAATCTTTTGCATTATTTTTAACATTTGTTTTACAGATAAATCGGTCTTAAAACAAAATTTTATAGCGATACGTTGCTCTTCTTTTGAATTCACAATTCACGTACTAAAAAACACAAAAGAATAACTATTCGAAATTAACTAACAAACTGTTGAAATTTTCTACATATAATAGTTAATTAAAAATTATATATACATTGATACATTGATCAAGCGATAATTTATAGATGGTGCTATTTGCCATAAAAAAAATCAGTCTCAAAATTTATGAAACTGTACGTATAAAATTCAATTAAATAAATTAATTTAATATATTTTTCAAATGAAATTTTTAGAGATCGATGTGTGTTTTTTTTCATTCAACAGTCTGCATGTAATATAAATTCATTATCTACGTTTTGTTAAAGTCTTTTCTAAAAATTGTTTTGAATACTTTCATGTCAATACTTTGACAATGACACGGAACGAAGAACATGCGGTGTTACGAGAAATTGCGTGGATTGAAATCACGTGAATTTTGTATGGGATCATGTTGATTGCTCGATTCTTGACACGGTGCGTACTATACATGAATATGGTTTCACGCGACGTTTTGTAAACGCGATTCATCTGACATTCATCGGCATTATGCTCTTGTACAAGGGATTTCTTTTATGATCTGAAATGTACAAAGGGTACAGAGGCCAAACATCGCGCGTAGACATGCTCGCCTATGCTATATCAAGACTCACAACACTATACACTGGGTCTGTTTGATGGATCACAATACGAAATTAAGATAGTGATCAACACCGCGCGGTATCGTCGATACAGTCCGACAGGAACCGAGCCGAAATAACTAAACAGCCGATAAATCGTGTTGCGAAACGTTTTTGTTGTGGGACCTTACACCTTACAGATCGCATCGAGTGATGCAAGCATTGAGAACGGATTTTGTCATTCGCGATTGAGGGAAAACCGATTTCGTGAAAAACGAGATTGCAGGATAGTCATCGGCAACGATCGGTAGACGCAGATAATCGTTTATGCACTTTTTTCGCGGTACAGAATATCGTGTTTGACGAGCAATCGTCGATGTCGAGTTTCTATTGTACGTTAATCGTACCTGTTTAGGATAGATGCAACAGAAACTTCTGTTATACACGTTTGAAATATGAGCAAAGCGTAAGCCGATCTGTTTTCTTCACTTTGAAAAAGAAGACATTTCTCGAAGCTGAAGATAGAATATACGAGACAATCGGAGATCTCTCAAACAAGATTGATCTGTGAAATATGTTGTCGGATTAATAAATCGTTCACTGGAGATGTTACTGAATCGTAGCACCTAGAGATGTATTTTGTAGGAAAGATTCGTGCTTGCTCCCACGCATATCGCTGCACGAAATAAATCTTGAGCATAATTCTCACTGTCGGTCTCTGAAAACCGCTTTCTGCGCCAGATATACGTAGCTCAAGACGTAACGCCCTCGATGATCGATCGATGTTTCGATTCTTAGTCAAGAAACGAGACTTCCTTTCGTTCCACGGTTCTGAATCAGCAAATCCTTTGATATGCCACACACTGGCGGCAGCTGCCGCGTCCGATCTTTACATTATTTCGTACTCGTCAGGCGCAACATGAGTGTGGCGGATGCAGGTATACAAGGTGTTCGATTCTGCCACGCGGCTCACGAGAGCGTAATTTGATTTGCTATTGCGAACGAAATATATTGAAAATAAACGAAATTGTATTTCGTTTTGTATTTCCGTTTCATTTACCGTCGGAACGTTGCACGTGTACGAGGAACAACAATTTATCGTTTGATCGTTCAGTGAGTCAATACGCGTGAAAGCGAAATTTCGTCACACTTCGAGAAAAAGTCGTAAAATGTGAGGTCGTACGTTAAATTATTTCAAACGCTATGCAAGATGTCTACGAAGCAAAAATAGTCAGACACCCCGTATATGTGCGGCATCAGATATGCTTGCCGTAACATAATGTTCATAATAAGGCAAGATACTTTATACCGTATGCTTTTGGCGAATGATGAATGCTTCACGCGTTTCTCCAAAGGGGAGGTGACGAAAATGAACATGAATAGATCTCACAGAAAATTTGACGTGCCTAGTCTAATATAAAATAATGTAAATGAGAAAAAAAGATTTCTAAAATCTTTAAGGTATGAGATGAAATGTCTACGATAAATTTTAAAATAAATATTAGACATTACGTAAATGTTTTACGAAAACTTTTAAAGAGAATTAAATCTGCACAGAATTGCTACATGAAATTTTACTGAAGTATCTACAAATGTAGATAAATACGGATCTGAAAATAATTTTGTTGGCCAAATTAATTATGTAGGAATATATCAAACACAATGACCAATGCTACAAAAAGTTTTGACATTTTGGCAATCAATCTATAGTTAAATTTTTCTGTATCTAGCAAAATTTTTAGATACTTCAACAGAATTATCTTTTTCATGTAAAGATAGCATTTGGAAAATAAATATCAAATTAATGTAACACATTAATGTAACACATTCTTACAGAAAATAAATTATAGATTGAAAACAAAATCTCAAATATCTTGATTGTTAAAAATTAATAAATAATTCTTGAGATATGGATTAAATTTTCACAAAAGATTTAATAATAACTGCTTAATTTTATCAAATACGTTCACGAATGAAAGATTTTTACGTTACAAAGTTACCTTTATAATAAGAAAGAAAGAGATTTGTGTGGAATTTCTCGATTCGCGAAATGACGGAAATACAGGTCGGAAACGGGGATTACGTTATGGCTGGCTTCGCGTATCCGATACGTTCGTATCCGATTTTCGATAGCACCGGACACGGAATGGTCCGTACACGTGGAAAGTATCTTTTACAGCGGCGCAAGACCGGTATACCGGTCCGTGAGCGGGCACTTCTCACGGATCCAACATGGTGTGTACGTAGACGGTCGCCCCTAGTACGACCCCGGAACATACGATTCGTATTGTGCGCGATCGCGGAACGTATACGATCGCTACACGATCTCCTGCTGCTAGATCCCGCCAGATCGCTGATCCTCCAGCGATCTGTACAGCGATCTATTGATCGCGAACAACGCTCCACACACGGGGCACCGGCTATACTTGCGGCCGCGCATCGATATGACTACGTTTCCATCGATGCGGAAGTCGATGTCTCGCGTCGAAAAACGGACGGTACGTGGCGCGCCCGAAGGAGAAACGCGTAATTGGCGAACAGATTCATAGTTCTGATCCGTACAATACTGCGAGATGCTACAATCTCGCACGAGACTTTAGAATTTATTATCTCATTAAAGAGATTTGTTCTCATTCTATTCCTATGGTTGATGAGGTAATCTAGCATGAATTTGATAATAGCGTCTTGCTGCCACTTCAACCGTGGAACTATAATTTTGCGTTGAACATTTACGTATATTGATGATTAGGCAAGGATGCGTGTAACAATTATGCATAAAAATATAAGTTATTTTTTACAGCATTGTCTTCTTAACAAAATATGTTACAAGTAATTTTTCATATAATTAATCTTGAGGAAAATTTAATATGTATAATTATTTGCCATTAAAAAGAAAATATAAAATAATGCAAATGATACAAGTTTCTTGTATTAATTATTTCTAAATCAAACATATTTAATTTATGATAAAACCAAAATTTTTTTCTCTCGCAAGTTAATATTCATTTATATAATTCTACGGAGAGTCTATCAACAGCATGCAGGAACTATACTAGCGGCATATTATAATACCTGCTAGCATTGCGATACTCCAGCAATTCCATTTCATCATTTCAGTATTTCCTACGATCGTTGATGAGCAACGCTTATAATACTCGCACATCGATACCTCTGAAATTAACACTATATCGAAATATATACCTCACAACTATTAGATTTTATTTCTTTCCGCTAGACTTGCACTCTCAAGAACACTGCAGCTTTGGCGAAGATTTAAGATTTAATCTAAGGTTCATGACGCGAACGCATTAAAATTTTTCGCGAAACGACGCGAGGCATGCCTCTTGTGCATAGGTCAAGAGGAAACAATCATAATTGGCATTCTCTGCACGGTTCTTCCGCGGGCGGCGGTTCATCGGCTGGCGGTAACCCGGTGCGATATGCCGATTGTGCGCCAACGTCATCGTATCGGAACGAGAGCATTGAAACGCTTTCGCTTCGATATGCCGTGTTTCTATTACCGCCGGTATCTCTCGTTTCCCGCTGCATACTTGATATCCCCATAAAGCTTCGGTTAATCCGCGTTACGCGCAAATTAAATATTTCTCCGTTTGCGCGGAAAGGTCATCGGAAAAGTCGTGCCCCGCATCTTGAACCTGGACCGCGAATTCTGCGCATACTCACTTTCCTTGTGTATACACGCACATACACACACATACATACAACCGATTGAGTAAAGTTGTGTTGTGTTGCGTGCAAAGGAACAATTAGATGCGCCTCCTCCCCTTCCTAGATCTCGAGGAATCTCTTTTTCTCGGAAGGATTATTCTTATCGGAACTCGGCGCCTGTTTCCGCGAGAGTAAACGGATGGAATTTTCTGCCATTACTGTGGCGTCGTCTTTCAGCTGAGACTGGCGCGATCCGGACAAAATTGATTCCTGTCTCATTAGGTTTACGCAACGCCATCAAATTGCAAGGCATGTAATTAAAATCAAACATACCAGATACGTGTTACGACACACCTCTCGATCTCCGATCGTAACGCGCGCAGGAATAACGCGAATTCGTACAAGATCATAATTAAACTAGCGTGCATTTGTACAACTTTAATGATATCCAAAAACGTCATTTCAATTTAATATCCCGTATCTATCCGAACCTCAAATATTAGCAATATTTTAACGATTTACGTGTAATGTACAAATACTATTCGGATCGGTGAACAAGAACATGCACAAATATAATACAGTGCGGTCGTAAGTGTTTGCCATAAAATACGAGAATGTTCCTTATAATTATCGATTGAATCCTGTTTCAACTTTTATTAGTGAATATAATTGTAACAGTCACTCTTTCATATATGCACAACACCAAGGTCTTACATAATTGCCTTCTTTATTCTCTTTGAAACAATATTACTCTTTTTTTTCATTCAAAAATCGTACTTCTAAACATTTTTTTAGATTTGTATTGCAACACTGAGAAGGAACAATTTTTAATTTATTGCGCATTCGTATACGTAATAAACAAAATACACAAAAGGTGAGGCACTAGCAAGGTTGGTGTTACAAAGACCACCAGAAGTGAAGCAAAGAGAATTATAGACGCAAACACGATATATAGTTACGCGCATGCGCGCGCGAATATTCGCACTCGGAATTCTCAAGAAATTTTCTAAACGATTTTTAAAATTCAATTGATTGAATTAAACTATTTTTTGGAGATAATTATATTTGTCTGGATATCTTAAGAATTTTTTTATATTTTTATAGTGCATTGCAATTTTTTTCATAATTGTGATAATAATTAGTAATCATTATTTTAAGAAGATTTTTTATAAAAGGAATTGTATGGAGAACAAGATGAAGAATTTTGTAAATAATAGCGGGAAGAAAGGCGGGAAGAAACTCTGTAGACCAGGGTTAATGAGTTTGCTGTCGCCTGTCATGAATGGTGTTGCCTTTTAAAATAGGCAGGTATAAACCCCACAAGTTATACTATCGTACCGTACGTGGTTTCCTGAATGCATCCCCATTGGTTGCGACGATCTTCGGCATGAATTGCCCGCTGGAAGGGGGCAAAGAGCAAACCGCTCGCCGGTAAGATGGCGTCTGTTCTAAATTCAAAACAAGACGCTGCTTAGCATATACATATCCCGGCTGCTGTGCGCATGCTATGACATTCGCAATTCAAATCGTACATTTCTATTACCATTTTAATTCAAGGGCACTCGGTCGCGCCACGCGTGTGCTACCTCCGCGTCGCCGGTGCACCGGGGGTCATCACACGCACGCACGTACGCACGCACGCACGCACGCACGCACGCACGCACGCACGCACGCACGCACGCACCGAAACCGCAAGAATGTTCTGCTTGACGTCGTATTCAATTCGCTGCTACATAATTTTGTATGATCTGCTGTTATTTGTTGTACAATAGCAAAATTGTTGCTTCAATTCCTTGTCATCTCTTTAATCAATCGTGGATTTATCTCTCTCGCTTTTTTTATTCACAAAAAACAAAAAAAAATTCCACAAGAAAAAACTAACAAGAACGAACAGTTATCTAATAAAAATAGCGTATATTTTAAATTGTAATGTCGTCTATAAATTGTGAACGGTTTATTTTGCTAACGTATTAGATGCTTGTTCGTGATTTCTTTCTCGGTGGTTTGCCGAAAGAAATTGTGTCACCCCTACTGAACATCTGGCAAAAACCCTTTTAGATGCGGCCAGGGATTTGTAGTGACGAAAACTGACTCGTTCCCGCGAATTTATGTGCGCCGTCAGATTAAGGGACGAACCGTTCCTTTTCTTTTCTTCGATTGAGGCGCCCGCCATTGTGCCTCTTCCGTGTATTCGGTTACGCATAACGAGATCCTCGGGATTTCACAGGGTTCGGAACGATATGTCGCTACTTTGTGCTAATGACTGACTACGTCTGAGAAAAAAATGTACGACAGATGTTCGATTCATTTTGACGAGACATCAGATAAAAATTAATCTGTAAAATTCATGCATTTATTGATTAAAAATTATTTTATTTCACTGTGAGAAAGTATGCAAATTAAATCTACTTAAAGTAATGTGTTTATTTTATTATAATTAAACTCCAATATTTATATACAACAAAATAAGATTAATACTTTAATACTTGAACATTAAAATTATAATACATTATCCTTTATCGACATTTCTGTGTACCTATTCTGAAATAATTAATTTTTTTCTTTTTAATCTGATTTAATCTACTTTATATTTCTTTAATAAAATAATGATATGCGTTTATTTGAAATTATTTTTCCTTTATTGCTTTCTAAAACGTATATTTATTTTTATACTAAATATAAATAAATCAGTTTTATATTTTAATTATTTCATAATTTCTCTATCCTTATTTATTGTGAAAACTTAGTTTTATATTATTTGAAATAAATACGTTTAATGACGTGATATTTAAAATCATATTGCATATGTAATATTGCGATATGTTCTCCACGATAGTGATATTTTAATGACGTCAAATTTTATATGAGTAATCATCCGTATCTTGCATTTAGTTGAGTATCTCTCTGATAAAAATGTTACTATTGAATGAAACTTTATTCTGAATAATTTATTTATTACGCTTTTTGATTCAAGATTTATATAATAATGATTTTAAATATGGGTCTTAATAGAGGTAAATTTTAAAAGGAAAAAACTTGGCTAATGCGTTAAACTTGTAGAAGAAATAATAGTAATATCGAAAAAAAGATTGTGTGAAAGACAGATAATCGACACGCGCGCGAATCCTGTTCCGTGCTTAAGGCGTTGCATCGCAGAATAAATAAAAATTGTTCTGTTTTCGCAGAATGCATGAATTACTTATTCCCGATGGGGAGAGAGAGAGAGAGAGAGACGTGGCGTATTATCGTCTCGAAAAACATCTGTTTTCGCTTGATACTAGTTACGTAGTCGTAATTATCTTCGTAATGTAATCGTGAGTGCAATGATGTAACCGGAGCGTGACTGACACGGCCTTAAAGACATTAAATACGTGTGTTTTCCCGCGATTTCCTTTTTCTTTTTTTGCATTCAACGTATTCTTGACTCTTTTATTTTCTTGATAGCGATATTGGAACTCGTTAAAGCAATTCCGCCGAATAATTAAAAGCAAGGAAAGATTCTTCATAGATTAGTTATTTAAAAAATATTAATTCAAAAATTTTAATTGTACCAATCGATTAGGGTAAACTGGGATATGATGGCCATAGTTTTTTAAAATGCAAAAAACATACATTTATTCTTGTTACTTTTTAACAATGTTTGGGATATTACTTTCACTGAAGCTTAAAATAATAAATATTATCGAAATTAAAGAGAAAACATTCAACAGAATTTTAATATTATCAAAATATTACAAAGTATGCATTGGCCAACTTATCTGATTTTTAAGGAAAAGATGGCCATGATATTAAAATATGGCCAGGATAATTGACTATACACGTTTTACGTTAAAAAAAATCAAATAACGATTTATTTTTTAAGAAAACCAAACAAATCTATTCTTTTATTTAAAAAAAAAACATGTTTGTGTATGTCTTTACTTAGTTTTCGAAATTATTTTCCCACACATTTGGCAAACATCAACAATTGATGTACACGTTTCATGTAGCCACCGTTTGCAACGAATGCATTGAATCTAATCTACTTTTTTCATTGTGACTTCATAATCCTTTTCATATCCAACATATACATTTGATAGAATACTATCTGATACACGTAATTTAACTGTTTGTTTCTCATTTTCACGGCTACTCCCTGGCGTAGTCTTAGTATGAATGATTTTCTTCTGAGATTTTATAGTTTTTGTAACAGTTTTTGACCGTATTTTTTAATTTTAATTTTTTTATTTTCAGAAGATGTTAAATGAACAGTTTGATCATTTCGACGTTTTAACACTTTCTTGGAAAAACTTCATTTAAAACTTTTGTAGGAGAAACAATAACAGATCGTACATTTTGGTCCAACATTATGAAGTTTGGAATCAACAATATCAATATTTTGTCTATTCTGTAAAACTGTGGAATTAACTGTGTTAATTAGCTCAATTTGATTACAATCATTTTCTAAAAGAACTGTAAGTGATGAGGAAATTGGTTTCGCTTGAGAAGGATTTGTTGATATATTATCATCAAAGTTGACAGAGTTGACAGAGTTGACAAATGCATAGTCAGGAATTGCATTAGAGTTAAAAGGATATAAATTCCGATAGCTCTAAATCCCGAATATAATGTTTGCTGGTGTTGCTGATTTGCCTCAGGTTTCATTTAATAGGTTTCTCCAAGTTGTAATCGTGTAAGTTTTCGGCCAGGATGATTTGTCAGCCATTTAAAAGCAGCATGAAAAAAATTATTTTTTATCGATTTAAAAACAACACGATCTAAAGACTGTAAATAATGTGCCATATGACTGGGAAGACAAATTAATAAAATGCGTTCGGATTGTGCGAATTCAAAAGTATTTCAATAGAATGAAACAATGAGAAGAATGACCATTTAGTATCAAAACTATGGTTCCTAATGGCTTTCCTAATGGAGGAAAGTGCATTCTAAGCCAGTCAAAAAATATTGTCGTATTTATAAAAGCTGATTTTTGAGACCTGCGAACAACAGAACCTGTGGGCATGCCATCTTCAAATTCTGATTTTTTTGCCTTTCATTATTCAAGCCGGAGAAAGAAATATACTCTCTGCATTACAACAAGTCCATTATTGTAATGGTTTCTCCTTTTTCACCAGATGTTACGGAAAAAACAAATTTTGAACTTTTTTCAGCGATGGCCAGGACGATTATTTAACTGTAAACCAGTTTCATTCATATTATATATAGAATCTGGATCATTAAGCAACCCATTTTGTTCAAAAATTTCACTCAAAAGATTAAAATACTCACTTACTCTTCGTTTATTCATACAAAGACCTCTAGCAAGATAAATAAGAGACAATGATTTGCATTTTTTGTACAGAAATATCAGGATGTCTAGACAAAAATAAATAAAACCAATCATATCCAGCTTTTTGAATATCATTATTAAATCTGTGTTTGATTTTAAGTTGATTAGCAAAGTTATAAGATAATGTACGATCATCTTGGGTAAACGGAAAACCATGCTTTTGCAATATTTTAATATATTGTACCATCTTCATTTTTCTTTTCAAGCAGGTAGGTCCCATCCCATCTTTTATTACGTTACCAAATTTAAATCTCCTCTCAAGAGTTTTTCTAGGAATACCATTTTGAATGCTTGCTTGACGTATAGAAGTGCCTTTTTGAACGGCTTCTAGGGCTGCAGTTAATTGATTTTGCGACGATTTACCTCTCATGTGTCTTGGATTGTTATTTTTATTTGGCATCTATAATATAACACAAACACCGTCATCATTTATGTAACAAAATGTTTGACGAATATGAAAATATTTAAGTTACAATAAACTTTTCACACATGTTCTTAAATCATGCATCTAAAAAATATTAGATAATATTTATAATATTGTTATTTTGAATAGTGTACTCACTACTACTATAAACTACTGTAAATATTGATTATCTTTAAGAATGATTATAAAAATGCACTATTTAGCAATTATTGAAGAAATTCTGGCCTATGGTTCATCTTTTCCGTATGGCCATAATACCTTAGTTTACCCTAAATTCAGAACGTATTAACTATCATTCTATAAGTTAAAAAGCTCATTTATATACACAGATATATAATACATTTATTCTTTTATGTTCAAGTTGCAAAATAACATTATATTCTTTAAAGTATCTAATGCAAATTTATATTTACTTGGCTTTTAATATATTATGAATACATTTATGTGCTTTCGGAGAATATCGGCTCTCGTTTAAATCGAATTCTCGCACCTGTAAAATGAGGTTATCGTAAATCTTAAAACCTCGAACCTGTATCCTAGATTTAGATAAATCAGAGCGCGCGTCTCGCCAACCTTTCGAAAAAGCTATACCAGAAAGGTGGGGAGAAAGCGGGGGAGAAAGGTGGTAATATATTGACTCAGCCAAGATGACCAGCTCGTTCCAATCTCGAACGGTGAACGATCGTTTCGCATTCTCGGCTACTCGTCGCGAGTCGGTCGAGTTGAGAAAAAGAAAAAGAATCCGAAGAGTGAGAGCGAGAACGAAAGAGACAGTGGTATAGGAGCTCGATGAGAAGGGGGTGAGGGAAGAGCAGGGAATCAAGAAGAAATATGTAGAGAGGGTCCGGGGAACAGCACTCGAAGGTGTCACTCGGCGCATTCACGAAAACCCAAAACATCCATTCTCGAGCAACGCGGACAATGATGGACCCACTGACCATACCGGACCGTATAATGGAGAGTCAGGGAGCGCCCGTCGCCATAGTCGTGGACCCTTGATCCAGATCGAAGATAAATTTCGCATTTGTAGGAGATCGACCACGCGCGACCAGCCCATGAAAGAAAGTGGGAGGATCCAGCGAGTCTGCACTTCAGATCGGTCGATTTTCTCGCGCGGGATCGATCACAATGACCGACTGACGCTCCCTTTATCCCGATAATTGTCGCGTTCCTCGGTCACAATTGCTCGGGGATATTCTCGAGTGGCGACCAGGCGCCGCGATTTCATGAGATAAACGACGAACGAATGGAACCGGTGCAAAAGGAAGAAGAAGGGGACACAGGGCTCCGAGAGCGCGGTCGTAAGTGGTGTAGCGGGTCGTTTATGCACCTGGACACGATCTCGCGGTATCGCGCGATCTTTTACGGCTACTCGTGCGATCGCGCGCGGCCAAATATTATTTCGAGGCGATGCGGCGATGGTAGAGGCATGCAGGTATAATGTGTTCGCGAGTGCGGACGCGGCGTTACGATAATATTTTCTCTCGAAATAGAGGCTACTTACGATGCACTTGCCTCGACGTGTGTGGTCCGCGTCTGCCGTGAACGCGAGTTCTTTATATTTAAAAAAAAAAAAAGGAGGAAGACAGTTTACACGAGAAGATGGTACTTGTGGACCGTACAGATTCGTTTGCGCAATCGAGAGGCTCATAAAGACGTATTGCGAATTACGTTACGCCTAGAGATCATTCCCACTCGATGTTTCGCTTAATTCGGCTTCCTCATACATCGAACGGCTCACGATTTAACAAGCAGAAAGCTATCTCGATTTACGGCAATTATCTGAAAGTGTTTTTCGTTCCATCCGAGGATGCGATCTCTCGTCCCATCAGCGGACTGATTTTCATTTCGATTCTCATTATACGAAAACCGCGCAAATCGCTTCTACGGTTTCGTTTTCATGAAATTATAACAAATTCCATCTGGATATCGACATCATATGAAATCTGGCGTACATTAGCGAGCGAACGAGCAGTCAAATGGTGCCGGCGAAGGGCACGTGAAAGATTGAAAGAACGAAAAAAAAAAAATCAGTCAGTCAGTCAGTCAGTCAGTCAGTCAGTCAGTCAGACGTTGCATACACATTAACCTCAGCGCGAAATAATCCGCGCGTGTAACTCCGCGTGCGACGTGTAATGCAAGCCTTTACGTACGCACGCGCTGCAATGTTAATTGGAATTACATATGTGTGGTCACACGCGAGAACGTCTGATCTTGAGAGAGTCGCGGCCTGGCCGCGTGATGTATGCGTCGTGCCGAGGTAGTAGACAAGGACGAGCCGTCCTCTCACTCGCGAAGTGATCATCTTCGGCTTCAGGATACACCATACACCGTGAGCGATCCTCCTCCGCGCGACGTACGTGGACGCGATCGCAGATCGTTGCGCGCCGGACTCCTTTTCTCTTGAATCTCCCTAACGCGAGATTCAACCGAGAGATTCAGCGTGGGATAGGATTTCCTCGAGCGTACGCGTGGCGACTCTAAGAGAGAGAGAGAGAGAGAGAGACTCTACGGTTCTTATTTACAGTTCGCATTTAGCCGTAAACGTGGCCATCCGATTATAACAAAGTTCCGTTTGTCCAATATGAAGATTCTAGTTGACGTTAAGCGTGGGCCGCGAATTATATGACCGCGTTAAATGTGGGACGTGAGTACGAAGCTGTGAGATTGTTTCGTCCCGTCTATCCTATTGGGCGCGCTTCAACTCGCATAGATTCACTGATGGAGGAGAGAGGATAAAAATTTCAAGAGAAACATCATTTTTATTAATGCGCTCAACTTCGACCCGTTATTTATTACGATCGAGATACGACCATGAAATTCCATAATCCATCCTTTCCCGGGAGAAAGGAGGGGCAAATTGGTTACATCGAGGAACGGGCGAAATGAGACGAAAAAAAAAGTCATGAAAGAAATCTCGGCTCTCAGTACGAACGGCGGCATACCTTAATCGCCATACCTTAATTGGGACACATCGTTAGGCAAGGAGAGCGACAAAAGTGGATATCTCTCGTAATTGATCGTAGGCACAAAGCGCTCGATTGCGCCTTACAAGGAAGACGAGCGCAAGGTCGACGGCGGCATTGCGCGTACGTGTGCGTACGTATGCGTGTCGCAATTACTCCCACGTCACGGCGCATTGAAATCCCAGACGGCAGTAGTCAGCGAGCAGAGCCTGTGCGTACGAAACTATGTGAGAAACAGAGAAATCCCGAGGAAAGAAAAGGGAGAAGGAAATGTTCGTCGATCGTACTTTTACAAAATGTTTTTCTCCATTTATTAAAATAATACATGAATACAATATAATATACAATTTTATACATTTCACAATTATGTAGTAAATAATCAGCAGTCTGAAAAATGTTACAAAGAAAGAAAAATTTTTGACATAATTATGACAATAATTGCATGGTAAAATAATTATTGTTAGGAGCTCCAGTTTTATGATTTTACTGCTATAATGCTAGTACAATGCAGTAATAATTATTATGTTATATTTAATATAATTATAGTTAATATAATTATAATAATACAACTTTTATTAGTAACGTGGCATTATTGCAGTTATAACTATAAAAATGGAACTTCACATGTAATATTTTAACATAAAATAAATCAAATGCTTAGAACTTTTCTTTCAGTGTATATCGAATATTTAAATGTAATCTGTGGAATTTTTTCAATTAGCGACTTCTTTCACAATTTTTAACATCTTAATCTGACACTCAAGCAATCTATTATAGAATCTGAATTTAAAATAGAAAGTTTTGTAGAGAATGTATTTATTCGAGGTCATAGTTCGAAATTCCAGACCATGGAATGAAACCATGGAGAGAAACGAAGAGTGGAAAGTGAGTGAAGACAGTAACACTACGCCCACCGTTTAAGATCAAGGTTTGCGATGTTCGTCCGAACGATCGATGAGCTATATGTTTTGCAACGCGTTGCGCGTAATTTAATTTCGAGTCGCATTACGGCACGCATAATTGCGTAAAACATAATCTCGTGGATGTCGGAACGCGGACGCGAGCATCTCCGACCTTTCGCGATGAACGTATGAAAGATCGAAGCGTTGATCGAGTCACTTTTACGCATGATAGCGATGGGAACGGAATAGAGAACAGAGGATAGAATAGAAATAGATAGGTGCGACTTTTTCTGATTGAGAGTAACCTTAATGTCCCGCGCGATTACATAAGTATACGTGCCTATGAGGTAGCCACGGATGAATCGACGTCGTCGTCACGGTGATGAAATCCGGCCGCGATAGCGCAGCGGCGTCTCTTGTATCGCCGGATGATCTTGAACTAACACCTTTCAGGGCATATTCCGCCATTTATTACGGACACACAAGGTGTTCCAATAATTGCGCAAATGCGCAACACGAGATTACCTGCACACGTAAGTCATCGGTAATCGTTTCTTCGCGAGGTGCTCGCGTCTTGCTTCGCGTCTCCTTTTTCTCTTCTCTCAACGCCCTCCTTTTACGCTTCGTCTCATCATTTTCTCCTCCGTTGCTGTACGCTCCGCTGAAGAACGTCATCCTCACGCATATCCGATTTTCGCGGCCAATGATAATACCCGGAAAAAGTTGTGATGTAAAGGAGAGCTTTTTGTGATTAATACGCCACTATTCATGATATCCTCTGAAATTGACGTCAAAATCTGTAACATAGTTACTAATTGTGTCTGTAAGACTCATTTAATTTATGTTAATTTATATTAATTAAAAGGCACTTCAATTTCAAGAAACCGTAATGAAATAACTCATATAAAACAGAACAAATTAGAATATTAAGACTATTAAGTTTATATTGAGTATATAATGATCCAAATTTGCAGATGTAACATAAAAATTTAATTGTTTGACATTATTGACAAAGAAATTTATAATTGGGTGAGTCCATTAGATATACCGTCTGAAGGATTAAATTGATTATAATTTAATGCATCACTCATATCATCACATTATGATGTCATAATAATTAATTATCATCATATGATTTTCAATGCCAAACATAGTTTCGTCACTAATAAAAAGGTAAACTGTCTTAATCATTTCAAGTGTGTTTTATATTAAACTTAGATTAATAAATTATTATTTTGCAACATCATTGAGTTGAACATAAGAAATGATATTATATAATAGTATCTTATATATATACACACACATATATATATTTATTTATGAAAAGACACTGCTGAATATTGCGCTACAATACCATATCGTGCGATTCGCCATTGACTCTTCGGACACGCATAAATTTGCGCAGTACGGTTAGTCTGTGCGAATTCGTGGTGAGATATAATTCAGTAAAGCTGACTCTTGAATGGACCGGTCTTCTTGTAAGCCTTTGCGAATAGCATGCGTAGTCTGCGCGACCTGCGTTGTATTAACTGAATGGTCGATAGATACTATATTTGTTTCCATGCAAAAAAAAAAAACCGAATTTATCGAGCTGGAATTCCGCGAGACGTAAACAATCGCGTAGTCGTGTGTACGATTGCATTTCGATCTGTTCGATCGCTCTTCAGAAAGGAATGCGCCTCTGGAACACAAACCTATCAGTCGGTGATTAATGAAACACTCCTTATAATGCTGTTTGAGATAAGAAACAATAATTGCCCGATTACCTTGGAAACAACGATGCAGCTTGAATTTTTGGATTTTGTTTATTTTTATTAATGGACACACACATTCTATAATTTTAATAATCTTACAAAAATCTATCTCAAGTATATATTTTTTATATATTTATTATAAATAATGAACAAACTACAGAATACTTTGAAAAGCTTTTATAGGAAATACTTTTAGAAGAGAATGATAATGTTGGTCCACTTAAAATTCTATTTTAATTATTTCTTGCAAAATATTTTTAAGTTATTGTTTTTAGATAGGTATTGAAGTTGTGAAACAATTGCTTTCACGATTAGTGCGACCTTTTTTTTTATCGACAATTGATGTTTATTTATTACAAGGTATATCAACGTTTTTTCATATGATTTTCAATGCCAAGTTTAACATAGTGTCGTCACTAATAAAGAGGTAAACTGTCTTAATCATTTCAAGTGTGTTTTATATTAAACTTAGATTAATAAATTATTATTTTGCAACATCATTGAGTTGAACATAATTAAAAGATAAAAAAGTACACAAAATGAAATGGGGGCTCACATTATCTCACTCTTTCTCTACAATTTTTTAATTCTTACTTACCTTTTACACCTCCACGTAAAAGTAGGTTTCACCAAGAATAATATATGCTCGTTATAAATAATGTACTGTTATGTGATCGTCAACTGCATGATCGATACAAAGATACCATTTTTATCGTTGACATAAATTTGCCGGTTCCCCGCGCGACCTGGAGTCGTCAGTACGCGAATTTTGGGAAATGAGACGCAACGCGGCGTTTGTGACGGCTGCACTCGTATTCATAATATATGGACGAACGTATCGCTTGCTAGCAGTGAGATCGAGGACACGGCGTGGAACGTAAAATTCACGAGCGTAATTTTTATCGTCACACGACATTCTCACGTTGTTGCCCAGTTGCCGCTCGCGAGCGAGCGCGACGCATCGGTGCGTGTGGGCGGTATTTTACGACGGAAAGCCGAGCAACGCCGATCGTTTTACGCGAAAACGGCTTTTTGCCGCGTTCCGACATGCGTGCGGTCGTCCCATTCGCCGTCACAATAACGAGGTCGAGATGGGTCGACGCAGTTTGTCGGGATTCAGCGTACGGAAGCTGCCAGCGTAGATTATGGCTGCGTGTATCTATTGTATCACCGGCTGCGTTGGCAATACGTTCTAGCGGTTTCCGTTTGACCCGAGTCAGCGAGGCGGCTGGTTAATTTTCAATTAGCATTCTAAGAATAATCCACCGGCACGCGCGGCGCGTGAAGTGAGAACTGTTAGCTTTTTGCTTACATCTTAATTAGACACGATACTGCCATATTCGTTAATAAATAGCGATCGCTTTGGGCGATTGAAGGTATGCGTCCGCAATCTGCTGGTAATTACACAGTAGGTATACAGTGTAATTACCGTCAGTTTACACTTTTTAAACAATTTATTATATTTTTTTTTTTCCATTAAAAATTTTTTTTCGCGGTTCATGACATATGGCAGGTGATTATGATAGATTTCTTCCCGTAGATGCTGGAACATTTTCAATTATAGATTCATAATCTATAGGGAAAAAACCTATATACAAATCATCTGCTATACCTACCATATAAATCACCTGTCATGAAAAAAGTTGAAAAATATTGCAGTGTTGTAAGAAAAATTAAAATACAAGATTATTTTTTCTTTCGAATCTTTTTTCTAGCGGATAATTTAACAGATGAATATTCTCGGGTAATATAAAGGCATACGTGATTGAAACTTATAGTCGCAAAATATTTTTAAATTCTTCGCGAACATTCCGTTGTTGGTGAGAAACTTACGAGCATCACGAACAACGGATGCTTCTATGATCGTTGAATATCCTATACTGCAAGTGTACGGTACATACGGTACAACGTCGTTGACCGTCATTGGATCTCTTACTGTTCGCTCTAGGTTGCTGTGTGGCTTCGTGGCTTTCGTTGTTGATATTTTTCTCTATATGTACTCCTTAGATATGCGCATGGGATTATGCGTAATTAAACGTTTGCATCAATACGCCATGCGATAACGTATCCTCTTACCGTGTCTTTTATAATGCATTATTTACGGTAACTCCGGTATATACGCCGCACCTAAAACTTAATTTATTAAGCATTATTTAATGTGCTAAAGTAAACGAACTATATCAGTAAAAACTTCGTACTCTCTATTATTATGAAAAAAATGTTGAAAATATTTATATTTTGTGTGTATTAAAAAATGAACTTTTTGTATTTAAGAATGGGATATATATGGGATATGGTTACTCATAAGGGGAGGGGGGATATGTACGGCTCATGAAAAATTTATAAATAATGCGTATAAATAAGTCGTAAAATGATATAATAATTTATAAAATGCGTTTATAAAGTTTTATTAAGAAATAAGAATGATAAGTATGTATATGAAGTAATAAATAATAATTACAATCTTCCTACATATATTACAAGTGTCACGACATGAGGTACATATTTCATATAATGCGTTTATTGCATTTAGTGCACTGAATTCAATCTGTCACTTTGTATACTTTGGGCATAAATTCCGCCCGCTGAAAATGCCGTATATCTCAAACAGGTAGATTATACAAGACAACAAACTAAACAAAGAATACAAGAGCTAAGTACTTGTATTTTGTTATACAACGTGCTTTATTATTCCTCTACACTCATGTATCACGAAATAACTACTAAGTCTTTTGCACGTCCTACAGTAATTATTTTATGTAGTTTATAATTTATGATGGCGCTATTCAACATAGTGAAAATTCAACTCACAATAATTTCATTAATATTAACAGCAGGAAACTGAAATCTGAATAATACAATACTAATATAACATAAAGGCATGTAACAAAGTAGTTGCGGGAAAATTACTTCCACTTCTTCTATTTTTTCTGATTTCTGCGGCGTAATTGCCGAAGTTATCCTATATAAGATTTATATATATTTTAATGCGGACATTCTTTGATGCAATACGCGTATAAATCTAATACATAAATATGCGAAAAAGAAAAGGATCGAATTTTCTTGTTAGAAACATCGTGTGATCTCTGAACGGATTCGACAAGCGGAAGTATCCGACTGGCACGATTGTACAAGATGAAGGCATGACTTTATCTGTGGAAATCTATAGGTAAACGTTTCGCGCGACGGCTGAGGACGCAAACTGTCCCGCAATTGGATCCATTTACACGCATACGATCGTGCATTCAACATCATGCACAATAGTTGCATCCTATCCCATAGAAAATCAAGCATTCGATTCTATCGAGCGATACTTCTCCGTCCGACGCGAGTTAAAGCCGCGATTTTATCTCAATCAGAGGCGACCGAAAGCACAGAGATATGACATAAGGGCAGGAAAGGGATGTCTTTTTCATTCCGGCCGAAAGAGGATTGATTCTTGCAACAGTGCCTGTGAAAATAGTTACGGTATTAACACTTTCTTAAATTCTCTCTATAAGTTATCTATTAAATTGTCATAATGCTGTTGTAATATAATCTCACTACAATGTAATCACATTGTTAAATCACTTTTTTTACATTTAATGTGGAAGTATTATTTATCACACTTATCTCTGGAAAATAGTACAGGCTAGCAACGTTCTTTTCTTCTTAAATTCTCTATAACTTAGGTATATATTTATTGATTTTTAATATATACGATTGAATTATTTGTATCTTGCACACTCTTTTTTTTTTAAATCAAGAGCATCAAGTCATCAGTTTAATGTTTACAATTTTTTTAAATACTCGACCTTATAAATATTTTAAAGGTGTTAAAATATTTGTAAAAATCACTTAGTAATTCGTATACATTTGTTAAAGTAATGAAAATTAACTCGGGACACGAATGACTCATCGCGTGTAGTAAAGTATCATAAAATTATCGTGCATGGGTTAAATTGTCATAGTGCTGTCACAGTGAAATCTCACTACGTTATAATTGCATTTTTAAATCACTTTTGCATCAGAGTGCCATTTTAATGCAACAATCTTTACTTATTTGGAAAATAGTTACGATATTAACACTTCCCTTCTTAAATTCTTCCTACAAGGGCTATCTATTTATCAAATTTTCATAGTACTGTCGTAATGAAATCTCACTCCGTTGTAACCGCATTGTTAAACCACCTCTGCATTTAATGCAGTATTCTTTTTCGCACCTACATATCTGAAATATCCAGCGTGCATGCCGCTGCTGACGATAGTTTAGTTTCCATTCACGCCTATGTGTCAAACGTTCGCAATTTTCATGTCCATCTTCTTTGATGTTTATGTTTATGCGTCTTGCGACAGCTCGGGTTAATTTTATTCGCACGCGTACTCGAAAATTTCCACGCGCAACGTTTAAGCGCAACTCGCGATCATAAAGAACTCGCTGCAACGAGTGTAATGTAACATCAGCTATACACATATTTGTGGGCCAATCGAACGGTCGGTTTTCGCAACTCTTTCGGTCGTTTCGTTCGACCGATACATCGTTGTCGTAGCGATGTTGTCGTCATCGCTACATAACAGCGCTCTTTTAAACTTGACAAGAGATACGCAGAAAAATACATATATCTCTCGAGTTAGACAGCTGCGCACGCCGTAAAGAATTGTTCCAACACTCGCTGCAATTACCAAGAAAATATTGCATATCTAATCCGCTCGCTTGCACGATTATCCTGACTATTGTTCGTAATAGACGATATTAGACGAGACGTGCGTTGTACAAGACTATAAAGAAAAATGAACAGAAAAATAATCTCCGACGCATATTGCAGCTTTAAACTTTCGCTGGCGGTGTAAAACCCGCTACAATTTCTCGGGATATATTATTCGTTTCTACGCGCGGTAGCGCGACCGTAATTACCAAGGACGGTCGCCTCTCGATCCGTTCGATTGTCGTAAACGTAAAAGAGGATCGTTCGCATGCGACGTAGGAAGGACGTGCGAAGCTAGGAAGCGAATCGTCGACTATTCTCGCTCGGAGCGATATGACGCGAGTCTTTCCGTCCTCGACAGAAATAGGCTCTTCTTTTCCATCGAGAAAATCGCGATTGAAATACCAAGTTTCACTTAGATTGCATTCTTCTCGATCATTATCTGCACTCGCGTTTAAATAACTCTTTCTGCAATCGATAAGTACAAAGCGATAAAATGGAAATCTTCAACAGCGTTCTACTTTAATTAGCGTTCATAATTTTCTGAATTGCATTTGCCGATCTTGGCTGTATATTCTAAAATTCACTGCCGATGCTAAAAATTTTTATTGCACGTAACGTAAATATACATTTTTCAATGTTAGCAGTGAATTTTGAATCAGAGCCTTTGTTGATAATCTCAAATCAAATTCTAACAAAGAATTTATTCATTTCTCCTTCTTTCATTCATTTTCATGTATAAATCGTAGATGTGTTGTCTCCTGTCGGGACAGTCCGTTAATTTGTAGAGCCACCGAACCGCTTTTTACTCGACACCACGAGACCACGAACTTGAGTTTTGACACATTTTGACACGAGGACCACACAAAGCGCTCCCACTCGTAAAACATTCGTTCGGTGACGAACGATCTGTGGCACAAGCATCGAGCCACGAAAGTCTGAGACGCTCGATAGACGTGCAAGAAGTGGACGCTGGCCACCGTCTACCGGATAAGTTATTAGCAGTATCGGCAAAGAAAACCTTTGCGAATATCAATCACGGACTCCCGCGGTCCTCTACTAATCTACAATGTATTTATTATTCTCGATCGACTTTTTCGCGTCCAGTACGCAACAGAGGGTCCAAATAATTGCTAATTATTGACGTCGTTTTCAAGACGTCTTTAACATCTACAAATTTCTAATCGTAGTAAAGTAGATTATTTCTATTAGAGAGAATTGATAAAAATTTCTGGTTGAATCAGAATGTACCGATCATATCAATATTGATTGAACGATATTGTGCTAATATTCGGTATTCAATATTTGCCCAATATTGGCAAAATATTGGAAAAACAATGTATAGCCAATATTGGATTGAATCCCCTAATATTGTTGAACCAATATTGGCGAAATATTTCGCTCAATAATCATAACAGATATTTCCTACATATTTATAGAAAAATTATTACAAAACTGGAGCGATCAATTAAGCTCTTTCTTAACCCTCTTACTAGACATTAAGTATTGTATTTCCTAGACAACTTAATGCTCCTAACCGAAATCTCTGAGATGTTTCGATAGTTTGCCTACGTCGCGTACGTAAACCGACGGCATCGATCTTCCAGGATCATGGCGTTGACCCCGGGCTCGTGGATCGAACGACCGACGTTCTCGGGGCTCGTAACAGAATCGCCACTGACCCCGGGCAGGTACGAGGTGTTAGACAAACAGCTGGCCCGAGCGCACAAAGACGCGTTTTATACGCTCGAGCCTCGACGGTATTACGTACACCACTCGCGTGTGTATCCGCGCGACGTGTGTACGAGCAGCTACGCGAGCAACGACGAGAAAAAGAGAGGACGAAACAGAGAAGGGGAGGAAGAGGAAGCCAGAAAAAGAGACGAAAGAGTGAGAGACGAAGCTAGGAGAGCATCATCGCGGAGTATGAAGAGAGAGAGAGAGACAACGCGTATATAGATATGCCAAGTGCGAGGCAGAGATTCGCCTCTCTTCCTTCGTTCTTCTCGCATAAACCAGCGTCTTATTCTCTTTCTCTCTCGCGTACCACCTTGCGCCGCATTCCTCATGACGATAAATCCCTCGATACTACAGCCACGTGTCTTACGAACGAAAATCACGTCGACTGTATGGAGATTGTTCAAGCTGTCATCAAATCGAGGACATCACGATTCAACGATACAAGTGAATTAGATTCTTACTTAATATACCTTATGGAAATTACATAAGATGGAACGTTCTTAAAAATATTAATTAGTGAAACTACGAATTGTTAAAAAAGTTAAAAAATATTTTTTTAACTTATCTTTACGAAATTTATGCTGTATAAAAAATCTAGGTGCGTATCACTGAAAGGCGAGCAACCGAGCGTCGAGAAAACGACGACGGATTGAAGCGGTTATAAGTTCCCATGAGTCGCCCACGCCACGTGAGGAAGGTGCTCGGTGATGTCGTCGTCGCTCGTCGTCGGGGGCATAAAAGTGTCCGGAGACCGAGACCCGAAGATCTCAAGTGCTCGGACCACCTTGCACGCTGCGTGGGCGATCTGCTCGCGAGCAGTTAGCGTAGCTTGCGCAAACTCGGTTTCAGAAGGTCAGAGCTGCTGATCCGGTTAAGTGTTCGGTAGCTGCGATGACGATGACTCACGGATACGAGAAAAAGATCTAATTAAGTCTACAAGAGCGTTGATCATTTATCTGTCTTTTTGCATCATGCATTTAATTCTGTACTTCACAAATTTTATTTTTTCACGGAAAAGACGCGGTTTTACTGAAGTATCTAAAAATTTAGCTAAATACAGATTCAGAAATAATTTTGTTGAACCAAAATAATTATGTAATGATAAGATATTGAAACTGATCGTTGGAATCAAAATTATGTAATTATTTTGGTCCAACAAAATTATTTATATCTAGTTATATTTGTAAATAGTTACTTTGAAGATGTAACTAAGTTATCTAGATCTGTATTACATTCTGCATGTCTTTTTGTATTTCTTAAAGTAAGGTAAATACAAAAGAAATATTACTTTTAGATATTTATCTATCTGAATTGCATGTGTTGTAATTTTAGTACTCAACATATATAAAAAAAAATGTAGACGAACAGCACCGTATCTAATATATTGCCGCGTACAGAGAAATTACATTATTCCACACGACACTGTTTCATCGGCGTCGCGCTCAGGCGCAGGTATTACATTGAAATCCATTCTGTTATCATAATGTAACACGCCGGTGTACGCGCGTACGATCGCGCAGCGTATTAATGCGGTACGTGGAGAGATGGGCATTAATCTTCGTGTCGTCGCAAAGATTCGTAATAGCCTAACCGCGCCACCCAGGCCGATATCTAAAAGCGAAATCCTGCAAAGTGACCGCACGGATAAAAGGACGACTCGCGTTCTAGAAGCAACGTGATGGAAGCAACATCCTACACGACGTTCTCGCACAGATTCGGTGCTCGAATGTCGTTCTCTCGCTGTAGCAATGACAGATAACGTCGGATAAGAGGTAACGATTACCGCGAAGAACTCGCTAGAGGTACTTACTTCGCGGGTGTAATCTCGCGTGATGAGCACACGTCTAATATAAATTTTCCCTATTCCCCGCACGCCGGCAAATTACTCTCTCGCTGCCGAGAGGCTGGGATATCGAGGCAGCCCCGTACGAGTTAATATTTCATCCCGGCGATCCGCAGATCGTACGTTATCGCGATTCCAGTAGACCGCGCCGGAGTCAAAGTAATTCTCTCGCGCGCCGACACGTCGGATCGCGATCAATGGTACCGTCCACTCGCGCTCGCTCGCTCGCTCGCTCGCTCGCTCGCTCGGAAGAGGTTTCGCTCTCTAAAAGAGAGGACGAGAAGGATGCCCGACAGGAGGATCGCGGCCTCGCCGCGTGAGGGTTTCATCGCCGCCATCTCCGCGCGACGCGCGATTCTCTTCTCGTAAGTAATTTATCGTTACCATTAAAATATAGCCTCGTCGTCGTCGCGGTGGGTACGCGCCGTTATGGCCGAATATAACCGTTTCTATGGGTGCACGAGGCGTCCACTTTGATTTACGGCGCTCACGGAGTTATGACGCGACGTGCCCACACTCGCATTCCCATACCTTCTATGTTCCCGCGCGACGTTCCCGAGCGAGCGAGCTCTTCTTCTTGCGCTGTTATCGCGCCCGCGTATCATTGCAGCCTTTGGAAGGCCTGCGGCCTTCCAAAATTGCCATTAACTGGAACTTTAGCAGACAATTAATGTATATCTGTGAAGAGAAATTACTGTATTAATAAACGCCTCAATTCGTATGTACACATTTTTACGGCGCGTTTGCTTTTTACGGCTTTAGCTTTAGCTTTTCTGAGGTGCCTTCCGACAAGGACCGCACTTGTACCTTGTGCAAACAAGGAACGCAGTGTGTGTGTGTGTGTGTGTGTGTGTGTTCGTGAAGATAAAGTAAAATCAACGATACAAGTATATTATTGCAAAAGCAATTGGATAGAAGAATTGAGATAATTCATGATTGTGTAATAATGAATTTCAAACTATTATTATCTTCTTCACATCTCTCTATATTTTTTTATAAGTGAGCGAATAAAATGTTTAAAAGCCAAACATATTTATGTATTTATGTATAAAACACATATTTACATTTATTCAATAAAAAGCAAGTTAAACAGCAAGTTAAATAATTGAGTAATACGATTCTATAAATTGCAGTGTCTAAAATAGGAACTGTATACGTCTCGAAAGTATATATTCAATAGTACGAAGTTATTGGCGCAAGAAAATTGGTGCGAGGAATGCTCTCCCTCATGCTCTTCGATTGGCAATATTATCAGATCGAAGTGAGCATTACGTTTCGGGACATTAAAGCGATCGATGGCAACGATTGAGTCGCGATATATCGATTCTTTTGACCATGAATATTTATTTCAGCGGATCGTTACGCGGTTTCGAATACCGGCTCAATGAAATACAGCCTAATAAAAGAGCACTTTGACATAATCTCTCGAGAACTCCATTGTTCGGTGACACTAACGATCAAGTCTTCAATGCAAGTTCTACAAATACGTGCAGCAATTATCATAGACGAGTAATTTTTTATACGAAAGCGCAATATGTCACGTTTGATCATAAAATCGATCATTAGACGATGCTTCCATGAATCTCGACGACAGATCCTTCAAAGTCGTGTGTTATGTGCATAGTGATGATAAGTTTGGAATAGAAGAAGTAGAAACTAGTATATATGTAGAAAAAACTAATATCTACATATATTGGAAATTGATTTATGTAGAATATAAAATGAGTGTTGAGTGTAAAGAATTTATTTTGTAAGTCTTGAAAAAGATTCACTTAAGCGATATAAAAAAGATAAACAGAGATACTACAAATTTTTAAAGCACAGCAATCAGTGGACTTTATATTTTCGTAAGCAATAATATATACATCTTGTGTTAAATTAACATATAAATTTGGATATATACATTAGGATATCATAGATTACACATAATATTAATATTATTTAGAAAATTATTTAAAATATGAAAGAGAATAAGACGGATTATGTTAGAGGAATAAACTGCAAAGTGAAGAGATGACAGAGCGACACGTTAAGATATTGTATTTCGGGAAGATGGTAATGAGGTCAAGTAATTAAGTGACGAGCAAACAGGACAAAAGGGACTTGAGGCAGAGTTTCACACGAGGGGAATCGGCGTGTTTACTCACAATTAGTACCATACCTTCCATCATTGGCTTTGCACATTTGCCGGCGACAGCGTGCACGACCGGCCGTAAAATCATCCTCGCGACGAGGTGCGGCGCGAATTCCGCGTGACATCAACGACATTTCGACAGTTAACGTCAAGATTATCGACGTTGTCCCGACCTCGCGTGCACCCGCCTGATCCGCCGCGATTTCACTCGGTATCGCCCAGCTCCACTACTAAAGTATCCTCTACGCGCCACTTTGAACAGGATCTTCGGAGCGAAGATGTCACCGGTAGGGTGACGAGTTTTCACATTTAGTATCAATAAAAATGGTGAAAGGCGAAGAGACCTGGAGGAAGTTTCTCAAGAGGCGGACGAAGATACGCGCTCGATAAGCACCTTTTTCGACTTCTCAATAAATTATCGCCAACGCGCACTTTTCACAATATCCGCCGGCGTTTTCATCAATCTTCTTCTCCAGAAAAGGGAAAGAGGGCAATACTTTTACGATCGTCTTTCGAATTCGGATTTTAACAGCACGTGAGTATGGCACGCGATTCGAAAGAGGTGCTGATCTGAAATGAAGATCAATTTAACCGCAATTGTGGACACCTGCTATGTATCCTCTTTAACTCTTTCATACGGTATGCTTTTCCATTCGTCCGAAAAATGTAGCTATAAATATAGATCTGAAAATATTTCGTTAAACCTTCGGAATAATTAAGACGCTCAAACTGATTAATGAAGTATTAAAACTTTTGCATCATTACGCTTCTTGAGCGTCCTATATAATTATTTTGATATTTCAACAAAATTATTTTCAGACCTGTCCAGCTAAAATTTTTAGATACTTCCACAAAATCATTCTTTTCAAGTATTTTGGTGCTGAAAGTTTCAGAAAAATCATAATAAGCGTTTATAATCATCAATGCATCGATGCATCGTTATTATTCTCGACGTTCATCAAGGATCTCTTTGAATACGATCTCACGTGCGTATCGCGATAGATCCGCGATTCAGAACTGGTTGTTCTCTTTCTATTACTTTGCGTGCATCGCCAGCCTTGGCATCGACGCGAGGAGGAACGGATCGATCGAACAGTCGCGCCAGCCGCGGGCTCCCCGTGGCGTGTTACGAATCCTGCCAATCACCGAAGTGTAATCGATATCAGGGTCGGGAGGTAGGCATCGAGCCGATACGATCGACTCCGCCCCGGGCGTGTCGCCGGCCTGGACGATTTATAATGTTAATATCCCCGAGGCAGGACTCCACAAGAGCCCCGCACACTTCCCGCTTGAATCGCCTCCACCCTTACCTCATCCCGCCTCGTCGCTCGTTCCCGTCCCTTTTTTTACTTCTCTCTGCTCTCTACGCCACGAGTGCGAAGCGGGAGAAAGCGAAGCCAGCCGCGCGATGGGATCTCGAGGAAAATTGGGTTACTTACAATTAGTTAAGTGGATAAGTTCGTTCTGTATTCCGGCCTAACTGCCGTCTACGTCCTAATGACTACCTACACTTGACCAGAAACCGAAGAATTACGGCGGATAGCGTATAATTAGCATTACGCCGCGGTGCGCGGTGAACAGACGGCTAGCGTAAAACGTATCGAGCGCATTACGTACACTTTACCGCAGACTCCACAATTTAGGGATTCAAATAATTTTGCCTTAAAAAGCGACGATGAGTATCTAAAAATGTGAAAACAATACGACTATCAGTATTTAAAAATATGTACGTGTGTGAAAAGATTTTGTTAAGTATCTATAAAAAAGTCTAGCTAAGTACAGATCTGAAAATAATTTTTTTAGACATTAAAATAATTATGTAGGATGCCCACGATGATTGTTAGAACGTTAAAACTTTTTGCAACATTGCTTGAACGTTCCTGCTAGAAATTTCATGCGTTTTTTTAATACTTATTATTGAACAATTGTTACTTTTATTTAGGAACTGAGAAAAGTAAAACTATTTTTATTACATAAAAATTGTTACATTCTGGCAATCAGTTTAAGTGTCCTACCTAAAAATTTTGATGGACTAACAAAATTATTTTCAGATCTGTATTTAGCTGAATCTTTAAATTTTTCAGCAAAATCATTCTCTCCACGGTTCTCCGTACGGTTGTAAAGTCTCGCAAACGTTCCGGAAATAGTCTTTCCATCGAAAGCGTGTTCTCGCGTCAGTTATCGACGTCGTCGTATTTCATGCGGACGTTAACTAAAAATCTAGTGCATCATGTAGCGCAATGTCGAGAGTCGCGGCAAACGTTGTTCGCGCCGGAGAGGCTCCGCTCGTTCACCATGTCGGGCGTAAATCTACTGGCGCGCCGCGCCGTTACGATGACGACGAAGAGAAGAGAAACGCCCAGTTACATATTTGTGTTTCCCACGATACGGTCACGAAGTGACTTGCAGACGTCATGTTCCGAGTGCACTCGCCGCCGGTGGCTTCGAGGCTCGATAGCGTAGCGCCTTAACCGGTCGACGCGTGTTCATCCGGACGAATGTTTATACGCGCTCTCGCGTTCGACTTCGGCTCTCGACCGCTTCTCTCCATCGTATCGTGCATCTACAAAGAGTCGTACAGTCGACTCTCGGACAGATGGATGGAGAGCTCCAAATTCGAGCTAATAGGCGGAACACTATCGTGATCCTGTCGCGTTGCTGGCGCGAACGTCGAGGATGTTGCAACGTGTGTGTACTTAACGGGGTTACGCAGACCGAAACGTTAGAATGCCATGAGATGACATGAAAGAGCTCGTCCGACTTGTGCTGTTCGCTTGTCTTACCTGGGATAGAATTTATCTACCGCCTAACAGAGTCTATAATCGAATGACGCGCGGAATAAAGGAATCAATAAAGGAATCAATTTCTAATAAAATCTATTTCTAACGAGCGACACGTCCTATGAAATCTCCGTGATAGGTCTTATCCCTCGTGAACTTTGCATCTCTGTATATCCGAACATATTTCCACGATTCTCATAGCATTGAGAAAGAACTATCCTATTCAGAAAAATATCCGCCCGTACTTTGCATACACCTCCACTCGTGAATTCTTGATACTAAGTACAATTTACGTTATGAATTTAGCAGAAGTTGCTTGTCGCGTAAAGGATTGAAAAAAAAAAAGAAGAGGAGAGATCGAGCGCAGTGTATCGAAATCATGCTTGGCGAGGACGCGAACCGTACGTGTCGCGACTAGGGTCAAGGTCAAGTCTTCGCGCGAGAAACTGGCGTTTAACGCTGTGCGATTCTCATGTGCACGATCGACGAAGCACGAGTCGCGACCCAGCGGCGAGAGAGGTGGATTCCTCCACGGTATGAACGGTAAATTAGCATTATGGTCGCATTATCGATGTTGTGACGCGGCCTTACACGCAGTACGGTCGTCCCTGCCGTGACGTGCGCGCAGGATCAGCTCTCTCTAACACTGATTTATGCCGCTTAAGCGACGTGCGTCGTGCTGACGTACTCCCCTTATACCGTTCCCAGGACGCACCGAGTTACGCGAGCTCCGCTAATAATTTATTGTATCGCATTACGAGCCGCTGGATACTGCCGGATCGCGGATGTAGAACGGATTCTCGAGTCGCTGTACAGCGATGTACCCCACGACACTTGAATTAATCTAGCCGCATGTATCAATGAAGAATGGAATGTGATAATCTTAAATCGGTGCTTCTTCTCATCCCTTTCTTATGCATTGCGCATTAAATTCATACATATCCTTTAGTCCATTCTCTCTATTCTGTATTTATACATTTTTATTTATACATTTACAATAAACTCCCCTGCATGGACGTGTGAAATCCTTGAGCTCTGCATATAAGGAAATTGGCACACTTGTTAACAGATACTTAGGATAATACTAAAAGAAAGTACAACCAACAGTCATGTGAATGAAGCGGAGGCACGTTGTGCATAATTCAAGTTCAAAGAAAATGTCAATATCTGTACACGCGCCTCCCACACTCGCGCTCGTATATTAAACGCAGAATCGTAACCAGCTTAATGAATCGAATACGGAGGGTCCATCGAGGATCGTTTGCGGGATACTCGGGCAAGTACGAGAGATTCCGCGGTGATCGCGAGAGGAGCGGAGGCGGTGATCCGGGAATGAAGAAGAACGATGTAGAGAGAGAAGAAGGGTGGCGGCGGTGGCGGTTCGAGGGGAGTACAAATTGCAGGATCGGCTATCGGGCGGAGTAATTAATTAAATACAATAAAGTTAGGTCGACCCTCTCGTATCTGGCATCGGCCACTCCTCCTATCGACCGTCCAACCGTCCTCGGTCCTGATGCGCGCTCGCAATTCGCGGAATACCGAGAAAGGGATGCGGTCGAGCCGTTCATTTTTGTCCCCTCCGCGTGCTCGACCGACCATGAGATTGTGCCGACGACAACAAAAGTAAGAACTCATATCGGTGACCATAGAACGAAGCACTAAACAGACTGTCTTAATGTGATTTGCATAAACTGTCATACATTAAATGCGTAGATTTTTTACTCTGTGGTAGGTCGGAATTAATTCAGATAATGTAACTGTACTAACTGAACATAACTTAATAAAAATTGTGGGTATCCCGGTATGTGTGTGCTTCTACGAAGATCTATGAGCCTAGCCAACGAGAAGACTGCATAGGATATTTCCTATATGCGACGAAGAAGGGACCTTTCGGGCTATCTGATAAAATGAAATATTCTGGTGCACGAGATCGGCAAGGTTCAGGATAATTATAATAATTGGCCGATAAATCGATAATTAACCAGGGGATAATTACGAATTATGGCTGCCGCGAAACAATACTTGGCATTGTCTGTGGAGATGCGCGCGATGGCAAATGTGGGAAGCTAATGAGTAACGTTAGAAAGTTATAGGTCGAGAACTTCGGAGTTTTTTTTTTTGTCACGGTCGTTCGCGTGGACTACTCGCGATGATAGCGAGTACACGCGCATCTGCATCGATCTCCGACTCGCGATTAACGTAATGACCTCGAAGGTATACCAGTCGATATAGTACGTGATTCATGCGTGAACCTCGCACTTTCGACATCACTCAGCCTCACAGGTGTACCCAATTACAAGAACGAACGTCTATTATCCATTGCGCTTCGTCTATCGAACGCGCCATGCTTTATTCCTCACGTAATATCACTACTATCATTATACGGACGTAAAATCAGCGCTATTGAGATATGCTCGATGTATCAACTGAAGTAGATAATATCTTCATTCGTAAACCGTGTCGTCACAGTTATTAATTATTAATTAATTATTAAGCTGATACCTTAGCTTCGATCGATCGGATTAGACTCGGATTAGACTCGGGATTAATCGATCTGGCATTTTTTTCCAAATTGGTTCAGGCATCTATACGCCACCGTGTACTCGTATTGTGTCTTCTTTTTTAGATGAGCAAGAGAGAACTTGTTCTCGCGAGTGAGTGAGCGAGCGAGCGATCATCGGCTCGGCTCGTTCGAAAATAGCCTTCCTCGAAACGGCGTTCAATCAAATAAATAATTTTTAGGGCGAACTGGGCGGCGCGGATTGCCGCGGCATAAATTATCCGCTGACACAACTCGAACGCAACCGGGCCACAATATCTATAATATTGTATTCCAGGCTAGACTCTTGGCCAGGTCAGTTAACGTTCGCTGGACGCGTCTTCCCTCAACCTCCGTTTCATCTGTGAAACCACAACGCGTTCGCCGGCAATCGTAAACTTGCTGTCAGAAAAGCGATTCCGAACGAGATCAGCTACGGCTTCGCGGAATTTCTCGCTAGGGACGACTGCGAATGACCTGTAACCCTATAAGGTTTCACCCTCGAATAGGCAGAAAATAGCGCCGCGAGAAAACAGCTTCGGGCCGACGGGGCGCGGTGGGAAGAGACACCTATAACCGGCTCGCTGTGAATCATCGGCGTCTGCCGTCTCGTACACGGGAATTAAGGGCTTCGATTGTTCACGTGCCACTGCAGGAGGTACTACGAATTGAGTACACCGCTATCCATTTTTCGCTTGACGAACTTTCCAATTCTTTCGATGATATAATAATTACAATCGTTGAATTAATCGTTATAGTCGTTGAAAGCCAAATTGTTTATAATAGAATTTTTAACGAATCAATAATGAATACCTTTGGATAATGTTTTTCCACGTGTTCTAAGATTATGATTGATCCATTCGTAATTTTATTTGCTAATACATCGAAAAGTCGAAATGTATTCAATATTAGCGTCGCAGTAAAAAGAAAAGTTCATTATCACCTCTAAGAGTAAAAACCGTTTATGATCTCTGATTACTGCGGATGGACATACGGTGTACATACGTTCTATTCCAACGTAGGAAATTTTTATCTGCGGCCACTAGGCTGATCGCCCATAAAAGTCACTCGCAATGTCGTATTGCCCGGCAGCGGTATCGCGAATCGAAATCCATAGTGGATGGTGCGCCGCGAAAAAGAAGCCTGGAGTAAAGTGCGGCCGTGGTGGTGGTGGCTCGAGTGGTCGCACGATGGACCAGAGGAGCCGCGACGATCCGTGGGTAATGCGCGTTCTTGCGTTCCTCATCGCGGATGACGCAGCGAAAGAGCACGCCGCGCGTCCTCATAGGACTCTCCCGTATAGTCCGTATAGTCTTCGTGGTATACCGTAAGCCCCCTTGGCCGCTCGTTCCGAGTGCCGCTGCCTCCGCAGAATCCGTATTAAGGTGGATTCACATTCGTCGGTATCCGCTTTAACCCCCTCGCGACGTCTAAACAGAACCGTTCGGTGCGCTGCTTCGGCGTTCCCGTCTCGTTCACGCGGTTAATCTCGTCCCGCGGCTTGCCTCGTTAAAGCGCATTTTGTATACTATATACATCGGCCGGGAGATTAAGTTCCTGTTCACACTGTGAGAAAGGAAGTAATAGTACACCGCTATCAACTTCTTTGGTTTCGCGTGCTTTCGAACGGCGCAACGATAAATTCCGCCTGACGGTTATAGAGAGCTAACCGTGGACTCTTCCCTTTCTCCTCACGAACTTCAAAACTTTGGTCCCGAAAAATCGTGCTCGGCTCCATTACATTGGTAACAATATCTACTTCGTAGAGCGCATTGTAATCGCTATCGCGTAGACGAGAGAGAAAGAGAGGAATCGGTGCGGCGCTCCGTTCTCGCGATATATTCCGCAAAGATCCGGAATAAGAAGAGAGCCGAGAGAGAGAGAGAGAGAGAGAGAGAGCAAGTCGCGACTACAGAGAGAGGAAGGAAACGACCGAGAGAGGTGCACGGTCGTAGTTCAGCCTGTGGCCCATCAGATAGGACGCTGATTCCGTTCAAGGGTGAAGCGAGAAGAAGGTACGCCGTGGTGCATCATGTCGACGAGAGAGGAGAGGAAGGAAAAGAGGGAAAGAGAGAGGCAGGACGAAGCTGGCTCGGTCGCGTTACGCTCGATGAAAGAAGATCGACGCTGAATGGGGTTGTGCGGGGGCGAGACAGAGGGGGAGAAAGAGGGAGGGTTGAAAGAGGCACATTGTTTGCCGAGCGAAGCCGATAATTCAGTAATGAACGTAAGCAACGCGCGCCCGCGTTCAGGGCTATAATTACCGATACCACATCGGATAGCGGATCCCTTAACTTCGGATCCCGAAGCGCTACGAAGAAGCGCGTCCGTGCTTGTGGCGCGAGTGAGCAAGCGGATGTATTTCCTTGACCATCCTTTCTCTCTCTTTCTCTTTCCTCTCTCTCTCTCTCCCTCTCCCTGCCTTTCTTTTCTGGCTACGTCTTAGAATGGGCAGCTCTAAATTAATAAATCAATAGCCGGGCTCTCTTATCCGATCCGCGAGTGGGTGGAGTTTGTTTGTTTAAGAGCGGGATTTATTAATTTTTCGCTGGGTGGTAAATCCCCACTGATACACCACCGCCTTCTCGAGCGGATCCCGCATCTTTTCCTTCCGTCTTCTTTATACGTGCGATCGTCTATCGTACACTTTGGAAAGTCGAGAGACGATTTTTTGAAAAGCGATGTACCACCAAACACATTTTACATGTCCTTCCAATTAAATCACAAAACAAATCTTCGCAAGCGTGTATGATCATGCTGGAGCAGTAATGAATACTGCATAATTTCTTCTCACGCGAAGCAGCTTCAGATAGAAGGGATGATCTCGGAGCTTAAGGTACGTATGAGTAGTGTACCTACTGCCATCTCTTCATTCCGTCTCGAACTTCCACACGAATGCATCAGGAATTTCACTTGCGTGTGTGAACGGCATCTTTAATGTATGTATACAATTCCTGTGGAAAATGTGTTCGACCAGTCCAATCATCTGCAACGAAACTTTCATAGATTGGAATTTTCTCATAAATCTAAAAGTCATCAATAAATGACAGTAGACAATAATTATTACAAAACAAATGTACACAATTGGCATAACTACAATTTTTATTAATTTATACTTAATTTTATTATTTTAAAAAGCGAGTTTCCAATTAAGAGTACACGATTAAATAGTTACATATATTAATAAAAATATATACAAAAATATTCCAATAAAAATATTTTTACTTGAAAGAAGCCGATCGAATTAGGTCTTTTATTTAGATCATATTCGATCCCTCGATTTGGGTAATTTGCATCGAATAATTTGAATTCGATCCGCATGATAGATCAAGCAATTTGCCGGAGTCATTGGTTTCGCAAAAGAAGGCGTTCACGCGGCTCTTTCCTCTCACCAAGATTTATGTGTGGTATTTGAATCGTAATTCCTCTCGTTCTGCTCGAATTCTCGTAATTCTACAATTATACAGTATTACTTACAAAGTATACTACTAGAACTTCCATCTATCGCAATTTATAAATGAATCATAATGTACTCGCATATCTACTTTCGCTGAATCTATTTTTCTTTCTTTATGTTTTAAGTTAGAATAGTTTCTCTAGATGAAGCTTGGAACAATAAACCAGAAAATAGAATAATTAATTAGCGATGTACATAACACTAAAGAAGTTTATTTAAAAAATTTTGTTTATAACTATGTACTAATTTTTTTTTATTTAAGCTGTTACAACTACAATTTCTAATAAAATGTTGTAAGAAATTTAACGAGACAATACTAAGTTTCGTTATATGTTTTCGAAATAATTGTGCCAAGTTAACAGACATTGTTTTAATTTTTACACAAAGTTAATTACACAGTTAAGTTTTTAATTGAAGTTAGAAATTTTTATTATTAATTAAGCATTATATATTAACTGCTTATGTAAATATTTCTCGTACAAATCATAGTTCCTTTAGCTTGGCACTTGTTCTCTTTTGTTCGAAACATCGAATAATCTTTCCTGTCAATTTTGCTACGTGTAAGCTACGTACATAATTCAAGTACATAATTTACACCTTCGCACTTTTCCTCCTTTGTGCCTTCTTCGTCTTGCTTATTTAATCAAAGCTTGTATCCCATATTGTGCTGCTTAATATATGCCTTTCATGTGACGTTAGAAGGCTTGCCCTAGGCCGTCAATAAATACAACCATTACTACGACTATGACTGCTACTACAACATGTGAAGTCTATGATTTGATTCTAACAATCAAGGCAACCACGTCTATCTTTCGGTGGGCATTGTACGTATCGTTGAAAAATTGTAATTAGATTCACCGAAGCGTTACCAGCTTTATTAGCTCGCCGCTATAATCGTGTAACTGTCGTGGGGAATTAGTGCTCGCGCGACGGATCGAGAAAACGCCGGAAGCAACCTGGACAAATCGCATGTAGACGGTTTTGTCGCGGCCACGGCTTGGTAATGGTCGGCTCGGGCAAGGAGCAAAGTAAATCGGATCTGGTCTGCTCTACCGCGCGCTGCACCGCGCGGTGAACAGGCAACGAGAGCGGATTGCGCCCGTAGGCAGAAATTAGACTCGAATCTCGTCTCTTTGCTCCCCGTGTTTTCTGGAGTGCCGGCCTGATGATAATGACGGTAGCAGGTGCTCGAGCCGATGCCACCTTCGCACCTCGCTCGTCGCCAGCGTCGGCGTGCCTACCACATCGCGCGTATGCGCGAATAGGTATTTATACAGGGTGAACCAAACAGCGACGAATAGTATTTATAATATTCTTCTAATCCTTTAATCCCAACTTTCTAATCTTTTAGTCCCATTCGATAATCATTGCAATAAATATAAATTATACGAACATACACGCACACGCACACACACACACACATATATATATATATATATATATATATATATATATACATACGCTTGTACATATTTAACATTTGGAAATGACATGTAGCAAATGCGATTGAATGCACTTAGTGCGCACTGATGCATATTAAAATCATCGTACACAAATTGACGTAAAGATATATATATATATGTGTATTTAATATAAATATGAAACGGATTAAACCATGAGATCCTTCATTTTATTGTGCTGTAAAATTTGTATTTTATAATTCGAAATATATAATATTTGCATTTTATTTTTACATAAATTAAACCAGTGTTCAATAGCTTTAATATGCATGTGCGCATCAGTGCGCCCAATCGAATTTACTAATAGAAGAATTTTTCGCTCGTTTACTTGAAATCGGTGGATTTTTCGTAATTTTATAAAATCATGCAATGTAGACGCGTTGAAATTTCTGTCACAATAATATTGCGAGTTATCTAAGGCGATCGACGTAACGTGATTCACCCTGTATACTCCTGTTCTGTTCTCCACTCCACGGTCGTCGCATCGTTGTCTTCGTCGCCGGGTCATCGCGTAATTCGTTGCTTCGGCTTGCCTCCGGGGCTACGTTCTACCTACCTACCGTAGTACGCGCAGGTAGATAGGTATATCCTCACCTCGATGTTATTCGCGTGTGTCTGCGTGCATGTGCGTGACACGTCCATGTGTGTAGCACGTCTACGTGCGCATTGCGTGTCGCTCGCTCGCTCGTTCGTTCGCTCGCTCGCGCGCGTGTAGGTGGTTTCACGTGTACGTGTACGTGCAGCACGCTTAATATCTCGAGCCAATCTTAGAGCTTGCATTCAGTGGGTTAGTGCCGTAAATGCCAGTAACCATCCACCGGCAATGGCCACTCGTGGCTACCACTATAGGCGGGCAGGCAGGTATTCATTCCATTTGCAGTTATGACGAGTGCGAGTTCAGAGGCCGTGAGAGTTTGCCGGCTCCACGGCTCGGGACTCTGCTCGAGTCTGGAGCATCTACGTGGCGAACCGTTGCAACGTTACACTTCCAGATTATCGACGATGACGGCTGCGCGAATGTCGTGGCATAAATACGGCGGCGAGAAATCGCCGACGCGCCGGCGAAATTTTCAAGCTAATGTGTAGGAGACACATTTTGAAGATCTTGATTTTTTTTATTATTATTGCTACTTATTAATAAAATATTTTATTAATTGAAAATTATTTCGCACACGAAAGAATCAATTTTTCTAAAAGATCTAAAAATTTAGTTTGACGTAGACATACTATATAATTATTTTAATAATCCAACAAAATTATTTTCAATGTTTAAATAACAAACAAAACCGTTTTTCCATGCAGTATTAAGCAGTATCAACCTTTGTATCAACGATAGTTTCTTATTGAATATTTAAAAAAATGTAAGAAATAAAAAGAAATTGGATGTAAAAATTGGAGAACGGTTCTCCATACATTACTTATTAAAAAAAAATATCGGGATTGTTTCGACAAAACGACGAGTGCTTTAACATTAAAATAACTTCATTTGCGAACGATTGCAACGATTTGCTCTCGACAGAGAGGAGAATCCTAGTGAAATTACTTGAGAGTGAACTACCGAGCGGGGAAATATTTGAACCGCGAGGGATTAATACATGTCTGACGTATTATTTCCTCCAGGCCCCTCCCCCCTCCGCTCGATCGCCCGCAGTTACCGTTCGGTCGGTACCGCGCGCGCACATAGTAATTTGACGTTACGATCTGCGGGAAAAGGGTCGCGGGAGCGACGCCGCGTGTTGTATGACGAATAGAAATAGAAGCGATCTACGGTGCGCGCGCGCGCGGTCGTGTCTTAAGAGGGCGACGTGCGAGCGAAGGCGTCCTCCTGCCTTCTCGTGGTGCCCCTTTAGGTCTCGGAATACACGCGTGTTCCGCCTCGTGTTCCGTGGCCGCTGTTGTATTCACGTCGCGCTCCTCACCTTCGACTCTCTCGCGGATTCTAACCCGCGGTAGGACGCTTGATCGGCCGGCCTCCGCCGCCGCCGGTAGTCGCAATTATAGAGTATGACTGTACATATTCGTTCGGTAATTTGTTATCGTTGGATAAACACATCGAAGGGGGGCGACGAGAGGTCGATGGAGTTCGGCGTGCGGCATGGCACGCCAGTATACGCGTCCCGCGCTCGTACGATCGCGATTCCGAATCGTAATCCCGTAACGATGGCACGCTACTCCGCCCTCTCCTCTTTGTACACACCCTCCTTATTGTCCCGGTGCTCCGGAACATCCCGCGATGTATGTTTTCGGAGCGGACCGTGTTGCGTTCGTGCATACTTACCGATAAAAAATGCTCCTGCAGGAACGTAGGTTGTGGTAGTAATTAATTTTTCTCATAATTTAATATTTAATATTAAATAATTCTTTAGCGTTAAACATTTTTTTAAATATTTTTATACATATATCTTAACATTTCTTTAGCAAATTAAATTTACTATTTACATTAGTAGAGGTGAATATTTGAATAAATCTTTTACCTTTTGAAGAAATCTTAAATATATTTTTTCTTACAAATTCATCTATTCTACGAACAGCAATATACTGAAATAGAATTTCACGCGAACGGACATTGCAGATTGCATCTCGTCCACGACGTCTCTCTAGGTTTTTAAATAGTTCCAACCGCAGAGGGCAACTTTTCTTTGAGCGTGAACGAGCCTCGAGCCCTCGAGTGGTCCGCTCCTGAACGTTGGCTGCGGGGGAGAGGAGACGGCGTGTCTCGTGAATAGAGAGATATCTCCTCCTGGCAACAGGCGGTAACGTCTAAATTAAATGTTTCTGGATCGACGAGCCGCGGATTCAACGTGTCATGCGCCGCTCTTAATCTGGATTTAACGGCGAGGTCTCCAGCGCGAGGGTGAGAGGGCTCGGGAGGAGGAGAGGGAGGGCCACCTTGCGGTGCCTGGGCTGCTTCAATAGAGCTTAATTGGCGAATACCCGCACGGTTTATAGAGACGGCATAGAAGGAAGGAGCGAATGAGATAAGAAGAGGCAGGTAGAAAGGTGAAGAGCGAGAAAGGGAGAGACGTGTGAAGGCCTCTAGATCCTCGTCTCATCCTTCCTCACGAAGCCGCGCGTCTCGTTTCTCCTCCTCTACCATTTCCTTCTCCTCTCCTCCACCCGCGACAGACGAGGATGACTTCGCCGACTCACTCGTGTATTTTGCGTATTCACTATATAATAATAATGATAACGACAATAATGACGATAATAATATTGCCTGGGAGATTCGGATCAGCGGCGTTAACCGGGCCTTCGTACATTTCGATGTTTCGTCTGACTAACAATTAACTTGAGAATACGTTGCTAATGTTAATGAAATTAATTAATCAGGCTAGATCTCGTATAAGATTAGTCTCCGATAAAATCTTTATTTCTTTGTTTCTGCGCAATTTTACGTAAGTAAAAAAAAACTGAATTTTTCTGTCCCAGAAACATAGCGACTTAATTTATCTGACAACGTGAAATGTTGCAAGTTTCAAAGATAAAAAAAGTGCATGATTTTTACTAGAAATTTTTATCTTCTGGTGGACGTTATTTGTAGAATTATTTAAACGCAAACTTTCTGTTCACGACAACAACTCTCCTCTCTTTCTTGCTCCAAATACCTGTATCTCTTCCGCCCCTCTTTCCCTCAGTTCAGTGCACAAAACCAGAGTCATTTCCCGCTCCTTCTTCCCGCTCGTAAGACCAGCGAGACCGAAGAAGGCACGGCGATGCGTAAAAGGTCAGTTCGCGCAACGTGTGTGAACCAGATACCTCCCGGCGAGAGCCATCGTAATAAATTATGGTTTTCATAGCCTCATACTTATCTCGGGAGAGCCTTTCCTGAGCTACTTGCACGAGAGTAACGTCTCGACAATAACCACTTCGGGTGGTCTTCCGAGCCAAGCCGATAATTCGCAGACTAATAAGACTTCTAATTCATGTGATGCATCAAATCAATGCATGATGTAACGAGCAGCGATATTTTACGCGAAAGAAGAATAAGAGAGGGAAAAAATGAACAATTCATTTGCTGGATGAGAGAGGATCCAGATTTCCTTAACGATCGAGAGGATTTTGAGGACCGATACATATCTTATTATTTTTGTCTATTCGATTGATTGTGAGAGAGTGTGTGTGAGAGAGAGAGAGAAAAGGTGACTCACGTATCCCGGAAGCTCGAGAGTGACAATAATTATTCGCAACGAGCACTGGGATGCTAATTGATTGATGTCAGCTAGGCATCTCTGAACAGGGCGTACGAACTTACTGAATAAATTCAAGAGAAACGCGTCCGATGATCATTTAGAAGGCCTAAAAACACTTCCGCGGTGAAATTGGCATGCATTATGGATGTTATTACGAAGCATGCCTGATCGTAGGTTTGCGTATAATTTTACTCATTACGCAATCGAATCACGATTATTTATATTCGTCGAAGGAACAAGTTAACCAAACATTACGATGTGATTGCAATGTATATTAAAATCATCTAACTAAACTTTTTTTTTATTTGACTTTGAATAAGAAGTATTAAATCTTTACGGAAATACTTACTAAAATATACGAAAATTTCGAATTTTTTAAATAATTGAGATGTACAGTTCTTACATAACATATTTGGAATGAGGTTGAATAATTGAAGCCTGCAACGTTGTAAGTGCCAAAATTGTGAAAATGTATTTTATTGTATGAATGGATTGTAAGTGCTTTGTTTTATCACATACACTAATATTTAGTATGGAAGTTGCTGTTACAAACGGAGAAAAATGAATAGTGCAATTCAAAACATACAATCGACAATTTATTTGGATTTACAACGTTTTGACTTGTATTTTTATTTATAGTTTTAAAATTTTAATGATTTTTTTAGAAATTGAACACAATTTTTAATAAATTACAATTACTTAATTAAAATTTTTTACAAAGACAGATTACTCATATCTGTAATTATTATAAAATTTTTTGTGGATTTTTTAGTGATAATTGTTAAGAGAATAAATTTTCCCTTTTTTTTTTAAATTAAAAAATAACATAACCTTTTGCTTTGGCCTCAATTATATTGTGTGTCTTACCTTTGTAGTATATTATGAGTAATTGGAACTGATCACCACGTTAGATAATGTCGATAACGTTAAGGCAGAGATGGAAATTGCGTACTCATCATTGATCGATTTCTCGAAATTATCTGGAAGCCGAAGGTTGAGGAGTTAAAATACATCCGCGTGTGCATACTCATCTGCTGAATATATTACATGTGCTCATCTATAACTCTGTGATCAAATTCACATGTCGTACACCGCGGGCGGTAACAGCACCTGTCTTCCGTGGAATGCGAGGCTAATTGAGCGGAGTGTCTCGACCTGACCTGAGCATCCAAAAAAAAAAAATATCCAGAAAAAAAAATCATCGCGATTTTATAATATCGTCGCGCTAGTAGTTGCCTGAGAGAAAACGAAGACAATTTGTCAAATTGGCGACTTGCTCGCAATCGTCTATGTGCAATCAAACGTGAGACACGGCATTATCTGTCTCTTGGACAAGTCACTTCCGAGATTTATGCTATTTACCTTCGGTTGCCAATAAGGGTCTCGCGATTACATTTTGCATCCTGTGCATTCTTCATTCGTTTAACTTCTACCGTACGAACATATTAACTTCTATCATATAGGTATTGTAATTACGAGATCAACAAGAACGGGTCAATTTCTCTTCTTCATCTCACGTCGACGATGGCGATCTTGCGAAGGGACGGCAAAGGGAGCATCGACTCGGTATCGGCTGAAAAACACAATAATCACGCCAGCGATTTCGACCCCCACGGCAGATCCCTTGGCCGTCGGCGGCGCGGAAAATGAAGTAGTTTTCTTCCCTGACAACGACGATCGTGCGACTGCCCGGAGCGTTTCGCGGTGGTAACAGTTGCTACCGCTGCAGTCGCAGCGATAGCAACGGCGGCAGCAACAGCAGCAGCGGCAGCAGCAGCAGCAGCAGCAGCAGCTTCCTTTCGTCGTGCAGGAGGGATCGAGCAGTGCATTACCCGTTAGACATGGCCCCCGCGCTGATATATTGACTTGGACAAAAAAGCGACGGTTCTTCTGCTCCTTGGCATCGCGGTCGCCGCCGCCGCCACCGCCGCCGCCGCAAAGTCGCTCCTCTCCCCTTCTGTCCTCTTCTGCCTGTTTCTCCTCATGTTGCAACCTCTTCCAACCAACACGAGTTGCCCCTACCCCATGACCGTCGACGATCTCGCTTTATCGAGTGCCGCGAGAGCGCGGATGCACCAACTCGATGCACTCTGGCGCGTTCGCGGACCTCGTGATGGACGAGGAGGAGAGATCTAACGTCTAATGGAGTTTTCTGTATGGCACGTATGCGGGCATAGGCGCGCGCAAAAAATCTGATTCCGCGACGTAGATCATGCCTACGATGGTTCGTTTACTCTCCTCTATTATGCGATTTATTCCTTCCGCCTGCGCCTCCGCGTGCGCGATTCCGTGAGTAATTGCTCGCGCGCGTTCCCGGACCTCGTTTCATAAATAGAGACAAAAGGTAAGATGGCACATTATTGGCGATTTGAGTGCGTTTTTCCAATTGTGCTATGCAGATTTGCGATTGTTCGAATATGAGAGCTTTGTACGATTATTTTTGCGTCAATACGAATTTAACAGTCCATGAATATATAATTATATTGTAGGAAAGAGGGGAATTCACACTCTAAATTGACGTTATGTTGATGTTAATATTAACACCAGTACGGTATGAATTACATAGACGTCGCATGATGTTAAATCTACACTGACATTTTTCAGAGTGTATTGTTATACATATTTTTATCCGGACATAACGGCATCATGCATAATGTATATACAATTTAACCTTTAGAGAATGGGGATCTACTTTTTAAATCTTACATCTTTCCCTTAAGTATGATTTGTTATAATTCGTTATTTCATTATATTTCTTGCATTAAAACAAAAGAGCAGCACGTCGCTCAATAGGTATCTAAAATGAACGATCAATAACTTTCTTACTCTTCTCCTTTCTATATCAATCCATCTTATATTATAGTGGTAATTTAAAACCCTATATCATATATATTACATTTCGTACTGCGAACACTTGTTTGATACTGCTGAATGTTAAGAATTTATTTAAAAAAATGATAGATGTACATTAGCGAAGATACGATTATTTTCGAGTCATCTTTTGTTAGGTAATATAATGTTCACAGCGAAATTGCCATTTTACATCTTTCTTACATTATCCCATCGCGGCGTGCAGAAAATCGCGTTCGCTGTCTCTCGTTACGGCCGAGTGAAAAATCGGGAAATCGTTCCGATCGGTAATAAATCGCGTCCAAGCAGCTGCCGACGATCATTTTCTGAGGGAGCACAGGAGGCGAGCAGGGAAAAACAAAGTCGCGAAGGCAACGCGGAAGGAGACCGCCGGTGGGGGCGGGTGGTCGGGGAGGGTGGCAGGAGGGTATGTAGGGGAGCAAGAAATATAATCGCGCGCGCGGTGAGTACAGCAGCGGTAGACCACTGGCATGGGGGACGAGGAACCTATTATAGCAGCAGCGAGAGTAAAAGAGTCCGGACAGGTGAGATAATCAACCTGCGGCCATAGCTCCGAGCGGCCTCGTAGTAATCACTATTCGCGCGCGCGGTGTGTCTTTTAATGCTCCTGCGCAACTTGCCGTCGCGTCGCTGCTGCTGTTGCTGCTGCTGCTGCGTACATCCAACTTGCCGTCGTTGCTGCCACTGTCTCTTCGACGAGAGTACGTTATCCTTACAGCGGTATCCTGCATTCGAGCGAGCCACCGCAACGCGTTTACGCGTTGCGGTTTTCGTGAAGTACGGAGTCGTCTTTCGCCACGCCGTGAATTGATTTCGTAAAATTGGATTCGTTTAGTATAAAATAGGTACAATTAATACCGGTCGAAAGAGAATCGTTATTTCCGGAATGAATATTTCTAAAGTATGAGGAATTTTATGAAATATTCTAGTATTGTTATGTGTAATATTGCTGCAGAAATCGGATATTTTAGAAGAATACTAATAAGATGAAATAGTAGATATTTCGATGTATGATATTTTAGGAGAATATTAGAAGATAAAATGATATAAGTATATATATTTCTTTTATAAGCATATAGGGAGCAAGTATATATTTCTAAATAGATATAAGATAATGAATAAATAAAGAGAGAAAGCAGAAGAAACACCTGCCATCATTTGCCGTCAGTCGATTTCCGATACTTTGTACATCCAGCTTGAAAAACAACGTGTAACCTACTGACATTACGGGAAAATCCACTATCATTACAATCGCGGCGAGGCGATCAAGCCGTAACCGAGTCTTTTTTTTCCATTACCGCATTAGCGGCGAGGACAATGGTCGCCAGGTTTTCTCACGTATTTCCACACGACGCGACGGGTCGTTATTTCTTTTCGAGGCGTACTTTATCCACTTGTGATATATGACTGGACTTTAGTTTGCCTCCTCTTGACACGCGAAAGTCACGAGAAGACGAAAAAGATGAGACCTCCGTCGTCGACGACGTCGTCGAGGATGCGACGATGCGACGATGCGTCCCACCAGCCCCGTGCACCCAATATTTTATTGGCCGCAAGGCAACAATGCCCACCGTGGGGCCAGCGGTATTGTGTGAGCGTGGTGTGGTCCGCTCGATGTCTGATTTACCGCTCGTCTAATTTGTAGGCGGTCGCCATTAAGCAATCCATAAATGCATATGTGTAAAACACTCCGCCGTGTCGGACGAGTGTACGGATATGCGAGTCGCCGCCGCCGTTGCGCCCGCGCCGGACGAACAAACGGACAAACGGACGAACGGACATACGGATGAGCGAATGAACGGACAAACGGACGAGCGAACCGACTGCGCACGATTTATTCATATTCAAATGCGTGCTCTTTACGATCGCGCGAACGAAAGCGAGAACGCGCTCGCGCATCTCGGTTTGGAGTTTACAGCGCGAGTTAAGGCGCGGCGCGCTTCGCCGTTGATTTGTTCGTTATGCCGTACAAACGATTGTTCCTTTTGCATACACGACGTTTCTAGGCTTCACACAGCGCGGGGTCTCACATTTGTCGGCATTTCTGTTAACGAGCGGCACGATTCTAACATGTCGGAAAAGTTCTACACGCATTCTAATGTGTATAAAATAATGCGTCGGTCTCTCTACAATTTTGTACACAGAAACGATTTTGCTTGCCTAAAAATTTAGCTAGGTACAAATCTGAAAATAATTACAGATTTAAAAATAATTTTGTTGGACTATCAAAATAATATAATACAAATATGTATGAAATTTCATGATGAGCAATGCTGTAAAAAATTTTGACATGGCAGCCAATTTACATACAAGCGGTTTACATAATTATTTTGATAAAATTATTTTCAGATTTGTATCTGGCTAAATTTTTAGATCCTTTAGCAAAACATGTATACGCGGCTATTTAAGTGTGAATATAAACGGATACAATTCAATTAAAATAGGCTAAAATAGAATATATTTTTATATAATATTTTTATTTTAGATGACGTAATTACTTTATTTTTACTACCAGTTGAGTGTATCTCGCATACGATTTCATCGACATTAAATAGTTGCAGTATTAATGATAGTAGTAAGTCCAGTAAATAGAGAAAATTTTGACGGATGTTACAACGTATCGATTTATTATCGATTGTTTTAATAATAATTAACGATTCATTAAATTTCAATGACCTAACAGCCATTTCTCGCGATGCGTTATGATGGCACAATCGATGATATGAATCATCTTCAATCATTCAATTTATCGATCAATTCGGTATTAATTGATTTGGTACCATACTTGTTAATCGTTAATGGCTCGTTAATCTTAAACGATCCAATGTTTACATCAGCGAAATATAAATTTCTTTTTGCTGTTTATCTTGCAATTTATTTAAAAATTTATGTTTTAAAGTTACACTTAATTGAATATCGTAGTATTTATATCGTAATATTTAAATTTAATGAATATTCAAATCCTCCTAAGATGATCGCGCGTAGATATCTATTACGATAAACGATAAACAGCTTTGAGTATTTTCATTGATTTGTATTAGCTGTACGAATATATTGAATAGCCCATTTTAGTGGTTTAAAATTAGCTTTAAAGTGGCTTTAAAATGATTTAAAAACGGCTTAAAAATTCAAAGAACAAAGCGAAAGCGGGATGCATTCCCACAGCAGCTTCCGCATCGAGCAGCACCGCTCGCTCGGGCGTTAAAGTCTCCTCGCGGTTGAACCGGCGACCTCAACGCACTCCGCGACTCGAGACAATGCCGAACGTCGTTCGAGTTCTCTTCGTTCTTCGGGTTCTCTTCGCGTCGCGCCTTCGTATATGCCAGTTCCATTCATCGCGGAATTCCAGTCGGCGATTGCGACCGCCATCGATGGTTTTCCGGAGTACGTACGTGCCTACGTAGTCGGCCGCAGGTTACACCGGACGCTACCTGCGCTGAGAATGGCCCATAAACACCATTACGGCTAGCGGGAGCAACTTATAGCGCACTTTACCGGACTTATGACGCGGCCACGCTTGAATTAGGTACTCGTTACCAGTATTACGTTTCAACCACCTCGTTCAGACACACGATGCCTTCGTCGAGCACTCCACCGCGTTAAATGCAATCCCTTTGCGTTTCTCGCGTGAATCTCTCCATGAATCACGCATAGCTCGCGAGGAGAAAGAAGAAAAGAATCTCGCTTTTGGATGGCAATTGATTATCACAAAACATTTGATGTATACTGAAATATGATGAATAATAATTCATGATTTCTATCTTATACGCTCTATTGAATTTTATTGGATCTTGGAAGTAGGATATAATTTAGAAAGTTTGCAGATTAATAAATCCAATCGTATACGTATAAAAACTGCTTATTGTGTGTAAAATGTACACGTACATTCTTTACCAAAGAGACCGAAGACAGGTTTGAATAATCATCGGTATAATTCAAAGTTAATTATTATATCGATAACTCGATACACGCGCGCGCACTGGAAGGAAGTTCAGATATTATCGGCGAACGGCCCGTGACCTCGTGGCACTTTAAGGAATCGATGTAGCAACGCAGAATTGCATGGCAAGATCTGAGATGCAAGGCTTACGGGCAACACGAAGCGATAGTCCGATAATTTTAATAGCATTCTCAATTAATTACGGACAAGCAGAGCGACGGGGTCACGAAACACGTCGACCTCGTATTCGAGGATACGCATGGAAATTGGGATGACGAAACGGCTTGCAATATAATAATCTCTGATGATCCGTTCATGCCTGTTAAAATACGCGATGAGTGGCGTAGTATTCCATTTATTAAGTAGTGCAGCGTGGCCAATTACTTAATAATTTTATAATTTTATGTTCTGGCCGTTCATTCATTCGAATGTTCGTCTGCAAAATTTCTCAGAAACGGCTTGAAACTTTTTCAATCTTTTATTAAATTAATATTTGGAGTATTTGGAGTATTTCAAACTAAAAATAGATTATTCAATCTGTACGATGAGGTTCTATAAATTTTTAGTAAAAAAAAACTTCCTCTATCAATTGCTGTAAGAGACGGAGGTTCATTCTGTACTTCAAACAGGACTTTAGAACGATAAATCGACATGCTCTTATCTAATAATTTCTATCATGTTCGTCTCTTCTCTTCAATTTTGCAATTAAACTGGAACCGCCGTCGCCAGAACTCGCATCACTTCTTTCACGTCGCTCTTTCCGCTCTCATAAGTCCTCCTCTGTCGCGTCCGCAGAACAGTTCCGAAGCTTCTCTCTGTGTAAATGCCGCCGTCGCCGTAAGATCGCTTATGCGACTAGACGAGACGACTTTAAGTCTTATAGCTTTACCGAGAGTGACTCGATACCGTCGACTAGTCGCAGACCCGGCGTGGCGGACGGTCTGCAACGCGTAACGCGACGTGGCTTATTGCCAATGCATTTTAAGTAGTCTACTCTATACGATACCTCTTTCTTTCTTTCTTTCTCTTTCTCTCTCTCTCTCTCTCTGTCGTTCTTCGAGAGTGCATTGTGCACCTGTGTACCCGCTTTGACATTGCATCGGACGTGTTTTATCTTCGCTTACAGCGAACGCGTATACGCTTGCGTGCTCGCACGAAGGAACGTGTACATGTGCAAAGCGAACGCCGTTGAGCGGTCGCGAGATCACTACTGTGGTTTGCGCAAGGGAAGCAGGACCTCCGAACCCGTTCCAGCGCTATAATCGCGATCCATGAGCAGCGATCGTGAAGTCGTCGACAAGACCTACGAAAGTTATAGTGAATGGCGATAGAGCACTAAGGAAAAGCACGAAGCGGTGTTGATGATGTGCAAATACCCTCGTTGATTGAGTCATTTCGCGGGCGATCATTCTCGTGTATCGTGCGGCGAAATCTCTGACATTAAGAACGCATTGTATGGTAACCAATGTAAAATAACTGTACCGTACCTAAGTATATTTTTTTTTAGAGACACTTGTTTTCTTTATGGAAACAATTTAATGATATATCATTTATTTAAGAAATTCATGCATACTTATTTTGATACTAGAAAGAAATAATTAAAATATCAATTACTGCGTATGTTATATTAAACATAATTTTTACAATTCTTTGTATTGATTTTAAAATCTGGTATTACAGTAATTACTCTAATCTTTATTCTTTGTGTAAGAAACAAAATAATTATTCCTAATATGATCTAATATTCAACATGGTCTATTTATGTAGTTAATTATATATACGAAAGAAGTTTTGCTCAAGTATCTAAAAATTTAGATGAAAATTTGAAAATTTTTTGGGCTATCAAAATAATTGTGTAGGATGTTCAAAATGATTGAGTGAATGAGAGTGTTAAAATTTTTTGCAATATTATTATCAATACTTAAGCGTTTTATATAATATAATTATTTTAATGGTCTAACAAAATTATTTTCAAATCTTTTAGATATTTTATTAAAATCATTCTTTCCATGTGTGATGAATAGATAAATCTTTACTGCATCCATATAAATTTAAAAAAATGTCTCATATTTTTAATTAATGTTTAGAAATGTTTTTTTTTTCTTTTAAATCTGATCATTAGTTTTCAGTATTGGATTTGGTAAAAAAATCGCAACTTATGTAAGGCTGTATTGAATAAAATTACCTTGTATATTTTTAAGAAAAGAGAGACATTACATCACGCACAAAGAGAACGAGAGTTTGATTAAGAGCATTCTTTCCAAGGAACATATATATCTCGTGACATCTAAGAATTGATACTTACTATGGCAAGGATTCTAATACGTGACGCAACGAGACCGTTCTCTCCGAAGCAGCGAAGAGAGAAGAGCGCGTTTTATTCACGTCGCCATAGGAATCCGCGCTACCGGGGGGTCGTGAGCTCATATTTCTCGAGCATTATGTCTCGACAGCGTGTACGCGCTCGCCTGTGTCAGGCGTAAGTAGGTAAATACCTCGACTACTGGGCAACGTAAGGTAAGGAGGATCGCGAGCACAGAGCCAACTCGACGGCGCATCGGCCGCCGACACACAAAAGACGTCGGCCGGGTCCCTAAAGCACGCTGGAAATTGTCAGACCATAAACGCTCCCACTGTGAGGACCACAATGATCACCGCACGACTTCCGTAACTCCTTCGTATCGCCCCCGATGCCGTGTGTTCGCTATTTATATGGGCTTTCGGATGCCATTGTAAATGCCCTCGGTGCTTAATCACCGTGTTTATCAAATTTCTATCGCGCACAAATGGACACGTGAGAGATTTTTTTCAAAGTCGATCTAAAATCCGTTGGCCTTTCTGGGATGTTTCGTGCCCGTTTCTGTCAATGTAGATTAATTTTAATCTATATTTAACTGCCTTTTCGCCTTTTTCTAATTCTGTGAATTAGATAAAGATAAAAAAAAACAAGTTAAACTGAGAGATTAAAATTAATCTACATCGGTAGAATAGCGATTAAGAACTAACGTTATTTTTACTGTCGATACATTTCTCGAAGCAATATCGGAGCTAATTATCATTTTGTACAGCGAAAGTCAGAATACTGAAGAATCTTGTTGCACAACGGTTTACCTCATAATTCATAGATCCGTATAACAACAGAAAAATTTCACAACAGCAGATTTATATGCGCGAAAGAACAGTAAGATGTCACGAGGCTCACGACGACGAATTTCTCATTCTTCCTCACTCACCCGATAAATCATTCGTCTTATTAGAGACTTGCGAGAAATGCATGCACGCAGAACTTTATTTATTCGTTTGCTTTACGTTAGCGCATAGTTAGACAGTCCTTCTTTCATTCCATCCGTTGGGTGGTGACGGATCGCAGTGATAGAGCGAGCGTTCGCCAATAAACAAGATTTCGAACGGCGAGAAATGGCCCGACGTTGGAAAGGGCTCGGCTCGGCTCGGCTCGGCGCGGCGTGGTGCTGCGCGACGGGGTTCAGGGTCGGTGACGGTAATTGAGAATGTCGAATGCGAATCTCAATCAGTGTCGCGCGCGCCATGATTTATTTATCAATTAAAAACCTGCATCCACCATCGGGCCGCCACCAGGCGCGGGTCGCGCGTTCTCCTCCCCGTCCCGCGATCATTGCCCGTCGCTCGCTGCTCGCCCGCAACCAGCCACGGACCTGCATCAGCAGGAAGCCAGTTGTTAAAATGGCACGTGAATTTTACGACTCGCGCGTATAGCGCTATAAAATAATCGTAATCTTTGGATAATGCGCGCTTATGCATTGCCGACCGGCAGCCAGCACGCCATGTTCGGACCGCGGCGGTCGCGGTCCAGGATCGTCAATGTAGCGACCCAACACTGACAAAGTAACGCGCGCGGGCGCCGAAGAAATCTGATGTAAAAGGCAACGCGATCCCTATATTTACCATAAACGCCTTATTATGATCCGTGCGTCGCGTCGCCCAAGACGCGAGACTCGTCGCGCGTATGTCAACGTAAATAAGTTGACGTATGAGATGTGCCTCGCTCGAACGGCGCTTTTGCCGGCGCTCGCCGCGCACCGCTAATCACCGAGATCATTAATAATCGGTAATTGCGCGAATCAATTGAGAAAAATTAAGACCGATCGCGCGGCCAGCCGGACATCTTGCCAGCGAGCGTGTAGTGACCCATCCTGTATCTTCGATTTATCGGGGCGTCATTGATCGAGCTTCGATGCGCGTCATCTCATAAAGGCACTTAATTATCTTTGGTCTTTAATTGGCATATGGAGAGAAAGAAAAACAGAGAGAAAGGGATAGAACAAAAGCGCGAGTCTTTGAAACGAAAATGTTTCCTCCCTGTCTCTCACATTGTTGGCAAATTTGTTGGTTAAATTTAACACAAGATGAATATATTATACGTAAAAGTAATACATAAATATTACTTGAAAAGATAAACAGGAAAAGATAAGACTTGTAAACAAAGTATATTTTTTCAATAAAATTAAGTCTTATATGTTAAACTATCACATATTTTATTCATTCGCTTTAGAAACATTTACATTTTAAAATCATTTTTTTTTTATTTGTTCCCTTACTCATAAATTGTGTTATTTATATATTAAATAAATAATAAGCGATTAATTAAATATTTGCGGTTAATAAATTTTTCAAAAGAACGATTTGTTTATTACATCTTCGTTGCTTTTTTTTTTTTCAGGAGAAGACAAAGCGCGATCTGGATCCAGGATGTTCAACCTGAGGACGAGCCTATGATAATTCGCGTTAAGGTAAGAAAGTTCTATTCGCGCGGCGGTTCTATCAGCCGCGTTTAGCGTTGCTAATAATCGACATAATATCCTACCGTTTCCCAACAATTAGATACATGATATACACATACATAAATGTAATACGTTCCCCATGCGCGACGTTATCCTTTATGACTCGACGGGTAAATCCATAAAACGGCATACAGAAAGTCAAGTTTATCCTATTCTCCAGTTAACGCGTATACGGCGGTGTCAACTGGGAAACAGAAGATACGACGAGGTCAGGGAGTAACGGCCGCTTACATTTGCACGGTGCACGTAACGTTTCCTGTTAAAGAGTGTTCTGCCACGACCCCCCAGGTGCACGTCGATTTCTGAAAGTCCGCTTAATTTCCCAGGAAGGAATTCTTGGATGCGGCGCGCAAACGCGAAATGGCCGGTCAAAGCATCGACCGGCCGGTCGGGGCATAAGCACGGCGACGCGATGAGTTTATCGGAAAAAATTTACGAGATAAAAATTGTTATCCGTTATCGGACCGTTAAAGCGAAAGGAGGAGACGAAGAGTGTTTTCTTCTAATGACGCGTGACGACGGGCGATAAACGAAAATGCCGCAACGTACGTCGCGAGTTGGATGTCACGATAAGCTAAGAACGAAATTCGCTTTAAAAGTCTTAGCCAATCTTTATCGTTCTTATCTAGAAGAATATAGTCGATTTCTCATTTAAAGATGTCATTAATAACAAACGCGAGTCTCTTTAGCAAACAAAAATAAAATTATTCTTATATTACCGATGATTGTATTATCTTTTAACCATAAAATGCTATCAATATGTTAATTTTACGTATAAGTGAATGAAGTTATTAAGTGCTAAGCTATGCTTGTAGTAGTTATTAGGTCTAATCTGCCATAGTAAAAGTTAAGAAAAACGAAGAAGATAAACTTAAAAATTCTGTCCATTTTTTATATAGTTTGGCTTTCTTAGTGAGTATTTTAACCTTTATAAAGCGGTGATCTATTTATTTCCTTATCTTAAAATATGATATTGTTTCAATGGCACTATAATGATTTTCTTGTCCTGTATAAAAGGTTAATAGAGAGAGCGTGATAAGTTATTTCAGTTTTTAAGTAAATTTGTATTATTATTTCGTTATATATTTTATTCGAAGAATAATTAAATTCATGAATAAATCAATATAATAAAAAGCCTTTAAGAGCCAATACGAGTTGTTGATATATATTAAAAGAAATAAGTTATAAACATTTCCACTTTTGTTTTGAGCCCTTCTTCATAATATCACATAAAGATTAGACCTTCTTGTCTTTGAGAAGCTTTTATTGTATAGTATTTTATTTAAATTATGAGAAGACATTGGATTACATTGGATTCATTTATCATTTTAAGGTTAAATTTGATAAAGTGCTTATTCTTTCTTTTCTTTTAATAATTGAATTATTTATGTTCATAAGGATTCTAGAACATAAATATTTTGTCACTAAAAGTATAAAATGTATGAAAAACTTGTATTACATTGATTAAGAATGGCTTATTTCTTTGTATGTAAAAAGTATTAAGAGCAATAATATATATCACTCAATAGCGTTCTAGGATTAAACTTATTTAAAAATAAAATCCCACATTTTGTAACAATAAATATTGAGATTTGGATGCACTAATTATATGGAAAAGAGCTGCATATAACAACTCGAATCGATTGAGCCTAGAAAAAAGTGAGAAGATGTAAAGGGAAATAGTCGTAAAAGTATTACATCTGCGTTGTGAATGCGCCGGATGCACGAAGGTTTAAGAAGCCCCGAGACTCATCGGGATACCGAAGGGGGCCCGCGATACATGTAGCAAAGGTCGGGCCAGCACTAAACGCCAGACAATGCCTGTCGGCATCCTTTATACTCCTCTCTCGATCGGGCAACGCAGGATCGACAACGAAGTGAGCCGATGCGAGATTCCGCGAGTCTCTGTTCAAAATCAGACGTTTATCTCGAGAAGGATATATTCGCGTAAAGTGGATCGGGCAAAGCTAATCGGGGCCACGTTTCTCTCACAAATCTCGAAACTATTACGTAAACCACAGCAGAAGCGTCGCATCGTCCGCAATTTTTCGCACAATCGTGAAATTCCATGCTAATAAATGCCTGCCGACTTGCTCGTGAACTAACGGAGGAACTAATTACGCTCTTAAATTTGTGATTCTTCAAAAATTGCAGCGAGAGAGAAATATGATTTCCACGAATGATAAAAAGATGGGTGTATGTAGTAATTTTTTTCTATTTTTTTTTTTCTAAAATAAATTGATTCCACGTTTCCGTGATAGAGCTGAATATTCTTGTCCTCATGCAAATAAGATTTACGAACTCTCTCTTATATTTATGGACACTTTCAAATAAGCTCTATAACTTTGGAAAATTATTCTCCTACGCGTAAATAATTTTCCTACGCGTTTAATTACGTTTGCTGGATTTTAAACCTGCACAGGTTAAAAACAAATTTGTTATTACAAATTATTATCTCCAAAGTTGTTTCTTCGAACGCGTCTATTAAATACACGTACGTGTATAAATGTACATTCTCCATCGTATGAAAAAATCGAGATCTACGCAATTCCTTTTCAACGGGAAGATGAAGCATCTCTCCCTCTCGTGATTCTTTCACTCCGCATCTCGCCGCCTTACGCGATCGGCCCTTATCATCTTCACTTTTCCGAAAATGTAACGAGATCTCCGTCACGCCCATCGCCGCGCGCGGGCCTCTTTATCTTAATATAATCCGGATCGGAAACTCACGCGAGCCGATGCCTCCACTACGCGCCGCGCCGCTTTCAAGTGCGCCGCTCGCAGTAAAATCGCGGCTCGAGCTCCTTATCTCGACGGATCGCGGATGACCCTTGACCCTTGCTCGTCGCCTATTGGCGGTATATCGCGTGTCTCTCGCCGATCGACGAGTACCTATTGTCCGCACAGAAGTCGCGGACTCCCTCGATTTTCGTCGCCAGAGAGATCGATCGCGTTATGTCTGTCATCTCGATCGATCCTTTTGACAGCACTGAAGATCGTTTCGATGAGGAGAGATCGTTGAGTCAATCACCCGGTTCCCCGGTTCGTGGAAATGAGCGTTTTCCAACCACCGCCGATTCGATAGAAAGGGACAATAATTGATCATCGGGAAGTCGATATAAACTGATGGGTCTTTAGCACGAAACCCGACGAACATCGGATAGATATCGCTGTTCACGGTTTGACGATTCCCGGTGCGAGTGCGAGCTTTCGATCCGATCTCTCATCCGTCCCAGGAACGCGCGCCGATCATGCTCTCCGTCCAGTATTAATTTATGCCCCACAATATCGTACGTAAATTACAAGAGTCGGATTCCCGCCGTCTACAAGCATGTCTCTTCATTTTATTGAAACGCGCTTCGTAAGATAAAATATTGTGAAAAACAACAAATTCCACGTATCAAAATTCCCAAGTAATAATGAAATAAACAACTTGAAGTAACAATCTTATTAATAGCCTTTAAATTTAACAATTCGTTTATTGAAGCGAAAAATTTCTACACTTTTACAAAACCTTATAATAATTAATATATAACAATCATTTTTTGTATAAATTATTACGGGAGTCATATATCTTACGGTATATACATTATTTCTCTCGGAATCACTCTCGGAAAAATTTCAAGGAAATATTAACTTCTTTCGCGCGAAACTACAAGGACGTGGATGGAATGAAATTGCGCGAATTCGCGAGTACTCTCGCGCGCGCGGCCGCTCATGCAAATCGCCGAGGACCGTTAACGGCCGGCACTAAATCTTTAACGGCCTCGGCGTGCCTCTCCCAGAGCACTAACTCATAAGTCGTGAGAGTTAGTGCTCGACGTACGCGAGCGGATTGGAGCGGAGCGGCAAGGGGCAAAAACAAACCTCCGTTACCAAATGAACTCAAGCGCGCTCCTCGTCGACGAATTTATCGCCCTCGTTGCGACGCGCGCCAAACCTCGTAACTCATATTCGCCTCAAAATTTCTCGTTATCATCGTCGCGCACTTTCACGCTCGTAAATTTTCATCCATGCCTTTTCGAGTAATCGCCGCGAAGCACGAGCGTAATAAATATCATTAGATACCGTTAACGATAATTGCTGATGTCCGTGGATCACGAGCGATTCGCGAATGATATCGCGCTGATCCTACTATTGTTATTTCTCTCTGTTGTATAAGAATATTTAGAAAGGCTTATTGAGCTACTTTTCACATAAATTGATCTTTAATTATAATTAAATAACTGAAAAGCGGAACGTATATTTTAAAAATGTTTTATTAAACAGAAATAAAATTATAATTTTGTTTCTGCTTAATGCAAATTTTTTAATATATTGTACATTCTTACTGCTTTTCAATTTTAAGAAATTGATATATGAACGGCATAAAAAAAAACCATTAATAAAAGAAACTATTTAAAATAAACACGTAACATATTATTATTACCGGAGAAAAAAATATATTTTCTCTTTTTTATTATTTAAAACTGGCAATTAATTATTAGTTAATAATTCTACTAGATCAGCAATTTTAGAAAATGTTAAGGAATCGGCAATATTTGATTTGATTTGATTTGTTTATAAATTTAAAATTTGACGAAAACATTCGTGTTCCATCGACGCGCCCGCTTGGAATCCCATCTTGAAATCTAGTGAAGCCGGACGATCGACCGACGATTCGTGGGGATCGCTCGGATAACGCCATGGCGGTATAGTATGTCGGAAATTATAGGGTGTTATCCGCGTTGCACGGCGCGCGCGAGAGAGGATATGCGATTCAACGAAGATAGTGCTGTCCGACCTGCGCAGAGTTGGTCCAGGGTATCGCAGCGAGGGAGACGGGGCAGGGTGCGGAGCACACGTTTATAAGATCGATTTTAATAGGGGTTTGGTTACAATTATGAGGCACTGTAATGGAGCTCGGCGCTCATTACCTCGCTAAACTGGAACTAATTATTATGTTTCACGGCGCGTTGCGAAAATTCCGAAGCATCACCTAAACGAATGCGATGAGGGACGAAGGGGAAGACACAAAGAGGCTTTATCCTCGAAAACTAAATATTTCACGATCACACACGTTCAATCTTCAAAATATATGTTAATCTTTTTAAATTATAATCCCTTTTGAAATATTGTGGAAATAATAATGAAAATAAAAAACACAATTTATCTTTTTTTTTTTTTTTTTCTAGTAGATTATTAATGTGTATATTTTTCAAAGTGTGTCGGGAATTGATAATTGCTGAATACAATCAGTATTAATGTCCATATCTGTTTCGTTCATTTGCGCTTCGCGCTTAAGCCATGAATCTCCGGGAGTGAGCACTTTAAGACAAATAAGCTAGGTATATCGCGAGGACAAAGGCCATGGAGAGGTCTTCGAATGATTCTCCACGTGGGGGCCAGATCCGGTGGGTGCCACGCTCGAAAGAGCCGCTGAGTGTGTGAACGTATTAACACCTCGAAGGATTTATAGTATCGAGAGTTGAGAGCTCTCTCTCTCTCTCTCTCTCTCTCTCTCTCTCGCGATGAGAAGAAGAAGAAGGAAGCGAGAGAGCCATTCGTGGATGAGGTAAGAGAGATGGCGAAGTGCGCACAGGGCCCAAACAGGGTCCCCTGCGGCACACGATGCGATCCCGGACTCTCGCAGAGACCACTGGAACAAATGGGCTCAATTTCATATTTTGTAACACCTCCGTTCCACCGGCGTGCCATGTCGTTTTCACGAGCACCCACGCACCTGGCGATCTATTTCGTAGTCATATATATTTCTCGGTTTAACGTTCCTTCGCCCCTTCGAGCGCAACGCATATATGTTATACGTGCACGCAAACGCACGACGTGCGCACTCTCGTTTTCTTTTCGTTCGTCGCCTTCCACCCGCGATTCTCGTTACTCTTCTATCCGGACACGCATCCTTGGTACACTCCTGCCGATTTCTGCTTGCTCCGGGACGTAATAACGCAACAAAGTGGTCTCTTCCGGGCTTATTCATCGGCTGACAGATAACACGAATACACTTCGATCACTGTCGCGCTTGAAATTAGTCGGAGTGATGGAGCGGTCGTCATTTTTCACGCTCGTAACTAGACCCGGTGAGAAAAATGTAAAGGACTGTCGGGATAGTGCGATCCGACCTGCTGATGGATGAACGAAACGGCCGTCGGATCGTTAAAAAAAAATGTACAGACTAATTCTGACAGGACAAATCGATACGATTTTTTAACCGTCGACTGATCAGACATCGATTGGCGCGGTGCTGGACAGAAAGCCGTTGTTACACCGCGTTATTAGACGTGTAAACGAGGCGATACGTTAAAGCGCATTTACGCATCGACGGGCTCATCAGTTTGGTGCACCACATTCTTTTTTGCGAGCGCTTTTCGATCCCGGACGCCTCTCCCGCCTCTGCTCCTTTTTCTTTTACGTCTTTGCCAGGTCCGACCTGGTTGATCTATGGCCCTGGAACACGCATGCAACGCGCCACCCCCGCAGACCATGGTTACTCGTTCTCGTGCGACTAATAAATTGATATAATTTGTTGTTAACGGCCCGACGGCTCCGGGAGCTAAGATTCGTGTGAACCCGGAAAGGCGCGCGCCCCGCTTTTGTCAAACGACGTGAACCATAACGCTCGCCGTGAAAGTATCTCGATCCGCTGGAAATCGCCGTGATATGCTCGCCGCGATATGCTCACCGCGATATGGGCTCTGATCACGCGACGGACTCGGCGTGAAAGTCGCGCCGTAGATTGATTTTAGACCCCCGTGAGAAAGAGTTTGTAAAATCAGAATTTGTCAATGACGTCCACGTGGAAGACTAAAAAAAAAACCCGAGTAACAATGTAAATATTAGTGTTGTCACAGTTTCCAGATTTCTACCAAAATACGCAGGTAATTGGTGGTTAATAACGTTCTCACGGTAACCCGCGGATAGTTACGCGCTCTTTTCTCTCTCGCGGAACCGGCCAGAGCGACAGTAACGGCGAAGAAGGAGGAGGGGTGGCAAGTCATTTGCGCGAAGCCTCTTCTTATCGCGCCATCGTGAGATAGTCAAATACAAGCGGCAGGTGATCTGTAACGGGCCGGCTTTTGTCGCCGCCCGGCGCGGTACAGAGTCGTGTGAACGCCGCCGTCTTCGGCTGTTTGGTGAAATAGTTTGACGGGGTTACATAATTACCGAGTAAACGTTGACTGTCTTCGACGACAGCGGGCATCTTAAAGCAGGGCAAACATCTGCGCACATCCGCGAACGTCGGTATTCGTCCCGCTCAATATTTTCAGGATATTTCCAGACGGCAATTTTATCATTTACGCCAGTTTGTGCTTAAAAAAATTATTTTTTATAGAATGACAAGCTATTATGTAACACAATAATTATTAAAAATCTACTTTATATTGTACACTGAGAGAAAAGCGTTTGGTATCTGTTACTATAATTACAATTATGAAAAATATAAATTATAAGTTTTATTTTTATTTCATTTTTATAATTATTTTGTAACATTGGTAATAATTATATATACAGTTCTATATGTATACTAAAAAGAATATATTAAATTGTAGTAATATTGTATATAAAATTATAACCGTTTTTTGAAGACCTATGCTTTTTAATATACAGAACTATATGTATATGATTATTGTTATATTATAATAGTAATTATAAAAATAGAGCTCGTAACCATAATTATTTTATCATGCAATTTTTAATCATAAATACTAAACACTTTTCCAGTATGCACATACATTCATATGAATAACAAAAATTTTATGTGCGGTCATAAGAAGTTAAAACGGTGGTTATGAGAAATATTTTTGATTTATTATATTGTTTAGCAGAAAGTAACTTATTATGCTAATGTAATAGAATAGCGTCTTGGTCTGAATGAGGCCTTATTATCAGACAATATCGTCTTCACGAGATCCGTTGGCACGAACGGCAAGATCGATCGGATCGCGGAATGATTTATCGGCACGAGCATGCCGGACCTTTCATCGAAGCGAAGAGCAGACCTCGCTAACGTCAAGACGAAAATGTGAACGCGATAAGAAGGCAGAAACGTTTCGTGAAGCTGGTATTGAGGTCTGTGATGATCTATGATGGACTAGATTTTATCGCAAGATAGCAATATAGTGTAAACTCGTAACGAAATAATCAAGGCCACGAGAAGTCAGGTAGAAATGATATTTCGTTTCTACGAAACAAACTGAATGAATCAATAAAAAATTCAATTATTTAAAAATATTATAATAATTGTGCACTAGTTCATACGTTCGACACAGTTTTTAAGGGTTAGATCAATAAATTGATCAATAAGTCTATTATTATTGGTCGCAATATTTATTACAATTATTATTTGCGTATTGCAAATGTCTTTTTCAAATTTGTACACACAACATCGTATTAATTTTTTATTAAGTAAAAGGAAAAATCCTATTTTCGATCGAAGCGGATCTTGATGTTTAATATTTATGTGAAAATTTGTGAATACTTTTGTTTTACTTCTATAAACTACGCATCAATTCACATAATTTTTATTTACATTTATAATTATTTATAAATTTTTTAATTACATCAGAGTTTTGTATCAATCTCCATCTTAATAAATATCATTCCTTTCATCACGTATAAAGAAAAGAAAATTTAGAAAAGCAATATACACACGTCTTCCTTCCATACTTTTTTCTCGCGCGTAAAATCACGAGTGTTGCAATCTATCACTGATCATACCACGAGATATCGAAGGGCCGTCGAAAGACAACAGGGCACAGGAGTAAACTCGATCGTTCGTCTCAGCGGGGTGAAAGGGCACCTCGTTATGTAAAAGGGCGGTCCAAATACCGAGCAAATTGGCACGACTCCCACACTAGCGTCGGTTTTCTCGCGTGCAAGAGGAGGAAAGAGGGAGTGAGAAAGAGATTCGCTCGGAAACGAAGCAGGCGTATATTATAACGAGCCCCGGTACATACCGCCGTGCGTGCGTCATTATATATTACGTTACGCTTACGCGTGTGTAATTGCGAGCATCGTCCACGAAAGCGCTTGATTTATGTCTTCATACGAGAGACGCGTAGCGATGCGCGTGGGCGCCGCGCCGCGCCGCAGAGGGACGCTTTCTCCTACCGCGATGTGATGCGAATAGGGACTATAGAGGATCTATTCTCCTTTTCGTCCTATGATACATCGCAAGAAGTAACGTCCTTTCTTCGTTATGCTACTGATCGTAGGCACAAAGCAAAGTCACGTGTGACGAGTCTTTTTTTCTCATTATACTCTATAGTCGGAATTTTCTTAAGATCTCATGTCTATGAAGTTGTTGGTTTTTTTTTTAAATTTGAAAAAGTGGTGCCAGCTTCGTGGGGATTAAGATTCTACGATTATCATTTTTAATAAGAAATATATTATATTTGAATAATTAAATAAGAAAGCAATACGTCTGATGATACTGAATTTAAGTAAAGCAAATGTTTTATCTTTACATTGCGTGCAGTAGAATTATCGTAAATCTTGAAACGAATATACTGCTTATAACAAGTATCTGTGTAAAGATACGCGGATTACGTGCAGTGTAAATTTTATTTATACGATGGTGAGGAATGATAATGAAGAATCACAAGAAAGGTGAGAAAATTATCAGGGATCTGTAGAATAATTCGGTCGCATGCTTAATTAGAGAGTCGCCGTCAATTTTGCTGGCAACATTTTAAGCTCACGTAGCGCACACCCACGTGATTTTGCTCGAGGCTGAAATGGACCCCCCGCAGCCTCTTTCTGACCGCCTAATTACCGAACAAGCCTATCTTCGAACGAGAACGCTGCCAACACTATCACAAAGGTCTACGGGGTGTCTCGATGCAGATTCGATTAAACTGCAGCGTTATTCTGTCCATTGATCTATTAGCAATTGTTCTGATGACCATACAATTGCAAGAAATTTAAAAAAAAAATTGATAGAGAAGAAACGAGAAAAATACGAATCATCATTTCTCTTGCTGTTATGACACGAACATAATGAAAATATAATGAAATAGATGAATATAATGAAAAGATTAAATCACAGAAATGATATTTTCGAATATAGTATTGTTCTTTCTTTGAAAACGCTCGATATATGGTGACAAATATGAGAAGCAAAGGTAATTATAAAGAATATTTCGATTTGTTCCGATGTCATAGCAAGTGTTCCACCGATGGATATTCTCTCACGTTTCCGGGACACCCTGTGAGCTCTGCGGAACATAGAATACGTGCCATAACACACAAGCCCGTACACGCGTGTACGGATCGCGTAGCGAGGGCCCTCGCTCACGTAATAACGTTACCGTGAAATAAGACCGGCCGTGCGTCCAGCTGCGAAGTTCGCATAAACTCGGCCGATTGGATCCTAAATCGGTACGGTCGCTTGTCTTAAGGCGGGAATGCCAACATACACACCCCCTGAATCAGCTCCGCGATGATCACATCGCGTATTTATGCGGTGCGCGTAAATTTGGTCGAGCGCGACGGAGCAGCAGTGCGGCTTCCCGGAATTTCTGACCGGTGACTGCCGGGACTGCTTGTATCGCTGAATACGAGAAGGCGGAGGTAAGGCGAGAGAAAGAGAGAGAGAGGGGGAGAGAGAGAGAGAGAACGAGATAGCAAGCGAGATTAATTTGTTAATGCATTCCCAAAGACCGCTCTCGTGTACGGGCGGTAACGTCTCTACGTCAGTAAGTCACCGGCGTAGCCGGTAGGAAAGTGGGAAGGTGGGAAGGTGGATGGGATACTTCTTGGTGCTGCGTGGTAGAAGACCCCCGATAGAGTCGTCTCAATTACGATACTGTGACGATTTACGGTAAAAGACTTTGTTTCTCGACGGGACGGTTGTAGGACCGAACGTGACAATCTTAGAGACAGTCGTCGTAATTATTTCTTGTTTAAATAATGTATGTTCATCGTGATAATATCGTACGCGGCAAGTGAGAGTAAAAGGAATACGTAATAATGTTCGTAGAAGAAAAGATGATAATGTGGGTTCTATTTTTAAATTTTTTTTTTTTTTTTTTACGTAATTATTTATGTTACATATCCTGATATATTATAAATTTATAAAAGAAAGAACAAGAAGAGTGGTAAGAGAATTACACGATGTTTAATGAGACGAAACATTGTTAAAGGAATTATGTATGTCTCGAGAATCTTTAAGTTACAACGCAGCGAATGAATTATTCGGACATATTTACACGCGCGTCTTATCTTGCTCTTCAGAAATTCTTTCTTCGCAATGTATCAATTTTAATCGGAAGAAATGCGATCCGTACCGACTAAAATTAATTTTTCGTATAAAATTATTTTCATAATTTATACGTAGCTTTTACGTATTACAAGGTATCACGCGTTTATCCAGGCAAAGTGATCTCATGTTAAGCAAGAATATTGATGGACGAAGCGGCAGCGGCTGCGCCCGCGCGAGGAGGCGTGCTGGCAGGTAGATATACCTGTCGAAAGAAGACGCGCGCCCTTTATCGCGCGAGGCACGACGTGCTCTCACGAGCCACAAATTCCTCTTTGAGCGGTCCAGATCTCCGATCCTCGCGCGCCTCTTAAAACCCATGCGAGACCAACTCTATTAAAACGGATGAGATATCGTTTTTACTCTTTGACCTTACATAACTTTGTACGGGATTCTCCTCTCCACATCTCTCCTGTGTAGTGCATACGTTTACTGAAAATTATGCCCGATGCAGCGCGCACGCGTCGACATCACACGAACAAATTATTTACTCCCGATAACGTAAGTGTGCATCTAAGGGTCAAAGAGAGATGCAAACACTATAAATTTGAAGCCGAGTATTAAGATTACACATCTGACTGTTATCTTTGCAGATTCGCTGATATTTATCGAATGAATTTCATCAATCTTAAGAATTTATAATACTACTAACAATGTATTATTGTATGTTTTTGTAACAAGAACAACGTTGGAAACAAATAAAATTAGGTATGTCACGTCTCTTATTAAATCAGTTGTGTACTTGGTATATATATATATATATAGAGGTAACACTTACGAATTTTCGTACGACAGCTATATCACGCGCTTTCGTCCAGCAATTCTGCGCCGAGTAATTTATCTCCATGAAAGGGATGTGGGGATTTTCGAGGCGCCTGCGAGTGCCGACCCGAGTGGGCGAAAGACATCAACACGAAATTGAATCTATCAAAACGAAAGGGATACGGCGCCGGGAGCGACGCTCTCGAAGGCACTACTTTTTTGTCTACCTCTCCGCAGCAGCGCGTTGCGGGGGTAGAGCAGAGTGGGCCCATAGAAGGGCTTGGAAGGGCCGGAGAGCGCTGCTGACGGGCCATCAGATAAGGCCCCGTGTTTGTCTAACCTCTCACCTCCCACCGGGGTCCGCGGCGTGCCCTGAAGAACGGCCCCGAAGAAGTGGGTGCTGCTCATCTCCAACCACGTGACGGACAGGTTCACCGCGTCTCCTCTTTCCCCGTGATCGTTTAAAAGCTTTCAAGTACGGCGAGTCCAGCAGAGTCCAGCCGCCACGACCTCTTCTCTACGCGATGACTCCACCATCATGAATCACGGTTCACGTTAATAGCTTCGAGGAACTTTACTCCGCTTCTGATCTCGTTGTATCATCATCACGCGTACCCGTCGACCTCGTTGACGTCTTCCTCTTCTCTCCGTGTCGATTGCTTTCAGAGGTGTATGCGAATGAACGATGTTGCGAATCGCGGAACAGGAAGCGAAACGATCTCGCAAGATGCAAGATCAGCGTCTTTATTATTTATATTACGCCGATAATTCACAGATAAGTTTACGCCACGATTACGAAAGTACCAACATAATTGGAGGTTTATTATGGAAATGATTAGCCAGTTTCCCATGTAGACTTGTATAAATTATCTGGCTGTCCGCGCGCGTGCTAATGTATCCCGCACGAGGATCAAAGGCTCGTAATATTCTCGCTGCCATATATTCGCCAACGCTCATCAAAGACAGTGGGAAGCAGTCATCGCGAAACTCCTGCTGCAACCCTCTCGCCGCGATAGTAATTCACTCGGATTCTTCTTCTTTCCCGAGCATAACTTACGTTCACGGCCACGGCCGTGTATCGGTGTTGCCGGCATAGGCAGTGGGTACACCACGTATCGAGGACCTTCCGTCACGACGGAGTGCCGCGCTAATGAAAATTCCGGTAAAGCATACACGCATACGTAGCGAGGGCCTCCACTTCCTTGGAATGCGGTCCAATTAGGGAAGGGTTGCTTGCAACTCGGTTGGACGGTCTTCCCGGAATGAGAGGTGAATAAGTAGGTGGGGAGATAACGTGGAAAGGTAGAGAATTGGTTTATTACATCGAAGGTAGAGATACGATTCTCCTACTAATTCCGTGATTCCGTTTTCTCCGTGCTCGCCTCGCCGCCGCTCGTCGTCTCTTACGTACACGCGCGAACTTTCACGCGCGAGTGCGTCGTCTTCTCGTCTGTCCTCACGCGCGTGAGGATCCTTCTAAGAGGACCCTCTCTCGTTCGCGCATCATGCGGGCCATCCGCCTTTCTCCCACGAAAGTCACCTTTTAATGTGGCAACAAATCAATTCGATGGTGATTAATGCACGCTTCGTGCCATTCCCTAATTACGCGAGAGTTATTACACGATTGGTTATCGGTCGTCGGCGCGGCGCGTAGATACATTTGAGGCGCGTCGCGCGCTAACGGGATGATGCTACGAGGATTCCTCGCAGTATCACAAATTTTCCTCGTCTGTACGTTCGATGTTATGAACGAAGGATCGCGATTGAGATTGAAATCGGCCCGTTCGCACGACTCCTCGCTGTAAAAGTCGCATCGCGCGCGTTCACCGGCTTTGTGGAAACTGACGATGAGCAAGTGGGACTCGCGCGAAGCGTTTCCTAATTACCGTGACGAATTGACGTTACTTCTAATTTTGTATGACGTCTGCACGATGAAACAAACGTCTCCTTCAAACGCACTTGAAAAAAATTTCTTGAATATTCAATCGCATAAAATTGTATACAATTTTAATCCCTCGGACATGTATTAAAAACAAATACATAGATCGATTAATTGGTTATAATTACTTTAAATTAAACAAGGCGTAACTTTCGTTATTTATTTTTTTTTTTTTGTGAAATACTAAATCTTACAAATTTTATCTCTTAAAAAAATTTTTATTTGTTAAAAAAAATTGATGGACTTGGACAGGAAATACGATTGTCAATGAAAAAAAGATGTCGCAAAGAGGGAAAAAGGGAAAAAGTAAAAGATAAAAAGCAGAAAGCAGAGCATACCGTATGTTAGGCTTAAGTGTCAAAATTCGTTAACATTGATTTTACGTTTTACCTGTCGATGCATAAGATTGAACTGTTTCTCAGAAAACATTGTAGTAGATAAAGAATTGATATAATTTTACGTTATGACACTTTCGATTTAAAACGTAGCAAACGTTGTAAACCTTACGCGAGCTAACGCTCGAGAGACGTTTTAGCCACGGACGTTTTAGCGGTAAGAGGTACGGGCATAAAGAAGAGCATTATGCCCGGCACATAATACCGCCACGTAACCGGCCGATCGAGGGGATCGCGCCGATCGATGCCCGATCGTCTGATCGTGGTAGTGATGGTAGGATCGCCGCGCGAGACCTTTTAAAAGCTCGGAACGGCCGAGCGGGCTAATTGTGTGATATTGTGCACCGACAATGCTCTAATGAAGCATTGTCCAATGCTCGACTACGATCGGTGTCGTTCGTTGGTCTTTTTTTTTCCTGGAGTGGCGCGCGAGGAGAACGGACGCGTTCCGAGGAGCCGCCACAAAGAGTCGCGATACCTTCGCCGTCATGTCGTTCCGCGGACGTGCCATGATTCCTGCGGAGGTTAAAGATCGCTTACATGCCTATATTCTAACGAATCGGTATCGTGGTTGACGGGTGCACTTTTACGTATGAACGTTGAATCCTTTCGATAATGCATTCAGTATAGTTAGATAACAATTAAGGAAGGAAGAGTTACGTAACGTATATTATGTATAACATTGTTCCATACTACACAGATAAGTCTTCGATTTTCTTGATTTGATTAACGAATGCGTCTGCTCACTAAAATATTACTAGTAGCCTTTGAATCCGCAGATAATTATATTAGATAGGCGTTTCTACTTTAATACATATATAAAGTTCTCATTCCCAAGACTTACGGTGCTCTTCCTCTGCTATCAATTTTTCCCATGTGAGATATTTGTTTTTAGAATTAAGACGTGAATTAGCCGTAGCTCGATTAATCGATTAGCGCGTATCGCGGAGTGCCGCTGCGCTGCGCGAAAGTGGCAGGCGGAAAATTGCAGGGGAGAACGAATAGCTTCTCACAGTAGCCGTCTGTGAGGAAACGAAGCGGCGGCAATAGAAGAGAACTGGAGGAAGCGATGGAGCTGCTCCCCCGTATCTTCCCCCGGAAGGGATCGTTTCGTAGAGCATCTCGTAGGGGGATTTCGTTTTCATTAGCTGGCGAGCGCTCGCATGATCGGGATGCGAACGCCGCGGCCCCCATGGACCATCCACCTTCATCTTTCGCGGTAAAAGTCGTAACTCGATTATGCGTCTAACTAGCAATTCCAATACTATTAAGAGTCCGAGACGTAAGGGCGCCGGTCGCGCGAGAAATCACCAGCGCACGGCGGCGAATGTTTCGTCCGGTCGCGAAAAGCGTTACGGCCCCGTGAGACTCGCACGGACAATAGATGATCCGCCGCCGCGTTCTCGCGTATCTACGCATAATTTAGGTGGAATCGTGCGGATTGAATGCACGGCGAACGCAATGCCGGCTCGCGTTTCGCCGTTTCTCTTCTTTCTCTCCCCAGTTGGCCTCCCCAATCCTTTTTCTGCCTTTTCCGTCTTTTCCACGTCGTCGACGATGATATGTCGCCGCAGGTTATTTTGTTTCCACGATGCCGTGGTTGCGTATTATCGATTATTGACGCGCCCGATGATCGATCTCGCATGAATTAGAGCTTCACGAAATGCATTGATTCCGAAAGGGATTTCTATTCTATTATTGCATCACGTGAGAGACTGTACTTTCGCACGAATGGCAGGAGCGTGCCGAGTTTCTTTTCATTACTAAATATCGTAATAATAGTTTACCTCTACAGTAAATTACACCTTAGTCGTAATTTCTTTTACTATGAAAAAGGGAAAGTTTCCATCAGGCAGAGGAGATAACTCGGATGGTTTCCAATGACACTGAAAAATCAGTAGATATCACGTGTTAAAACCATTTTAAATTAGACCTAATTCAATATATTCTCGTGTGATCTAAAATTTTTTAAAAGTTGATATATAGGTGTGTACATGCAATATCATATTGAAGTAGATAACTTCCATTTAGATTTTAGATCAAGAAGACTTCCACCTTATTTTTTTAAATAAGATTTATTATATGTAGATATCGCTTTTTATGTGAGCACGTGTAAGATCATATAAGTTTTATAGAGGCTTCATTTATTATAATCAAGAGAGCAATGTATATAATATAATTTACCTGTTATAATATAATTTTAATAATTTTAACAATTTGTCTAAATTTTTTAAAATAAATATATTTATCATGATTTAACTAATTAATTTTATAGCTAAAGATAAATTAATTTTTGTTACAACATACTTTTTCGAAAATGCATTTTATATTTTCCAAAAATATACATGTATATCATTTAAAGAGATATTCCTAACGAGATAATCTAATAAATATTAAAACTTGTTTGTATTTTGTAATAAATTTACTATTAACAAGGTACACGTAACCGCACTGAATTATAGGTGATTGTTTACAACAGGTGTCTAGTCGTTCGCTGTATATTCCACTACGGAGAAAGATTTAATCCTTCGCCCACGGATCGACGTGGCGACCCTTGGGCTCTAAGTACGGACGTAAATAAAAAAAAAAAAAAAAAAAAAACCCCTCCCAAGAAAACGGCGCGGTATCACGCCGTCGAAAGAAACAACAACGGCGCGTTTATCACGCGCAACTAATAGAAAATTATCTCTCTAATTTAAATCCTACGGCCAATACGGCGCTGGTGCCGCGATGCATCGCGCGCGCATCCTTTACGAGCGTTCCGTTTGGCCGTTCCCCGCTGTCCCCCAATCTGCCACCCACCCTCCGTCGGTTAACGGGCACGGGATATATCCGCCTAGAAATAAAATCGGCGATAGTATCTTCGCTGAATGAACTCTCCCACGCCTATGCCTATTCGCGCTCATCCTCTACCCGGGCTCGGGCGTGCGTGTGCTCGGCCCGTACTTCTCGCGAGCGAGACCTCTCGTAAGCGCATACGCATACGTGTATGGAGGACGTGTATGTGCACGTAGATGCGAGGAATACGCGCGCGTCAGTGTGCGTCCGAGTACGGCGCTGCGTGCGTTCACGGGCACGAAGATCTAGGTTCCAAGAGGTCCAGGGGTCCATCGAGGTCCGACCCGTCGACCCCGGCACGTATTCGCCACACCCGCACACCGATGCTTAGGGGCCGCGCTCGCAGATGCTTAGGTGGGGTCCCAGGCCTATACCCGGCAGGTCTTCGTCTTCGTTCTTCTCCTCTTCCTCTCTCTCTTTCTCTCTCTCTTCCTTTTCTTCCTCCTCGTTCTTCTCACCAGTTCTCTTCGCCCTCCGTCCTCTCTCGTTCCCTCCCCCATCTCCTTTACGCCTTTCTTTCCCTTATCCTCTTTCTCCCTGTTTCTCCGGTTCTTATTCTACGTTCTCTCCTCCTTTATCTCCTTCTTCACTTCTTCCTCTTTTCTGCCTTCTCTTCTTCGCTTCGGCGCGGCGCGCATACATGTACAACCGCGGAATTAATAGCCGGTCGCCGCGAAAAAATCGCGGTAATGTGATTACGACGCTGTCTTTCGCTCGTTCGTGCTTACTCGACCCGCCTTGACTCGACTTCCACGTACGTGGCCTTACCTATTCCTTCTATTCGAGACGGAGCTCTCTTCCTGTAACTGGCTGGCTGGTTGGCCTACCCCTTCCTTAGGAAATCCCTCTACGAGAAGTTCCTGCTCGTTTCGATATTCATCGATTGAGGAAATGATCGCAGAAAATAATGAAGCGCTTGTTCCGCATGATTCATGATCATCAATGATTGTCCTTGGAATATGCATAAATTTGTGAGTTACGTGAATCGCACAGTTATACCCACACATAGATAACACATAGATAAATACAAATAAGTAATTACCTCATTATGTCGAAAGTAATATTTTAAGTAGTTACGTTTATATTTTTCTTTATTTTGTTCTTTGAAAATAATATTTATTTCATTTAATGGTCAGATATTTGATCAAGAGACATTTATTAATAGATTCGTACATGATTTGTATAGAGGCTTTCAATTAATTATTTATTAATATAATTATTTGCAAATTCATTGTGTAAACGAATTGCACTGTTTTAACGAACTGTGGTATTCAACGATAAATCTCGTCGTATCATCCAAAGCTCCGATAAGCAAATACAGGAAAGTATCGGGCGGCGTGCACGAATTTAAAATGGTCGTTAAACGATGGATTTTAAAGGATCGTTACTCGTGGCGTCCTAAAAGCGTCCTAAACTACCGGACGCGCTCGGCTCAGAGAGCGCTGGGCAAAATCTATAAATCCTGGCAAGTATAACGATCCTCGATGCTGCCGACGCTATAAAAATCCCCCTTTAACGTCGACCTCGCTCGTGGTAGGCAGAGCTTATGGTTTTGCTCGTTACACGCGCAATGCCGCATTACAGTTTTATATAAATCTGCTGCCCGCGACCGTTTTGTCGAACGTACTCGGGGGACCGACCGACCGACGATTCCGTGGAATTTGCGAGAATATAAATTTCGGACGGCAATCACCTATACGTGGACCAAGCTGGACGCGGTCCGACGCGACGTTGGATCAGAGAGGAGGCGGGCAGGAAGATGCGTCTTTCTCTCGACTGTTTTATAAAGCCGCCTCGGCCGCTTCGTTCTTTTGGGTGACTCCGGGTCAGGTCACGTATGCAAATGAGACGACTCTTCGCTGAGGTGACTCGAAAATCTCAGAAGCACGCAGAACTTCGACCTCGAAAGCAGATTTAATTCGGGGAAGATACCCCGGTGTCGGAGTGAATACCTGTTCTAAATGAATAATCCGGGAGAGAATTGCCTTTTAGATCGATGGTACAATGCATTTTAATTTAATTAAAATGCGACGTAATAATTTCTGTGATCGTTTCATTGGCGTTGAATAGTTTAAATAGTTCTTTCAATAGTTCTACGTCTGACAAGTAGAAAAATGATTATGTGACAATTTTACAACGTTAATTTAAACTGTTGATTTTAACATTAATTTCATATATATATATATATATATATATATAATATAATTATATTAAAGTATTTTATATTTCAATTTATAGTACGTTTCACTTAATAACATCATTTACATTTAAGATTTATAAACCATTTCCATAGTTGACATAATTGCCGCCAAATAAAAATTATAGATGTAATATATACAATTACAGCCAAGTAAAAGTTATAAATCACAGTTCGAGAAAAATTAAAAGGCGCAGGTTAGTCTGAACGTAGAGAAAGGGTAAAAAAAATTGCGCAAGCCGGGCAAGCTTTCATTGAATTTAAATGCAAAAGCGTGCAGTGTGGCGGTGATTCGATGTCCCGCAGCGAATTGCATTCCCTCCCTCTTCCTTCGTGGTCCTGGCGAAGATGAAAGCTGCGGAAGGGAAAAGGGACGATGGGAGAGGGGGTGAGGGCGCGCGTACCAGTACGGCGAGTTTAATAAAGTGCACTAACTGCCGCGTATTAAGAAGATTTAGGTGGGTGAGAGCAGCGGGCGCACTGATATAAATACCAGAATAATAGCGAGGTTATACGGCGTTTCCCTCCACCTCCCGATTGGTTGGGCCACCCCTTCTTTCTGCGGTACCAAACGTATGGGGTGGTGCTGGGGCCCCGCCATGGGTGGGCCCTACGGTGTACCCCGAACACACGTCGGTCTCGTTGTGTAAAATATCATCGCAAACCGCACCCCGATAAATTTCGCGATATTGCCCGTGAAACCACTGACCATTGGAAATGAGGATGCAAATGACCACTGCTGGGCCTTCTTGATACATCTCGTTTTTGTATATCCTCCGAAATCGTCATAATTTAACATTGATTATAAAATACCTTTTTTCTATATTTTTTATATGTTACCAAACATAATTCTGATCATTCTATTTAATTTTTTAAGTGATATATATTTATTATGAGGTTATAGAAATATACATTTTATATATCTGTGAACAAATGTCGTAGAATAATCTTATTAAGATGATATATATGTATCTTTTTAATGACAACATTTTAGAGTTAAATTACGTTATGCCATAATATTAATGTTTTTTGAATTACATTGAACGAGCAATTAAGTAATTTTTACATGATTCTAATCGTATTTTCACATATAAGATTATAAGTTTATGACACCGCGTGTATAGGAAAGAGTATACTTATTTAAAGCATTTCGCACCGGAGATATTATTTATGCTGCTAATTACTTATATTACTAAATTGACCTAATAAAATACAGTGAATTATGCATTAATAAATTATATTATATCGCGCGCGTAGAACCGGTCGTACGACGTAACGACGTCCAATATAGCGACATGACATTTATCGAGGTTTACAAGCATGCACGATGTACAATATTGGGGGCGTTACAACAACGTTATGTTTTATAATTATTATTCGAGCCTCCATAAACAATGTTAGGAATTATCCGGATACAAAAAGCCGACTGTTGCCCACGAACATCGTGCGCAAGCGATTATCGTCGGGAAATGGGTTACATGATCGCACGATATCCGTCATCGGTATGATAATGTTGAGTCTGAGACACAATTAAAAAGTACAGGCAATAGGAACAGAAAATAATAGATTTCAATCTGTCAGGAATCGTGTATTTTATACATACACATATATATGTATAGAAAGAATTTTGCTGAAACATCTAAAAATTCAACTAGATATAGATTTGAAAATAATTTTTCGGACGATCTAAATAATTACATAGCAATTGACAAACATGATAATTAAACAATACTTCAAAAAGTGATTTGACATTTCAGTATTGAGCGTCCTACATAATTATTTTGATAATCTAACAAAATTATTTTCGAATCTGTATCTAGCTAAATATTTCAAATACTTCAGCAAAATGGCCCTTTTCGTGCGATTTCTGATAGATTGAAATCTGTTATTCCCTATTTCTGTTGCCCATGTTTTTTAATTATATCTGAAGCTTTACGCTCTATTATCAGATTATCCCAGAAAAGACATGTGATACATATTGCACAACGAACCTTTTATCGAGCGCCCTAAAAGCTCATTCGTTTGACGAAAAACGGCACCGCGCCGTGACATGATCGCATTAACGCTCACGTATGTAACCACGTCGCAATACGACGGTCATGTATAGCTGTAATCTATGTATGTACCCGCGAGACCATAAAATCGGGCCGTAAGAACGCAAACGGGCCTGGCCCGAGAAAGAGAGAGAGCGAGAGAGAGAGAGAGAGAGAGAAAACCGTGTTCCGGCCACGTCAAGTCCGTCCGCCCGGAGACGTAATCTTATTAAACGGCTATTAGCCGCTCGCCGAGGCTTATCAACGTTTAGACATCTGGCAGACACGGGAAGACATTCTCTTACTTCTCTACACGCCTACACGGTCGCGCCTCGCATTCGTGAGACGCGCGTGCTCTCCTTCGCGGCAACGTAACGAGGATTCGCGGTGCGCGTAGAAGAAATGGAGACACGACATGGCTCATCCTCTCTGCCCCTCTCCTCTTTCTCTCCCATCCATCGCGGAAACCCTTCGAAACTTTCGACTCGTCGACGTTACTCTCGATATGAAGCGGAAGTCACGTATAAGCTCGCTCGCACGCGCGCGCGACTTGATTCAGCTGTGTATCTTTCTGCCGGACGTCTCCTCGCCGGCCGCAGTTTCTCTCTCCGCCTGGTTTAACGGATCTACAATCTTGCAGAGAGCCGTCATCCCAGGTGCACCGCGGGCCGGCACCGCGCCGCGATGATGGGCATCCCGGACAGGGTAGGTGGATGCAACAACTCAACCGAGTTATGCGCATCGCCCGAGTGAAAATTTTGATCGGCCCTCAGCTAGACGACGTCGGCCGGCTCTACACTGTTTGCTCGTTGACGTTCGACCGTTAGTCCGTAACAACCGTTACTTATTGTCGAGAATGCCCGTGAATTTCGCACGGATTGCCAGGGTTCAAACGTTGCGGAAGTAATTTCAAATGTATCGCTATACGTAGCTTATTCTAGGAGCTTGATATCATTTCATACTTTGTTTCTCAGGAGCGTTATTTTATTTCGTAGATCAGTGTAACGGTGCGAGAGTTCGCTTCTCCACGTGAATTTAATCATATTGGCGGCTCCTCCGTATAGGTATGACGTAACGTTAGAAGAGATGATCATTCCCGGCCATGACACTCAACAAATCTGTTTATCCATATTTACCCGCAACTTCTCTCGACCGCCTTTCGAAGCATTCTATTTGAGCTCTTTTCCCGACTCTTTATCCATCTCTCACGGCCATTCGTCGGAGTTGAAAAAGATTCATCCACATCGGTCACTCGGCCGATCCGGCCGACGACATTCGACAGCGGGGGGCCGCAATGTTTCCCGTCAGTACGTCAGTCATTTCGATCGTAACACCGACCGCGGGCACCAGACATCAACGCGAAGGACGGGAGGTTGAGCGGAGGGAGTGCAGGCAGGACGACCCTACAGGAATTCGGCCGACGCGCGTCTTGTCGTGTACAACGATCGAGTTCATGACTTTTTGGTCTCACGATTGGCGATGCGTGGAGCTTATTCCGAGCTCTTAACTCATACAAGCGGGATCGGTTAAAAGACGTTTCTGGGTGTTGCCTAGTTTAACAAGAGAAGAGAACCCGTTTTCTGATCTGTTAGTGCGATTGCATGATGGACGAATCTCATCACTGTTTTATTTTTTGGATGATTAAACGTGCGATTGCGGCAAAGTATAGTAAATTAAAAAAAAATGTTTCTTAGGAAAAATAGCACATTAGCGAAAGCAATTTTATTACATTGTAATTTTTTCCGGAACTCACATTAGATAATATCTAATATTCAAAGAAATAGCTTGAAAGACCTACTAGTAGGATTAATTTACTGTTTCTAATAAATTTAAACAGAAACGTTGCAATTATTTCTCCGTTAAAATTTAAACAGAAGATAAGTCTTTCGAACTTGAACAATTTTTAAATCTTAATTAATCAGCTGACATAAAAATATATAAAAGATTTAATATACTAATCTTCGCAAGCAAATGGAAACGATAAAAATCGGCAAAATGTTGGCTTAAAGCGTAGAATCGGTGAAGCTCGGAAATCTCGCGCGATCTCTCGAGGCGGAGGCTCTCTCGGGCACGTACGGCGAGGGCGCGCGCTATCTGGACCAGAATCTCGATCGAATTGGCTGCAAAGGTTCGCACGCTTCGCGACAGGGGAGGAGAGCCGAGGAAGTATCGTTCGCGCGAGAACGGGACGGAAGCGGTGAAGCGAGGCGAGGCGGCGGACAAGAGCGCTGGTCTCGTGTACCAGAACGAGCGCGGCCGACATCTTCTTGCTCTTGTTTGCCACCGACTGCGTGTAATTTCTTAGCAAAGGCGTTAATGAGGGGCTTGGCTCGGCACGGTAGATCACCGGACGACCAGAGCCGGCGGGGCTGAAGTCGCCGCGCGGCTCGACCGTTCTCGCAAGCTGACTCCTCTTTGCGTCTCTCTTTCGCCCGCCGCGAGGTTTTCTACCTCGTTCCCGCTCGTTCGGTCCACCCAGCCGTCTCTTACCCCGTCTTTCCTACTTCTTGTCTTCGTCCTTTGTGCTTTTTCCCTGCCTCCACGGCGGACGGAGGTGGTGTGTTCACGAGCTGTGCGCCTCGAGGTAGCGCTACCGTGTACCTGAATTCCGATCTACGCTCAGATACGGACTCAAGCTGGCCGAGGAAGTATCTAGATGCTGGAGTATCCTGGATTCTGTTCCTTCACGGTAAGCCACGGTACCGAGGCACGTTTCCAAAGAGGAGAGGACACAAACGCACGGGCGTCTCTCATTGATTTCCGTTTCCTTTTCGCTTTACGAGAGATCCATTTATATAAAGTTTAAAAATAATATTAAAATTATTTACCATGTAAATGTTATACAGCAGCGAATACAATATTTATTCCATTGCTATTATTATACTAATATTGTCTAACGTATTGTATTTTTATATTGTATATTTTTCTCTCTTTTTTCATTAGATATTTATAGACTTTACATAATAAGACGATGGCAAATATGTTAGTTACAAACATGTGGGATTAACCGTGGAAGAGTTGTTGACCATATCAGAAAAAAATGCTATATCCCGTGTATTCAGCAAATATTTTCGTATTTACAAAAAACTGATTCTTAACTCTTCTTTTAATCCGAAAGTTAAGACTTGATGGAATTAAGCACTTGCCACGGTCAAAAGGCAAAGGGATATCGCTGAAGGAGAAAGAATATCGTGCGGATAGTGAATCGAGAAGGACGGCGATGGACAGACGGGAGAAAGAAAATAAGAAAGGCAGAGTGAAAGAGGGTGATGGAGAAGTAGAGACTAAGGGAAAAGAGAGAAGCGGAGGAATGAACCTCTTAAGCACGATGCCCGGGGAGTTTATTAATGCAATGTCGCGACGCTTGACCTTCTCCCCTGTTTATTTTATTTTTAATTTATTCCTCCCACCAGGAGCGTTATAAAAGCTCAAGAATAGCCGCACTCGTTCGGGGGTCTTCGCCCTGTCGCGCCCTTCGTTGTGCGCATCGCGCAACGATGGCGATGACCGCGACGACCGTGACGATCGCGACGATTACGTCGATTTATTAATAACCCGGTTTTCATTGGCATTCGGTCGCCATGCAAAAATTGCGTTTACTGCTCCGTGGGGGCCCGACCTTTGACCCCGCCGCGCGACCCTGTATCGCTCGTGTAGGTGGCACGACCAGTTTTTCGCTCGTGCGTGTTCTGAACATTCGTTTTCGTACATCGCGTATATCCGCCTCTTTCTCCATTCTCCGCTCCGATCCTTCTTGATATGTTTGTCCTCGCAGTCACCCAGCTGCTGCTATTGCTGCTGCCTTTGCTACCGCTGTCATCGTCGTTTCTGCTATTGCGTCGTTGGGATCGAAAAGCATATCCGCGCTCCATGTGAATGAAGGATATAGAATTCGCTCGTAAACCATCCAGAGAAATTCCACTATTCTTGGTTAGAAAAAATATAAGATATACGAGAAGGGTGTCAGAGAAGCAAAGGAGAACTTTAGCAGTATCGTATTTTATTTATACGACGCAAGCCGTTGAGCGAATCGATTCTTGTAAAAGCTGTATCCGTTGGATAAATTAAAGATGTGATTTTATGAAAGATGCATTTTTGTAATCAAAACGGCAACCGCTTATGAAAGTAAAAAAAGATAACCGTCTACTTAGTTAAAAATTCGATTAAAAGTAATGACAATTTTCGACATTACCGGGAATACAATGAGTATTTGAGGTATCAAAGGGTTATCACCGTTTCATGAACCTTGCTGTTCATTTCATCAAGGCAAGGAGCGCACTGATACTCAGCATTATCTTGCGGCAAGGTTCACAAAACGTTGGCATTAGCAATGGATCACGATATGGCGATAATATACTCTTTGGTACCTTTGAAGAAAATATCTGTGAAAGTCTCAAAAGTATTAATGTATTCGAATCAATCTGGGCGGGAATCACAATGCAATTCCAGAAGATCCAATAGCAGATACATAACGAGCTTGAGGGTGGCACACAAGGGATAAGCTCTTTCATCCGTCCATCTCTTTTATCTTCTAATCCCTCTCTCCCTCTGATCATTTTAATTATCTCTTCCTCATCGGAACGCTATATTTTCTAACTTTTTCCACGTGCCGGTCGAGCTTAAATAACTAGCGCGTACCGGCGCGAAGCGTATCGTGGCGGAAGGCGATTTAGAATAAATCAATAGTGGTATGCGATCTTGAAGTCACAATGGACGACCAGGGTCTATAAGGAATCGGTGGAGTAGCCGCGCAGTAATTTTCCCACGTGTCCGCGGCTTATCTCTTTTCTCAGCAACGGGGTCCAGCGATCCCTCGATGTCCTGTTCACCCGGGAGCATCGTTTAACCGATGTCGCTCAACCACGCTGCATTATAGTGGCGCATAGCTATGCCGCTTCGGCTATAGCTATGCGAGCGGGGCATCTACGTGCATCTCTATGCGCATCGCTGCTCGCAATCAACATACCTGCTCATAGTTTGCGAAAAATCGCCGCGGAGTCTGATGGGATTTATTTCGCGACTCGCGCGACATTCTCTCTAAGCCGCCCTCGGAACTATTATGTTGCCGTACAGTCTCTAAACTCTAAACCTCTATATTATACTCTCTAAATTTCTTAGAGTGGAATCTTACTCTTTTGGAGTGAAAAGTCATTCCAAATATTCATGAAAATACCGCCAATTGAAATGGAGCGAAATTTCACTTTTCAAAAGAATGAAATTGTTCGCTCTTCATTTAAATTTATTCTTCAATTCTAAAAAGAGTGACTTTTCTCGGAGAGAGGATGTTTTGTAACCTCATCATAGAGTCACAGACATTTTTTGACTAAGTCTTGAAATCTTGTAAGTACTTTATCTGTTCAGGAATACATACATATTAAAGATTGAAGACATGAATTTCGATTTATTATATTTTGTTAACGTTTTCAGTAGAAATTAATTTCTTTCATTATCCTAAAGTACCTATATGAAATAAACCTCTGTTCGTATCCTTTTGATTTCTATTTTATGTATGTGCTGTTGGGTGCGGCATGAAAGAATTCATGACTTGATGAATAATTAGTAAAGATGTTCCATAATTGAAAAAACACACAAAAAGTGTGAAAAAATATATATGTGTATATATAGCACAGTAGACAGAGGTACTGGCGCGACGAGTTGATGACGATATAACACAAAACGACGAAAGTGCAAGTGTTGTCAGCCCACATAATTCGCATGCGCAGATATAGTTCTAGAGTTCGCTGAGATAACCGTAGGTAGAATCGCGATTGTCGCGATGTATGAATAGACACGAAAGTACGCTTTACATTTAACATTGTAACATGTACAAATGTATAAACAGGCTTACCTATGATAGATTCATTACCGAGTTTGTCAAACACTTGTTGAAACGTTGTTCACTCAAAACAACTAAACACAGTTAATAATTGGCAATTGTAAACGGCACTTGTACGAGAACAAGAACTGAGAAGGCGTTAGGCGTGATTTGGCGGAATTTCTGCATTTTAGTTGGAGTGAAGTTTAGAGCATTAATAATTTCACTTTAAAAATAAGAATGAAACTCTTCACTTTTTGTCTTATTGTGAAAGAATTCACTCTATTAAAGTGAATACTTCCACCATGTGGAGTGAACTGGTCAGTGTGACTTCAGGATTAGAGTGAAAATTTCACTCCAAAAAATTCAGACAATACGTTATATTAAGTGGAATTTTACTTACAAGAAAATTATTGACAACTGTCTTCGATTTTGAGGAACTTTGAACATATTATAGACTACTGATAATAATAATCTTTTTTTTAAGGGTTTCGAAAAGTGTCATTTTAAAAACAAGTAAAATTTTTCGGGCCGCGCATTTTATTTTATTTGCATAAAATAGAAAATATGATTTTATATTCTTAGTGAGCTGGTGTAGGCAGCAGAAAAATTCTCACAAGTTACGCACCATTGTTATAGAACATAAAAAATATTAAACATATATTTTTTATCTACTTTAATTCAAGATGTAGAGGTCGAAACAACTTCACGAAAATAATGGATTTTTTTATTTCTAATATTTTCAAAAAAATCTGAAAACACTATTATTAAGAGTTCGAAATACCATAAAACTGTTACAAATTTTTTTTCCAAATATCTCGTGATTGAAAGGTATTCGTTGAAAATAAAAGAAAATTGTTAATTTTGAGAGGTTGTCTAAATCTTGAAATAATTAAATAAAAAAACATAGGTCCAATATTATTTGATGCTCTACAATAACATGTTCAAAGCCTATTAAAATCGGTGAGAGACGTTTCCTTGTTAATTCGAGTTACAATTAACTTTTTGACCGGCCAATGTAGAAACGAAGAATTATTTCCTCTCGAACCAGATTATCCTCGAGTCACGTATCCCATTTTGTTTGAATGAAAAAAAAATTCTGATCAAGCATAAAGCTTAAGTAAATACGTGATCAAGAATGTTGTTCAGACGGAAAGAAAATAAGACAAGCAAACAAAGTGTTCATCATTTTCGTTATTCGCGTAATCCTATTGCGCCCTGCCACCCTCGACGTCACTCTCCATGCATCTCCACCGTTTGGCGTGCCGATCCGAGACGGACAAAACTTAAACCGCGACCGTGAGAGGCAGGCTGCTCATAAAGCACACGGTATAAATCAGGAGGCTCTCCTTTCTTATAGAAGTAACCATCTCCCCCGATCTCCCCGACTCTCCTCGCTTCCCTCTTATTCCTTCGCGATTCGATACTACTCGTCCACTTGGCTGACTTCAACCGTAACCTCGGAAGGCACCACGGCGGATAATTACGTCAAGGGGTTCGCCGATCTCTGGTGGAATTTAAGTAAAACGCTACATCGACCATTAAGCGCGTCGATTGTTCGCCTAATGGTCGTTATCAACATTTCGTTATTTACTTTGCCTTCGACCCAAGCAACAACAGGCGCGGCCTCAACGTATAACCGTTTGCGATTAATCGCGCTTATTGGTATGTCCACCTATTAATAATAATTAGCAGTCGAGGAATTGCTAATTAGGTTAGACGGGAGTAATGACTCGCCGCCAGTATCGCGTGTTCGCCGTATTAATGTTAGTGAGATAATTGCACGCTCGTCGAGCCGCCAAGCGAGCGACGGTCACCGCGAGACTCAGCGACGCGGCGTACGACCAACGGCCGAACACTAAAAAGTATATTTCATTGCGTACTCCTCTCCTTCTCCTTCCTCTTACCTGTCTCATCCGCGTGGTATTACGGACACGTTCGAGTAAGCGCAACTCCGAGGCGAGTTAACGCTGAGCATGCGACGCGTGACTAGCGGCGAATGAGGCGAGTTACGCGCGACCAAAGCGCAACGCTCCGTGAAAACACTGTCTCCGCTGTACACAATTGCTCGCTCGTAGGAGTTCATTATTCGATACCTTCGAAATTCAATTCCCCGCTATAGGAGCTTATATTCCATAGGAGAGAGAGAATTACAAAAAAATCTTTCTTACTTCTATTTTCGTTCAAACTAGGCATGTTCCATGTGTATATCTTATTTCGTATAACAATTTATAAGAATACCATGAAAGAAAGCATGCCTGAAGAATTTAGGGCAAAGAATGAATATATGACTTCTTTTCTAAACATTTAATTTTCCATCGACCATGTGGAATTTTGCATCCTCCGTCAACAACTTGGTCTTTAAACTTCACAACAGATTATTCCGGACTAAACAAAAATTTGAAAAAAATTCTTTCATACTCTTACAAGCTTTAACAATAACGAGTTTTTATTATCATAGAAGTTGGATTGAATTTCACTTCTTTTTTATAGATTTTTATTTATTTATCAAAATTGATCATTAATATATCAACTGTGCCTTCAAAATCCAATTTGGCCGATAAAAAGTTAATTTAGGCAAGTTAGATGGAGAGTTAATTTTACACTTTCTGTTTGTTGCAAATTATCAATTGTTACTCTGTTAAATTCATGACGTCAAAGTATACTCTCGGATATAGAATTAGCATTCATAATAAAATTTTTTCTCTGTAATTATAGAAGTAGACTAATTTACATTTTAACATACGTGAAAGTAAAAAAATAACAAAATATTATTTAACTCGAGGAATCAGATTATCTTTTGATATCTAATATTTTTAATTATTTGAAGATAAAATACTTGACGTATTTAATATTACATAGTCTATAATAAGATTTTAGAGATCTCACAGACGATATTAGTCGCGTATCAAAATTTCGTAACATCGATCGGTGCTCCGCCCAATAGCTGTTATCATCGAAACGCCAATTAATCAGTGGACAATCAATCAAATGTGATTACGGCGTATACACGATATACCATGCCACGTAACTCAATGACGCGACAGTACGCTAAGGGGAAAGGTGCGTTTGAAGCGGCAAACGCGACATCTCTTCCGGCGCGCTCACTCGCTCGGTCGTGGACGAAGCGAAATCGCACGTATCGTCTAACCCCGCGACCCACGCCTCGCGACAATGTTTCAACCGACGCTTTCACCGAGGCTCGCCAGTTTCTAACGATCGTCCGCGTAATTTTCAGAGCAGAAGGTACGATCTACGCGCGTAGTTTGCCGATACAAAATGTCAAGACCGCTCGACAGTGACGCATTATTCTTGCGAAGAGAATCATATGTAAAATTGACGTCGAAATTGCTTGATAAAATTTTACGACACATGTTTGCAATTACACCTCGGTGGATTTGCCGTAGCAATATATTTTCATTAGAATCAATTACTGAATAGATTGGATCGATAAATTTTTAGGTTCGCATGTATATAATTATGTACGTTATTTAGTGGCAACTGGACTTTTATCAATTGTATTCTACGTTGAAATTTCTCGAAAACGAGGATCGCACGAAAGTTGAGGAACAACATCCGAGCAGCATCTAATACTTAAATAGACGTTGAGCCACAATCCGCGAGCTGCTGAAATCCGCGGATTTCAACGCGAGAAGACGTAACAACCGCTACTTAGCACGCGTTAACGCGTCTATCACTCGCGTTATTACTCGCGATATCATAATAACATTTCTACGGAGGATTCGCTCGGCGTTCGAAGCCCGAGAGCCTTCCTCATGCGGAAGGGGACCCCGCCGTCGGGGTTTATCGGTGGCGGCGCATCTTTCGAATCTGCTGCGCGAGAGATAATAGGATAGCCGTCCAGTCGTGCCGCTTCATTGCATCGGCGCGATGGTAGCGCGCGAACGCGTACGGTATTTCCGCGAGAAAGACGCGAGCGCGCTTATAGTTTAGGCTGACCATTGCTCGCACCAGGCGATATAGATGCACCTACATTAGGCGGTAGGCGGGGTATGGGCGGCTGGTGAGTGACCCACGGACTTAGACTTTCACCCGCACTCGGTGCGACCTCACGCATACGCGAGCGGATCCTCTCTCGTGGCCGAACGTCGTCTCATGGACGGCGAGGAGGATGATGCGGTTGAAAAAGAAAGAAAGAAGGCTGTAGGAAGAAAAGAAGTTATATGAACGAAACAGAGGAAGGAAGGAGGAGAATGGAAAGAGCAGCAGGATGGAGAACAGAGCGAAGAGGAACCGCGCGTCTGTAGACAACGTCAGCAAACGAAGGAGAAAGAGATGGCATAGATGGCGAAGATGGAGACGGAGAAGGAGAACAAACCAGCACCTGTACCCTCATGTAGCTCCCTCTTTTTCTCTTTCTCTCTTCGTTTCTTTATTTTTTTTTCCCCTCTCGGATCTGAATGTACGTATACCCTTGTATATACGCATCCGCGAGTGTCGGACTTATAGCGTGGGTTGTTTGTTTGATGGCGAGTAGGTACAGAGCCGTCGTACGACACGATCCGTGATCCATTCGCGGCGCGTCCGTTGGAAGTTATCCGTCAGCGATCCGAAAGATTTCACACGAGGATATACGCGCGTCGCTGCCGAAGGAGAACGTTCTTGCCATGGCTCGCGATTTGTCTTCCGCGAGACCCGATACCTTCTATCGCTATCTCAACGCTACGTCATCCGCGGGAAGAAAGATAAAAAGAGAAAGCCAAGAAAATATGCAACAAAATACGAAAATGGAATATAAAAAGAGAGGCTCATGGAATTAAAATTATCATACAATAATAACGATCTCGGGAAGAAATGCAGGATAATTTATTTGGATCTTTGCGTAAATCATGCTTGTGTAGATTTTCCATCATTTATCGATGTTATAGATATTTTACATTTAATAACACAAGTTGACACAAATACTATTTTATCTTTCTTAACATTTAATGAATAATAAAGATAGAATTATATTTTTATATCGACTTATGTCATCAAACCCTATTTGGTAGAATAAAGGCTGTCATATATTTATCATAATAATAATCGTAAGACATATCATAAGAATTAATGTTTAAAATTACATTAATATTATCATAAGAATTAATGTTTATAATTATGTTTAAAAAACTAATTAAAATTTAAAAATTTTGACAATTCTTAATTGATATTTTCTAATAATTCTTACGGTACATCTTACGGTTACTATTATGGAAAGTGTGTACGGGAACTCTAACGTTTGACAATGAAACATCCGAGACTAAACCTTCCTCCTTACAATATTGCAATTCGAGCGGTTTACAATCGACGGAAAAGATTTCCCACGATACAAATAACACGTTTCGACGAAGGCGACTAAAACAATGTTAGCACCGGTAGGCGGACGGATACGGCCCTGGAATCGTATACGCGACTTTACGTAGAAGCGTCTGTCTCTATATGTAGAGTGTAGGCGGCACTCCTAGCAGGTGCTCATTAGATTACAGGGACGATGTTCGAGATGTTAGCCACCTTTTACTCACTGCTGGAGAGGCTTCCACGCGAGATTAGGATCTCCATGCGGTTCTTTCCACGACGTTCGGGACCTTTCCCCGCCTTCAACCCTTCCCCTCCTTATAGCCTTGTCCATCCTCCTCGTGTTTGTCGATGTTCCTGATTTTTACGGGAGTCTAAAATCCGTATGGCGCGCATTTACGGGCATTACTCGTTCTGTTGCTTTTCATTGTCTTGCACCGATCGATTTGAGTCTGTTTTTTTTTTAATAGCAGACAATTATGGTTTTTAAACCAAATCTCTATTTTATATTGCTTAGAATTATTTATTTTACATTAGAAATATCACGGTTAATGAGTTTACATAGCTCAGTTTACGTTGGCTTGCATTTTTTACTCATTATGATTTATTTTTTTGAAACCTTATTAATAGAGATATATATTAATAAAATTATTGTTGCCGAATGATTATAAACATTTAGCCTGACAAATAGAAAAAAAGTGAGCAAGTTCCTTTAAAGTATACGTTAATTAAAAATAAGGGGAGCAAAGGGCCATTAGAAATTAGCGTTGTAAATGATGCACAGAAAATTATTACAGTAATTAACGTTTTGAAAAAATGTATTAACCCATTAAATAGAGTGCCCTTTGTAAATCGTTATTCGATGTAGAGAAATAATTCTAAAGCTAAATGTAAATAAAATATGTTACTCAGTCACGAGTTTTTTTATATTCATCGTACACTACACTAAATATATGTATACTTACTGCTTACATACTTATTTAAACATTTTTCAATATCTTAGATTATTGTTCGCACTATTGTTCAAGCTATTATTTATTCAAATCAATCTCGAAAATCAACATACCTTGATCTTTTTTAAGAAGGACGATTCGCATCCGGATCAGCATCACGCGGGCAGGTAGTGCGTTTATCGCAGCAGGAAGTCGGTATACATATGATAATCTGAGGCCCGGTCGTAGTCCACACGCACTAGGTTGGACGTAGAGAGCCCGCGTGCGCGAGCACACGTATTTATGCGCGTCCACGCGTGTAACTTGCGCCCGCCGCGACCAGGGCGCCGGGTCCTGGGAGTTGAATTTGTCGCTCCATATCTCGTCCCGGAATTTATGAAACCCGGCCTCGCCATAATTTACACAGCCGTGCTTGAGCGTCGTAAATAACGGCGGACACAAAGCGGGGAAGGTGCAAGAGGTGGCCGATGGTACAACGGAATTCAGGGCTGGCGGTCCATTGATAACGTTGCCTCTGTTTCCCTTTGTACGAATTTGTGTTGCGTTTATAAAGTCGCACTCTTTCCTCACATTCTCCATTCTACATCAGCTCTGCTATAATTTCGGCACATTGTGTACGCAATTAGCAGTTTATTTTATATAATAAAACATAAAAGTTTATTTTTTAATAATACTTGTTAACAATATCAAATTAAATTAGATTGATATACATTAAATAATAATAATAATAATCTTTATTAAAGTGCAAAATAATAAGAAAAGTGTAAGTAGATGTACAGTATAAAATAATGTAATAAAAAAAAATGCATCTCAAAAGATGAGACATCTGCATAATGTTATCTTGAATGTTATCTATAACGAATTATGATTGAAATAGAATATTCCAATTATCTGAAGCAGACGTTTTTTTTCAATTCGATCACTGAGGCATGTGATGATATTTATTGTAATAAAGTATAGTTGTTAATTATGTGAAAAATTAAATATAATTATTTCTAAATATACTTACATATTAGGAAGAAATAGGAAACGTATCAAAGACAGGAAATGAATTTCGAGATTTTTCGCCGGCTACTTTCACGAGATCTCATTGCTCCTTTCATCGTCCGTTGAATGCACGAGCTCGAATTACCGTACAGAATCTAATTACTACCTAATTAGGACGATGGTGTATCGTCAAAGCGATTACATCGAACATCGAGTTAAAGACTAGCATATGCCGTGTGACGATGAGCCATATTTTCTTTCCGCGTGCGACTTTCGATACGGTGAAAATGATTAGCGGCGAAGCAGGGCAACCGTCTAACCAGTCGTACATTAATTACATCTGCACCGAGTGTGAAATATATCGTAATCCCTGGTGTTATCGCGCGACTCGTCGAATCTCGTCACAAAGTCGTTCATTCGGACGGGATTAAACGCGCGCCGGCTTTCGATCGAGTACGTGATTATGTGACGGAGGCGGGCCTGGATTACGAATACACCTGCATTCTTGACACGGAAATCGAGCCGTCGGGTCCCCGTTACACGATCGTATTAGCATAATCGAACAGCCGATGTAGCACGTCCCCGCGAAATGTCTCGTGTCTCGATGCCACACGATGGGTCGACAATGTGCCGACCGCAATTACGGCCGCAAGATGGAATTATGCGTCTGCAAACACGCATGACAGGCTCCTATCTCGAGTCCGAGGATGCCCTCGGTTGATCATAGAACGAACAAACTGGCAGTGGAACAAGGAGATGGAATAGGTAGAAACATGTTCTGTCGTGAACACGCGCGAGTCGCCGCTAGAAGGACGCGGGATGAGATCCGGTAAACTGGCGGCCGCGTCGCTTAATGACGATGTTAATTAATATATTTGAAGCGTCGGCGACGTGACTCGAGACGGTACGAGACCGACCGCTCGTCCCGATTAGCATAAGCAAATCCTCCGAGGCGATTTCGTACGCGTTGCTAGAAGTGTTAATTTCTTGCTAGCCCGTGCAGTGGCCTGCCTGGCAGTTCCTGATGTGAATAGGACACTAGAAGAGGGAGATCAGGGAGATTGACGAGAGAGACACCAGTACAAGTTGCGAATAGCGAAGAAGAAAGAAGAAGCTACATAGAGGAAGATCTGTGGAATAAAAGCTATAGGTTAGCGACAAGTAGAAGTAAAGCGAAGGATAAGTGGTTCATAACATATTCATAAATTGCCGAATATATATATATATATATATATATATGTGTGTATGTATATATATATATGAGTTAAAATAAGATACAAGGGATAAGAATGCTAGATAAATATCTCTTGAAAAAGTCTTGGCAATGTTAAAACAAGTGCATTAAAAAAAGAGTTAGAATGAAAAAAATAAGGACTACTATTAACAAAGGAGGAAGAATAAGAGTAGAAAGGGAAAAGCGGTAGCGAGAAAAAGTAAGAGATATCGGTGTCATTGTCGAGCGCGAAATGACGCGGTGTCGAACGCGCGGCGGAGCGTCCTCTTAATGCGAGCCGAGTGCTCGGCAAACAGAGTCGCATTAGTGCGCACCCGATCCATTAATGAAATCAAAACGGACTTGAGAGAACAGCGTTCCTTTCGCTCGATTGCGTCATTACAGTTGGCCAGTCGATCGGTCGAGTTGGCTGGTCGGTCTAACGTGATGGATCAACCGTGGGATTATCGCGCAGATCCACCCGCCGTCTCGGCCGATTATGTCACACTATTATTTTATCCTTTATATTTCTATGCTATATGTACACGTGTTCGTTCGTATATTTCGTCAGAGCTTAGTCACGCGCGCGCGTTAGTGTGCTCGTCATTAATGTGCGTAATAACTAATAACAGCCACGAGCGACAGTCGAGGGATATCTTTGATATAAATTATACGTTGGAAAGGATATCGCCGGCCGTTCGTTAGTCATAAATTATGTTTTGCGAGAACAAGAATTTGTTTCGATCCCGCAGCCTCTCATTCTGTTTCGAACCCAAAGTGCGATCGATTTTTTAGATGAATTATGTATCGAACAAATACATGGCAGTAATAGTAAATGTTACATAATTCTATAGCTTTCAAAATGAAGATCGCTAGAAACTTACAGCAATATTCATGATTCAATTGTATATCCAAGATCATCTTAAGTCTGATCTTAATGATCTTAATCCTTCGATTCAACATTGTACATTTTATCATAAATTTAATTAATTAATTTGTATTTATTAATATTATATTTATAGAGGTCAAAATTTATAAAATACACTATTCCTTTTACTTACTCTCTTTGAACAGAGAAACCTACTTTTTAACCTATTTTTTTTTCAGCAAAATCGCCCCTTCCGTGTATCAAGTATACAGAATCTGGATGCTTCCAATTGCTAGTTTTGACTGCAATAATCTTTACGTTGTTACGGAATCAGAGAAAACCGCTTGGTTTCTAGTTATTCATCTATCGATTTGTCGGGACTAATAATTCCGGAAGTCGATACGGCGCGATACGGCGAGTCGCGAACGAAACTTAAAAGGTGCTCCTCCAATCGGTTCGCCGATCGTCACAAATCGTCGCAAATCTCCTCGAGAATGGAGGCCGAAGGCCACGCAACAGTATCGATGGCAAAGCACGTACCGATACATATACGGTTGGTGAATAATACCGGTCGCCCGATTTGTACGCTATTAGCACGAGAGGATCTCCGATCGCGCCGGCGTAATTCTCTATCGGACGACCGTTACTCCGTGAAAATCGCTCGTAAAGACCGGTGCCAGACTCGTAAGCGTACACGTCGGAGTCCTTTATTGCTCCATTCTTCCAGCCGCGCCGGTCTACTAACGACGCGCGGCGACGACCTATTCGTATCGGATGCAACTCGCATAAATCTCCTTATCTCTCTCGTTCTAATACAACCTGCACTTGGCTCTCGATTTTCCCAGTCGCGGTAAAAATAGAATCACAGTTCTTGCGTCGCGTGATATCTCTTCTGCGCCAATCACTTGGTACCTCTTCTCACGTGAATGTCCTAAAAATTATAGCGATATGTTCCAAGACATTTAAACGTGCTTATGCTGTAATACGGGCTTCATTTAAATTGCGTTAATTTCGCACTTTGCTACTTCTTTCTTTTTCTTTTTTTTTTTTCTTCCGTTAGTAGTCTCTTATATGAAATTTTAATGCGAGCAGCTGCGCAGAACTTTCGATGGCGTGCTAAAATCCGAACGGTGGATTCACAAGTACCTCGTAACTTTTGCGGAATGGACGCTTAATTGTTGTAATTCCGGCTCACACGACGGCTGCTGGCGTATGTACAAGGACGTTCTTAATTGCTCTATTCTTCGAGAGGCTAACTGCCGACTTATTCCTATCTGCCGCGAGTTATGTGCGAGCGAATATCGTTGCCACCATATTTCTGCAGATACCTCGCGCTCTCTCCTCGGGTTTTCTAGTCGTAGGACTTAACACGCTGATAAAGAAACCATACTATCATTACGGTAACGGCGCGTACTTGGTAATGAAATACTTTTTAGACGTCCCGCAACATAACGAGCGAGTATGCAACTTCTGCGCTGCAAGGGCTTTTCAGACACAATCGCGAGAAATCTGCAGGTGGAAGTACGCGTGACTGTGCAACAGTCGACGGACAAAGCAATCGCTTGATGCCCTCCGGGAATATTTAAATCGGAATTTGCGTTACGCGTACTTGAATTAAGTTTTTGCATTATTGTCATTCCGATGAGGATGCATTATGAACGTAAAAAGTTACGGACTGCAATAATCAATGTGTACTTTCAAAGGAGGTCGTGTTAAAGCTTGAAGATAGATTCGACACGTATTTTATATTTACATAAGGTGCGATTATATAAAATATTTTCTTCTCTCTTCTTCTGTCGATTGCCAAATCGAAATGTAATAAATCTCAAAGTATTGATATAGTTAAAGACTTGATATAATATTACGCGCTAATGTTCAATCGACGGTTTACGGTCGAACAACAATTTATCGCTAATCGGCCGTTTCGTAAAAGGCGGAAGGAAATCGTGGGATCAGTCGTGATCGAGCGGGCATTGCGCGAAATCGACGGGTACTTCTCTCCGTGTACTTTCCAAACGCACTGTACGTAAGTATCCGAGTGCAAGGTGCACGGTATTCTCAACAGTTTCCACCGTGCGCTATACATAATGGAGGTTAGCCGCAGGATGGTAAATCACAAGACGCCATGCGGGCGTAGTTATATCGTGCGTGCGTGATGGAAGATTAGTACGGCATTGTGCGAGCACCGTGGAGGCACGCGATGATTTATCGCATACGAAAACGCGTAGGGTGACTCTCTCGCCGATGATCGCTACCTTCACGTGGACGTTCCGAAACGGAAAGTCGTCTCGCCGAAGCACGCCGTCACGTGTCATTCTGGAGAACGCCGTAAAGTCGATTTTATACCGGTCCCCGGACGGCGACGTTTAACGGCATTGACTAATCGGCGGGTATTGCAAATTTCGCGTACTAATATCCAGAGACCTCAAAATATCTGCACAAAAAGATAAAAACGAATAATAATTGCACTCATCGGAGATGACAAAAATCCCCGATATACGTTCATGATTTCGAGAGGAACAAGTAGTATCGCAATGAATATTTTTTTGTCCAAAAGCGATAATTTCGATCATTGAGATTACGAGACTTAGGGAGCAATGGAGAAAGTGTGTCAGTCCGTGATTATATCTTCGCCAAACGCGAACTAGTTTCGATACGCGACGGGGATAACGTTGTGACGAGAATGAAGGCACTTAAAATTCGGTACGAACCTGAACGCTGGAGAACAACGAGCGCGCGTGAGAGGATATAGCTGCCCCGAAGACCGCCGTACGAGACAAAACCGCACTACTGTAAATGGTAGCAGCCTGCAATCATCATATTTCTTGATGATGGCCGACCCCGGCTGGGTACATAGGAACGTGCATGCGCGGGGACCGAGGATAGTCGGGTCCCTTGAAGAGAACCACGAGGCCGAACCGCAAAACCGTTCTGTTCCTTATTGCTCGACCTCCGCCGGTCGCGCGCTTCTCTTCTCCACCCTACAGCACTAACGTACTGGTCGCGGCTAGGCAGAGCGATTGAGACCACAGAGCACTTAAGATCCTCCCCCCCCTGCCTCCTCCTCCTCCCCTGTACGTGGAACGCTCACCCGACGACGACGTTCAACCTGATTTCTCCATTGACCCCTCAGTGATGGGCATTTGAACTGAATTATTCGGTAGAGAGTGACTTCGTGGTAACGCGGAGATCAACTTTGGTCTACGTGGCTAATTGACTGAGCGAGTTTTTACATCTCCTCCGAAATATCCTCTGTAAACGAAATACATAAAATAATAACCCTGTAAGCAAGAGACATTTCAGTAACATTGCAGCAACGTTATGACGTTGGTATTATTATGATTACATTTTTTGTATAATTATAATTTTTTATTTCATATTCCAGAAATGCATATTATCTTATCTATTTAGAACTATTACGATATACAATTAGTTGTCCCTGCATTTCCAGTATGGCACTTGGTATGGATAAACGATTACAGAGTAAGGTGATAAGAGCCTGGTGCAAGTTTGATGTACTTAAGCTAATCGACTAATTACAACGATATATGAAAGAATCTCAGGGAAATATGACAAAGGGAAAGAGACACGCAACGACGAGAAGAAGAAGAAGAAATCATGAATTCATCGGATAAGAAATTGGAAAGTATCGTAATGGGATATTTGATGTTCTTCATTACGACAAAGATGCGGTTGTGTATATTAAACAGTACGTGGGCACGCCGACAGACAGTGTTACACGGAAAGGCGACTCGCTCAGCGGCTAACAACGTATTGCTATATCGTGTACCATGTGTGATTATGTAACTACTACTATCACTATTACCGCCGCTGTAATTATGACTCTAATTACGGTAACTCCGATAATTATATCTTGATACATTCGAACACATGCAACGCTATGTGATGACTGGATGAAGTCATCCAGTCATGCTGCTCTATCTCCTTTTTGTTTTTCTACATTTTCTGCATTTAGAACAACACGATGCAGAAATTATAGAATACACTGATTTAATTTAGAGAAACGTTTATATAAAAACTTATAATTAATTTATATAAACAAGAATATATTTTTCTCTCTAATTAATTCTTGAAATGATATCTGGATGTGTTGATTTGTCATTTTGGCTTGTTCAACACTGTTTCATGACGCTTCGATCAATGGAAAAAAAAAAAAAAAAATTAGGAACACAAAAGAAGGGAATTCGTGATATTTCGATTAATCGAAGAATAAAATCGAGGATAAAGAGAAAGGGAAACGGGTGTAAATCTGTTCGGAAGTTATGCGTACCAAGGTCAGCACATGGAATTCTCCCGAGCGATGTATAACTGCGTGCGGAATTCGTGCTATAAATCAGACGCCAGGAAACGAAAGAAATGCGGTGCATCGTCGTAGTAGTTCCCAATGGCTTGTGTAGTATTTCGCTGCTTGCAATGCTGGTAGTATTTTGTGAGTTTCGGAGTCCGGTATACGTTGTACGTTGCGAGGGAAGTCGCAGAGTGTCGTTGTAAAATGTAATGCCAGGTATCGAACGGTCGGGACTATCCCATGGCAACAAATTGCATTGTTTGGATCGTTGGAGTTAGTACATCATTCAGCAAGCTTATTTAATAGCGTAGCTGCCGAACATTTTTGCATACTTGTATACTTCGATTTTGAAAACAGATTTTTGCCCGTAACGGAGATGATTCTGTAAAGTTTTTTTTTAGACCATAGTAAATAAATAAATTATAGATGAATGGAAAAGGGTAAAAATGAGAACGAAAATAAAAAGTAAAGTAGAGGAAAAGTCAGTTGGTATCCTGATTTCTCTTGGTGATTAAAACCTGACTGGAGGCATAACAAAAAAAAAGCATGTAGTGACGAAATAGAGGTACGATTTACGAGGTAAGGCGACTGCACGATATAAAGAAGTGGCAGGTCTTTAATCAGGGCAAAGCAGAGTGCTCAGTTAAGTACGGTTCAAGCGGCAGAAAGAGAGGAAAGAAGGATTGAACTAAGAGGGCAAGATGAAAACGGAAGGGGAACGGAGGAGCCACCGAGCCCATGCGTCATTGGATTAAGATTGTAACCAAATTATTCATCCGGTAGGCGTCCCGCGTAAGATACCAACACGAGCAGAAGTCAGGTACGCGTAAAGGCGTTGCTTTGCAACGAGCGATAACACTGGCTGATATATGGGGACCACACAAAGCGCGTAACGGGACCTTAAATCGGAATTAATAGCGCCCTTTGCGAGACCCCGCGGAACCGTCGTAGGGATCTCGTTTTTACTCATTCAAGTGTATCTCGTAAATTGGTAATAACGAGAAGTAATTGGTAGAAAAATCGGACGCGCGTACTTTGCGTGACAAATGCGAGAACTGTGAGAATTTACTATGTTGGTGATTCTAATATAAACATCTGTGGACAAGATATATTACTAGAAATGTTTTTTAAAGTAGATAGGAGCATCTGATTTTAAGTTACAAGATATATCGCTGGAAGTTAAAAAAAATTATTATTATACTTATTTTTTATAAAGTAGAAGTATCTGATTTTTAGTTATAGCGAGAATCAAAAAAAGTTTTTAAGATGCTTATTAGCAAATCATTAATAGAAGGTTTCTGAGATGCTTACTTACAGCAATAATATTAAATTGCTTGTCAATTTAATTTGTTGAATTACTTCAGCTTCGATAAATTAACTATATAAATTCATGAAATATATTAGGCAATTAGGAAGAACCGCCTTGACCGCCTTGAAAATAACATTTTTCAATCATGTGTGTTAGATCTCATCGATCTATCTTTATTTAATATTATGTAAAAAAAAAAGGATTGCGCATGTACATTTCTGATTAACCAATGAAAATTGTATGCAGGATACCACCATCTTGCCGCGATGATTTGAATCGGCATCACATCTTTTTCCTTATGTGTTTTTAATTATATGTACTTACATTATCAATTAAGTTTAAATTTTGCATGGAATTATATTATATCGGGTTTTTAACTTGTTTTTTTTGGCATTATATAGCCTAGGTTGCTTTCGAGAAGCGTGCTATCAACGCTATTTGTATCATACTAGCCTTGTTTCACGTTTAATGGACGATGAGAAGATAAAATGATACAAATAGTGCTAATAGCGTCTCCCCGAACCCAGTCTAAATATATATATATATACTTGAATATGGCCGCATCTAACATCTGCAAAATTGTACAAATTCGTCTCGAGAAACGAGCATACTTGAGTTTTTTCCACCATAACTGAAACGAAGATGAATTATATTATAAGGTTTGTTTTCTATGATTGAACTAGTATATATTTTTGGAATTTAAAATGAGACAGATATATGTTTGACATTCTCGCGAAAGCGAGAAAGAGAGTTCTAATATAATCTAGTGCAGGAATAAAAAATAGACCTGTATTAGCATTTAGAACAAATCAATTTCTCGATTTTAAGAGTCTACTCTCTGAAATTATATGCTATTTATTTAGTATAATTTCAAGCAATTTACAACTGAGAAAAACTGGTTAGGATTTTGGATGGATAAAGTTTACTCGTGACGAAACGAACTATGGCGAGCATTAAAGCAGTTTTTCTAAGAATTGTATTGGCAAATTATAATCTTCCCGGTTTTGTCACGTATACAAGTCCGGTCGGTCCCTTTAATGTCGCCCTTTCCCGTTCATCTAAGAAGTCAAACAATACGTGCGGATTTTGCCTTATTTACTTTGGTCGAAGGCTTCTCTACATGCAAAGCACGCTTTGTCATTTACTTTCATCTGAACCGGATTACACTGCGTTCGAGAAAACGTTCAAAAGACTCAAAAGACTAGTCCCACGAAATACGATATTAACCTCTTTTCTCTGCTTTTAATTTGTATAGCATTTCATTTATCTTTTTTTTCCGGTTAAAGAATGACTAATATTAATCTTTTGTTATTCTTCAAAAATTCCAGTTGGATTCAACATTATTAAATCGACTTACATAATGGCTTACAAATTAGGCATCTTATTAAATTTCCAAGTAAAATGTTAGAAATCTTAAATATCTCCTTATAAATCATTGTATGAATCGTATGAATTAGATATTATAGAAATCAAGAACACAGTATTGCTGTTGCGTAACATTTGCTATATTGAGATTTTCATTATTTTTCCTGGATTGCAACACGGACGAAGGATCGTTGCTCTGTCGTCAAATATTTATTACGGCTTCGACTTTTACATCACGTTCACGCGCGGTCTCGCCATTTAAACGATCAATACGCGTTGCAGTTGCGATTCTCAGTTTATACGAAAGTTTTTTTTGCGCGCAATAGCGAAACGGCGCCGCCAGCCCTCGAAACACCTCGGCGTGCCGCTGTTTAAAGCTTATACGTAGAATCATTCAGGCCTGAAATTGCGCCATTCGCGAGTGCGACGCGAGTTGCGCGACGAACGTGCGAAGTAGCCAGGAGAGAAATCACACAGAGAGGCGGCCGTTTCCGTTATAATACACCTCTTCTTCTCGGCGTAGAAACTTTCTCGGGTAGTGCAAACACTATTATCGGCATTATACGATAAGTCGAATTGCGGGTCACGATCCTCGCGCGTCGTGCTTAATGTTCGCGCGGGATTTTTTGAGAAAGTCATCGTACACCGAGAACCGTCGATCCGCCGACTGAGTGACAACAGGTGCTCCCGGATTTACGCTTGCCGGCGATTAGCATTTTACTCACGTAAAATTTATCTCCCAGTCATTCGCATAATACAGTTAATCCCTTACAGTGGCCTCGTCGGGGGCCTTTCTCAAGCTCTTTCGCTTCGATACATCGGTGCTAAGTGCCGTTGAAGAAAACATAGACGGGCTCTACAGTTAGATACTGAATGACGATCTTTCATGGATAAAATAAATGTGATTAATAAATTAATACCGATCCACCTTTACATCTCTTACTTTTTACGCGTTTAACAGGAAGATAGCACGACAACATTATCTTCGCTGTCGCGACAAGACGATTTTAATCATTAATGCTACGGCTAATGTGGAATTAGTTATATCGATGTTTCGATTTTATTAGATAAGCGAAGCTGTAATGTAGCTTCGCTTCGTTGCGCGAAGAGGCGAAGATAGTTAACTCCCGTATTACCTACATGCTTATGTAAGACTCAGCTGCTAAATTTGGCTAAGCCTAAGATTACTAATAGTTGCTGTCAACTTCTGCCAATGATATAAGAATATAAATGATTTAGGTACTTTCAACGAAGATGAATGAGAAACTGGACGTATTAGATTCCGCGAAAGTTCTAGACAACTTGTTAAATCATGATCAGCCGTTGCAATTACTGGAGCGGCCGAAGCCCAAGTATCGCGCTTGCCGAAGTATTTATATACAAGGATGATGATTTTCTGAAAATGTCAGTTGAATAGACTGATGCGGACCTATAACAGCTAATGAGATAGAATTTATAATTTCGTTCTATTCATACGTATATCTTTGCAACAAGTATGCACGCGCATCGTAAGAAATTGCATGCGGTTCAATCCGCGGATTTAAATAATCTCCCGCGAGTCTCTTTGTGGATGGCCAATCTCGCCGACTCGATCATCCGTCCGTTTTGCATGCCGACGAAAGAAAAAAAAAATCGTATTTTACATCGAATCCTCGCGGTGCATCCGACGGCACGTTGTCGTTGACAACAGCCGAAGGAGAAATTTCTTCCCTCCCTCGCCCTGCCTCTCGTCTTCTTATTATTCGAAATAGACGACGAAACCGCAGCGGGTGCACCGTTATACCTCGTATCGGTCGAACGACGCTTCCGAGTTTGTCCACCAAACCATAGTAGGATTGGTATCGTTAGCCGACCGCAGTAAGTCACCGGTCGCCGGCAAGTCGGAATCGCGATGCTGAATGGAGAAGCGGAGAAGGAAAACGTGATATTTATCGTGCATGTCGGGATTAAAGTCCTCGTGGAATGCTGACTACGGTTAAGTGGATTACGTATCTGCCTCATGTACAGCGACCAAGTACTCTACATTTTTCTGATCTCAACTAAGGTCATCGGAGCTTCTCTTTTTCCACCGAACAAGTCCTTCCCTTCAAAGTAGAATTACTAAATCCGATGTTTTAATTTTTAAACGAACAAACGTTCTTTTTACCGTAATACCTAACAAATGTAATTTTTGGAATAAAAGGTACATATCTAAAATTTGACGTTTTACGAGACAATTCATATAGTACGTTTTATAGTTTTTATATACAAAAAAAAAACCGATTTTGCTGAAGTATCTAAAATTTTATTACATACAAGTCTCTGAAAATAACTTTGTTTTGGATGAAATTAATTATAGAAAGTTATAAATATAATAACCGGAATTTTGATTGATATGATCAGAATCTATTGGGTCATTCGTTCTCAACCAGAAATCTTTTTGTGCATGTATGAGAAAACTTGTTTAATTCTGATTGTGAGATGTTTTACTTATGAACGAGGTATTTTACAAGTCAAAGCTTACTGCGAAACGATTTCAAGACGAGATAAAAAAAACAGAACTGACAAGATAATTGATACTGTGGGACATGGACCGACAGTGATTGCGCAAGTGCGTCGGCTACGTCTCTAGCGACGAGGGTGAATAATCGATTAATCGATTGTACATTCGTCGATGCCGAGGAGATAGCTGTGGACAGCTGGACGAAGAGGCAGAGACGTATGTAACAGAGCGGAAGGGAAAGAGAAAGAGAAAAGAAGGGAAAGGAGCAGGCACATCTCGCGGTATTCGAGCACGTCCTAACAATTAGCCTGAGAACGAACGAGCGAGCTAGCGATTTGTCGCGCGAGATTTATGGCTTCATACATCGAGAGAGGGCCTTCCCTTCTCTCTCCCCTGATCCTTCGTCTACCTTCGCTCTTCAGGAGATCCGTTTCTGCGGTACAGAGAACCTACGCTCCGAAGAAGCGTATCTCCATTCCCGTGACTCTTCGCATGAGCTCCCGCATGTGCGGCTTCGACGTCGAAAGCCCTCTCGCATCTCGACGAATTCTCAGCCGCGAGATCTGCTGCGAGATCCCCGGCGTATGTACTGAGAAATCCTCCTCTCAACCGTGATCTACCGGAATGCCTGAGAAAGGAGGCTCGCTTCCGGTTTGCCGTTTTGCGAGGAAGTGCCGAGACCTCACAGATGCGGGTCGAAGTGACCTCAGAAGCAATATCTTAGGCTATGTTACATATTAGGATAAACTCGGGTAAGATGATCATAGTTTCTAAAAATACGAAAAGCCACTACTTTTATTTTTGTTATGCTGAAAATAATATTGACGAGAAACTTGCGAAACCCATAGCCTTGATCGTGACAACACCAATCTAATCTGCGTTTCTCCTCACCGTCGATACACCTATGCAATCCACGGAAATTATCCTTCCCTTATTTGCAGCGCTCTTAATATCTGTATATTACCGACACTTACGTCTCTTTATTTATCCACGATAATAGGAGCGAGTGAGAGCGACGAAATCCGCGAGAAAAATCGGTGTCGCGGTGGATTTACGCCGTGGCGGCGCGTGTACGTGGCGAATTCTCTTACGATCTCAGGTTACAGAGATGAACGCGAGATACAGAATGGTGCAGGAACAAGTGTAAAGACCGCCGTAAAACGTAGTAATTATGCGATAGCGCGGCATCTACAACGCTGTATTTTATATCATCACGCGTGCGGGCAGACGCGCTCGCGACAAGTCTCTTTCGCAAGCGAGTATGAACTATGCGAAGGTGACACATTCAATGGCTTGAAATTCAGTGTTACAAAAACAGTGGTATTTATCAACATCAAGTAATTTATTTATGAAAAGATTCTTCTCCCCCTCTTCCATGGCAATGATCAACCAATTGGAATTGCGTTGGCTTGATTGATTCCGTGGCTAGCGCGACGACGAGTGTTGAATCCGTAAAAACGCGAGTGGCGCGTTATAGCCGCGCTCGCACTCGTAAGATGTACGCGCGAGGAGGAGGAGGAGGAGACGCAGACGATCGCGAGAAAGCAGGAAGGTCGCGTGGAGTCGAGGAAGAGAACCTAGCGGTCGAGACCCCGTAGGAATGCAACGGCGGCTCGAATTAATAGATCGAGGGACCCAGGCGAATTTATCCGCTTCGCGGCGGCGAGCTTAAAAGCGGCGCGGGTCCCCTTTGCATCTCGATCTCCGCGGCGCTGCGCGGAGTCCAGAGACGCAGAGGCCCGTATGGCCGTATCGCGGACCCCGCACGCTCACACGCAACGCATCGCAAGGCCCCGCGAAGGTGAGACGGAATTATACGGCGAATATAGGAGAGAAGGAAGGGAGAAACGAGTACGAGACGGCGCTGACGCGTTAAAGTCGAGAGCAAACTGGGATATGCCTGCGTACATGTACTGTGTTTCTTTGGAGACAGGAAAGAACCCGACTTGGTTCACGTCGCACTCTTCTTTATAGAGTCTTGACCTTCCTCTATTCAGGATTGGTACGCTCAGAGGACACGCATGCGACGCTTACCGACGACGAATGGATAACGGGAGATAACGTGAAGATGGATAGATGGATAGTTGGATGGATGGATGGCGCGTCGGAAGTTACACCAGAGTCACGCGTCGTCTTTGAATCTTGCTTGTTGGTAGAAGAATTAGGAAATTAAAGAAAATTGATGCATCAATGCTCAAAATGATATCATCGATTTTATATCCTTGTGTATATTCTGAAAGGATATAAAGAAACACACATTTAGAGATCATGATTTTTGAGTTATTACTATCTCATCAAAAGTGAACAAAAGTGAATATATAACTTAATTTTATAAAAACTCGTCACAACTTAAAAAGGGTGATTTTTGAAGATTTTGTGAAATAAAAATTGTAAAAATATTTGATTATGTTAAGAATATATTTTTGCTGATATTATTTGATAAATTATCAATTTCCTGTCAAATTAAAAAATAATTTTTTTCTTTTTTCTGAGAAACTTAAATTTTTGAGTTAACCACTTTTTAATTAAGGGAGCGATATATTGAGAGATATATAATTTAATGGAATATTTGGAATTAATTGAGTGTTGCACGCTTTATAAAAAGATGTACGTGGAGATGGCACATTGTATTTTAAAAGATGTCGTTGGATTTGTATTCAACATTCCAAAATATAAATATTGCGTTTGGAAATGGAAGAGATATACTTGAGACAATGACAGAAATTGGCCTGAATCGGCAACGGAACAATGGGGAAAATATGCGACTTGTTAAATAGACCATATAATCGATAACATATACATGAAACATGTAGCAACGCGTTTTTCATTAATCGTTCGACTCGACGAGATCATAAGCAAAACTTGATATGAGGATCCAGCGTATCATCTGTTCGAGTTCACTACGAGGTCATTCGGAACGACGAAAGCGACAAGGACGAGTCCGTACAAGCGAAGACGTCCGGGACATTAGCTATCGAATCGTTGCTACGTGTAAGAAATACTTAAACGTCGGCCACTCGGCGAACGGACGCGAAGGAGAAACCGTTGGCCGGGTCGTGGTTTTATCAGAGCGATATGTCAGCGCGTGACAGCGTGGTGTGTAGACATCGGTCACCGTGCGAGCCGCATTTCTCACCTCTTAGAGCTTAGGCAGGCAAAAGAACGTCGCCGACGATGCCATGTCGAATCGCTTGATTAAATTACACCATTTTTCACGGCCTCATTCCCGCCTCATGACCCCGCACCAATCTCGACCGACTGACCGCCCACTCCGCGATCTTATATCGAGGCAGCAGCATCCTCCGAATAACTATGATTTCCGTTACCTAATCGCCGTGGGGACGTTGCGGTTTCATTCCGTCGGTTATATACGATGACAGCATTTCATTTCTGCGAAATCGAATAGGAGATAAGAGGAAGACGACGACGATGGGGACGGTGTGGATATCATTAGGTGCGTGTCATACTAGATATATGTGTAGTCAGGGAAATAAAAAAAGTAAAAGACGACGGAGGGAAGAGATGAAATAATCCGCGGCGAAATCTCAGTCGTGGAAATCGCGAGGTGTATTAATATAAAAGATAACGTCGAGCACACACGCGGCTCATCCGTCCCGGGTGAGAGAGAGGGCGGTTTCCGCACTTTGAACCTAGGCGGTCAATATCTCTTCCGTCTCGATCCCGTTTGAAACACTAGACGGCCCGGCTGCGTAGCATTGAGTAATGCGGTGCGGAGTGGCGGTAATGAGGGGCATTAATTTACAATGAAAATGTCCCTACGTGGACCGTGTTATTCGAGAGTGCGTAGGGAGTGAAGGGCGTGTGTGCGATAGCACCGCGATAGCTGGCCAATATTAATAGCGGCCTTTCATTGTTCTACGATATATCGGACCACGCGAGAAAAAGACCCAGGATCCGACTTCGTCTCGCTGTCTTCTCTTCTTCGTCCAGTCGGACCCACGAAATTCTCGACGTAGATCTTGGCCTCTATTAAGATTACTGGCGACATTATTACCTACCTGTCGCGGTGAGATTTTTCCATGTCAACTAACAAGCTGTGATTGTCTCGCATGATGTTTCTATCTTACTCTTCGATCGTATGTATAAGACTATTCTTAATTAGATATAGAGAGAGATGTTCATGGAATTAACTTTTGATAGTGTAGAATGATACAATTTCAAATATGATATAATTCTGAATGTAATAAAATTTGACTTTATCTTTAAAGGTTTTTCAAGTGTAGTAATCCTAATTGTATGAGAGATAATAAAAGATAAAGAAAGGGAGAGCATTATAAAATACTATTTTGTTTTATTAAAATATCAATAGATATTCATGTGACATAATTATTCTTGATACAAGTTTTTTACAAAGTGATATTATAGGAGTTCTTCGGGTAGAACGAATGTAAAATAAATGACCAGTTATTGGACATAACCCAATTAGACGAAATGATAAAAATTTTCAAGTTTTCAATGATTTGTACGATTTTAAATAAATTAGTTATTAAATTTTTATGCACAACCAAATTTAAAGTCGTACATATTATTAAAAGCTTCAAATCATTGGATTCCAATTTCATTTAGAATTATTGTACCATGTTCGAAATTGTATCACCTCATCCAAAATCTGTTTCTACTCTGTTTTTAACGTTTCGATTATCAGATCATAATATTAATATAAGATTTTTCTCGTTAATCCCCTGATGCAAGAATGTCCTGAATTCGGCGACGAGCATACAATCTCCGCGCGCTCGACGGCTGTGTAATTAACGAGCACGCGCGGGTGTGCATATAATTCCGCCGTCGGTCGCGCGTCGGGCATTCACGTACCGAGCGATACTCTTCGCTACATGGATCACCACCCCTTTTGGACCCCTCGATCTCTCGTCTCTCGCGCTTCTTTCCTTTCGTCGGCGTCGGCGAGAAATGCGCGCGCCTGGTATACATATACCTTATACTTGGCCCCGCTCCATACAAATAACATGAGAAAGAGGGCGGCCGCGCCGCGCGGCGAAGCCGAGGGATTTGGCACGACTCGGTCTCGCCTCTAAATTAGTAATTGCAGCCTCCGTGACGTGGTGAGCGCACGGATAAAAAGCGGCTGTAATGCCCGGCGATACGGAGGTCACGAACCGGGCTAAAGTGAATACTTACCCGTTGCTTCCTCGCAGAAACTCGCGCACACGCTCGGCCCGGCTAGCCACGGCCGTGTACTTCGTGTACGTGTGCTTCGTGTGTATGTACGCGAACGCGCCCGTGTCAGGCGAACGAGCGAGCCAAAGAGGGGGCGTAATCCGCGGCGACGTGTATTCCCACGTCGTGCTTTCTCCGGTGCGAGCGAGTAGAACGCCTCGTGAATCGACCGGGTTCGGCCTGTGCTCACAATCAGTGCTGCGCTCGCCGGTAATCCACGGCCCTCTGCTTCCGAGGCCCGATCGTCACGATCGATCGATCGATCGATCGATCGATCGATCCATCCATCGATCTGCACCGATCGCCCGCCCGACCTCGCTCCGCCGCACCGTGCCATACGAGGTCAGCAGGTAGATCGGCTGAGGCTATTATAACGAGACCGGGTGAGAGAATTTCACGGCTTCTCTCTCTCTCTCTCTCTCTCTCTCTCTCTCTCTCTCTCTCTCGATTATCAGACGTTGGATGTATATACCTTCGTGTTTTCACATGTTTCAACTAGAGACATACCACAAAACCCGAAGCCTGGCCAAAGCTTGACCTGACCTCGCGGAGATAATAGTTTCCTATTCTTAGATTTATATTCATAAATCTTATTCTTCCAATATAATAACGTTGCGCAATAAAAGACGCCAAGTCTATCGCGTCATCTTCGGTCAGAGATTCTTTAACGAGTTTGGAGTAAATTTTTCAAATGATTAGTTATATCTGTATCTCTTTTGATAATAATTATTATTTTTAAAAAACATACAGAATTCTGACAAACGTCAGCGACACGATATTCATGTTGTATATTTGTATATTAAATTATATTGCTCACCCACGACATTAATAAAAGTGACGACTCGTGTACATCATTCCATTAAACATCTTTCTTTCACGTTCTCTTTTCGCGGTAATCCCGAATGCGTAATTACGTTTCGTAGAATTTTTTCCGCGTGAAAAAATTCTGCCGCGACTCGATCAAACTAGTCTTTGCCCGTGGGCCGAGGTAAATTCATGTAATAAAAGATTACAGGGCCCGCGCATGATCGCCATCTCGATTACAATTTATGCCTGAGTTTACATCAAGCGTTAAACCTTAAAAGTCCGCACGTGCACGATCGTCTAGGCATCGAAAGAAAAGTCAAGTGTTAATTAACTCTGCGTCAAGGAGATCCCCGCTCGGCCGGCACGAGCGGAATGCGGCACTGTTCCGATGTTAGCCGAACAGATCTGGAAGTATCATTAACGGGAATGCAAATCTGGACTTAGGCCTCGTGGTATGTGCATTACCGTGCCGCGTAGACGTCACCGGCGATTTTCCAATCCGGTTTTATTGCGACTTTCAACGAAACGCCCGGATCCCCCTCCACTCGTCACAATCCTCTTCTCGCTAAGTAGCGTCCGACAACATTAATCGGAACATCACGTAGCACGAGTAAGAATTTTCTTGGTGTGATGCCGGTCGTCCCTGGAAAAAAAAATACCGCTGGTGCAATCAACTGGAGAAGCCATGAAGCGCCTGTGCGACGCGCAAACGATCTGTCGTGACATTGTGAGTCCTGATTTTTTTAATTCCTGCACGACGACGACACCTTCGGCAGAATTTCACGCCTTCGACTAAGGCGATGATGTAAATTATTGCGGCTGTTATCGACACGACGTATCTCTAATCACCTTGGTGCGAATATTATTAATTGCTGGAAAATTGTTCGTAAATGATGAGCGTTTGGCAATTGGTCGACGCGATAGATGCTTTTATGCGATTATAGGGCTTGAGATATTTATATATTGTATGCTCTCTTGCACATATACAATAAGGCAAGTAAGTGCGTTTTAAAAGCGAAAGAATGTCTTAAGAGCGCAGATGAATGCGGTATTTACGTACGTGAAATCTGCTACTATTCTTGACTATACTTAAGAAAAACGAAATAATTCATTAAATATTATTAGATACCGCATACACACACAAAATCCAACCTTGAGACCGGAATTGAGACTCCTTTATTTATTTGTATTATTATTCATATAAATCAATCTAAGTCACTTATTATTAATTACTTATTTTCTAATTAAGTATCATTAGTTGTTCATTGTTTATAATTTTTTAACATTTATAATTAATTGTTTATTATACAATATATGTTTACGATTACTACATTAATCTCACTATATTCTAGCTATCCGCCAGAAAGTACTCATTACAATTATCAAGATGAATAGTTGCTATCTATTTCGAATTGATAATTGAGTAAATATCCATTATTATCAATTTAATTATTAATACTTTTAATATATTAGTAAGACACGTTTTCACGTACAAGTGGCTCGTACAGTGTACGAGTCGGGGCACTGCGATACGCACAATCTCGCCCCTTCTCGCGCTCTAGCCTAAATCAGGCTTGAAAGCGCGAGGCGAGAGAGAGCGGCGCAACACAGGTTGGGAGGGATCGGTACGTCAGGTTCGCACGCGGGTATACGTTTTAAAGCAACGAGTTGCCCCGTCAAAAGCGGCAACGAGCGAGGCGAGGGCGGCGAGGGCCGATTTCAATAAGCGAGCCCGTGTGGGGCTCACCTTTTATTTATTTTCCGTAGCCCACGGAGAGAGAAGCCGCCTCCTCTCGTTGCTCCGCCCGAGCTCCTCTTGCCGACCGCGACGGGCCGAGAAAGGGCCCGGGTGATGCGCGCAGGGCGAAAGGGTGAGAGGGCGAGAGGGCGAGAGGACGCGGGGACCGAACGAGGGGCATACACATCGCGTTATAACGCGGACACCTTACCATTACCGCGTCGTTCGTGTATTAGATGCCGAGGCGAGACCGTGCAAAGCAACGGAGAAACGGGACTAAGTACGCCCTCGCTGCCGTACGGCGTACGAGATGCCAGGCCGCGCGTCTGCATCGTGTATGAAAGAGAGAAAGACTGATCAGGGGAACGTCTCCGTACTTGAGTAGTTTGATTCGAAGGTTGCATTGTAAGTCAAGTTCTGAAAACAGTCGCTGTTAGTCTAGCCTCGCGGATATTACTTTTTACACTCTGCTGTACGCTGGATGCAATTCTCGGAGGAGGCAGTTTTGTTACAGATCGATCAGAATCTGTAACTATCCTATTTTATCTTTCGATCTTATTTTCAATTTATTTATAAATGGAGCATGAAATGAAAAGCGTTCGCTCAACGCGTTGTTGGAAGCTTCTCTTTGGGGTGATGATCGCGATGCAACAAGGTCGCCATAGACACGACCTCGTCCCGAAGAGTCAGTATTATGGAACGAATCGATCCCGGCTGAATTTTCCCAGCTGGTACGATCGAAAATTCAATCTGCCGCGATCGGGTCGACAGATCGTTGCAAGGGAATCATTGGGAGGAAATCGCTGGACCATTATCGAGCTCGTTTCTCACCTCGTTCGTGCCGTTGCTCGTTCGCGCGAGCAGGAAACCGTGCTGCTGAGGCGGACAAAAGCGCGTTCGAGATTCCAATTCGGTCGTGCCCTCGTGCCTCGCCACGAATTATAGCGGACGGCGTGCCCTTTTGCACGCCTGCCGATGCGATGTGCCGTCGACGCCGCGGCGTGCCTCGCGAAAACGACCGTGGAACGGCTTAACCTTTCGCGCCTCTCGCGTGGTGAATCCAGTTCAAGAGGCCCCGTATATACAACGGGCGAGTATCACGAACGGGGAAGGGAAGGAGGCCTCTTTTTCCCTCATCCTGCACGCCCCTTCAATTGCCGTGGGGCCCGAGGGATGATCCTCTCGCACCTTCGGTAACGCGCCTGCGATTTCGCCCGGCTCGGCATGAACCGGCGCGATCGCTTTATTTTAATGCCCGCCAGGTACTTCGCCGAGACAGGTAATAATCAAATTCAGCCGATGGAAAGAAACAAAATTAATCTTCGCGGCTGCCGCGAACCCCACGTCCCGCGTTTGCATTTGTTTTCACGCAAATTGTGCAGACTATTAATTTGCGGGGACGTGGTAATTTCTGTTCTGTCGTAACGCGCCAGAGAGGAATCGTCGTATATATAGCGCGCCAAGTTGATATTATAGATTTCTAATTCTTCTCGCATCGGAATTCTCACAGCGAGAGAGAGTCGAGTCGAGTCGAGTCGAGTCGAGGCGTTTGCGGTTTCCTGAATTGATTTTCGAGTTAGCTGTCGGCACGTATCGTATAACAGTTGTAATATCGTTGTTACATCAGTCCCACAGACCTGATTGAGCGCTTAACTAGAGAAACCGCCCGCGGGCGATACATTATAAGGCTATTCATTTGCATGGCGGCTAACCGCTCCGCTACTCCCCTTGTCGCAATTCATCCGTCTGCCCCCCAGCCGAGAGAAAAATGGTAATCCTCGTGAAATATCACGCGATATTAATCTACCAAGACGATCATTGCCAATCTATCAATAATTTCACAGTGTAATAAGCGCAAGTGAATGCGCGACCAATTATTACTGGATCATCGATAAATTCTTTTTATTGTGTGTTAAATATATCTCTTCGATTGGCATCTTAATCGCTCTGTAAATATCGCTAACCACAATATTTTAATATTTAATTTATCGTCTCAACCATGTAAAGAAATATCAATTGAGAGTCGTGGTTTGCGCAATATGCACCGCTATACCTCTTGCTCGTCTCGATAAATTACACCCCGTCGTTCTCTCAAACACCTCGTTTACTCTATGTACGAGAATCACCGGCAAAATTACCTTCGGGATCGATGAAACTACGATAACATCGCGTAACCCTCTCTATATGCCGCGTCCTTTGACAGAATTCGTAGAGGACGCGCGCTGGCGGTTAGGATACCAGGAGGTCAAAGGTCGTAGTTGATCCGCGACTCGCGCGTTAGTGCGACGCAACGGTAATCTTTTTAATTGCCCACGGTAAATCACAGATTGGAATCGCGGACTCGCGGAAATTCCACGCGTAAGCGGGAAACATCGCAATAACTCTCTCCCGATCCGGAGGAAAATGTATACGAATGTCGTATATTTGCTTCTTCGATAAAAGCTCGTAATTGATTGTTGTGTAGTTTTTATTTAAGAAGAAAAAAAGAATTTAATGCGCGAAATATTTATTTTGCAAATATAGATCACGCGTCCGTGTTAAATCATTTTCGCGAGCAACAGGTGCGTAATAACTCCCTACATCTGTTGTACCGGAAAATTCGTTAAACGCACGCGGGGTGCACCAGGGTTGAGAGACTTTAGCGAAGGTTGGAGGTGTCGGACGCCGTAGGGGGCCTTGAGCCTAGCCGGTGCTACATCATCCGCGGGGACAGCGTATCCACTTGTTAGCGAAGCGGGCACAGCCACTGCCTACAAATACGTTTCCGCCGTGATAAATGGACTGCAACTCTCGAAATACGAAGGCATTCCTACTCCGGGCGTTGCTTGATTAATGAACTACGGGATTTCTACGGTAAGTTTGCGCGCCGGTCGATCGACCTCTCGGATTCCCTCAGCCATGGAACATCCATGACGTGCTGCCTCTCCCCGCGCGAACTGAAGAGACTATTTGCCATGTCACTTCCGGATTATCAATTAAATGCAAATCTGATCGATTTTACTAAAATAACTTCTAGAATAATAATATATACGAACCGTGTTAGAAGGTCCGCGTAAAAAAAAAGTATAGAAAATCTGTAAAGCATTTAATAAAATTTTTCCAAGTCTTCGAAATAAGGATCTAAGTATATATGAAAGAACGATTTTGCTGAAGTACTTAAAGAATTAGATAGATACAGGTTTGAAAATAATTTTGTTGAACCATCAAAATAAGTATATAGAAAACTCAAGCATAGTGGATAATACTTGAAAAAGTTTGATGTTCTAACAACCAGGTTGAGCGTCTTCCATAATTATTTTGATAGTCCAACAAAATTATTTTCAAACCTGTAGTTAGCTAAATATTTAGATACTTCCACAAAAATCTTTTTTCGTAAATTATAAATCACAAACGTTACAAGTCTTGTCCGTCGTGAATTACAAAATGGCTGCGTACATTATTAAAAATTATTATTACGTGAATAAAAATGTATAAATATAATTACATGCTAATAAAAATCTGAGATATAACTTCTATCTCCCGTGAAAAGAATAGCTGTACAAACATCTTGCCGCGCGCGTCGGGGGTTAATTTTCCCGCGTTGGTACACACAAAGAAATTTGGCCTGTTCGTGAGCAGGGACCCCACCAGGAGCGTACGTTACGTTGCTCGGAAAGATCGGGCCCGTTCGTGAAGCCGAGTAAGCGTAACGATAAATCAATAGCGGGGGCCCCGCGGTATCCTCGGTGGTGCCCATAATAAATTCATGAATTGTAAAACTGCTGCTCTCGCGCGGGACGAACCGTGGCGTATTGGATTTATTGGTCGACCTGACCCCACTAAGACGCCTCGCTCGGGCCCCGTCTTCGGTGGGTGGAAGGGAAACCAGAGGTTTCGAGGGGGCCTACGAGTGGCACGGGAGAGGTTTAAACCGATGACGAGGGCTGGGAGGCTGCAGGGGCGGTGGACAAAGGGTAGAGAGAGGCCGCGGGTGATATATGAACGAGTTAACGGGTCGCTATCGATCATCAGTGTTACCAAATAATTTTCAATTATCATCTATAAATCGAACAAGAGATGCTGGCGCGTATATAGGTATACTATACGTGCCGTTGACTCATCATCGCTCAATTGCACGTCAACGGATAGATACAGAAGTGACTGGTTAATATCGATTGCCGAAGCGCGATGATCCACGATGACATTTAAAGGTTTCCAGATCTGATACTCGGATAGTGATCGATTGTATACGTGAGATTTCGTCGGATTTAAATCGCGAACCTTTTTCATGGGATTTATGTTCAGAGCGTACAAAGTGCGCAGATTCAGTGCACTAAATGCAATAAACGCATTATATGATATATGTAGTTCATATCGTAACACTGATAATATATGTAGAAAGATTGTAATTATTATTTATCATTTCATATACACATTTACCATTCTTATTCCTTAATAAAACTTTATAAACACATTTTATAAGTTATTGTGTCATTATACGTCTTATTTATATGCATTCTTTGTAAATTTTTCAAGAGCCTTATATACCCCCACCCCTTCCCTTCCTCTATGAATAATAATATATCCCATTCATATGGATATACGGCAAAAATACAAGGATTTTAAAAAGTTTATTTTTTAATATGAAAAATAAATATTTCGGATTTCTAATATTTTTTTCATAGTAATAGATAGTACAATAATTTATTAGTACAAGTATTTTATTGAAATTTTTTGCATTACATATGTACTAAATTTACCGATGATAATTGTGGTATTAAGAAAGTAATAGCCGGACAATTTTTAAATGATAGATCCTATAGATATAGTGTCATTTGTCTGTGTTCGTTTATCAATCTTTTGATTTTCTCTGGAAAATACGCCGGTAGATGAGCGTAAATTAAGCGATATTAAGAACTCTCGCGCAAACTCACAGTCATCCGTTCGTTTTACATAACGCGTGAAACCAGGTGCGAGTAGTAGGTGGCAAATTGTGAAGTACGGCGTGAGCCGGGAGCAAAGACTGAAAAATTACGACTGGCGTATGTAAATACTAGAAAACCACGATGTCGCTCCCTTATCTCGCTATCTCCATATTTCCTCGCACGAGTTCGCGCTCGCAGCAAATATCATTTCGCTATTATGCGGACGCCATTCGGCGGAGACCGTATGGAATGGCGTACCATCGCGGTTGTGCCCTCCCTCCCCCCCTCCCCTCGCAACCATCCCTCTTACAAGAGCTGGCGCGAAACCCCACGGGGGCCCCGCGTGCCGGCGAAGATTATTGCTACATGCACGGGCAGTTAGAAGTGGTTTAGCGATAATTTAAACGCGCTAAATCAGAAACGCATTTACGAGATTGGCGTGAAATTTATAAATTAGCCCGGCTGGCAGATTTGTGGCTGGTATTTATACATTTGTGCCGCCATGGGGCCTCAGTCGGGTTCCGATGCCCTGCTGGCAATGGAAAACCTCCGGCGCGCGGTCTCCGGTGATTTACATCAAAACACAGGGCGACGTTCCCCCCCCCCCTCTCCCCCCTGCGCGGGTACGAAAATGGTAAGTCCGCGATGAAAACGGAATTTCCTTGTGTTCGCGATGCCGCGCGCCGGCGAGATCCACAGCGTATTAATCGTCAGCGGGGGACGAAGTGCGATCCACGACGGTGGATAAAATACGGTGGAACGAGCCGGCGACAAACTACCGAGGTACCGGACTATAATCGATTGCTTTGCGCTTTTTGCGAATCGTGAGAAGCATCCCGCGCACAGCCGGAGAGCGATTACGCCGCTACGCGATTATTTAATGCTTGTAATCTCATGATTTATTTATTATGCGTCTATTGCGCGCGAGCGATATTATTATTTCTCGAGAAGATTTCTCAAGAGTAATGATCGATCGCTTTATGACATCCTTGATATTTATACAAACATTGTTCGTAGCTAAGCCGCGCTTCGAACGTAAGCGCTGCTACTTTACAAGATCGTAGCGTTTTCTCGCGAGGATTAAACGAACGGCGTTCATTTTTCAAATTAATTACTGATTCCGAGCGTCGGAGTAGAATTGCGCGGTATTCCGCGTTAAAACATCGGTTTGTAAAGCCGGACCGCGCTTTCACAATCGCACGGTACACAATCCTTGCGAAATCTTGGCGTGAACCTTTCGGGTTAATTGAGCGTTATTATATTGCGGCTTGTCGCGAGATGACACGCCGGACGCGCAATCGTTGTGCAAATCGTCTCCAACGGCGAGCCGGATTCTCTTGGCATTAAACGCTCGGTCGGCAAGTAAAAAAAAAACCGCGTGCGTAAGTGGCTTGTAAATTGACCCGTCGATTGGATCTATCCCCGCGCCGATAAGACGACCTCGAAGAACGACGCGGAAAAAACGAAACGTCGCTCGATGACAGCAAGATATATCGACGACGAGTACTATTCCTGTCATTACCATCATTTAATAGCTACGCTGACACTTTCCCGAATGCGGTCAATTCAATCTTTTTTACGTTGTGCATAAGTACAGACAGCGTGAAAAAAAAAAAAGATTGCTGGTTGTAATATCTCGACAGGTTCCACACAGAAAGTGCGCAATGTTAATCAGAATGATCTGACACTTTTCGAAACGCTTTAACCTTTAGAAGGCGAGGGATCTATTTTTAAACTCTTACAGCGTAAGATTTATTATAATTCATCATATTCCTTGCTTCAAAATATGACATTGCTTTAGAGTCACTGTAGTGGTTTCCCATCCGCTATGATAATGCCAAATTTAAATATTGACGATCTGTCTGCGGCAGTTCCATCTCCAAGAAGTTGATTCTTTACTTAAGTGCTTTAATTCTGTTCACCCTCGTTTTCAATTTACTTTAAAAATTAGAGATGATTCATTACATTTTTTGGAAAAAACGTGAAAATGAGGATTGAGAATGATCGATTACTTTTCAATTGATATCAAAAATCCATCTTTTCAGATAGATTCGTAAATTTTTACTCCAATCATCCTATCTCAGAAGAGAGGCATTATTTTTAATTTAGTAGACAGAGCATTATTATTATCTGATATCATTATGACTCACATATCATTATGATAATTTGATATTGATTATTAACACGATGTTAGACAATGACTATCTTTTTAAATTCATCTTTGATACAATCAGAAACAGAATTAAGAGCATTCAGAGAGAGAAAGCTTTGCCACAGAACGATTCGAAAAAAAACGATGAAAGAAATAATGCATTTTGGTTCCGTTCATTCCAAAGATGACTGGAAAATTTAAATAGCTTAATAAAAAAGATGTGAAAGTCTCCTTTTATAGTTCTAACAAACCAAATAAATATATAAAGGTACAAAAAAATCTACATCCACGCTTAAATAAAAACGTTGTATATAAAATTAAATATAACAATTGTGATACAATCTATGTTGGACAGACGGACAGAAAACTCAAAACCAGAATTGTTGAACATCACAACCATATTCGATGGAATACGTCTGCTCGTTCTGTAATTATCGATCATAGATTGCAATTGAACCATGAATTTGATTGGAACAATATCCAAATTTTGGACAAACAACCGTGCTATTATAAACGTCTAATGTCTGAGATGATAAATATCAAAAATAAAGTAGCACTCTGAATTTGCAAACCGACACATAGGGAACAAAGCCTATATCTCTATCATAAACAAAATTTGACATTATTTTTATCTTAGCCATTGTCAATCTGTCTAATTTCTTCTCAGAAAGTATTTGACTGCCTTACTGGTTACACGATTTTAAGTTCTAATATTTACTTCTTGACACACATATAATATATTTCTGTGAATGTGTACTAATTTATTTTCTCATATCATCATCAATGTTTCAATTGTTCTGACAAAGTTATTTGTATAAGAAAATGAAATTGGCGGCTGCCGGGTGAGTATTACACTTGGATAAAATTATTGCTCGCTTTAAACATTTGCAACATCATTTTCTTCTCTAGAATAACGAGAAATTTCAAACATTCGATCTGTAAATGTTTGCGAGTAGTCTTCTCAATTCTTTGTGTGATGTACATCCGTTTGAGTTTTTTAAATTTAAATTTAATATCAGAAATTCAAAATTAGAAATAATAGATCTAATATGAAAATAAATTGGCTTGAAAATTGTAAAAATAAATTTTCGTGAAACTAAAAAATATATTTTTGACATCAAAAAGTAATTATCCAAAAGTATATAAAACTTTGAAAACATATTTTGTTAATTCATAACACTATTATTAGGATATATAATTTCTACATACACATTGAACTTTTTTATTTTAGTTGAAAAGTAACTCTATAATTTAACTTAACATCCTCCTTTAATATTAAAAGTCCAGCAACAAGTATTGTATTAGTTATAAGTTAGATTTGTTTTTTTATAATTGAACTAGTGTACAGTTTTTTTCTACTTAAATTAAAGAAGTATAAATTTTATATTCAGCAAAGGAAAGTTCTAAGATGGTTTACACACATACACATATCCACACACACACACACACACACACACACACACACACACACACACACACACACACAAAATACACCAAAAGTTTATTAACGATAAGATCAAGCATAAAAATTACAACAAAATAGTACAGCGCTAAATGGAGCTTCCATTCTGTAAAAATTAATCATATAGTATTTGTAGAAGTAACATAACGCTGAGCATCCCAAACTTTGAGCATTAAGCATGCGTTCTGTCGTAGAATACAAATAAGACAATTATTATCTAAGATATGCCGCGTTCCTTCTTTCTTTTACTCGTCGTGTCCTTAAATCTCTCACCCATCGAGAACAACGCTGGCGATCTTCGCGCAACCGTAGGAGACCGTATGACAAACTTCACGAATGTTTCATGTGCGTCAACGGGGCACGTGCTTTCGTGGGATCTCAAAACAAACGCGTTTAAACACGATGTTGCGGATGTTCATTATAAAGCCTGGTACTCCCGGCATGGGGTCCCCGCGGAGTCGACACCCATCCAGACTTTGTATTTAATTTCTCTTTAAGCTGGACTTACGGGACTAATGAGACACGCGCTAAAGTTACCGGAAGTGGGCACGGCGAATTTATTAATCGGTCTTCCCGCTCCCACTTGTTGCCCCTTTCTCTCTTGCCTCGCGACTTCTCCGTTTTCTCTCCTTGTTTCTCTACGTAAACCTCTACGAGACTGTCGTCGTTCTCGGTGGAAAAAAGCGCTGGGAACACGAGCCTCGTGACTTGGCACGAGCGCGCATCTCACCGTTTCCTTCGTTGTCGGAAACTCACAACATAAACACGTAGCAAGACCTGATTAAGTCTTGAAAAAATTAAAGACAAGGTAAAAGTCTATTGGCAGTTTACAATTAATATTTAAATATTTTTATTGCTAAAAATTAAGAACTATTACGTTAATATAACTTTTCGAGATTTACGTAATAGAATTTATTCTTTTTCCTTCAAGCCGTTTTATCCTCCTTAACTTAAAATTGATTAAATTGGAATATGGATAAAGTGTAGATTATTAAAATCGATATTTTTTATTTATTTAAATTTTTTCATCCTCTGCAGCTGACATGAATCTATATCATTTTATTATACCTCTGGAGTTGTCCACCTTCGATGAGTCAGCTCTCTAAATTGCTACAATAATGTCACTAACTGTGTTACAGATTTTGGCATCAGCTTCGCAGGGTTAAAGATTTTAGTTCGATAATTTCGATCAAATATCATTTCCAATCTTCATTATTTCTTACATCATAAGAACAGTGCTTTGAGAGCCGCTGCTGGTGTTCGGTGAAGCGTTACGAATCATAAAGCGGGCATATAAATGGGCGAGGTGTGCGTACGCCCGATACCGTCTGTCTGTCTGCTCGCCAATACTGATCTCTTGGCACGATTCCCATGATGCCGGGACCGTTACGCGCGCGAATCGGAGGGATAAATTAGATTGATATTGAGCTAAACTCGGGCGAGATAACCGAGACCCCCGCTATCATCCAGGCAGGCCTCGTCTCGGGACGAGATCATGTGCGATCTCTCGCGATCCACACCTGCTGTTTCGTAGGAATGCGCGTACTCGATGGGATTCTATAATCTTCTCACGATACGCATGTAACTATCGAGGGGGAGTGGTGTACGTCTCGTCGAATACTATAACGTTGGGATGATCTCGTGTACGAAAGCGCAAATACATCGAAAATGTAATTTCCAAAGGTTAACTACAAGATTAATTATAGAACAGGTCGGAGTGCGAGATGGTGCGGAATCAAGGCCGATCAGGCCAAACAATTTTCCATTTAATGGACTAACGAGATCCACAGAAATTATTCGCGCAGGAGACTCACGAAATTATCTGGATTGCGAGTACGTAACGGCCCGGGTTATTTAATTTAGTAATGTATTGGCAATAACTGTCTCCGCATTATGACGCTTCGGTCCGCACATTTGTAGATGACGAACGAGCGATATCGCGCGACGCAGTTAATATTAACTCTAATTAAAAAAGGTTAATTACGGACGGATCGAGCTAGTGAGCCACGTGGAATCAAGGCTAATTACGCCAGACAATTTTCTCTCGTTGCATACCGATCAGCTTAGAGGCCACTCGTCGTGGTAACGTCATCCTTCATGATTTCATCACATCTACGTTAAGCGGAATATCTAGAGATCATCACTGTAGGTTCTTGGTGAATAACGCAAGTCGATATAATTGGTTAAAATATTACACACACGCACACACACACACACATATATATTTATATATATATATATTTTACTTTTTGCATCTTCTTTTCCACTCTTTCTCTCTCTGTTTATAAATATTTTAAAACAGATAAAAAGATGATTATATTCGTAGTTAATAATTACATAAATAGACATTTTATTACTTTAAATTTTCCATATAAATTAATAGTCATATTTTTGCATCACATCATACAGCAATGTAATCAATATTTCTATCAATTTCTACTAGCATTAAAAATTTACTTTTAAAACACAACATGTATAACATGTAACAATTTGAATTTACTCAAAAAGTAATTTCTATTTAAGTTTATTTACGTCTATTGCGACAACTATACTATCATTATTATGCGCTGATACCTTTCATTTTTATTATGCATGTTTACGTAGCATATTTAAAGCAAAATATGATTAAAAAAACAATACAATGACAGAAAATTATAGATATAATATTATTGCTCTAAGATTTATAGCATACGTATGATCGTTCTATCGACCTTACTCATCGCTATATTTCACGATTTCAACATGCTCGCGAAGACGCGGGTGAGGAGATAATGTCCGAAGAAAGACACCACAGAGGACGATTCCTAACGAAAAAAAAACAAACGCTATTGTCCCCATTGGATGCAGGGGACCCCTGGGAGGATCGTCTCGAGACTTCCACTTGGTGGACTAGCGGGATGGTTAATTTTAATTCTGATTTAGTCTCGGTGCTCCGGGTGATTTTCACGACGCGATCGTACCGCTCTAGGGGGTCAGCCGCCCTCACCGCCGTCCGTACCCGCGTCTGGTTCTGCCCCGTGAATTTACAGGGAACTCCTTATCTGGTGCTGATCTCTTCGGGAACGCAAGCTCATTTAAAACAATAAACCGAGACAATTTCATAAATTTCGCCGCGGAAATCTCGCCGGATCTCGAGAGAGTAATTTTAATCAGGAGTGCCGGGCCGCGCCGCGGGACGTCCGGAGCAGCGTGGACCCACCGTGGGGTTCAGAGAGAAGAAGAAAGAGATAGGGAGTCGAGGGAGAAAAGGAGAGGAAACGAGGAGGAACAGAGAAAGAGAAAGAGATGCTACAACGACGATCCAGGGACTCCCCCGTCGTGGGACCTTCCTTCTTTTACCGCGGCCGAAATTCGGGGCCCCACGCTACTAATTTACCGCTACCTGGATACATACACGCTCACGGGCGTTGTTTTCTAACTTGAGTTACGGCGGCGATGGACTGGCTGCGGTAAGCAACATTTCGGGGGAGAAACGGGCTGAGCTGTTTATTCATGACACAAATTTGAGCGACCGTTTGATTCGTCGAGATTAAAAGCAGCTCGATCGGTTTACTACACCAAATTCTTGTTTAATTAATCCCCTAATTAATTGTATAATTTTGTAATTAAAAAAAAATCAGTTAAATTACAAGAAATACTTTCGCTAAAAATTACGATATTTATACGATATGTGTAATTATTGTATAGGTAATATCTATCACGATTTTTTTCATTTATGATATTAAACAGTTTATCTACATAGTAATTTAAATAATTCACTTAACAAGATGTGTATATAATGCAAAGTTACTCTCTATATATTAATTCGATATTAACTAAGTCACTGTACCATCGGAATACCATTGTAATATAAAGGTCAATAGATCAATAGATTATCAAGCCGATGAGGAACAGGATACGAGATCAAGTTCAATATGCTATTGAATCATCTGAATCTCAAGATAGCCGATGGTTACCACGAATCGTCTCAATAAAATTTATCGTTCCGATCCCCGATCGCGGTCGACGCCACACCCACGGAAGGCAAGAATTCGGTCGATTCTAGCGCGGTCGAGGGCATACGAAATCGGCGTACGAGATCGACTAACCGATAAATAATCGTGAAACGAAGAAATATACACGGTTAGGATTTTGTGACTTTCACCCGATGGTTTCCCACGTGACGATGATGCCAGGAACCGTTTCATGCGGCGGCGTTTACTATTCAATAGCCGCCTGTCGATTACTCAATGACATATAGTCAGAGCGCACAAATACGGGAACATCCTCACCGTCCGTGACATTAATAGCTATGATTTCTCGGTGTCGTGACGCGTAGGCAAGAGTCCGCGTGAAATGTGACCGCAATGCTGTCATTGTGGGCTTTTGAAACAGGACGTGCGTCCAAACCGGAACGATCGTTGCGATCGCTCACCTTTGACACTAGAATTTCTGATCGACGTTTATAGGTGTTTCCCAAATTAACGCTCATCTTGCCGACGTGAGAGTTTTGAGAATCGATGATGAGTGACGTGTGATTATCTTGAGATCATTGAGGATGATCGAAAGTGAAGTTGGTTGAAGAGAAGTCGATTGTTTGCTGACGGTTGAGCCATTGAAGTGATAGTCTATTCGGTAACAAATTGACGAGGCAAGAAACGTGATGGTAAATGATGGAAAACCGTAGATGGTGCACCGTAATTGACGACGTTTTAATTAATCCTGCAAATATGAAAATGATAAGTACATAGATAATTTATCTATTACGTGTTCGATGTGTGTCTTACTAGTCATTATACTCAAGTACAGTGTACTTAACTATGGTGTGCACGATAATAAAAACACAAAGTTGAACGCTCCCTAAGGGTACTTGTAATAAACGATAGCAAAAACACTGCGGAATAAAAATAAAAAAAATGGAATAGGAGTGAGCGACCTTTTTTGCGCGACGATGGTGGATTGCACCGTCGAGCTTGTTGAGCGATGCTCGCGTTCAATCGAGTTGAAAATCGTCAGCGGCATTTGGAGGAAACAAGTTACCTTGTGGCGAGCGAGTTGATGCCGACGAACTCCACGGGCTCGTTAGCTTTAAGCTGACCGCTTAGGGCTGCACTGGCTCTCTCTCGCCCGGCGGGACGCCTTAAGGATTCTTTATTGTTAGTTCGAGAGCTCACGACAACGTTACTCACGTACAACAACGTGGGCAATATTACAGAAATTGCTGTAACACCATACCGATCACGAGGTGCAGCGGATGGACTCTCGACCTCACCCGGCGTGGCGTGATGATAATAGTAACCGGTCGGGTCCCATCGCGCGCAGTGTGAATGAAGAGGAAGACCAGAAATTACGACCATCACAAATTACTGTCAATTTTGGTGATTTTTCGAAGCGCCGGAGCAGAGCGTTTTACCGACGCCGGTAAATACACCGGACAGAGATCTCACTTTCGTACACACAATAATTTACCAATTTGACTCTTTGCAGAGCTTGTAATTCTTTCACTTATGACGACCACGACGACGACGACGACGACGACGACGACGACGTTTATCATATCAGACGTGCATCAGCTGAATGCTCGGATCCACGTCGCAGCTCGACTGTCTCGCACGAATGCGGCGTGCTGCCATCGATCGACGATTACTACATCCAATTAATTCACGTTCTCTTTTTCCTTACTTTTTCCTTATTCGGTAAGAACCGCGCGATTTCTCGCGACGAAAAAGCGTAATCGCTTCTTGATCGATTGGAACCATCGCACGCGCGCGAGATCAGTCGAGCGTGATGTATCTGGGGGCTCCCAGTAAGAAGTGGCGTCGCGGCCACCGACGGTAACGAATAACCAGAGCGACCAGACCAGAGCGGCGTAACGCGACGGTTCGGTCGGGATAGCGTGGAAACGCGGAGAAGAGGACGGGAGGGAAGGTGGAGTTAATGCGACCGAAGGAGATGGTGCACGAGAGCACGGCAAGTGCTCGTACAGACAGCGTGTAGGATGAAGTCTTCCCCGCGAAGCGACCATTATCGTTATGATCGCGGCCAGGTAGATGCCACCCCGTGATTACCCGTATCGGCCGACGATCGACGGCGACAGGACTCGCCATTATGCGATCGACACCTTCCGAGACACGTTCACGCCGTAAATCATCGGCTAAACGGAAAACCCCCTCGGCTGTATTTACCGGCGTACTCGGGGAATGTGTTGCAGCGATTCACCAGCGCCGTGCTTACGTGCACGGGCGTATACCGAGGCAAATACGTGTTAGGTTGCCAATAGATCAGGAAGACACAAAAACATTGTAAATATTCGGAATATTTTGATCAACATAACAATGGAGATTTCAATTAAATGAAGTTTTTTTTTTTTCAAACTGTGGTGAAGAGTTAGTTTCATAAAAAGATAATTGTATAATTTTACAATATCGTTCTCATTTATCTCTTTACTATAACTTTTTATAGTTAAGAATATAAGAAATTTATTATCTGTCTTGTAATTAGCGTTAAAATATAAAATTCTTTCCACATGATGATAAATTCTCTGTTGCAAATGTTTGAAGCCAAGATTCCAGAATGAAGACGTTGCAATCGTCAAATAGATTCTGAAAGAGCGCAACATCGTTCGAGTGTCAAAATATGACAAAAGATTGTAATCTTCGAGCTGTTACGGACGCAACAATGAACCGTATAATAGATCGCCGTCGTTATATTCTAATCCTGTTAGGCAACGCAAACGCGAGTGAGTGGCCGAGGTGGCCGAGGTGGCGTGGTGGTGTCGTTAACCTTTTTGCGCAGGAGAGGAATCGGAGTCGCGATCGCGTTAGTGCGAACCTAGGCCGCGTTCCTGGCCGTGGATACAGATGTCTCGTTCATTATGACACGGAACGAGCGAAAGAAAACCGGAGAGGTGGATAGGAACCTGTCGCGACGGGAAAGGCATGAAATTCCCGCCATTCACGATGTCAGCTATTAACGGACGTACGGCACTACATCCTTTACAAGTCAGCCGCTTTGTAGCCCGGCGAGCTCTATGGGCCTCGGCACGCTTTAACCGCATAATCATCGGGACGGGGCTGGGAACCGACGTTATAATAACGTTAACACTTCGAATTACATGTTAAGGGCCGGTTGATTCCGTCCGCACCGCGCCGCGTGAAAGATGTAACGACTTTTCATCGCGCGCGTATTGCCGAATGGCAAGTCGTGGCCGCTCGTCGATACGCTCGTCCGCGTCCGCGTGCGAGTGCATGCGAGCAAAGCGCACGATCACTGCACCGAGCACGAAGATCGAACACGATCGCAATGCAATCGACGCGTATCATTCTATTTTCGTACCTGCCGACCAAGTATTACCAGGCACTTTTGTCCTTTCCTATCTGCGAAAAATTCCACATCAAAGGATACGCATGGTAAAATATATTACGAGGCCGTGAGACGTCGATTGAAAGTATCTGTCGGACCGCGTCTGATGTTTTGTGTCGTGAAGAAAATTTGTGAGATGTACACTGCCATATTTGCGTTTATTGTCGGAACGCGGGGAAAATTGTACGGATCTATTACGGAATCTTATATGAGTTTCGCTGGTTCGTTCACATCTTCTTGATTGCACGAGCGGAAGGCAATGTGATAAGATGATATTATACGGCAATTAAGATAACCCGCGGTGAATAACATTAGCAAAGTAATTAAACTTGAGTTGTAAGTGAGGCGAAGAGAAAGAGAGATTTACTTGACTACGATCCCAAGATGCCTTGTTGGCACTTCCGGTTACTCGTGACTCGACCACTTGTGTCACACGTCCATCTCAAGCTGGTACGTTTGTCTGGATGATATATATAGAATTTTCTGATCTTGGTTATTAAGGTTGTATTCCGCGGAAGTATTTAAGGAATGTATATATACATACATATATATGTATATGTATTAGGATTGTTACTTTTAACAACTTTGAAGATCCGAAGCTTGGAAGTTAACTCCGAATTTTCAAAGTTTAAAGTGTCTTTGAAATTTCGAAAAATTTTTGTGCGAAAAAAATAAAAACATGTTTGTAATATATATTTGTATAATAAATATATTTATATATTTTTTTTAATAATAGATTATAATTTTAATTTTTCAAAGTTTTTAAGATTTTAATATCGATATTTCGCGAAGCTCGAATATTGAAACCTTCGAAATCACCAGCTCTAATCATCTGGTGCATAGAAAAGGCATAATTAGTTGTTCAAACAATTGTTTGTTTATAGTAATTTATTGATTAATCGTTACACGGAAAGTACGATTTTGTCGAAATATGTAAAAAATTAGCTAAATATAGCTGCAAATAATTTTATTGAAAGACAAAAATAATTATGTAGGACACTAAAGCGAAAATATTGCAAAAAATATTTTAATAATTAGTTTGAACGTTCTACGTAATTATTTGATGGTTTAAAATTATTTCTAAATTTGTATCTAGTTAAATTTTTAGATATTTCAGCAAAACCGTTCTTTTCATATAGAATTTCTTTTGAAAATTTATGAATGAAGATAATATCTGTAGACTATACAGATAAAAAAACAGGTTTTTTTATTACGAAAAAAAATATCAAATAAAAAACAGGTTTCTTAAAATAAAAAAATCTTTTTTTTTAGTCAAATTATATAAGAGCTATGAAAAATGTAAAATTTATATCAAATATGTATATAGAGAAAGATATAGAGTTCATTCTTTTCTCGATTTATTGTCAAAATGTTTGATATCTATATTATTTCGACAGTAATATTTCTTTTATCTTTATAATTTTTAATCGAAGCGAAGACATTCTTGCATTGTTACAGTGCCTAATGCTCTCTAAATCAGTGGATAGTCACTAATTACCCAGTGGCATACTTGGCACTGATATCAGTGATTATCCACTGATTCAGATTTAGAGACTGAGTTAATATATCTTTTATCGAGTCTTTTACCGACATGAGTAAGTACACTACCGTTTATAATTATTTGAACGACAGATATTTTATATTTTATTCTCTGATTTCAAAAGCTAAAATTCTTTCCATTTGTTTATACAAACATTAAATATGCATGTTGTATAAAGATTTGCGTGTCGCTCGAATTCTTTTCTTACGATTAGTAAAATTCGAACGAATCGCGATGAGTGCTCCTAGCGTTTCTCAAGGCTTCCTGCCACAAGCGTTTGCCGAAATCTGGTTAGATCGTAAAAATCCGAGCAATCGTGCGTAAATCGCCGAATTTATGGAAACGACTGCGAGCACCAATCGCAAGCAGGGAATTAGAAATCGACCTCGATTTCACGATCGCTTCGGAGATCATTATGATAATTCGATGAAACTGGAATTGGAGTATACGTCCGTGAACACTCAAGCTACCTCCCAGCATCTCTTAATAGCGCGATCGGCGAATTTTAACGCTATCATTGCCAAATAGCTTTTCGCTTCGATTATTACTAATCTTTTATTCAAAATTTAAAAAACGTAAAAAAATATAATTAGATATAAGATATAAAATTGAAATAATCAAATGTACTTCATTGCGGACTCTTTAAAGCTTGAAGGAGCTTTAATATCTGATCTAAAAATGGATTGAATTAAATTAAAGATTAATTGAGGTTAAAAAAACGAATATTTGTAGCAACGTCGATTCTGAAATGTTAATATCTTTTACACACGCGTATGTCCGGAGCTCCGGTTATTATCTATCCGCTCTCCCCCGGCATTACTCGGTGATTTTTACGTAGCTTTCTCATCATACAGATGCCGCGCGACTGTCAATCTATTCGTTGTAACGAACACATTACGAGCGAGTTGATCATGATTAATGTTATAATTATCGTCACACATGAGACGTATAATTTTTAGTTACACACCGCGGCAAGCGTTTCTTGTTCTTCCAATCGTTTTGCCTCCTCCCGAAGACGATTTCTAGGAGGCGATTTCTAGTCTCCAAGTATTTGAACGAGAAGGAAAGAGAAGCGCCGAAAAGATGTATGTTTTCACTCTAGCCTAGAGTAGCGAGGACGAGTGTTCTTTTCAACGTCGTACTCGTGACCGAAGGAAGGCCATTCGACGAGAGATCAAGAAAGGAAGAATTAAAGAGATGAGGCGAATGTCGTAATTTGTGACGATTGGAACGCCCACGGCGACGACCCTGATGCGTTATGCTCATACGAGTGTCGATTAAACGTGAGTTTCGTCGATTTCTAAGATCAATTTCCTAGCATTATCAAGCGGACTCGATGAGTCTCTGTTGGAATCTTAAAAAGATCGAGCCCATAAATATGCCGCGAGCGTTAAGACACTCAATGGCGAGATATGCCGGTCGCATAATTACATTTTATTATAGGTCAATTATATACATTATGATATTGACAAAATATCCGTTTTTACTAATTTATATTCTTAAATACGATATTTTACGACGAACAACCGTCTATCGCGCAATCAATCGTAAATCTACAAAAGCTGGTAGGGATTAACGGTTGTCGAAACTCGATTATATCAGTGAAATTTCCTTTCCAAATTAACGATGATTTCTTTTTTCAAATCAATCGATATATCACAAGGGACAGCTTTTCGAATCGCTTCGATTTTTGAATCAAAGAACACTACGTTCTGTATACACATGATATTGCATACAGTCTTTGTTAGAAGAAAAAATTGTGGATATTATATTATTACATTAGGACAAGAAGATTTCATGTAAAAATTATGTACTAATGAGCGCACATTTAATTTTATCATATTACAGAATTTTTATAAGGATATAACTTGTTTTAACATTTTTGTGGAGACACCATCGATTTTGAAGTAATTGAAGAATCGTGATTAAAACATCACGTGGCAGTTTCAAGACTTTAAAATATGTTTGCACCAACATATCTCATTTCTAAACAGCTTTAAAATCGCTGGTTCATTCATATTGAAATCAAGCTTTATGTTTGCTGACTTCTGCCAGAACGTCGACTATTTATCACCGTCCAGCAGCATCGCGTGGACACAGTCTTCGTGATCGCGCGTTTATCTTCTACCGAGCTGCGCTCGCGATAAATCTGCGATTTTATCTATACAGTTCCGCGTTCGATTTAGAAATCTTGCGTCATTGCGGTGTGTTTTTCTACGCGACGCCGCGACTAATCGTTCCGACGATTGAGACAAATCGAAATTATTGAGCAAAGGCGTAATTTATTATCTGCAAAATGATCGACTTTGACAATGATGCTCTTCCATGACGTCTTCTGACGATTGCGTCATATTTCCTCATTGATATCTCGGGGATTTTTATTATTCAACAGAAAAGAAATCCTATCTATCCTAATAAAATATTTTTTAAACAACAATACATAAAAATATAACTAGGCATATTCTAGCGTGGATTATCAATTATAAAACAAATTCCTCTAACTATTTAACATACCGCTAAATTATTTAAATTTAATGTTTCACATTTAATTTTTAATTATCTAAAATTTAATTATAATAATAGGGCATCTAATCCTAATTTCCCAAATAATTTTTTTATCCTAAAAAATTTATATATACCTTTATTCAAATCTAAATCATTACATATTTCACCATATAATTAATCACTTTAAATAAAATTTTTAATATACAAATATTATTAATTTTAATTTTTTAATATTAATTAATAATAAATTTATTTATAACTTAAAGTCTAACCGCTATTGCTGGCACTAAAATTTATAATTACTTTCTTATAAATTACTAAATTTAATTTCTTAAATTTAAATTATTATAAATATTATTTTTATTCTAAAAGTAAAAATTATTTAAATTTCCACTCCCTCCCATATTCCTTATAAAAATTTACTTATACTTTTAATCATAAAACAAATTTTTAAATATAAATTAAATTTTTTATACATTATTTTTTTATCAAAAACTTTATATTTATATCTCTTAACATATATATCACTCAATTTAAATATATCCCAACATTCTTAAAATACTCTTCTGATAAAGGATGACTGAAGCACTTCTACAATAAAATTTGATTTATATTAGATACGATCTAGATGCACACAATGTGAAATTTTTTTTGAAACACCATTAAACACCGAGCGTTAATTAATTTTATTAAAATTGCCGGATCGCGTAATACGATAAAAATCGGTATTATACACTCTAAATCTGTAGCGATGAAAATTCTACTGCTAACAAAAGTGAGTAGCAAAGTCATTGCTTTAAGTACGGATTTTCACTGCTTTGAAGTCAGTTTGTCTACTCTTACATAAAGGAGTAGACTATTTAATTCGATTAATTGAAGTGGTTTAAGCATTAGTTGATAATGCATTGCAAGATGCATTGAATGTTATTACAAGGAGTAAATTTAGCGACATAGCGCACCGTTTGTCTCATGTTTGTCGTTTGTCATGGTCGTTACAGGCGAGATGCATCTTGAGACACATATGACATAAATATATACGAGACAGAATAAAATAATTAAAAACAAAATAATAATTAAAAATAAGGTTAATAGATTGATAGCATACTCTATTCAAAATCTATCTCCTTTATTATCTGGATTTGGAATGACGTTATTCAGTTATTATTTTAACCTCCAAATTCACTTCTTTTTGGAGTAAATTTTTCACTCTAATTATTGAATGGATTTTCCATTCCCATCTCGCAGTAAAATTCACTGGCAATAACATTGGCGCAATTACCACTAATGCCTGTATTGAAATTTTAATTTAATGCAGTGAAATTTCATTGCTACAGATTTAGAATGTAGTAGGTCGCCGTTGACTCGATTCGAAAGATGTGCATTTCATTCGCGGATCGTACAATGAAAACGAATAAAAGTTACATGCATTTACGATCGGGATTAATCTGTTAACGATATTGCGTTGCCTGTTCCACGTCGTAAAAATTTCTATGCGAAAGACGTTCTGTTCTTTCGGCGGGCGCGATAATGCCCGGTCGAGCTTCAGTGAATCTCGATACGTGATTCGGGAACGGAGATTCCCGGCGCGACTGAGATTCTCCTTCGCAAGAAGAATCGCGGATCGTTCCCCGACTCCTGGAAGGGGTCGAGACTGGAGCGTAACCTCGCGCAAGTCGACCGCGGTCACGGGCGCATTTCGAGGATTATCTAAAGCGTGCAACCGACGTATCGAAGCGGTGCCGAGATGCCACGCATTGTCGCGACGCTCGAGTGAGTTTCGCTCGGCTGGCGATTGCCAGTCGAGCGCGGTTTGATAAAAAAAACTCTGCGCTGGAAGTTATTCCTTCTATCTCGACTTTGGCATTCCTGAGATTAATAATAAAGTGTAATAATACATGAACAGTGATTCGACAACACGATAACTCACGTAATTTATAATATATCTGAACAATTATAAGTGAACCTTAGACTGATTAGATTAAGAAAAGGAATCTTATTTTCAGTCAAAGCAGTTCTTGGTGCTTAATAATGTTCATATGTAAATTTGTAAATTCATTTTTTCGTTCTATAAACTTGCAGTCGATTTGGTTTGTTGAACTTGAAACGCAATCGTGCACTGGAAATTCAACATCACAAATTACACATCATCAATTTAATGTGTTTTGTATCCAGGGAAAAATTTATACGTATCTCAATAGTAATATTGGAACTTGAATTAAAACACATTCCAAAAAATATGGGTGTAGATTTAACATCACAACTGTTAAATGTAATTCTCGCCGTGTCGATGTAAACACCAATGTGATATGGATCACTTAACATCATAAATTTTAAACCGTACAGTATTAAATCCACACTTACAGTACTTTATATCAACACCAATACGGTGAAAATTAAATAATACCCCGCACGTGGTGTTAATCCACCCCGATATTTTTTAAATAGCAGAAAAGCTCGCTCAACGCGGGTGTTAACGGACGAGCTCCTAGGCAGAGTGTATTCTCCCCATCGCGGTCGGTCGATCGGTCGGTCGGTCATAGGGCGTGAGAAGACACCGCGTGGTGACGTCACTCGTGTATCCAACGTGCCGCAAAATAATTGCAGCCTCGTGGCAAGTGCCGTGTCATTAGGCGCCGCGATCATAGAATTTCGTGTCGTTCGCGTACGAAATGGTCATTAAATCATTATGTTTATCCGTCAACCCCGCGTGCCGGCAGCCTCTTGACCTCTCTGTGACCTGCCCGCACTCTCTCGCGTCTCTACGATAACCCTTCGTCTTCGGGAGGGTCTAAGGACGGGGCCTTGCCGTCGCATTGATCTCCACGTCGCTCATTCGCGCGACCGAACTTCCTCTCTTCCCCGTCCCTCTCCGTTTATTTTTCACCTCTTTTCCGCCGATCGACGACGCGAGTTCGTCTTATGAAGACGATCTTGCCTGTTGCGCACGTTTAACGGCGGCGAAAGCACGGTGTTGCGATGACGCGCGCCTCAGCATGCCGCGTGTCTTTTATGACAGTCAGGTGCCGTATAAATTTGTTTAATGCACCGCGACCCTGAAACAGCTGAGCCTGGTAATGGAATCTCCATATATGCGTTTCTTTATTACATCGAAAATTACGGGCTGCGACGAGCGATTCCTCGAACGCGGCCGGCACTAACGCGGAACGTACGCGATAATTTACCGCGGCTTGGGGTCCATTGTGCCGCGGTGTTATCGTTCTTCGCGAGTGACACGACTATTCACCGTTATCGTCGTCGTTCTCCATTCACGCACAGCTCAGTCACTCTCCTTTCCGCCGCGACGGAAATGATAGTCAGACGTGTATATCTCGCCGCCGAACGATCGATAGTGAGACTTTACCGACTGCTCCGATTTTGGCGAACGCTTTGTCGCGAACGTTAATGGCGAGAGAATTGCCGTGGAGGAGAGAAGGGTACAGCATTCGCGTGAAACTGTAAATAGTCGCTCCGGCTCGCCGTGAGACTCGGGCGATAAATCTCAAAAGGTCAAGATCGATTTCCGATATTCTGTGCTAAGAAGGAAATCACGCGGACGGAGATGAGAGCCGAGTCACAATTTATATGCCGTGAAATATCAGGCAATACTCCTCCCTCTCACTTCCTTTGGTTTCAAGATCAAGGCTCGATCGCGTCCCGGCTGTGTATCTCACGAACTTCCTTTCGGCGCGTCGCCGGGGCGCATCTAAGAAATCGATCTCGCGACTCGCACGCGAGACGAATCTGTCCAGGGAGAAGAAGGGCAAGGGATGAGAGGTAAAGACGAAAAGAAATCGAAGACGAGCCAAGGGAAAGAGCTCTTCTACGCCCGATTCCTCTCGCGATCGTTTGTACGGTCCTAGCGAGATAAAGCCAGGTAAAACTCCGAAGACGCGTATCGTCGTTTTTCCAGTGATTGTTATCTGTCGGCGATGTATTAAGCGCTATTACTAGTATTTAAAAGACGGCGCTCTGCCGTAGCGTAGCACTCTCTCGTTTTATCGAGACGCTAGACGCGCCAAGCTTTTAATCTAAGAATTCGTTATCTGGGATCCGAACACGACGTAACCTGGAAAATGTCAATAGGACTCCATATGAGATCGATTCCTATTTCTTATTGAAACTAAATTTTTATTTTAATCAATCTTTTATGAAGCAGACTTTCCGATGGATCTTTACTTGAATTTATTTTAAATATATAACGATTAAATCGCTCCTTTAGAAGTGCATTTTAAAATATAAGTTTTAAGTTTTTAGAGAGAGAGAGAGAGAGAGAGATCACACACTTTCAGCTACGATTTTGAAATTTCTCAAACGAATTGTAATGCGATCTAACAGAAACAGGTCCGTATCTTCTCGAAAAATATTAGTCTGACCTTTTTTCCGTATTGAATTTCAAATGAGATGCCTTCCGAAGAAAATTAGGCTTACAAGGGATACCACTTCATCCGCGGCCTCAAGAAGCTAATATCGTAGTTTACCGCTTCGAATCTTTTATAATCGAAGAGCTCCACATCGGGAACATCAGTTGAGATAACGAGAACCGGTTGACACGAGAATATTTATTGTGTAGTCTCGAAATTATTTCGGACCGTAATGTGATTAACGCGTAACGACTAACTATATAAATAGTAAAACGTAGTTCTAATATCAGAAGCCTAATCGCGTGACAAATATATGATAGAAGCTGCACCTTGTTCTTGAAATTTTAGATAGCATGCTCTGTTCAGATACTGATTTTAATATTACGAAAAAAATTTGGAATCTAATGAGCTTTCCGTAACGCATGAATGCAAGAATCTATTTTGTTAGATGATATCATTATACAGCGACAAAAATTTAAAATTTATTTATGCAGATTATTCTAACAATCTACTTTCTAAATTTTTGAAACAGTGAATGTTTCTTTTAATTGGAGAAGAACACCAATCATTTTAATTACGAGTGAAAAATTTACAACGTAAAGAAACTCACTTCACATGAATGAAAAGTCACTTCAACAGTAATCATCCATTTTCGAGTGAAATTTTTTACTCCAAGAAATTTAGAGAGTATGAAATAAAGTTTGTTTTATAACTTGTTAGAATATTATCCTAATTCCACTCTTAACTCTTTGTATAAAGGATAAGAGATTATTACGATCCGGATTAGAGTCAACGCAACATACACTGAAAAAATGAGTCAAGATTCGAATCAATCAAAGGGAAATAAATCGGCGATTCCTCGGTGTATCGCTCGCCGGTAATCCGATCGGCCACGTACACGTGCATACGAAAGTTCACCGCAGTAAACAGACGGTGGAAGCGGTGTCCGATATATATTTGATAAGGCGGGTACACGGCCAGTTGAGCGCTGACAAATCGTCAGGAGATCGCCAAGCAGATATCGCGGACCTCGACGACGCGCCGATACACTGATGCATGACGGCGAATCGGCTAAATCCTCCCATCGACGATTCGAGAGCACGCTCTTTAGTCATGATATTATGCGGACTTGCGAACCACGATTCCACGGTTCAGCGTATAAATATTATTTTACTTAAAATCAAAAGTAATAATTCAAAGCACCTCGTTTTATACAAGTGAAAATAAAATCAATATTAAACAATGAATACAATTGAGATTTGGAGATGATAAAAACCAAGATGTTAAATTTTCGAATATTATTCGACTATTATAATACTTTATTATCATGCAAAAATTGGTAAATATAAAAAAAGTTACTAACTGTATAGTTATGAAAACTACCAAAGTTTTATAGCGTCCTATTTGAAGTACATAATGCAAGTAAATCCTCTATGGCGACTGATAAAGGAAGGTTCAAAGTCTTTTTACTTATAATTTATAGAATCTTATATCTAGTACCGCAATCGAGATTATACAACCGTCTAAAATTTACGCTTTGGGTCCAGGATGACCTGTAATCAAACGTTCAATCGTCGAGCACAATCCGCGAGGATCGCGATGTGGAGAGCAGTACTGTTTATAAGAAGAAGGCACAGAGGAGAATATAGCACGACCTGTAAGATCGTAATGGAATGGTTGGATCCTGCCCTCCTCTGCTCGATCGCTTGTGCTCGCGATCGTATCTTGGGGTGAGATCTTAGGATCGTGCGCGATAGAGCAAGATAATGGAGATAATCTCCGGCGCGGCTTTGTTCAAAAGATCGCACATCCACGCGCGACCCCGATGCTCAGATCAATTCGCTCGTGGTACATCGGTCCTCGTCAAAATTGCAAAAGAACGCATTTTCAAAACAAACTGATTGTTATTCATTATTATGTACATATAACATTTAAATCAGGAGCCGCGTCGAGTGTCTGTGTATAATGAAAGTTAAAAATAGCAAGTAAATTAAACTGTACACTACAAAGATTTTCTGTAAAAATTAGGGTAATAACACTTTAAATTGAATCACTAATTATAAGCTGAAGATTCTATATATGACTCTAAGAAGAGTCGAAACATTCTATATTAAATGATTCTATATTTTTACTTACTTAATAAAATGTATTTAATTTTCATCTATCAATTACAGCACTGTTATTCATATTTGTCATTTTCTCTCTTAAAATTCTTTAGTCTTACTATTTAGATAGGTACATTAAATCAAGCTTGAAATTTTTTTCTAAGATTGTATAAGACGTATTTAACTACATGCTATGAAACGAGAAGCAATGCCGCTTGAATACGACGGAAGTCTCAAACATGGGAACGCTCTACGCGGGTCTTAATCGCCAAGTCTACGAATACCAAGCCGCATGGACGTTCAATTCTCTTTCTCCATTAACCAGCGGCCAGTACGTGCTCGCGCACGTAGCACTCGCAAAAAGCAATTCTTAATAAACAATAACAGATTTCACGACGTCGAAACAGTTATATCTCATTACAGGTTCTTGCGTTCGAGGAGAGTCCGCTCGCAGAGCTTGCGCGCTCTCGCATTCTTCCGACCGGCCTCTTCAGGGCGGTTATCGCGCACTTCTCGCAGCTCGTAAGTCCGACTCCATTGGCTCGATTGCCCATTACAGCTCTAAACACCTGTCGGTGAAATGGGTCGTGGCGCAATTAAAAGCGAGACCTCGCGACGGCCACGGAGAGGAGCGAGAGCCGACGATAATTAACGACTCTTCGCGTTGCCCCGATAATCGCTACTTGCGAATCACAGCCGAGCTTGCCTCATCTAGTCTCCCTAACGCATCACTTCCCCTCAACCCCCTCCTTTCCTCCCTCCTTTTGCTGTCTTTCTCGTTTTCCTCGGCAAGTGACGAGGGTCGTTGAAATTACACCGACGTGGAATGCGAATAAACTTTGACGCCTTTCTTTTCAACGCATTTATATGAATACATCGGTTTACAAGGATGAGGCGATAACATCTTCCAGATAAATATTATTTAAAACGTCCAAGAAGATGATAGATTTTTACGAAAAATGTTTTAACTCTCTTGGAAATTTCAAAAAATTTTCATTTATTTTTAGATTTCAATATATAATATCAAGGAAAGAGGTTTAAAAAGATTTTACGTATTAATTTACAAAATTAAATATTATTATATATCGCTATATAATAAGTATGGTTCTGTATAATAGAAGAAATATTGGGAACAGGAATGTAAATATTAAATATTAGAAATAAAAAAGACATATTATATATGTCTATTATCTTATTTGTATTCATTGTACGTTATGTTTAATCTTTATTTATAATTATTTTATTTCTAATATATAATATTTCTCATGTGTGTTTTGAATATTCCTTTTATTATTATGATAAAACTAACAATATAAATTCGATTGAAAAGACCGTTAGCAACTGTGTTATTAGGAAGAGACTCCTAACTTTGATAATTAGGGTAACATCATTCTCTTTTATCTTCTCCCATCTATCCGAAGCGTTAAAGAGACATGGCGCGTTCCGAGAAGCAATGCGTGCCCTTTTCCCAGCGATCTGATAGCGCGAGCGTCAATGTATCCTTTTATTAACATCAGGCAGCATCGCACCCCTACCTCCTCCTTATCTTCTGCCCCGTCACGCGACGGACAAGGGGTTGGGAACGACGTGCCTAATGAACGCGATTCAGAATACGCGTCTTCCACGGAAGTGACGGAAATTGAATTTCATCGGCGCGCTAGTGATTATTCGCGTGGAGGAGATGAATTGCACGCTACGCGAGGTTGCGCGAGTCGCGCCGTATCTGTGTTTATGTACGTTTTATCCTTTGGAGCTGTCAGTCAAGCGTGGCCGATGAGACGGACGGAGGTAACGACCAGGTGCTCGTACGAGGAACTCAAACATCAAATTCACACACGCGGCCACGCCTCCGGCAGCGCGTATGTCACTTTTCTCATGTTCTCCTCGGCCATTCGCTAACGCTATTATACGTGACGTATTCGGTAAGTTATCGTATAGAAATACAGGTAGCGCTTATTACGGGCAAAAAGATTTTTATAGATTTTTATAAATGGGCTATCTCCGAATTAAAGAAACATTCAGTCAAGGATATGTTATAAATATTACTTTTTTATATATATATATATATATATATATATATATATATATTCTAACAAGGATAGAATGTATATTAAAAGTAAATAATGAGTCAACCTTTTAGTAATAACACACAAGTAGTAAAATGAATAATGTACTTTGTAGATGTTTATATTATTCTGTCCATCTCCTGTATGCATGTATATATATGTGTATGTGTATACATACATATATTTATTTTACTAGAAGATATGTGTTCTGCTAAAGAACGATGTAACATTGCACTAGCAGTTGCTACATTATTCAAGCATGGATGTACGGCTATTCCAATACGGATATAAATATAATCTGTATTAAAGATAAATAATAGGCTAATTTCTTATAATACAAGTGATATATTTCTCACGTATTCACATTATTTTGTCTAGCCTCTGTATATATCAATATTATACATGTATAAAAAGATTATTGCTATGTGTTTCGTTTCACTTGGAGTATTCCAACATGATTCGATTGAAATCCATTTGGATATAGTGACTCCTTTGGATTTATAATATTTATATATCAGCTGTATGTGTGTAAATGTTTCATTCCATTTTCGACGCACATAAAACATCTCCGCAATATCCCGCTTCCTCGTTTACGCGACTAGCACCCCCTGCTATTCAAATTCCTGAGAGACGGACATTGATCTTGATTTTATTCCGAGCCCCTGGGTATCGCATTACCCCTAAAGTGTCTCTATCCCGCACGAATAAAGCCGATTGCCGGACTCGAATTGGCTTGTTTACGAGACGTCGAGCGCCATGACGTTCCGCGCAGCCACCGTGGTGGTCGACATAAGGAAGCATAAAAGTCGCGGTGATACGATCGAGTGGCATTCCGGCTCGTACTTTATTGTCCGGCCCACTACGAGCAGCCTCACGGGCTTTCACGTACTCGTGCTATCCTCGCGCCCGTCTAAATATTTTAATTACCCCGACGTTTCGGCGCCCAGTCCACGGAATTATGGCGCTCAGTCCCGTCTCGCATTGTTAACCGGACAATCGGATCGTTGAAATTCCTCACGAAATTCCCAAACGGAGAAATAAAAATCGCACCCCGATCTCCATGCGGATTCACTTCGTCTGGATTCAATAAATTCGCAGAAAGGTTAATGCAATCAACGCAATGTACACGAATCGTCAAAACGCTAATACTTTGACATCTTCAAAATACTGTCGACATCAAATGTTTCTGACATCAAATTGAGAACAGCGAAAAAAAAAGGACATAGGATTCTCGATGAAATTATACTCCCAGCAAAACAGTAATTGAATTACTATAAAGAAATTTACGTATCCGATGCGAACGCAATTTATCCCGCGTCGAGATGATCATACAGATTTATGAAACTTTTACCGTGTCATCGATGTCGATGTGTTTAAGGCAAATGGACAGGCAGGCCGGTCGGGCGAGGGAATAGAAGATTGAGCCGCGCTCACATACGGGAATGAATACCTAATTAAGATCTTAATTACTCCAGCCAGTAACGGCGTTTCACCTTCGACCGACTCCCACGATGCGATTTATAAGATTGTTAATATCATCATTTATATCTCGGTAACGCGAGATCGTTAGTGTCCCGGGGCACCGTTAATCAGCTCCCGGTTGTATAAAGCGGTCAACCCCTTGCGCGCCGAGTAGTAATTCATGGCAACCCTTTTCTCGCTCTGCTGCCAGGAGCGGTGCGCATAATGAGGTCTCTTTAGACCGAGGCAACGTGAATGGACGTACGGATAATTGCGGTCCATTACAATTCGACCACCGCGACGGCTGTGCGATCGAAAACATCTTTCTCGCTCTCTCGTCATCAACGGGCCGACAGCTGCTCGTAAGGAGAGCCTGCATGGAGAGTCCTCCTTTTATCTCTCGAGGAAGAAGGATTCGTCTGTACTTCATCCAAGGCTGTCCCACGCAAGGATATTATGGTATCATAAATCGCTTGTCCTTGAAGCTCGATCGATCGAGCGTTAGGTGACGGCTATTACAAGGCGACATTTAACCGACATTTATTGATATGCCGAAATTTATATACGAGCCGGTCCGGCAACAATTTATGACCACCAGCCCGGCCCGGCCCGGCCCGGCCCGGCCTGGCCCGGCAACATTTCCGCGCGAGTTTACGTCTTGGAGTTTGCACTCTCGGAAGTGGAAAAGCGCGCTGGTACAGCCTGGCGTGTACATGTATCACATTACGACGAGCATCTGGTCTTGAGTCGATTTCTCACGCTGTATCGGGAGTTAATCAACCTCGATGAACCGATGTCGAAGCCGTCGATAGACAGACAGACGCATTTTGCGTCTCTAAGTCCGTGGCAGGGTCATGTAGTTAAATCCTGCGAAGATCCTTGTACCTGATATATAATACGGCTTGAAAAAGAATTCTTGTTATCTCTACTTCGTCTTGAGCGATGCCCACGTCGTTTCGCGGTATCATATCTCGGCGTCACGAATATTGTTGCAACGGGACTCGAGGAGAGGAAGCTGTCAAATCAAATTTGCGAGACAGTCTAAAGTATAAATCAATTTCACATACCTAATTTTTAACACTTATTACACGACGTTATTTATGTCATTTTACTGATAGCGATTTTTTTTTGGTCGTATACTTAAACTGCAGATTGGATCGGAATTGTTGATGATTTGAACGCGTGACCGATTCTCGGCATCATCTCCCCTCGGAATCGTTGGAACTCTCCGGGCCGCGAGAACAATAATTGATATTCCGCGGAGGCTATGGCCGACCCGGCCGCATCGCGCACAGCCGGCTCTCGTCGTGCCGGGCCGTGATTAATAAGTCATTCATTAATATAAATGAATTCCCCCGACGCGAATGATTCCATGATGAATCGGCTGCATTTACCGGTGCGCGAACGCCCGGCGGGTGCGAACGTAGCGTCAATCGCGGACAGCTTTGTACCACTTAAGCTTTAAGCGCGCGCACGTTTGCACGTTTGCACGTTTGCACGTTTGCACGTTTGCACGTTTCCATCGCGTTCGCGCCGCGCTGGCATGGGCATAGGATGGGCACGTCGGTACTCCGTGCGAGGGGTGGCTGCTCGTTAAGTTAGCGCCTTTAACGGGCTGGAATATAAAGGGGCAGCGCACCACGTATGAGTATACGCTCGGCACTGGCCAAGGCGCTGATAAATCAATTACGAGTGCCCGACGCGATAGAGACAGACGTGCGATTTGTCGATCGAGCGGAACCTTCGCATCACCGATTCGGAATGACGCGGAGATGGAAGGGTTGAGAATCTCCTACGAACAAAAGATGAGTCAGGCGGGCAGGACAGAGGACGGGCAAGCCGCAAGCGTGACTTGCAGGAACGCAGTTTCGATTTCTATGGACAATTAGCGATCGCGGCGCGGCTGTACGGATAATGCGGGCGTACATATGCGCTCGCTCGTTTTCTCCTGCACGTCGTGGACGATGGAGGCAGGTACTCTCTGATGGAGAGGGTGCCCTGGGAAGAGGGAAAGAAGGAGGCGGAAGGAGACGGTGCGAGGACGACGAGCCGGAGAGGGTAATAGAGAAGAGAGAAGGCGAGTGTGGAGGGAACGGACAGGCAGGCAGGCAGACACGGCTGAAAACTCGTAGGCAACTCTTGCGCGGTATTATGCGCAATCCTGTGAATGCACCTGTCAGTGGTCATCATTCAACAGCTTCATTGACCCTAGGATCAATTGGGATGCAGTGATTCTCACGCTCTGCGACACGCCGCGCAGACGGCGCTCCGCTAGGCCGTTCCGCTCGCTCGTACCCGGAATACCCGGAGCAGCAGGATGCCTCGCCTCCAAATTGACGGGCACTGTTCGACGGGGGCGGGGGTTAATGAGACACGCTGATTGGCTTCGGAGATTCATCGGGTGGCTGACGTTGATCAATTTTTATCCCGTCCTATTTGCATACAACTAGCGCGCACTGACAGTGGCGTAAACTTGCCTCTTATTTTTTTTCGCGGTAACTCCATCCTCTGGAGAGAGAAAAAGAGAGAGAGAGAGAGAGAGAGAGAGAGAGAGAGAGAGAGATTTGCTTGGAAAAGTTCACGTCAGCACACAAAAAAGATGGCTTTGTCGAAATATCTAAAAAAGCTAGATACAGATCTGAAAATAACTTTATTTTGGATCATCAAAATAATTATTATAGACGCTCTGATTACCGGAATGTCAAAACTTTCTGCAGCATTGTTCATTATGCTTAAATATCCTAGGTAATTATTTTCAAGTCCAACAAAATTTTTCTCGAGATTTGTATCTAACTAAATTTTATAGATAGAATTTATTGAACAAAATAATTTTTTCCATGCGTGAGGACGTTTTCTCTGGCATTAGAGCCGCTGGTTTCTCGGTATTTTCGGTTAATGGATGCGTCCTTCGCGGCGAGAGTACTCGTCCGCAATATATAGACGCAATACATAATTACGAGAATATTAATAATCCGTGGCGGTCGCACAAAGGCACGTAATTTGCGCAATTAGAGTCACCGTTCTCACGTGTTATACCGGGCGATCGCTGATGAGTTCGAAGTAACGATTTTTCGTGGGTCGCGCAACCGGTCGCGCGCACGTCCGCGCAATTTTTCGAAGCACCGTTAGCGCCGAGGATCGTACCTCGTGATTTATGGTTCGCGCCGTGGATAGAGCTAACTACGTAATAACGCACGCGAGAGCAAAGCGTTCGCGCCAATGGCAATGGACGCTCGAGTAATACTCGCGGGTTTCTGGACAGAGCAAGTATCCTTACGAGCTGCACACCTTATTCGCGTTTGCCATCCGTGCATAATCTTCGACGGCTCCAGACTCGCAAGATGACTCGTGGCATTGGAAACAAAAATCTCGCGCCGGGGCCGCACGATCGCGACTGATGATGGATCGCTCGTCCGTGTGAGTCGTCATTACATTAATCTCCAGTGAAGTCGATAGCACTGCCCGATCGCTAATAATTAAATTAAACAGCATTGATACGTCGGGACGATTAAAACGTGCTTTTCTTAATTCGCCCTGTGATATATCTTTCTTTTCATTATTTCGATTGTGCGTTTGCAATGTGAAAATATATCACTGGAAAAAGAGTCTGATTATATTAATTGGAATTATAATTGAAAAATGGACAAATTAGAGTTAAGATAACCAGAATTCTGATTGGTATGATCAGAATTTTTTCGTTCGTCTATTTTCAACTAGGAATTTTTTCAGTGTATAAATGTGTATAACATAATAATATTCAGTCATGAAATTGTAATGCTAATAAGAGACGCCATTAGATAATCATGAGTACATTGTTTAACACAAAAATAAATAATAAACGCTTTAATCATTTTTTGGATCCTCTCTTCAATATATAACTTGAATACAATTACATGTAACGAAACTAAACGTGTAATCTTGTGTTTTGTATGTAATAAAACTAAATGTATTAGGTGTTGGAATTAATTCGTAGCGTTTTTTAATGAAAGAATGTTATTTATTTCACATGAGCATTAAAAAATACATTAATGAAAGTACTTCCCATCTCTTGTAAAACGCTACGAATTAATTCCAACACCTAATATATATATGTGAAAAAAAATATTTGATTAAATTAACGAAATTTTGATGGAAAATGATTTAAATTCTGGTTAAGTCTGATATCTGATTATCTCAACTAGAATTCTAGTATGTGCCAACAGAATTTCAGTTAATTCCAAACATTTTTCTTCGTGTGCAATCTTTAAATTTAGTGACCAGTAAATTTCTCAGTAAAGTAAAAAAATAAATGTTAAATGTTATTGATTCGGATTAAAAATGATGGTATAAATGAATTTCTGTCCATTTTACGTCAATAAAATTTTGTCATTCTTACGTCAGAGTGTCATCGTGAGTTTATGATATTAATTCATTTTTATAAAGAGCAACGAATATTCTTGTAGATATCTTTGCTCTTATATTTCCACTGTGATATAATATTTTATTAGATCGAGACGCATCAATTTCCATAAGCGATGACTCGCACAAAGTAAAGTTTGACGGGAACGAGAGAGTGCGTCGAGTGCGGCGCTGGTCGGTCATAAAGCTTGAAATATATTATAAATACAACGTATTATAAACCCGTACCACTCCCGCGCGAAATTGTAAAATTGTCAAACGAGCGCGAATGAAGGAAAATAGAAACTCGCGACGATGTCGACATATAAAGTTAAGATGTCATTTGACGCAACGAATGAATAAAATATCACGTTCGAATTATTCGGATAGAAATATACAGACATGATTTATTTTATTTCGAAATTAATCTTCTTAAAAAAGAAAAGAAAAGGAAGTAGGAGAATTACATCTGCCATACACACTCTAGAATTCATTAATAATTCGATAAAAGATTAAGTTGCAAAAACGTGGATAAGGTCTTCTTTTTGCAATTTTTATATGATCCATCACCTGTTCTTTTTAATGCTAAATGAAATAAAGCAAAATATGTTGTTTCTACAGATCCTCAAAAGTCACGAAATAATATCAAGATCGGCAATATCATTTTTCAGCAAAAACGATATGTCTGTGGTAGTATTCACAGTCATGTTATATTAGTTTGCTGAAAAACAGCGGCACCAATCAAAATTGGGGATATTATTTCGTGATTCTTATTATATCTCCAGCTATTTTAAATAAAGATCTCTCTGTGGATCGAAATTTAGAATTAAATAATCTTCCAACTTTGTTGATATTAAATCTGATGACTCCTCGAAAGAGGAGGATCTCGCTTTCAGAGGAGAGTCCGCTTAGTCCGAAGAGTCAGAGTTAGTCTTTCGAGTGATAGTAAATCACCACATTAAATGGCTGGAGACTTCTCTCGAACGAGAATGGGGAAAGAGGATGAGGACTGAACCGACGTCCTTCTCTGCTCAGCAGCTCTCCTGGGTCATTCGCTCTTATTTTCCGGCTGCTCCCGCGGCGAGAACGTTTCCCGTAATCCGATCGGGGCGCCCGTAGATCTCGAAATCTAGAGGTATCGCGCAAGAAACGCGATACGCCGATAAAACAAGATACCTGCGCCCCTCCCCTCCCCCCCCCCACGCGAGGAACCTCCCTCCTTCCTGACAAGCGACAACGGGGCAAGGGGAAGATGGGGATTGGGAGATCGAGAACGCGGTTGCGCGAGGGAGTCGAAAATAAAATAAAATAAAATAAAATAATCGATCAGGCGGCTCGTAAAATTCCCGGGAGACGCAAATGAGTCGTTAAAAGGCCGGCACGCATCCCCGCTGCGTCACAGTTCCTTCGATCTTCTCCCTATCTCCTTTCGCGTTTCTCATCCGTTTACTACTACCGATTTACTAAACTCCTTTAACAAAATTAGAATATATCGTTCTAGGGGCTATCGCGCATCACGTTCGTGCTGGTCTCTGATAGGATATAAAACTGTGACGTCCACTGGGCCGTCCGATTGAGTAAGCACTATATTCTTTACAATCGATGTACAATCGGACCTCGAACGCTCGGTGGATCAGCTCGGTGCCGACACGCCACGTCGCGAGATTCGACACGCTCAAATTCGTCACGCTCATTACGCGAGAGTCGGAATAATCTCAAGCGTCGGCGAGTCGTTTCTCCAAAAAGAGATCGGTGACCCTGACGATCGGACGGAACAGTTGATTCACAGTTATGATCCCGGCGTGTTACGCTTGCTATCTTTGACTATGATTTTTAACACTTTGAATAGTTATCTTGAAATGATAAAGCATTATTTTTGTTTCTTGCGCAATGTGTATGGTAATCCCTTAAAGCAGTCTTTAAATACTCATTACTATTGTACAATGATTTTGTGCAATAATGTAGGTACCTCTCTTTCAAACAATTCAAAACAAACGTTCTGGAGGTTCAACGGAACTCAATAATATTTTGCAATATCAAATTGTGCAATAATATTCATCTAGTCATCTAGGGGCCGCTTAAGTGTAAGGGCTTTAGCGTTTACTATACGCCAGAAACAATTTTATAGTCTGGCGGCGTGATTCCACCGCCGAATGTATATTTGCGCTCTCTCGGCGGGAAAATCTCAAAAGGCACCGCCGACCGGTCGTTTAGTAGCATATGCTCGCGAAATGAAGTCGATCGGGATGGTAAACCGACTGACGGACGGACGGACGGACGGACGGACGGGCCAGGCGGTTCGAGGCGAATCGCGTGTAACCTTCGACCTGGCACCGGCTCGGCTTGGCAGTGTCACGGGGAGTCACGTGGCTGGCATAAAACGTGACGTGCCGTGAAATACCCTCCTAATGGGCGAGCGGGTTGCGTTCACGCACGCGGCCACCGTCGTCGTCGTCTCCGTCTTCCGCAACGTTTCTCTCAACATTGTAATAGACTTGAGACAGCGTTACCTTAACATTGATAAATTTGTTCCTTGCACTAATTAATATACGTCTAGTTACTTAATTTATAAGGTACACTGAAAGAAAAGATTGGTTGCTGCAGCCATATAAAATTGTTATGTCATATTTTACTATCTAAATTGTTGTGTAATATTGCTCCGAGTTGTCTTTTAGAATTTTACTTAAAGCGGCTTCTATTAGACGATCAATAGATATTATTGAATAATTGAATGAATTGGTATTGCACAAATATTATTGAACGTCTAGAAGCAATATTGAGAGTTGGTGAAGTATATTATGTCAAGAAGTTTTTTGAAATATATTATACAATATATTATACAATATATTATACAATTTAAAATATTAGTCTGCGGACACTATTGCTCCATAAAATGCCAATGTATAATGATCGACTCATTTTTAGCGTTGTAAATTAAGTTATCAAAACTGACGTTGAATAATGAAACTTGAATGATCACTTTTAATTACATTTATTTAAAAAAAAAAACCGATCATTTGATGATAATGATTCCTTTTCTCACTTGTTATCACATGTAGAACGATAGTCGTTCCAGTTAAGAAAGTATTATCTTGTTTAGAAATGTACAGAATTTATTTTCAATAAAAACCTCTTTCACCAACTGTAATTAAGGCTAATCGATAGTTAACTCAATCATCACGATTGCTGAACGTGAGAACTACACACAATTTGTTTCAGGAGAAGAGCGAAGTGACGTTCTGATACATTAAACTGCTGTTGACACTTCTGCGAGTTAATCGTCGATTATTTTAAGCAGAAGTTGATGAAAAAGGTCCTAAATCTTATTATTAGCCTTGATATAAACAGATGTTGACTAATTTCCATCACAGATATTTTGTCGAAATTTTTGTTGCATTCAATACATGTCACTAATGACAATTAGGTAATAGCTAAATTATCGTAAGATTTGATTGAAAGTTATATTGATAATTATATTAAATTGTTTAGGGAAGGCAAAACAATTAATAATATTATAAAATATAATGGAACAATAAAATATAATCGTCTGTCCGCTTAACTGATCTCAATATTTTTATCAACATTTTCGTTTTTATTAATACAATTCTCCTCGTCACGATGCGAAAGCTAATAAGCCACCTGTTTTAGATCGCCAGTTAACTATTCCGCTATACTACGTATATATCGTCGGTGAATCGTTAAAAGAAAATTCTATTCTATGTATATTGAGGCGCACACTGTTGCGAACGGCAGATTAACTTCAATGGACGTCGATAGTCACTTCCCCTTCGCTTATTAAATGACACGGTAACTATGGGGCTCTATAAAGAGCTCCAACTAAACTGCGTTCGGCGAATGAGCACAATTATATCTCGATTAAGGCGAAACGGGAATGCGCCAAGCTGAGCATCGACCGTTCCATCCATCCGTCCGTTCGTGGAAAAGCGCGAACGCACTGAAAACCGCGGGCACGCTCGCAATACCGCGTTGTTTCACGTTTGTTATCGTTATTACCACCACCGCGAGTTATAATGCTATTTTCAATGGTCCAACCTCCCACCGGCGTCATATAGGTCCTCGAAGAAACGGACATAAATTCCTCCGAGGACGATCGCTTCTCTACGAGCGTCTCGCATTCTTCGTCGCGCCGCGGCCACGCCACGCTTAACTCGCATACTTGCGAACGCGACCGAGGCGTTTTTTCCCACCGGCGAAAAACGCACGCCGCCGCGCGGTCTCATCCATTACCGTGCAAATGCAATTATTATCATTTCGAATGGACGCGCGCGAGCCGCGCAAGAAGGACGGTATATTTATTTGCTGTTGCGTGCGACTCGCTAAAAACCGACTTTCAATTAACGAACGGCAGGCGGAAAGTAACGCACCGAAGGTGCGTTCAAACGGTCGTAAACGACACCGACGTACATCCCTTTTTATCCTGAAAAATATTCTGAAAATATATTACTTTGCTTTCTATATATTAAACTACGTATAAACATATTTTTTGTTTATATGTACAAGATATATACCGAACCTTTCAGAATTGACGCCGCAAATCTGTAACGTATAATTACTGACGCTGGATTTCTCTCTACGAGACTTATTTAATATGTACTGATCGAATTGTGTGTCTACTTGCTCTTGTCTAGTTCAAACAATCCGTGTATCTCTGTTGGTTCATACGATAAACAAGATTAAGATTAAGATTAAAAAGTATTTATTAATTAATTTCAAGGAAAACCTAAGTGACATAATTTATATAAAAAAAGAATGAATATGAAGGTTAAGAATAACAAAATCATCTCAAAAATTGAATTACCATGCTCCGTTCACATTTAACAGATATAAGATTTAAGAACTAATAATAATAAATTCAAATATAATAATGTATTTTTTCCTGGCATTATTTCACAGAGAAAGCTAAACTATTTTCACTTATCAGAATCTTTATTAAAATAATCACTACGTAGGAGACAAACCTACTGTCAGCTCTGAAGGGAGCTATTAGGTGTTGGAATTAATTCGTAGCGTTTTACAAGTGATGGGAAGTACTTTCATTAATGTATTTTTTAATGCTCATGTGAAATAAATAACATTCTTTCATTAAAAAACGCTACGAATTAATTCCAACACCTAATATAATTAAGTGAGTCCAATAGATTTACGTCAGTTTCAGAAGGTTAAGATAGATTTATTAAAAGATCGTATAAAAAGTAATTAAAGGGGAAAAATTCGAATAAACTATATCAAGTTAATAATCGCTGAATTCAATTTGTACCTTCTTCTAATTCTCGCTAAAGAATCGGCTAGAGACCGATTCGATGCATTTGTGCATCGTTACGAGCGAATGTATACGGTCGAAGAAATATAAGGGTAATAAGGATTCGGTATGGCAGGAGCATTTGAATAAACGAGCATAAAATATTCATAGTCGTGCGGGACCGCGCACGAGACAAGAGTGACCCGACGTACATACGCGAGAGAATCGACGTGGCCGCGGTAAACGTTCGCCAGGTGAAACCTACGACGAGAAGGGGGTATACTCTCGACTCTCGAGAGCGCGGCGTACCCTTCTCGTGCCTAATGGTCGTACCGGGCATGCACACGATCCTGCGGGCGCCCGGCAATTACATTATTAATAGAGATATTACTCCCTACGCTCAAGCATTACGACATCGTAACGCGTCGTAAGAAAACGCGCGTAGTTCGAGATTGGCTCCTCTCCGCGAGGAGAGATATCTCTCGGAGAGGGCGGCGAGGGGAATCCATGGCGGGAGGAGGCATTAAGGTGAAGAATAAGAAGAGGAAACGACGCGGGTTGGAGGTGGGAAAAAGAGCGAGGGGGGAAGGTGGCACAACGGCGAAGGATAAAACCACCGCGTGAGAGGAGGCAAAAGGGAGGCGCAGGGGCGGGAAGGGGGAGAGGGAGGGGGAGAGGGAGAGGGAGAGATAGGCTCGGATCGGCGCCGCAGATTGATCACTCCAATCTGTTTCTGCCGTGGACCACACATGACGCCCCCGGCCAGGCGGAAATTTTCAGTATCCACTCGTAGCGGCGCGTCGTCATCGCTAACGTGCTAATATCGAAAACGTCGAACACTGCCTTGGCGCGCGCGGCAGGTGGATGAGAACGGCGACGAAACGCGGCGAATGGTACAGTTAGGCCAGGGGAATATTCCACGTATAGGTGTAATTGCGTTACGGGTGTTCGTTAAACAAAGCGCGGGTATAGACATGCGAGACTTCCGCGTGCGCACGAGATGATCGATGATCGCCGATCGTTTACCAGTCCGTAAACTGTTCCTCTCGCCCTCTCGAAACGCTTCTAGCGTCATTACGCGCAATACGCGTTGGATTCGCGTTGGATTCGCGACAGGCGTTTAGGATTCTATTAGGTGATCGATAGTCTAGATGCGACTACCTGCAGTCCTATTCAAGACAACTTGAGCTTTCATCCGCGTGAATCAATAAATTGATAAATTTATCGATTTTTCCGATCAATGAAAATTATTCGCGAGATCTGCGATGTATTAACCGCGAACGTGGCGAACGAGGCTCCTTAGGTCGCCGATCCTCGCCGATCGCGGAACAGATCCTCGCTGACGTCGGCAGCCAGGGTGGTCGTTACGGCGGGGGCGGCGGCGGCAGTGGCGACGACGGGACGGGGTGGGGATCGCGCTTACTGAGATGGTAAGGATTATGGAAAGGAAAGGAATGGAAAGGTAAGGTAAGAATAAACTAGGCGCGGTGGGAGTGGGTCCGGATGGCCTCCATTCTCGTCACTGGCTGCGAAGAGGACGGCACCGACCAATCGGCAAACGTTGCCTCCAGCCTCACCTTCCCTCGTCCTCCGTGCTGTGCTGGGTGCTTGCGGATATCTCGGCGCGTGTGTACACATCACGGGGGGAAAGATCGTCTGAAAAATCGCGCCTCACCTGCCTCGCGCAGGTCGAGGGTCACCCTCACCCGGGTACTCCTCTACCGCGCCGCGCCGCGACGCATACGACGACGCGCGACGCGACTTCGCGCACGAGCGCAATACGCAATACGTGATAGTCCGCGACGTGATCTCGACGACCACGAGACGAGGACACCCGTGCGCGATACCACCTACCTCACGGCTTACGTGCGTGTGCTATATGAAAACATGTATCTCTCCTGCGTACCTTGAGTGTACGACTTATCTCTTCTTCCGAAAATTCTCCTCAGTCCGAGTTCAATTTTTCCTTCGCTTCCAACCTCCTTCATTTTCCTATATAAACAATCAGTAACGCTGGATTCAGAATCTCGCTCGAAATGACTGATTCCAGAATGGTAAAACGATAAATAGTTTGCATTTTAAATCGCAATTGATTTTGACAGAAATATGGAAGGAAATTAATAAATACAATGTACAATGAAGAAAAAAAAATTAAATTTGGGCTCTTGAGATATAGAATAAACAATAAATGAAAAAATGGGTAATTAAGAGCCTAAATTTGCAGTAATTGGAACGTTTATATTAAGATATATTTCTCAATGTTACATATGTATAACAAATACCGAACGTTTTGGCTCAATTCAAGCCTTCTTCAGCAGTGTTGTCTAATACAACCTCTTGATAAATAATTCGAGACATCTTGGTAATTTTGTACAATATAACCTTCCTTAATACAAATCAAGTCCTCGTAAATCAAAGTAATCGAGTGCAGCAAGAAAGTTTCTCCCAGATTACCAAAATCTGAAGTATGTAACCGTCATTTAGTTGTCAGACTAAGTGCGAGCTAAACAAAAAATAATATATATAAGAAATGGTTGAATGGAGAAGTTCTTTTTTACTTTTTAAATAATGAACAACTTTGATGTCTGCTTCAGTTCGATTCTTTCATATTTAAATTATTCAGATTTTTAGATTTACTATTTGTCAATATATTTGTAAAATTCGCCGAAAAAATATGATAACAAATTATTATATTACCTGCATCCGCAATCCCGGCTATGATACATCTCGCATCCAATCATCTTTGCTATTCCAATTGAAATGCATATATGATACAGAACGCAGATGACGGGATTTAACCGATCGAGATAAAAGCAGAAAGATGAAGGAAGAATAATAAACTAACTTCGCCAACTTTGATTTTATGCGCGTCGAGTATAATCCGAGATTGAAGACACTGGCGATTATTTCGCAAACCGGCTGGAACCCGCGAGCGCATAAAACAAAATGCCGAACGTTAATGAGACCACGTTTGAACTCCCTTCACTTCGATGGCCATCATTCTCGACGATGCTTCATTGCGAGGACGCGGTTGAGAGCGTCATGCGTGCACTGTCAATGCGAAAACTCTTAGCTTTCACGAGTGCATCTTGGCTGTTGGGAAGAAACAGCTCAAACCAAAAATCTCAACTAGACGTTGAGTTAAAACATGTAATGTTCTTTTGAGGTGAATGAAAAATTAAAATGTTTTATGAAACTTATGTACCATTAAAATATGTAAAATTATTGAAAGACATTTAAAATTGAAAATATTACTTGTGGTAATATCAGCTGTTTAACGCACAATCGAATAATAAGACAGACAACAAAATAGAAAACTTAAAGAATATGGTATAATAGTATATGTTTTATGTACGTATAATTTCGAATAAATTCAATTTTATGTACCGCCTTAATGATATATTTGCTCGTTGGGAAAAATCTGCAATTATGATTTACAAAGTGCATTACGAATCTATCAAATCGCACTCGTCGTTTCTCGTTAATAAAGCTAGCGCAACGCTGATGATCGATTTTGAAATGATGCAAAAACCGAAGAAAATCGCGCCTTCGTTACGTTTATTTTTATCTTATTACTCCCCCTCCTCCCCCTCCCTTCTTACGACATCGAGGATTTTTCCTTTCTATGTCGTGCGTCCTTCCACTTCCTCCCTCTTGTCTCTCGTGATCGTTACGCAGAATATTCCCGAGCTCGCATCTGCTCGTCATTTTTTTCATGGCGCGTATTCCACGTGCGGGTCACGCCAGTTTTGCGATCGAGTCTTTCTCGGAGAAGGGTTCTCAATTGCACTTTGATGAGATAGGAATTACATTTCGCTGACGCGAACAAGTGTCGGCGAATTTCTGGGCCGAGAAGACGGCCGAAGGTTGAGGAGAAGATGAGAAGAGACGGGAGGGAGGCAGATGTACGTGCTGTAGTCGCTCGATTATTTATAGTTGCGTATGTTGCGAGAAGTTTAGCGATGCAAATGTGTACGTACGTAGTGATTACTTCCTCCCACTTGCGCCGATCTCGCACGCGAATCTTCGCGATAGACAAAAGCTACGCTACAGCGAGACGCGAGCCGATCCGTTCTCGCGCGTCGATTGGTATCAATTGCAGTTGGACGATCTTTTTTTGGCCGCGGGCGCCGATCGCTCTTATCCTCCTCGTTGCCGCGATTCGTCGCGGCTCATTACGTGTTCCACGGTTTAGGACACAGGAGAGTAGAAAATGGAAGTGCAACGCGAGATAGCCAGACCGCCGAAGATGCGAACTGCATGTGGCATCGCGTTGGGATTACAACAGAGGTGGTTACACTGTCGCGGTTTAAATGTCAGCGCTACGCGACGTCTATTACCCCATCCACAATGCGAGCATCGCTAATTTATCTGTCGTTACCGCGCGTAGTGAGCCTCGTAGCTGATAGATGTTAGTTAATCCTCTGTATATACACTATTACTCCGTCACATATACTTAGAAAATGTAGTGGTTAGCTGGCGGTTCGGTACATTCCACTTTCTAAACGTCATTAAAAAATGGGACGCCGCGTAACGAGGTCCACAGAATTTATTTCACTTCTTTCTATTTTAATCGCGCGTGAGATTGCTCATATTGGTGATAAATCATCGATGTAGGCCTCGTTATCGAACGGAACGAAGTGGGCAATATTTAACAAGAGATTATCTCTCTGCTGCCGAGAAGAGGAATTGTTTGCGTTTCGCTTGAATTTTGTGAAAGCGATATTTTAGATATTAGCTCGAGGATTATAATATTTCGGAGAAAGTCATCGGTAAATCATTTTTTTTTAATACCATTAATAAATTATTAATGAAAATTTCGAGAAGTAAATTTTTCTCACAATATTATGATTTACATTTTAATTTCTTATGTAGAAACGTTTTATTTCTTACTATAATGATATGTTATTATATTTTATATGATTGTTATAAAAATAAATTATAATTAAATATAATAATAATTATAATTCTAGTCATTTTTAGATACTGTGTATATATTTGTTAATAGAACTATACATATAGTTATTATTACTAACTTATAGCAGTAAACATTGTAATTAATAACATGTAATTTATAAAAATATATATTTTTAACCTTTACTCTATTCAAGATACAATTCTTAATCATTTCGTAAATAGCGCTTTGTAAAAAATAATAAAATCGGTCTCAAAAATCCAACTTTCTATCTAGTAATCTGATTTCAAGGAGTGTGATTATGCAAAAAAAAACACACATTCCAAATGAACTGTTACTTGAATGAAAATTCACAGCTCAAAGAGTTAAACGCGGAAGAGGGTTTGTGCGCGAAGGTATTCAGCTACGTCCACTGAGCTTCTCCCCACAGATCTCAAAGAATGAGGGGCTGTGCAAGTCGTTACCGTCCCACCCGCGGAGATCCTTCGGTGACAGGATCTTCGCGTTTTCCCTTTTTTATTGTTTGTCTGGTATTTCATATCATTTAGAAAGGAAGCAAACGGCAGACCGTGAAACAAGACCCCCGCGGAGAGGCACCCGAGTGTCTTTTCTCTTCCTCCTTCTATGGATTAATGGAGGTTATAAGGCTTTAATTGCCGACATATTCAAGAAGAGCCAACCGGGTTGCCTAAGAAGAATTATTTTAATGCTCAAGAAACGTATCAGGAATTCATCCACCCCATGAATTTTCATGCAACTCTTGACCTTTCACCAGCGTATGCCTGCAAATCGCTGTGATCTTCTTATTCTTTTTTTGAGGTCATTGGACATAAAATTGTGCCTCGCCACCAAAGTCCATATTCTGAAATTTTTATTAATTTTTAACGAGAAAGTACGTAAACAAGCCTTAAAGGAATTCCCGAGATTTTGCAAACGTTAATTGCGATCTTGTTATACATTACTTTCAGACAGCGATTTAAAATTCTTACTGATGCTTAACGAGAAAGTATCTACGTAAACAAGTCTTAAAGGAATTTCCGATATTTTGCAAACGTTAATTGCGATCTTGTTATACATTGCTTTCAGACAGCAATTTAAAATTCATAAAACTTCAAACAAATAGAGCGTGATTATGTGAAAAAATATATTCTAAACGACCAGGTTATCATCAACGAAACTCATTGATATCCGATAAATTCGTCGCTGTTCTTACAACACTCAATATTTGCGACATCGCATCTCGGTATCGTATCACGCAAGTTGCTCTAAAATTGATCATTACAAGCAATGTTCGATGAACTAAGACGTTGTTCGTCAGATAGTGTGAGAAAAATTTTTCTCGGGAATGTAAAATGAGATTGATGTGACAATTTGATATATCCGAAAGCCACAATAATATCTAAATTGATCATCGATATCGAATAGACAGCGAGAATAAGGCAAAGTCATCTGTTCATGTTGATGTCCACCTTTTTTGACGGAGCTTTTATTAAATCAGTAATGGTTTTCAACTAGTACTGGTCATAGTATAAAAGCTGAATAGAGAAGGTTGAATAGATGAGAAAGTGTTGATGAATCGCCTCTCGAAAACTTTGTATCTTTCGCCAATTTTGTCATGGCTTAATTGTTTTGAACGTCACGTCATAATTAGACACGCCAGATAGATCATCGTCTTTCGTTATCAAAAAGAGTTTAGCTATTGTGAGATACACGCTTTGAAATGTATTCAATTCAGTTAGATACAGATCTGAAAATAATTTTGTTGGACCATTAAAATAATTATATAGGAATTTCAAGCGTGATAGACAATACTGCAAAAAGCTTCGACATTCTAGCAACCAGTTTATCTTATATAATTATTCTGATGGTCCAACAAAATTGTTTTCAGATTTGTAATCTAACTAAACTTTTATTAGATATTTTAGTAACAGTGTTCTTTTCGGATAGAAATGCATCATTATTGTTAAATTCAATTTTAGCTTACAATGTTTTATCTTATTCAAAAAAGTATGATTATGATAAAAAATGTGATATTCAAATGATCGAATCATAATTGATCTCTATGAATAGACACATACAAATTTATTATATTATTTTATCGTTAAATAAATTAGCTTTATTAGTGCTTATAGATAATATAATGTTTTTAGTGAATTTTCTATTATACATGTCTTTTTACAAATCGTCTTATTAATAATTTTTGTAAAATTAAAATTTTATGTATGCAAATCCATATATACGATCTTTTAAATCAAATATGCCTTCTCTGATGCCATACATTTCCAGTAGTTGACATCGAAAAACGGTTTTGTGACATATATTAATAGAATCACCTTCGCAAATGGCAATTTTAGCAAATAAGAAAACGGGAGATATTTTGACGTTATGTCATCTCTTAACATTGAGGCGATTCATATATTCAATCGATTATATATACGACTCGAGATAATTTATTGCATCGGCATTTTCATTTTTAGAGGAAGGCGCGAGAGATATAACGATCGTTATGTCGCCACAAAGTTCAATCAGGCTTTAAGGGTCTGCCAGTGGTAGTATTAAGACGGTATGTGTGAAAGTGCATCATGGTTCCCTAGGTCGTGGCTGCGCGTGTCTTTTCACAGCGAAAACGCGCGTTAACCGTCTTACGAAATTCCTAGCGCGTCCGACCGTCAATCAGCCGCTGTTTTACGACTACGTTCGACAACTCGTAACGCTGCAATTCCTTCTTGTCCCGCCGTTTTTCGCCTCTCCAATGACGAGGACGCTCTCTCGCCCGGCTTTCTTGTTGCCTACATGCGCGCCGATGGAAAACAATAATTCATAAATTATGGTTCGCCGCACTCGGCCGCTGGTCCTCGCTTTCAATAGATCCCGCTTAACGCATTGAATCACGACAATTATCGCGAATAATATGTGTCACCCGTTTCATAACAAGCCGAATGATTAATGCGTTAATGTACTTCTGCGAAATTTATGTATTTCTAAATACCAATGTTCGCGATTCAAATAATGTGCAATCGGAGAAATAATTTGATTTGTTCTACATGGAAAGAAGTTGTATAAACTGAGAAAAAAATAGCCTACATTTAAATAAATATTTATTTCAATACTACCAACTAAACATTTACTTACAATAAATAACTATTTACTTAATAAAAAGAAGTGATGGTTAAATTAAATTAATTAAATTGCTTTTTGTACCGAATAAATATATTTTTATGTTTAATAAATATTTAGTTGATACTATTCAAATAAATATTAATTGAAATTTAAAATATTTTTTTCTCAGTGTATGGTTTTACTAAAATTTAAATACAGATCTGAAAATAATCTTGTAGGATCAAAATAATTATATAAGACGCTAAAATTCCTACATAATTATTTTGATGGTTCCAACAAAATTATTTTCAGATCTAAATCTACCTAAATTTTTAAATACTAATTCAGCAAAATCGCTGTATTTCGTAGATTATGTTGAAAACAGTAACGAAAAAAAAATGATTTATAAATGACAGGATCGAATATGTATTAAGTCATCAATGAAGAGATTTTTATTAGCGGAGATATACATATATATATATATAGAGATTTACGTTATGTATACAAAATTTATACCATTAAATGACGAGTTACATTCCTTTTTAATTCTATCGCTACATTAACTTAATTTATACGTGTAATGAGATATAGTCGTCTACACTCGTTGCGATAATCGTTTGTGTTCACAGAAATCGTTTGAGACTCGATATTGTGTAGAAGATAGACCCGGTCTCTTCCATTAATTATATATGCATATCGATTCTTTGTCTAATTTCCCGATGGCATGCTCACACGCGATCGCTCTTCCCGATGCCGTCGTTTCAAGCCTGGCATATGAGCCAACGTATATAATTTGGTGCCGGCTAATCGTACGCCACAGCAACACGCTTTAATCACTACTAATAAAACCTCAAGCACGACAAACGCCGTAAATCCCGCCTTTCGATCCGGGCAACGAGCCCGTACCTACGAAAATCGAACTCGCCCAGCGCATCAGCGCAACGCGCTGATTAACGTGAAAAATTAATAAATCGCCTCACGCTTTCGGATGAGACGAAGATCGACCGGATCTCGTGGGGCTCGTTCGTATCGCGACACGAGAATGGCGGGGTAAAGACGAGGAATTTCTTTTGAATTTGCGAGTCTTTTCGACGTTATCCTTGACGGTCTATGCGCACCTCCTCCGAAGGAAGGAATAGAAGGTGGAGGGCCGATTCTACTTCAAATACGAGCCACGCCCATCCTCCTCTACCCCGTTTCTTTCTCTTACAGGGTACCCGACCTTTGACCCGCCAGTGGTAACCCGTGCTCTACGCACTCATACAACGATCTGCCTGCGCGGTGCGTACACGCACGCACGCACGCACGCACGCACGCACGCACGCACGGCACGGGGGAAAGACCCGCCGAGTCCGCGGCCGCGAGTAGAGGAGTAATTGAAGAATAGCGGATTTGAGCGTATATTATGCGCACGCCGAGGGAACCCGGATTTTTCTTTGTCGTCGTAAATACGTTACGCGAGAATCCCATAAGCCGTTAATGCGAGTGAACGTCCTGCGTTGAGGGCCGCGAGTTTACAAGAGATGCAATGCGATGCAATGCGATGCGGAATCGCGCGGGCGCGCATATTGCGGTCGGAACGATTGCTGGTGGAACGATAAGCTCATTACGATTTATCTCGGTCGAATTAATCGCGCCGCATTTTCCTTTCAGCTTTTCTCCCTTTAACCCTGCAGTAGCAACGTGGAATTAATTAAGTTCCACCAATGCAGTAACGTCTGAGAACTCATAATGTAAAAAGATATTAAGAAAAGAATGAAGAATTTGAATATTTGCCAAACAAATAGAAAATATTATATTCATTTTCAAAGAACTTGTCTCAATTTCGTCTTTGTTTATTATTTGTTATTCAGGTATGCCTGGATGTAACGTTATTAAATGTCTTAAGATAGAGGTGACAAATTTCTCGTATAGAGAGAGAGGAGAGACCATGTCTCGCAGTGACGAAAAAATGCGCCTTTACAAATAGGTTGTTTTCAAATGGAATTTTGTAAACATTGGCTAAATGCGTCGACACTTGCTGGTTTAATTAATGCAACGCGTAAAAGCTGCGAATGGCTTGAAGAAAAATATTTATGCGCCATAAAGAAGAAATTGATTAAAGCTTGTGTTGAGAGGTATGGCTTGAGTCAACACAGAGAAAATCATAATCACATGTTTACATGACTGTGGATAGTAGATATGTGAAAATGGTTTTTAAAGAGAAAGTACTAGCGAACTGTTTTTAGATTAAAGATTCAAACTAATGTTTAATGAATTGATAATTGTAGTGTAATTTTTCCAAGTTCTAATCTGCGACTTTGAGTAGTTCTAGCAATAATTCTTATTTTAATTTAAATAGGTTCACGAGAAGATATTGTTCCTTCACTTTAAATACAATTAAAATATTTCGATCGAGTTTTATTATTATGAATGAATTTAATAAACACATTACCTCTTACTAATCATAAAAAAATAAACTAATTTAACTTAAGAAAAAAAATTGCCAGAATGCAACTCAAAAAAGGTGATTTTTTAAGAGTTGTGAATGACAAAAATGACAGTTGATCATAAAAATATAATCTTTTTATTTAATCAATATTATTTAATCAATAATTTTCAATAGTTAAACTGAAAAATAGTTTCTCCCTTTTTCTAGAAAACTTGATTTTTTGAATTGTGAGCAAGAGAACGATTGCAAAAAGTTACACGGCACCCTTTAATATTTTCACTCTGAAAATGTGATAGTGAGAGAGAAGGACACTTTCGCGGAAAAACTACAGTTCACTACAGTTCGCGACGGGGACAAATCGCAGCGTAAGATGCGTGGCTATTATGCGTGTTTATTACGGGTAAATCGTCGGGCCGCTCCGGAGTATGGCCGTTAATCTCGACGTGTCTGACACAGCCGTCGATGAGACCTTTCTCGGTGCACCTCCTCGTCCTGCTCCGTTGTCTTGCCCTGTCTCCCTCTTTCTCTTCCTTTTTACTCCCCCTCGCTCCTTCTTTCGCATCTCTTTCTCTTGCTCTCTCTTATCCTCTTTACTTCGCCGTTCACCCAGTGCGGTTCGCGCCGGTCAAGCGCGGCGAAAATTAGCTTATTAAAATAACAATTATGGAGTCCCGTCCGGCTATTGTGTGTCGTGTCAGGGGTTAAGCGCCAGTCGCTGTAACTTAACGGAGAGACGCAGGTACCCTCTCTTTTTCTCGCGAGCAACCCGCCGCCGCGGAGGAGTCGCGGAGTACTCTTGAGGGAAATCTTGAAAGCGAGACGCTTCTACGCGCCGAACCACCGACACGCTTCTCTTGGAGAAGCACGAGTACGCTCGATCTTGCGTTGCCAACGTAAAGTCGACGAGGTGATTTTTCGCGAGCTCTCCCGCGACTACTCAATAGTTCCTATCACCGACGACAGCCGGTTACGGACTATTGCCGGCGTCGCGATGATGCTTCGCAATGCCATGGTGACACGTAGACCGCTGGAAGAGTTTCAAACGTTCACAATGATTTTCTGTGAATCGTCAAGCGTACAGGTTTCGCCGAAATCATTGTATAAAAAATAATTCTATTGTTCTCCATAATTACTCGAGCGCAACGCATATTTTTAAATTTTCACGAGTATACATTATTACATTTCAATTAAATATACTTAACAAGAACGGTTTTTTACTGAAGAAAGTATCTAAAAATTTAACTAGATACATATAGATCTGAAAAGAATGAATTTTCTAAATTATTTAAATCTTTGATTAGATACAGATCTATGTGAAAATAATTTTGTTGAATCGTTCAAATAATTATGTAAGAAAAAATTAAAATTCGATTTCTCTAAGAAATTTGCCAAGTTTATATTAATATTTAGCTTATGGATCTTTAATTTTTTATTTATATTATTTATCCTTGACGAAAATTATAATTAAAATATTTCAATTCATTTCAATTATTATCGTAAGCTCATAGCCCTATTTTAGAAGATATTCATTGAGCTGACAGTGAGCGCTACTGCTGTAATTATCGTATCACGTTTTGATCATTGCGTACATAATCAGACGCGAATAAGCAACGAGACATGCGTGCAGAACGTTCTACACGGATCTTATCGATTTTTATTAAATTTAGTTCGAGGCAATTGTCGAGTGTGGAATTCAATAGTGCGTAACAGCGTGGATTACCCGTCACGGGCTGTCCACTTGCCACGCCGGAGTTATGGAGAACTCTCAAGGAAAATCTCGAAGACGGCGTACTTGAGAATTCAGTGCGTGGAAGATCTCAGAAGGGGGAGGGTGAAGGAGGAAAGGGGATGGACAGCGAACGAACCGCGAGAAAGTTCGCCATGGGAACAACTCGCCTTCTACGCATCTATAATTTTGCCTAGAGATCGAACGCGTTGACAAGCATATCTCTGATATGTGACTTTCGATGAGCTGACATTCAAACGCCGGACGTTGTTAAAGCTACTGAATAAGTCATTGTTTGGTAAGTCATTATAATAATGAACGATTTAGTTATTGAGGAGGAAGAAAAAATTTTTTAACATAATGAAATATAAAGTGTTTCTTAACTGTCTAGTAATTTAAGAATTGATTTTTGAAGTTATTTGAAGAAAAATTTATATGAATGTACAATTTCAAAGACTTCAAAAATATAAATTATTAATTGTACAAAATCAATCGTTTTTTGTTCTGTATATATCTGAAACGATTATACTGAGGGAAAAAAATGGTTGCAATTATCGATATATTTTTACAAATATCATAGATTTTATAAATATATATTGTAATTTCTAAATAATCCTTTTATTTTTTACGAATGAAGGTCGCTTGTAATTGAATATGCGATGCCCATGTAGGCGATTTTTAGGAAATAAAAATTTAATTGGATAAATTAACGAGAATGTGAACAATCTACCTAAAATCTTTCAAGTAAGAATCTAAATTCCGTTTCAACAACTTTTCATCGATCCACCATATTTGGAATGATACTCAAAATAGAATATGATAGATACATTCTATTTCATTCTATCTTAAACGTTTGGTCTATCATATTTAGGATCGTGTTCAGACTCCTACTTGAGAGACTTTAAATCTACTATGTGCTCGAATCATTGTCGGAATCATTGTCGGATCAGCGACCGATATTTCTAAGAGGAATACTGTCTACGCGGCTATTATCCAGTTAAACGAATCTCCATATTCTCTAAATGTGCGAGACACTGAAGCACGCATCTCATTCAATAGACGTCGTTCCGCTTTCGAGACGCAGCTTTCGTCATGCTCACCTTTCTCCACTTCCCGTCGAACAATACGACTAACCGAGTCGAAGAGTCGTAAAAACGACTCACGTCCACTCGTACGAGCGTACGAACGGGATGAAATCGAGCCACGGAAGTCGCTAATCGACCTTCCTCTTGTACGCGCTTCAGTCTCGTACGCGCGCATATACATAATACATACCCGCTTCTTAAAGACGCTTTTAAGGTGCGCCTTTCGGCGCGGGCGCTGCCCGCGACGTGTAGAGACGGTAGGTGTTAAAAAGGGCGCTAAGGAGGGCGTGTCGTCTCGTCCATTAAGGAAACGCTCAATGCATCGACGGGTCTAAGTGGCGACAAGTCGCGGCATTCGCGTATAACCCTCGCTAATTTTCCGCCATAAAGCTACCGGCTGACGTAAATAAATAAACGCGCGCGGCCCCCGCGCGGGATACAGTGGGCACACAGTTTATGCTGGTGCCGAGGTGCGAAGTGGGGAAGTTACGCGCTCGCGATGCCTGGGGTTGTCCCCCTTCCCCCTCTAGGACAACCCGTTTGCACGCGGGGCCCCCGGACCCCGGTCGCCAATGCAAATTTGCGTGCGGCGAACCGTGTATAAACGATAATTCATTTTGCGCCCGTTAACGCCCGACGCGACGTCTCGGACCTGCGTGCGACCGCGCCGTTTTCGCCGACTGGCGACTGGACGCTCCCCGAATTACTCCCGCCTCTCTCGGCGACGCTAATTGGCAAATTCAATTCCCGTCGGAATTACCGTCGCCGCGTCGACCCGCTGATACGGTATCGCCCATTCACACGGCAAGGCTCTTTCAACCGTCCAATTAACTCCTCCGCCTTTGACTCCGCGTACGACGTACTCACGATTAACGTTATTTAACAGGTCTCTGACATCTATAACCAGTAACTCTTCATCTTTAAATCCAGCTTAAAAGAATGATGTTATTCGACTTTGGCGAGTTGTCATTCCACGTCTCTCGGGGAAAATTGGAATTTTATTTGTAACAGAAATGTTTTTTTTTTATATGTTTTTTTTTTATGCGCGTTCCAGTCGCCCCCGCGATTTCAGGAACGTAATGAATTTTGGCAGCGGGCTGCCATTTAGTCTCAGAATATCTCACGTATATAAATTTCAACCGCATTTTTGAACAGGCACGAGCGCGAGGGGGCCCCCGAGCCTCATTAAGTCGCGCACGCGACCGAAAATGTGCCTGGACCGCGAGGCGAATGGATATAAATACGCCTGCGTAATTGGACCGTCGCATCCGAGTGAATTCTGCTGGTCCGCGTGCGCGCGATATTTATCAGGAACCCGTTCTGTAATTTAAAAGTCCTCTTTAACGCCGATTACGCGGCTAACGCCATCACCGGTACTCGATATCGACCTGGACGCTCATTCCTGTCCAAGTTGGTACGAATACTTAAAATTCCATTCGAAAATGCGTTCCACATATTTTTAAAAAACACACCGAGTACACAATATCGTGCGCTCGGGAGGAAAAAATAACACACGATTATTTGTCAAAACTCGCGAATTATTAATGGATTATTATTACATCTGGGATGATATTTTTTACAATTCTTTACAGTGTTTTAAGATACTTGTTAGCATTTGTATCGTTGAATTGCTTGTCAATTTAATTTGTGATATTACGTACTTCAGCTTCAATTTGGAACTCTGTTACAAAACGATAAATAATTGACGCGCAATTTGCTGGAAATTGTAAGATTTGCACAGGAAATATTATCAGATACCATTCGCTTTGACCAAATATGGCTTTCCTCACTTATTTGTGTTGAACATTTCCCGGTTGATTTTCACTTACTCTATTAGATTATTATTATTCAACGCATCATTTATTATTCAGTTTCCTTTCATAAATCTTCTTAGTCAAAAGACCGTAGAATACAGAAAATAATTCCACAGTTAGACGTATCTATTATAGCGTAACAAAAATGTAATAATAATATAGAGCGTAGATAGACATAATAGGCAAGATATGCAAGTGAGAATAGTACGTGCAATTAAGAATAGAATAAGAGAAAGTCTTTGTGGGTAAGCCGTAAGAAGATTGTGTAAGAGTGTGCAACAAGCCCAAACCGTCAATATGTAACCGCAATCAGTTATCCTAACAGTCTTTAAAAAAATAGCACCGCGTTCAGAGAGTTATAGAAAACCTTAAATTCTCTAATGATGTAAGTATTACAGAATATTATTCCGTAGTCTTTTAAGGAACTAAAATGAAGTAAACTCGTTATAAAAGAGGATTAATACTAATATATTTTAATAAGAATAATCCAAATTTGCATATATATAATAACATAAAGAAAATTGTTCGATTTGTGATAGAGATTTATAATTGAGTGGTTCCAGTAGAATACCCATCGTTAGCTTCAGAGGGTTAAATAGTTCATTTTGATGATGGGAGCTAAAGAATATCAAATATCTTTTTCAGATATCAGTAAATCTATCTCGCCAATACGTCGCCGTATCTCATGACAGGCGATACCGGTGCTCGGCTTCGATTAATTTAATTAAAAGCGTCGAAGATTATATGCGTGCTAATGTGCGAGTATCGATATAAACGGTAATTACGGTTCATCGGAGGAAAATACCTGCGACACGATCTCCCCGGCATCGTTTAATCGCTTTCGATGACCTCTGCTTGTTAGAGGTCACATTTCAGAGATGCCTACAGCGGAAACCGATTATGTGATTTCAACGGCGGTACGACGTGCGTTTAGTCGTACGTGTGATACAACTTGCTGTCTGTAACGTCCATATATGACCATTCGTGCCAATCCTAGACATCCTCGGTAATCCTAATAGCGAATATATATTTGCCCTCAACTCTTCCGATTTGCGTCGGTCCGAAGTCGATGAGACAGACGAGAGATGCGGTGACGGGATCGAGGTTTCCGACATCGCGCCAAAGTGCCGGTCTTCTCGCGGTCGCGACATTTAAGGGTCATAAAGTATTCGCCATGAGTACACTTGGGGCACACTGCACGATGCTCGCCGTGACTTTTTATATTGCATATCGACAGTCCATAAAGGTTGGTCGCGAACGAACGCGAAAAGATGCACGGTCCAGCTGATTCTCTGCACGCGGCCGCTCTTCTGCCGCCTCCTTCTTTTTCACCGGCGTCATCACCCGTTCCCTTTCCCACCTTTCGTCCGTTGTCCATTATCCGAGGCCGTCGTCGCTCGGCGGACGGGAACCCCGCGACGCGATCCGCGCGGTCTCAGGCCATCGGTGGATCCGGGCAGCACTCTCTACCGGCCACTTTCAGATATGATCGTCGTAAAGTAAATTGCCGGCGCGCAAGGGCCGCGTGGGAGTAAATTACGAGAATAAATAAGGCGTAAACGACCGCGGAGGGAACTTTGAACCTCCTTAGGTCTAGGAACCCCGAGTGTGGGCGCCGGTCAGCTTTTAGATCCAGCATAGATGCCGTCTCAAATGTGGCGGAGTCATATTGAAAAGCGATCCACCGATGTGAATGTAATGACGCAGGAATGCACCGGCCAAAGGCCGCAAACTAAGCATTTTCGTTCTACGCTCATTCTTTATGGTTTTGTTTATGCCTATGTTAATACATATTAATTGAAATTAATTGAAATTAATTTATTTTTACCAAAAATAATATACATCACAATAACAATTTATGATTCTGCTATTAATTAAAATTAGTTAGTTAAGTTTAGTAGAAAGAATAATTTTGTTGGAATATGTAAAAATTTAATTAGATATAAATCTGAAATTAATTTGGATCATTAAAATAATTATGTAAGACTGCATTAACTTCTAACAATCAATTTGGACGTTCTATGTAATTATTTTGATGGTCTAACAAAATTATTTCCAGATCTATTAATTAGCTGCAGATTTATTAAATTTTTAGCTGCTTTAACAAAATCGTATTTTTCATGTAAAAAATTCCGGAAAAAGAGAGAAGCAAAAAAACAGTTTAGAGAGATAAAAAGGTCTTCGGATAAAAATAAAACCTGTAACAGAAGGATTCCGTGTAAACCTGCGATCGACCGCCCACGTCTAATTGACACCTAATCTAACGGTTTAGAGAGATTTTTCCTTTTTTCTAGTAGAATGATACTTCAAGAAGAGAAAGAAAGTAAAATCACGCCTCATAAGGACGCTTTCTACGTAAATATCATAAAATTAAAACCTTATATCGTTGCATTATCGAATTGTAAGACCAAGCTGCCTGATAAACAATAGCTGGAACAACGGCAAAGCTACTTCAAACGTCAGTACTTGCACTATCGCTTCCCAGTGCGATTTTCCAGCCTTATCTATCCGAAAGAAACGCGAGATGCGAGCGAGTCAGCCTTGCCATTTAATTCGACGATCGGCGATATGGCTCCGTGATCGTTAACGCCGATAACTCGCACGGCCCCTAGATCTGAACGGCCGGACCTGCCGGTATCGATAAAACCGCAATGATCCGGCGGTGATACTTGGGCATAATCTGAACAATCCGCGGCGGATGAGAGAACCGGCGATGAGGGAACGTCTCTCTGGGGAGTAGGAATCGGCATCGCGTGGAGACGAGCTGAGAACGAGCGCGAGTGGAAGAAAGATAGGCGTAAAGGAAAGAGAAGGAAAGGGAGAGATAAGGAGTAGGGTGTTCAGACGAGTCGTCCGCCAAGGTGTCGGCAAACAGGACTGTTCGACGAGTGGTTCGACTCCGGTGGTCCACGACGGTAATGCCTTAGTTTCCATGCAAACTGGCCGTACGCCTCCATACCTTACGCATAACCGGATATTAACATGGGAAGTGGCCGACGCGGACTCTCCAGGCCCCTGTCGTTGTCCTCTTCCCTGCACCCGCCCTTTTCTTCTCTTCGCCGCGCGAACCCCTTTTCCTGTCTCGCCGACGAAGGTGGGATCGAGATCAAGATCGTGATCTCGATCGAGTCTACGAAACATGTCTCCAGCATCGCTTCGATAGTTAAAGATCAGCTATTCAGATCTATTCCAAAGATATAGACTTATTCTTTCGATCGTGTAGATTACGCTGGCTTATTCTTTCGATCGTGCGCACGATTTGACTGTTGCGTTTTCTAAAATATAATACATCGAGACGGTGATCTACGCCCGATGCGATCAGTGACGAATGGTTTCTCAGACTGTTGTGGCCGAACTAGATAATGACGTTACAAACTCGATATACTGAAGAAAATGCTAAATGGAGCATGGGTGTGGATCTCGCTTGCGGTTAAAGTTTATGATATTCTCACGCTCTGAATCTTCAGGGAATTTCAATGCGATGCTACTCATTTCGTGCACGCATAGTAAACTGTAAAGAGATCTAACGCGTGCTTGTACTAACGGTAATATATTTTAAATTCCATAATGATTCAATCCTGGTTGATGCAATTGGTGGTTGAGTTCAATAACCATTATATACATGGTATATTGTGGCATAGTCATCTATATTGCATCATTAGAATTAAAGATATCGTAAAACACATAAATTGCCAATAGATTTGATGTTTCTCATAAAAGAATCCTCACCACACTCGGTGAATCTCTGACGATCTTTGGCATTTCTATGATCGAGTCTAATCCTTTGATTAGTTCACCAACGATCATATCTCGTTATATGCAAGAGCGACTGATACCGATTGCACGAGAATCCAGGCGAACGTGAATGCAATTGATTGACACTTGGGATCTACGAGATCACGCGGACGTGAGAACGTGATGTCGAGCATTAAGACGGACGCTTCAAAGTGAGATTCGACGCGGTAATCCAGAGTGATGCAACTCGCAGGTAAAAAGAACGTCTCGGGGAAAAGCCGGAATCTATTTGATGCAGACATGTGGCTGATGCTCCTAATACGGAACGGCACATCCGCGCGTCAATTCTTTGGCAAATTACCGACGCATTCGATACGGATTCGATCGAGGCTTATCATCGGAATCAATTTGTTTCGCGAGCGTATCCATCTCTCCGATCTCGATCTAGATCCCCGCACGCTCGCGCTTGCTCGGTTTCCCTCCTCCGTGGTCCATTCCGACGTACGTGTAAGAAGAAGCGGACAGGTGAGGCAACCAACGGATTCCCTGGATCATATGTCAGAGACAAACGACGCTCACGTAACAAGATGGCGTCACGGTTCTCGGGGAATCGCTGTACTTAGCGCTGATTACTCCCCGAACGCCTCAACGGCGGTCGCTTTCGTTCTCCATTCAGATGATGTACCTACCTGCGAAGCTCATCGATCCCGTACCTTTGACGAATACAGACATCAATAGCGAACAACATGCTTCTAATATTGTTTTCCTTTCGATTTTTATGAAGAGATGTGAAGAAATGAAAAAAAAAAAATAGAATTGTATCTGTTAAAGAAAAATCATAATTGTTTTGATATCGAAAGATGATGTATATAAAAGAAACATTAAATTATACAAAAGATTTTGGTAGATATTAAATTTCAAAAATAATAATGTAGCGAAAAATTCATGTGACATTTTTAAATTCTCTCTTTGCGATAAGAGTAAGAATTAAAATAAAATAAATTAATAGGCGTTTTTTTTTTTCATAATCTTATGATTTGATGAATTATTTTATGATTTTATGAACTTAATCGAAAAAATACGATATTAGAAGCATGTCATTTTATAAATTTTATTTAAATATTATTTAAATTTTATCTTATATTAAAGATCATATTATGCTACTCTTTCAGTAAAGATGGACAAAATGCACAAAATGTTTTTCAATTTGATTCTGTTAACAGAGAATGAAAAATGCGGAAACGAAAGCAAAGTTTCACTTACCGTTGATGCAGAAAAATCTCAAGGAAGATATATCGCAACGAGCTGGATCACGAGGGATTTAAATGGCAAACAGTGTCAGAAGGCGGCAAAGAGGAAACGGATAATGGTAATTGTTAAAGTAATTACGCCAACTTTATTTATGATCGTAATACTTTGTTCCTAACGTCTCGCGAAGGATCGCGTGCTTCGCGGCAGAATGTAACGTGGCGTAATAAAAACCGTCGTGCTCTCTGTGCAATTAAGCGGGCATACAAACCTTTCGGTCACGCCATTTCTTTAGCGATCAATCTTGCCGCAACTCATCGATAAGTTTATCTTCGAAAGAAAACACTTCTTTACGGCTATACGACTATACGAGTATCAGCGATCGATTCGTCCAACGCACTTCCGGGAACACTTATTTTCTCACGAGTGAGATCGAGCTTTTCAAGTAACAGAGGGGGTTTTCGTAACAGGCGCAATCGCGTGTTGAGAGGTAACTTTCTTACAGGCCGCGGATAGATCGTTCGAGCCCTCTTTGCGAATTGACTGTACGTTGAGGTCAGCGTATAATGTCATTCGGGGGATGGTCGATCACGTAGCAGAGAGAAATGCCTTGGTGGAACGAGCGAACGTTCTCGTTTTCCTGGCCGACATTTCTCGCCTTTTACTAAGTGTCCAATTTCGCGGATTTAGAACGGACGCCGTTGATCTTACGTTGGTATCGATAAATCGCATACATTCGCATCGCCAAGCTCGGTGTGATCTCGATCATGAATTCTCTCGCGCGTTCCCGCCTTCCATTTCAAGCCTTTCATTTTCCATCCATCTACAGTATTAAATATGCCAGTACAAACCGCAATTTTTTTAATTTTCTTAATTCTAGGATGTTATCGATATTAAGTAATACAGTATTGCTATTGTTAGGTAAATTTTACATATACGAGGAAATAGGTTATTTTTACAATTAATATAACACAAGTGTTTCATGTTTTAATTATATTATATATATAATATAAATATTTATATAATCTAAACTGTATAAATACAAATAATATAATTATTAGCTTTAAAGGAAAAAAATAAGCAGTCTATCGAATTCAGTTTTGAAATAATGTGGAGTATTAGTCTAATTTTGTGTATGTATGTGTGTGTGTTTTTGTCTGCTTATAACACTTACCTAAGTAAAATATTTTTGTATTATTGGCCGGCGATAAATCGAGAACGGGGATATAGAATCGCGTTGCAATGAATTTTTATATGGAGAAGATGATTATTACGATAATCTCTGATCTACGGACTTATCTATCGTGAGAGGGTACGAGGCCGGGGCAGGACGATGCGAGACACACGCCGTTCTGTCGTCTCTCATAGACCTATAACGGGCTCTTTCTTTTCACCTCACGCGCGCAGTTGCGACAGTTATTAGTCAAGATTAGCTCTCCCGTACGCGCAGGAGAGCGGCGGTCCTCATGGCGCGCCTGTATTTTGACAGGGCTCATCTCGAAATTAATCGACACTCGTTTCGTGGCACTGGGATTACGATTTATCTGCATTATCCTCGTACAACCATCGGGACAAAGATCCCGAGCCATTCTCTCTCTCTCTCTTCTTATCCCTTGGTTCCCACCGCACTCATACCCTGTTTCTCTCTTCCAAGAATTAAGATTTCTGCGCCGTGAAATCTTGCCTGGTTTCACCGTTGCAGCATACGACGCGAGGGCATTGTGTGTGCACTGTGCGGTACCACCTAGGAGCGAGAAACTCGTGAGTACACGCATCGTAGACCACCGTTGTGTGATTAGGTGCGCCCGTGTCGTTCGTTCGACGTGACACGTGTTCGACGTTCCGTTCCTCGAGAATGGACCGCGGCTGATCGACGCGAAGGCTGATTGTGCGAACGAGGGAACGAAGTGGCCGCTGTACAAGTCGAGGTACAAGCCTGCAAATGCAATCTAACGTCTGACCTTCGTAAAAGAGACATCACTATTATATATGAAAAGTTTCTCTGAAATTATATATCATTAAGATATATACAAACTGATGTTTTTCAAGGCATACATACTTTGATGATAATTCAAAATTCATATTTTCTTGGCAGAAATTTAAATATGTCGTTCTTTTGCATAATTTCTTAATTTCTTCTAATAGTATCTGATCTTCTTGATACTTTACAAATTTACTTATATCTATAATTATTTAACTTTTCGCCAGCAACATTAAATTAACGTTTCTCAGAAATAGAGATCTTCGAGGAAGAGCAAATTTTTTTATTGTTTCAGATTATATAAAAATTTGAAAAAAATTCCGATATACTTATGAATGTTTTACTATTATAGAAAAATTTTACCTATTTTTTACAGATTTAATTTTACCAAAAAAAAAAATATTCACAATAAAAAAAATATTGATGGTGCCTTTAAAAATTCCATGTATCGATGGAGAGTTAATTGTGAATCAACGTGTTATAGAGATATATTTCAATAAAAAGATTAATTTTCAATGCCTTAAAATTATTTTCAGAGTATATCCGTTATACATCGCATTCTTATCGAATTCATGAAAGACCGTTACGGCATGCTGTGTGAAATCGCGCGCGTGCAGAAGCGACGGGAGACATTTGACGTTGAAATTCGATAACGATTACGCGGCGCGTAAGGTTGACAGGCGCAGCCAAGTAGCCAAGTTGCCGCCGGGTAATGCATCGCCGTGTTACCGCCGACCACAACGACCAGGAACGTATAGTAGTGAAGAGACATAGCGGATACGTAGACGATGCGTATAACGGGTAACATGATTAGCGGCTGGTTCCCTCGGTGCGGCGTACGCGAGAAACGCGGACCACCCCCGTAGAGGCGCGTAATACTCAGGCTCTACCCGCTTATACATATCGGCGCTGAGGATTCATAAGGTAGACTACCTTACGGCTGGGGTGTCGCACTTCCGTCGTATCTCATCGTTGTATCGTTTCTCGCGCCTCTCTGGTCGGACGACAAGAAGCGACGCTGGAAGTAGACGAAACGCTGTTCCGATGTTTAACTCGTGGCGCAAAACTCGCTGCTCTCTCTTCCCCCACATCCTCCGTCGACATACCATGCCGGGAGAAACTATTGTGTTAACGACTACAAAAAAACAACGTAGTTGTTTTGTTCCTTGTAGAACGACTTGTCGTAAAATACATCTTCCTAGGAATCTCCCTCTCGTAAGAATTCATATCCGACACATAATATCCGCTGGTCTTATCTCCATCTAATACTGTTCTTTGCAAGAAAATATTAGTAGAAGATTTTGCGCTGCAGATTTTTTTATTTTATTAATCTTAATTGTAATATTAAGATCAATCGTATATATTACCTATTGTAATTTTTTAACGTAATTACTCGCGTGAAGTATTTCTGACATCTCAACGTTATATATTTCAATTTTCGTTGTTCTCTTTGATAATTTACAATTAAATAAAAATTCTATATACATCTTTTAGACACAGATAAATAAAAAAAAATTTTTAATTGTAAAATAATTTGCACTAAATATAATAATGTGTACAAATACACGAAAAAGAAAATCTCGTTGCATTATAATTGGAAATCTGGTAAATTTATGATCAGAAAGATATAAATCAGACATTTATAATTAAATCCATTAAATATTTTAATCGAGGTAACCAGAAATTCAACTACAATATTCAGAATCCTAATTGATATGATTATCTGTTTTGTTTGTATTTGCTGATACAACCAAAATATTTTTCTTTTTAGTATTCGTATGTTTAGTGAACGTATAAGACCGAGACACTCCTGAATACTCTACGTGAGCAGAGTTAGTAGCCATACTCTTTTAAGAATACATGTCTTTTTTTCAAATTATAAGACTTCTGTGGTCATTAATTAAAATTAATTAAAATTTATTATTTGTAAAATTACATTAATAAGAATTGTCAGTAAAAATTATATTCTGAAAGAAATTTTATTAAATTCATATATTTAATGTATAAAAAAGTTAATCTCCACCTTCCACCCCAAATCATCTTTTTTTAATACATTTTTTTAAAATTTATGTACATCTGTATCCTTTTCTTGTGATTTAGATGATAATCGTAGATGTGAGTAATGAAGGGTTAAACGTAGAAATAATTGCAATACATACATCTTTGCGCGCTATATACAATACTTCTTAAAATCATTTTGATACGTACTCATGTCATCTTTTCGCGATAGTTGATGTTCAGAACAACTCGAGTGTACGGACTTTCTCGTACGTTAATTTATCTTAAGTCGATTGTCTCCCTCAGCTTATAAAGATGGTAAAAAAGTATCCGTATTCATGGATACAACGCATCGCATCTGAGAGGTCCTTAAGTTTATCGCGGAAGCGCTACGTCATTTGTCTCGAAAAAAAAAAAAAAGATTCGCATTTACCTCGCGTGGCGTGATATATCAACGTTTGGATAAGTGTGTCGCTTTTGGTGTGTCGACCTCGCGGATTAATCGAAGGATGAATAAGCTACTAGATACCTACGGGACGACTCGAAAGTGAGATCTCAAACGCGACACAATGGAGCTCTCTCGCGCTTCTCGGCTGGTCGGTCGGCCTGTATATCCCGCGGCTGACCTGTTGCAAATGTGAATTAATGAGGCACATACGTCTTAGCGGGACATTACGGGTTGATCTAAACTCGATAAAGGCGAGACCATATCTTCTCCATGCGCGCAGTCCACAATGCAACGGACGTATCTACGAACGCGCGGCGCGCGGCATTAATTTATAACGCCCGCAAATGCAAGGACTCGTTATACTTTCGTCCGTAATATTCTTAGCCTTCCCAACCGATGCTTATCGGAGAATGTAATAGATCCTTCGTGTATTCCCCTCCGTGTGCCAGACTGTGATAAAGGCGAACTGAAGATTTATGGTCTTTCTTGGTCATTAGTCGGCGGGCTATTAAAATTGCATAAGGATTGCGAGAAGGAGGGATACATTAAAATATATTAAATATCGAAATGTAAGTGACACAAGTTGCTTGATGTTTTAAGAACGAGATGTGCCGCCGTGTGATTTGTGTCCGCCGTCCTCAAAGTGTTAACGATCCCGGCATACCGGCATACTTTCGAGACTGGTTAAGAGAGATTCCAACTGATATTTTTTAGACAGCCGACGTAGATCCGATATCATCGGAGGGCTCGGTGCTTACCACTCCTGTACGTCATTTGTCTCGGGCTCTTTTACGCCCCCAGTCTCTCATACCGCTCCACGTACCGGGTGAATCTTCCCCATAAATCTATTAGATAGATCATAAAAAATCAAAGTAGAAAATTATCGATGACGCACCTACTATCTTGTTTCATTTATTCATATATGGAAAGAACGACGATTTTGCTGAATTCAACAAAATTATTTTCAGAATAATTAAAATAATTACGTAAGAATTTTAAGCATGATGAGCATTAATAATAAGCAAGAGTTTTGAGATATTCTAGCAACCAGTTTGAGCGTCCTTATAATTATTTCGATGACTCAACAAAATTATTTCCCACATCTAGCTATTTGTTAAATATTACAAAACCGTTCTCGTGTAGAAAGAGTTGGTTCATGTCATTTACATCGCGATTTGCACGCAATTTTTTTTACTTTGAGTGATATTTGATACTTTTTAAAACAAATATTCAAGCATCTTTAATTCAATCACCGAATTCACGAATGGCATATTGCATTGCCAGATCAGCTATTTTTTCGCCGACGCTCCGGCTACCTCTTGGCCTTCGAGTAGTGGGAGTACGCAACGACGCCGTAAAGTACGTCCCTTCGGCGGGGGCGACATACAGTGGCCGCTTTCAATGCCAGGCCTGGTATATTGGCGACGATGCGTTGAGTCAAGGAGCCACGGTGGAAATCCTCGGGACACCGGGTAGCCTCGGTTGGGAGTAGGATTACAGACCGTACCCGTGGCCAAGACCACCCACGGGTTGAATCGATCAGCAACTGATATACCCGAAGACGCGGAGCGAGCGAGAGGGAGAGAGGTAAACGGACAAAGGTGGGACGGAAATGAGGAGGAAAAGGGAAAGAGAGAAAGAGAGAACTTACAGGTGTACCAGGGCTGCTTATACGCCTGTGGGACGTGCTTCAATTCGCGATAACGGCCACGGCGCGAGCTTATGTAGGACCTATCGGGGCGCGGGAGCTTTTGAGAGCCGATCTTATCGCGGCAGAGACTTACGACTAGCGTGCGAACTCCACGGCGGTTCCGACCGCGTCCGACCGAGGAACAAATCACGCGATCGGTCGTTGGTGCAGAGATCGCACGAGTATACCTTGGACTGCCGAATTTTTTAGCATGCGAAAATTTTTTGTCATCCGTCGTTCGTTCGTTTGTTCCCGTAAAACCACATCTCTGAACGCACATCTCTGCGTTGCAGGAGGACAACAATATTGTTCATTTTTGCGATAAGATAATAATAAAACTTGATCCTACAATGTGCTCTTTTCTTGCCTGTTTCTTGCATTTTATCACTTTTTATCTCTTGACATTATAAAAGTAATTTTTTCTTTTTTCTTTTTAAATTCTTACTGGAAATTCCATATTTTCCGTGCGAAGTCTTACAAAGTCTCAATGTAACAAGGATTCTATATCGCAATGATTATTTCCTTCTATAAGCGAATGTAATTTTATCACTGTCTTGACTAACGATTAATTGTTAACATTCTTTTTAACGTTTGTAATACATCTTATATAATTTTTTATCGTACTGATGATGGTCAGGAAGTGATCGAAATGTTTACGTATCATATTAAAACTTTTTTTTTAATGTATGACTTTTGCTAAAAACATCAATTGTAGCTGTATGCTCCTTATTATTTGTAATTTGTATTGTTTAAGTCACCTCTAAAAAGTCTTCAAATTTTTATCTCTTACCTTTTTACCTCTATCCTGTTTCTTCGTTTTCTGTCTCACTGAGGTGTAAAAATTGACGAATCTTTTAAGAGACAAGAAATGCGATTGTTGATAAAACGGTCGCAAAAAGGGAAAAAAGCAAGAGGTAAAAAGCAAGAAACAGGAGGAAGCAAAGAGGATATTGTAGATTAGGCTTAAACATCATCAAGAGGAGGCATTCATGCATTCTTCATTTAGCTCGCTTAACCATTAAACAAAAGACCCATGATGACATATAATAATAAAAGGAAATCATGAATAAAGGGAACTTTCTTATTAAAGAGCACCGTTGAATCGCGAATTATCGCGAGGTCGCGAATTCCGCACCGGTAATGCGACGAGAGAAGGAGGCGATGGGCGAATCGTCGTCACCGCTATCGTCTCGGGGCACTGATACTCACGAGGCCTGACGATATCATAAATTCCGGCAATTATGTCTAATTAATAAGTATCCGGTTAACCGGAGGGGGCTACGCATGTTCGATCACAGGCGCGAGCAAGCGGGAGCACGAATTTAATGCCGGCCGCGGGAAATTTAGATGAAGGGGAATCCTTAGTCCATTGGTTCAATGCGCGCACCGTAAAGCACGTTCTTTATTAATGTAGCGGCGAAACGCGCCGATTCGACTGGCACTTTCATTACCGTCCTTCTAATTGCCCGCCATTTAGATGAACGTATATAAACGCCGTAATACACGAAGGTTTGTCGTTTGCTCGCCCGCGATCTCGCGTCACCGCACTCGGAACATCCGGCTGCGGGACCACGAGAATCTCAACAGAAGAAAATAAACTCGAGCATTTAAATGGACCTGGCACCTCTGGATAATCTGGAACGTTAAAACGAACGTCTCTGCTAGAGTTTTTCATATCCTATTCGGAAACGTTTAAATCAATTTAATATGCAGTTTATTAATACAAAAATGTGTGTGGGATGTAATAAATAGGTCACATATGTAAATATTATTAATAGTAGTAGTTGTAATAGTAAATCTGTCAAGTGAATAGCAGTAGAATATAAATTCCTTGTAATTAGTCCGAAATACATACATATGGCAGATTAATAAAATTATCTAAATGACGTTCAAACTCTTATTAAAAAAATTTTATCAAGTTAATTTTAATTTATTTATTTATTTAAGTAATTTTATTGCACTATTTCTATACATATATATTTTTTTATATATATATTTCTTCACAAATTCAAAATTGTATACTAAATAGATCAACGGTTCCTAAACGGTGTTGCATTTGTTACGAGTTATATGGTCAACAAATGTTTAATTTGTGAAAAAAAACCGTCTTCGTTAATTAGGCAAAATGGCTGTACTATTCGTTTCCAAAAATTAGCGTTACTTAATATTAGCAATTCCGAATAAAACTACGAAATTTCGAATAGAATGCGCAGAAATGTGTCCGGCTTGCCTTTTAGCACGATTAACACCATCCCAGGCGGTGACATTGTACACCCTTCGTTGGGACAAACATACCAGTTTCCACGGAATCGTTGAAATTACCATCAATTCTCCTTTTTAACGTCCGAAATCCACGTACAGTCATGTCGCGGTCGGTTATTCCTCCCCGCCGACTTCTCGAGTGGCGAAGAAGCATTGGGTCTCCTTCAAGAGCGGCTCATTGAAATTCAAATGTCAATCTGGAGGAGGTACGAACACATATTGCCGAACGGAACGGTAGTGAATGCGGAGTGCTTCTCTCGCGATGTCGAAAACGGTCGTCGGATCGCGCCCATGTTTGCTCTGAAATTCTGTTCGGTGGACGAGGATCTCAAGCTCCAAGGTTGTAGCTCCTCTTATCCGTCGGTGTTGTTTTATAGTCATGTTGGACAGGCAAATATGTTCTGGGGCAGATCTCTTCTTGTCACGTTCGCGGCTGGTCACCTCCGTGACTGGCACTGACGTGTCGCCGTCGAATGTACAACATGACCAAAGGCTATAAAAATATGTCTACTCAATGAAGAAGCAAAGATAAGTGCTCATTAAGCATCAATAGAGGTTTGAAGTAGAAAAGATTAGCCATCTCCGATTAGAAAGAATTTAAGAATTGAAGGGAAATGGTAAATATATAGTCGAGAAGTACAACGTGTTTGCCCAATGGAGAGGAATCTCTTCACGATCAATGACGTAGAAGAGAGAAACCGATTAGCTAATTTAAAATTTCAATATTCGTCTTTAAGTCCTCATCACATCGTGTAGAAAACTGAGCATACAATAAGAAATGAAGCTCATCGTAAATGCGCATGTATCATTATAATTTACGCACCTAATTAAAGTCTTGTTAACGAGTAGGACAGAATCCAGAAAAATAGCATGGAAGAAAAATGTTTTCGTCGCCACGACCGCCGCCTTTTGAAGACTTACGCGCGTAATTAAAATTCTTCATGAGAAGATAAATGAAATTCTTATCGGGAAGGGGTTAAAACACGACCGCCGCCGGATAATAACGCGTGGCTTTATCGCTATCGGCCGTAAGCGCCGTTTCCGACCGCAAAGGCGGTAAGACAGTTAACCCGTGAAATATTCGACGTGCGACGCGACGCGGATTTTGATTTACACGCGCGTTAATTCCCGAGGACGAGAGGGAAGCTACTGTGAGGGGAAAGTATTATACCCGCGGCCGCGACAAGTTATCGTCTAAAGAAAAAGGAATCTGAAATGATACATACCAGGCAGAGTCGCTGGGTGGTTGCATTACGATCGGATGAAGGTCGCGATGGATTTACAATCCGCGAAATTCTTCGCCTGTAATATCTTTTAAAGGGTGATTTCGTTTGTCCAAATAAATAGTTCGGTAAATCAGTGGCATATAAGTATGTAAACTACATCTCTTTCTTTTATTTTTCAGTGACACGAAATAACTTATACTTTAACTAATTTTAGACTGGATTGTTTCACCTTTCGATAAACTTCAATTAATTCTCTTACTCTCTTTCCTTTTACTCTTCTGTTTATTTATTAGATAAATTATCACATATTATTATTTTTATCCGAAGATGGGACAACCGGCTCAGAGTATTTTTCAGTAAGAGACACGAATGACAGTGAATCATTTAATTTTTGTTTAACAATGGCAGACAATAAGTATAATAATTTACTGAGTCATTTAGAAGCCTGTATGTTACGGTTGAACTAGTATACACTTTTTGCACTTAAAGTGAAATAGGTTTATTTTAGCAAGAGCAAGAAGGAAAGTTCTAGTGCAGTCCAGTGCAGCAATAAAAAACAAATCTTATGTCTCTTGCTGGGAAACACCCTTAATCGGTTTCTTACAGCTTAATGAATGAAAATTATATTACTTTACATATTCTGTAACGTACTCTAGTATAACTGGATAGTAATCATCCGTTGCTCTTACGTGAGTACGAGACTTGAATGAAATTCTGACTGGAGGCCAGCAGACATCAGCTACCATTTTCCTACGGCTTTGGTACCCATTATGGGACACCGGGCCCTATTTCTGCGCGCGTCTATAAATCCGGCGTCGTCGGGGGTGGGGGGGGGGGGACAGGACATTCTCTTGCACACGCGAATGATAAACCGTCCGGCGTAATATTTCAAAATGGCGCAGCTACGTACTCGGTAGATGGCACAGCTCGATATTATTTAGCGTCCTGGGGTCGCACCCACTTAACCCCATCCCGCGGACGAGCGAGCGCGCAAAAAGGGCGCCCACAAAGACAGAGAATAAGTTACCTTAGTCCGCGCGAAAGGACGCGGAATGGCATTCCCGCCGTGCGCACGAAGCCTTAACGGCAGCGCATCGGTCGCACCGCGGAAAGTCCTTATCGTGTCCGGAGACCCTGGACCGCCTTATTAATGGTCACAGGTGAGAATCTGTCGCTGTGACTTTTCGAAATTGTATTATAATCGAGCGCACCCCTCTTGTGCTCGAAACAGTTAGGACATTCATTAAATAAGACCTAGTGAGAAATGATAATGGATGTCGATTTGACGTCGAAATCATCAAATTGACGTCGATTCGACATCGATTCCATTGTCATTTCTCACTGGGGAATAAGGACCCTTGATTGATTAAAACATCAAAATAAAAAATCAAATGATTCCTACATGCCCTTTTTTTATTTTGCTATTTTATATTTATTATTGCTATAGAATTATTGCTACAGAAGTTATTATTCTATTGGTATAAATAAATATAATACATAGATACAAAAATCTTAAAGTCAATATTATTCAATTAATTTTAATTAAGGTATTTAAATTATTTAAATCAAATATTGTGGATAGTTTTTGACTTTCTTCGATTTTAAAAAGAAACGCCGAAATGTTAAATACGCAATTTTTAACATACGCATTGATTGCCTAGAAGATATAGTGACGGCAATCTGTCTATACTTTATATCGAACGGCAGGTAAAACTGATCGAAGGAAAGTGGCATTAACATTTTTTAGTAAAAAGGTGTATTCTTAATTATAGGAAATTATGAAAAATGACAACGAGAAAGGCGATGCATTAATTCTTTAATGTCCCACGCACTAATCACATTTTTTCTCAAAGACGGAGAAGTCCTTCTTTTTCACGCCTCGCACGTGCGCGGATTTCGACAGATAAAAAAGTTCTTGGTCGTCATAGAGGTTCCTTATGGTCGTGGATACGACCATTTTATTAATGACTGTGCGTACGTGCGTCTCCTCGACTTGCGCCTACGCAATAACTTTCGATCGAGAAACTTTAGATGATACGATCGAGCACATCGTTAAATATATTATTTTTTCTGTCTCTCTCTCTCTCCTTAGCAATGCTAAAAAAATTCACGCAAGATAGATAAACTCCGAGTCATTGATGACTCTTCGCGCTTCGTGTAATCGATCATGAATTTTATAGAGCCTTTCGAAACTTCCGCATAATTAGGATGAGTTTATTTTTACTTGTTAATCAACGTTGAAAGTAATAATTAAATACATATAATAATATATTAATGATAATATAATTAATTATAGCTTGAGAAGAAATGTCCACGTGTGTTTGAATAGATTATTTCAGATTTAAGCTTCAAATTAAGTTTAAAATTTTTTAGATTCAAATCCATAGATTCAAACGAATATCGGAAAACATTAATTAATAAGGAATGTAGATAATACAGAATATTTTTAATGAAGATGGTAATAAATAAAAATTAACACGAATTTTATTCAACATAGAACGCTGTTAATCAGGCAATTAAAAAAAATATCTTATATACAATATGTGTATATCGTGTTAAGTAAATTAAATGTACTAAGTAGAGAATTATACGAACGAGTTTAGATGGTTATCACTGTGAAACGTTTCTATATAAATATTCTATATTTATTAAAAAAGAAATTGAAAACATTAAATGCGAATTCACAGGGTTAGATGTTTAAACTTAAACTATTAGATTTACATTTAAATGTATATTATTATTATAACACAGCTGCTACATATCAAAGCTGCCTTAATTATATTCGAATAAAAGTCTTTTTTTACTACAGATTAATTTAATTGACAGAATTGCTAATATTACGTTGAATGATAGTGCGTATTCAAAATATTAAAAATATATATATGTATTAATATTTTCATTATTTTCATCCATTGTATCGCGACATATAAATAAAATTCTATAAATTATTGTTATTCGATGATCTCATGATTGTCACTCACGAAAAATGTTCGATCGCGTTGAATAATCATTAAAACGTTCGGCGTTTCTGACTAAAATTTAATAAAGCGTCTTGTTTCCAAACATCGGTCAATGCATATTCAAAGTTTCGCATACACACGCAATCGGGTGACTTTAGGTGCGATATATACGCCTTGGAGCTATTTTATGCCGAGGTATGCAAATGTCGTCAATAAAATCTGGCGGAACACGAATATCGCTATCATAACAGCCGTTAATTCTTCTCCCAAAAATCACGAGTTACAGAATCACATTTTGAGCGATGAATAATAGATTTATCATTTTTTGAAATCAGTTGACTAGTCTTTATTAATTGCACTTGAACGTTACCATCATGCTTGACTGTATTATAATTATTCCCGGTTCAAAGTTTCTTATATCCGCGTCGCTTCGGCATGGCCGATCGATCGAGAAAGACCAATGATAATTTTATGCGAAATTACAACGCATCTCCTATCTCAATTTTTAAACACCTACACATCTGTCGCAAACTTCCTTTACATAGAACAACGAGTATAAGATCTTCATGCGCTATTTTTCTAGCTTAACTACTCTACCTATGGCATCTTACAAATGTTAGAAAGTCTGAGAGAGTTTGAAAAAGATTGAGTATCCACTTCTTAGACATTTCAGAATTTATTATTACCGTGGAAAAAGCTGCTTATATAATACAATTCCTTTATTCTATTCCTTTTTTATTATAATTCATATAAATTTGGAAGAAGCACACAAACACGTTTTAACAACTACGCATTTCTCGCATAAATTTTCGCAAGTGAAATCGACCGATTGCAATTTACTTTTTGTTGGAACTGATTAATGGCTTGACAACTCTTGTGTTTTACAAGCAAAATTTGCCAAGTATCATCATTTAAATTCATGATTCATATAAAATTTATGAAGAGAACCTAATTTCTCAAAAAATTTATAGTCACAGACTGCGGACTTAAAAACTCAATTTATCGCAAATAAAATCAACCTGAGGAATTCTTTGCGCGTGGATTAATTATAGACAAACGAGATCTCTGAATTTTATCTTATTAACAAAAATTGATTTCATAGGATAAACAATGCTCTATATAAAAATTGAACCTTTGTGATAGCATCCAGCGTTGGTATTCAATACCAAATAAATAAAAGTATCGATGCTATTACACGAACGCTATAAAAATCCAACATCTATTCTCGTAATTATCTTTCTGGATTTGATCGGCAATGCAATTTGTTGAAAGAAAAACGATATTTACATCACACCGAGGCTAGGCGACGCTTCGTCTCCGATAGTCCTGGCCACGCGGTGCGGTGGCGATCGATCGATGACCAACGACAAACCATCGGAACAACGCGTCATGCCGAATCGCTCATTAGAAGAGCAACGCCGTTGCTTGTCCCTTGGAAACGACGCATCCCTTTCTCATACACGGCGGCGATATTGGGTTTACGTCCACTCAAGGATCCTCTTATGACGATGCGTGCGCAACGTACCCAATTAGCGGGGCCGCGCAAGAGAGCGACTTCTCCCTTTCTCTCCATCACCTCGTCTACTCTTCCGCCTCCTCTACTTCCCGCGCTCTCACCGTACACTTAGGGTCAAACGCTCGTAAACGTCCAGCGAAACGCTCGAGACCGGACTCGGCTCGACTCGACTCGTCTTGACTCGGGAGAGTCGACTCGACTCCTCGACCTTACCCCTAGAGGTAGCCAGACCGGAGCAATGCCGGGACTCCTCTAGCACATATGAAAAACGTATTATGAATTTCCCGGCGACCAATCGGATAGCTTCGCTATCATGGATAGCTTCGCTCGGTGACCCCGGATTGTCAACCTTAAACACGTCCTCTTCTTCGTTGCTCTCACCTCTCTTCGTTACCTTTCCTCCTTACGCCGACTTCTCTTCTGTCTCCTCTCGCGGCCAGCTTTCTCTCTCGCTTCTTCTTCTTCTTCTTCTTCTTCTCTGTCTCTCTTTTTCATGCGTGCCTGGCCAAGCCCACAGGCCACAGGTGTAGTAAACCTCTTTACCTCACGCACTCGCGCGTAATGGCCCCTCTTACACTCGTGCCGCGCATCTGCCGACCTTAGTGTGTATCGTGCTACCTTCGCCAGCCACGACCTGCGTTTGCTTCTTCTTCTTCTTCTTCTTCTTGCCGTCCTTTAGTTTCTTCTTCTTCTTTCTTCTCGTCAGTCCTTTTGTCCTTCGACTACCTATCTACCTACCTGGCACACACGACTTGGACATTAGTGCGCAGCACACTCTATTGTCCACAAGTTAAAAATGCTCCATCGTTCATACAGATTTTTTCGCTTCTTCTTTAGAAGAATGATGCAGTCCATTTTATGTTTGCAACAATTATTAGTCCATCGCCGAAATAGTATCTATATAATTTTTCAATAAGTATATGCATAATATCTTGTCCATCTTCTTAAATATAAATATAACTATTAGTGATATCCGTTGCGGATCGGAGTGGACAATTGTCAAGGATTTCCGCAAGGATCATCAGTCGACGTCGTTGTATCCTTTAATGGCCATGATATCGTTTGATCATTAAAAGGAACGAGGCTGAATAGAAACCTACTTGGAATTTCGCGGGGCTGAATATTAAGTCGAGTCGGTCGTGTCCAGCAGGATACGAGCTTGACCGAAATAAAAACCTTTGGCGAAATTTATTATACTTTTAATGGCTGCTCGTCATAGACGTTGTATTCCATCAGACTACTGTCGTTATAAATGACTTTCGAATCGTGAAGGCTTGACTGTCATTGTTGAATATTAAAAGACGCTTGCGAATACTTCAGTCTTGGTAAATATCTAATGGATTAATCATAATTTTATCATTCAAATTATTTCCACCAATGTGATGAGAGAGAGAGGGGGAGGAGGGGGAGAGGGAAAGAGAGAGAGAGCTGACTTCTTCAGGGAAATTGTACCAAAAACAGTCGCGAGTTGTTACACGTGATGGCACTACCGGAAATCAAGGCAAGCGGTGAAGCTGATTGCCGCTGGATTCGATCAAGATTGTTCTCAGCATCCGCGAATTAATCACCATCGCAAAATACAGTTACGTAGAGGCGGTAGAGGGGAGGAAGTGAGGAAGGAGAGGAAGGACGGAGATGCGACGTAACGCGATTGTGATGCGAGTTCACGAGCGCGACGCAGAAAAATTCGAGACCGCCAAGAGGTGAATCCTATTCTTGGCTCGCAAGTGTCCACCACCATTCACGAGCGGGCCTTCTCTCCGTCAATGAACAAGCAACCGGTCCTGCTTCTCTTCCGGACTCTCTCCTTCGTCACTTCGTCCCTCTCGCTCTCTCTCCCCTTATGTCTGTCTGTCAGTCTGTTTCTCACTCCCTTCCGGTTACCCCATTTTTCTGTTTCTTATTCTCTTTCCTCCGCGTTCTCACTCTTGAACAGAAAGAAAGAGAGAGAGAGAGAGAGAGAACTTGATCAATTTATAACTAGATAAAGAACCTGGACGATCTTGTTATACAGTTTCTTCGTCGAGATTTACGTAATCCATAACAGAAGATGCGAGACGAAAAAAAAACGCTCAGCAATGAGCATATAAGCCATTATGCTATATATTCTTTCTTTATATTCGAGAGACGCCTCGTGGATATTGAACGGTTCTCAAGTCGTGAGAATAAAAAATCAGATATGCCCCTCTCTCTCTCTCTCATTCTCTTTCTTCTTCCTGAATGATCGTGCAGTGACGTGGTCGTGCTTTTTAAATGTCTGACACATATCCTCGAGACCGAATCTATTTTGACACGTCGGTAACACCTTGATTACTCGACAGGTGTAAATGGAAAGAGACAGTCCGGCAGAATTAGACTTGTCGCTCAGGTCCTCAGCAATAAAACGGCATACCGCTGAAAAGTTCACACGATGAAAGATATATCTGGCATGGCACAAGAATTACTAGAAAACAATAAGTTAAAATTTTATTGATGCATAGAGAATCGGGATGCTCCATAATGCGATAACGCGCGGTATCGAAAATAATCAAATGGCGACCTTTGATCAGCACAGAAGGACGTTTCGTACGAATAGATAGATTAATAGATAAATAGAAGGTTAATTTATAACGTCGTTGCGCGCATCGGTGACGGATAAATAACGCATCGCAAAAACATGCGCGAAGAACGTTTACGGCTCGGAAGATATACGGCGTAAAAGATTGTTATATAAAATTATTCAACGATACAAAAATAACAGCAGTATGGAAAACTTTGTACAGAGAACGTAAAACTTGGAGGATGATTTTGCGCATGGAAATAAAAACGGCTGACATTAATGTCGATCCGTGCGATGTGCCGTCATGTTAAATGCACTATTACAGTATCCTGTTATACCTAATAAAAGAGAACCGTCTTTTCGAAGCCGCGAAGAGTCGTGTCTTCAGAACGATTAGTGTCAGAAAAATAGATGAAGAAATGTGTATGAGTAGAATGAATATTATACGATCCAACATGAGAAGAATTAAAAATTTGTATAAAAAGTCAGAGCAGGAATTAACATAGCTTTAAGGACGATTGAATGACGAATATCTTCGGATATTACATTCGACAAGGTGTCAAGATGATTAAATGATCGAATTCTTCGACAATATCAGCCCGATAGACGTGATTAATGATTTATATGTGCACTCCACGCGCTTTTTGATATTACATATCTTAAACCGATCGATCGTCTGATCATAGCTGTTAGAAATTTACTGATATGTATATATGTGTTTATATGTGTGATATGATGACTTTTATTGCCTTGACAAATTCCCATCAATTAAATATGCGACGTATTATCTCATCTGTGACACGAACAATTACTCTTTTTTCAAATCAATTATAAGAAAGAACATTTTGTTATTATACTGAATTTTTGCTAAACATAAATTTATGAAAAAAATAGGAGTAAATATATTTACTAATAAGTCGAGCATATTTTAATTCATTTTCATTATGTTTGTAAATTTTCAAATCTTGCATGTGAAAACTGCAAAATTAGAAATTCTTAACATAACTAATTATTTTAATTATATATTTGAAATAATTAAAAAGAATATGAATATTAAAAACTTGGAGAATATTAAAGGAACTCGAATTAATATAGCATTAGAAATAAATTCGATATGATTTCGACAAAATGATTTAAAATGATTTAATTGTATTCTTGCTACTGTTTTCTCTTTTTAATTTTTTCTTATGTTATTTTGATTGCAAAATTCGAAAGTTTTTGTAGCTTGATATTATCTTAGGACAAGCTAAATTTTTATTGTTTTCTGTGATGAACCACACACACACACACACTGTGAATCTCTAAAGTAAAAGTCTCGTGAACATTGGAAGAGATGTAATAAAATCGTCGCAGTTTTAATTGAGCTTGGAGAACAGTCATACGTGTAATATCGTTCTCGTCGTACTTTTTCTCAGCGCCCGTCCTTCGAAATACCTGAATCAGATCCGACAGGAAGTGCTCGCAGGATGGACATCGAGTGGCCTCTCTTGTCCCGCCTAAGTCGACAAGCAGTAGTCTTATCCACTCCACATTTTACAGTCGCGAGCGTTACGAGCGTGAACGCGAGTACGCAGGTGCATGCAGGTGAACACCTCGTTGGCGAAGATGCGTGCACTATGCTGCCAGTACCACGCACAATTCACGCGTCACTTGCGAATCCCCTCGCAATGTAACACGTGACTCCTGTTGAGGAGACCCTGCAGAGGAATCGAAATGCGGAAACACGAATAGCGTCTACTAGTTGAAATCTTCGCTAAACGTAGCTTCACTCATGGCGTGTCGAAAAGAGAGAATCCTGCGCTAACGATAATTCCCAACCCGCCTCGCGTTAGGCGTCATTAAATGCGTAATGATAATAATTGTAATCGCCGAGCGAATCATTGCGTTATTTAATATCGCGTATAACAGGATGCCGATGCCGTAATAGCGCGGCGAATTAAAGAGTCGGCTAAATTCCCAAAATCGAGACAAGAATAAAAGTACTCATTAAATTAAAAGTATCCGCATTGTGCAATTTATTATTGGGCCAAAGCACAAGCGTTTGATTATATCGAATTTGGGAATGGTGCATTTTACGAGAAGAATAAAGATTGTTATAAGCATTTAGACATACAATGGCATTAATTTGCAAATTGCAATAACACTGATCGACAAAATATCACTTTTCTTATTTTAAATTAATGTAATAGAGTGTTTCTTAAAATATTTGTTTGTGTTGATTTCAATTCTGTTTGCTAAATTTATGAGGACAGGATTTTTAAATATGACGTATTAAAAAATTCTTCTACTTATCTCTTCTACTTAGATCTTACAAATAAATGATTCAGCTTGAATTTAATATGATTTTCTACATAAAAGACTTTAAGCAAAAAATAAATCATTTTAGTTAAAAAAAAGATCTTATACAACGAGCTGTTGTTAACAAAATGTATGAATTTTTAAAAAGAGATATCGGTTACAAAAAAAAAACTGTAACTTACGAAATAAATTCTGAATCTTATTTTCAGAATTAGCATGAAAAATATATAAAAATGAACTAAAATTATTCATTTAATAAAATCATTGTCGATCAGTATAATTAAAGCTGTACATCTTCGACAACGAAGAAATATTTTGAAATGGTTTAGTTAGAGATCACGCCATCTTTTCAAGGATCGTGTCAAGTGATTCATAAATTCGGTACTAATTATCTCGCGACGGCAAACATGAATAGTCTGTCTTTTCACTGGATATATGCGAAAACATGCTCGCAATATGTACGAAGTGCTATTTAAGTGTTCTAGCACAGGGAAGGCCATTTTGTTCGCGAGAATATTGACAGAGATCTCGTGTCGGGTCTTGCGAGCTGCAAACATGATTTTGCGAACTTGCACGTTTCGCGTTGCACAATTTATGTTGCCAGACATATATTACGTTCTAATCTAACTTAGAGAAGTATCTTTTGTAAATACTCGCGAAGCTACGGAGGCCATGCATAAATTAAACAGGAATAATACCACAGCGGACGTTGCTGTCTAGTATAGTTTTCTGAAATCCAAAGCATTCGATGTATAATACAAAGTGGCATACCTTGAAAAATCAATTACAACATTACAATTTTGAAGCCATATTTAGATAAGATCGAAATATTTGTATTCTCCTTAAGACACAAAATGCCAAACGCGTTTGATGATCGTAAGATTACTAATAATAGCGCACCGATAAAGAATGCGTTAATGTACTCGCGAAGGAGGTCGCGTTCTAAAACATACGAAAACTTTCCTTTAAGACAAATCTCTACGGACAGGTCGTGTCGCGAAAACGTAAATTCCAACGGCCATGATCTCTCCTCGAAGTCCGCGGCACCTCGCGAAGATTCTCGCAGCGGCACGGTTATTCATAAATTATCAGGATCCGCGCGGGAATATTAAACACCGACGAGTAACCATCTCGATTTCGAAGAGTATAACGTAATTAGCAATAAAACTTCCGCGTACGCATTTCCTGGTACATCGTTCGCGCGCTTGTTTCGCTGGCCGTCTCTCCTGCGGAGTCTTTTTTTTCCGCGCGCGCGGAACGGAGCTCCGGCTGACCCGGTCAAACGACCTTAGGAGGAGAAACCTTACGATCGATATACTCGCGTGTTTATTGCTGAACTTTTAAGAAAATTTATTGTCAGGCGTTTTCGACGTCCTCGACTCTGGACGGAGGGGGGGGGGGAGGGGGAGGGAATCGCATCATTCTTCCCAAGGCGTCGCGTCGCGTCGGCGTGAAACTATCGGGAAAACGTGTTTTGCGTAGTATATCAAGACGGACAAATTTATTGCTAGATAAATAACATCGCAGATACGATGATACGCGTCTACGCGCGCGCGTGTATATGGTAAATATTATAACGCGCGTGTACGTGATAGCGGCGCGGCGTGGAATGTGAAAGACGCGCGAGACGAAAGTAATCGAATACCATCTCGCGTTAAGAACGTGACGGAGGATCGGGGATCGATGAGCGTGAAGGGATATTTAATGAACGGCGATCAAGGTATTACACACATTTAAGTATACAATATTCTTTATTTCATTTCGTACTCTTCTCTCGACTCGGACACTCAAACGGTGCCCATGCCTCGCGCGTATCATCTGATCGTGGCTACCGCATCTCCCATATATATTCTTTTCTTCCTTCCTTCCTTCCTTCCTTTCTTTCTTTCTTTCTTCTTTTTTTTTTGTACTTAAACGCAACTGCGGATCCTACTGTGGACGATCGGCACGATCAGAGCTTTTCGGAACGGTTCCTCGCGCTTGGATTCGATATCATCCCTGTTCGTCCGACCGAAGATTCTCGAAAAAATATACATAAGTTACGTACTAAGAGCACTTGGAATTCGCAGAATCACAATATATCCGGCGCCCGGATCGTCGTCGTTCGATCTCTTGCATCGCCGTCGATTTCTTTCTTCCGACAAATCGACGCGAGTGCACGGATCGAAGTAAGCCGATCCGAGGCCTCCGAACACTACCGAACGATTCGTCGGCGCAATAATACGCGCGAAGCACTCACTGGCCATCCCGCCGTGCGTTGTCGCCACGCTACGGCAAACGGTTACATATCGTTAAACGTTAAACTATCACCGGCGGTTATTTTTTTACCGCCGTATTTTTTAAGGCACCGCTTCAAGCTGGTGCTACGATATGCGCGATTCATGATTCGTGATTCGCGGTTCGTGATCCGTAGTGGAAAATTCGTCGGTTCGCCGATGTGAACCCTGCCACACGATTCGCGATTCGTAGTCTCGTTCGTTCGCATAGCGCAGCTCTATACACGAACGATCACGAATGAATTGATACGATAGTGTTTCACGCCCTTTAGCTTCGTCGATATACCGCTCCGCGCTGATGAATCAGCGTGAATGATGAATTAGCGACGAATAACGAACGCGACGAATCTACCTGTCCACAATTATACACGAGACTCAATAACGAATAGCCGGAATCGCGAGTCGCGCATAGTCCGATGCCAGCTTCATAAGGCACGATACGTCCGTCGTACGTTTCTCCGACGAAAGAGAATGTATCGCGAGCCGATATATTCTCGATCGCTTCGTCAATGTGCACCTGCCATCGGGGTATGACCGGGCAAAAGAGACTTGTGTGTCGACTGTCGGTTAATACCGAGCGGCTTGAGCAATTTTCATCGATCGGACGATCGCCGATCGTAAAGCCGTTTATGCCGGCTGGCTACGCGCGGCACTTCTTCTTCTTCCTCGTCTTCTTCTTCTTCTTCTTCTTCTTCTTCTTCTTCGGCGTAGGTCGACCGCGCTCTCCCCGCTTCTTCCTGCTTTTCCCTTTCTCGTGTCGTTCCAACGTAATCGTATTCGGCTACTCCTCTTTCCCTCTGAGTCGCCTCCTCGTTTCTTGCGCCAAGGCACCTTTGACACTCGGCCGTGCCTTCTCGCTCGCCGCGTTATTACGATGTAACTGTACCTTCTTTCACCCTCTCTCCGCATCTCGTATGATTCGTGCGTTCTTCTCCATTCTCTTCTTCACCTTTCTCTTTGCCTTCTTCTTCTTTTTCGTCAGTATTCCCATTCATTCGTTTTTTTTTTTACCTTTGATCGCTCGTTTCTTTCCTCCTGCTACGGGAGAGCCTTCGATCGTTAGCTTCTATTTCAACAAATTACTCGACGACCTTGCCCCTATTATCCACGTGAATTTAGGGGGAGGGGGGGGGGATGACACCGACGGTGATCCTTTCTCGATCGGATTCAGTTTTTGTTTTGAGCACTTAGTGAGCACCGTTTGATATCCGAGGTCATGTCTTTCGGGTGAGATCCAAGGGTGGTCCGGTGTCCTGCAGAAGCTCACTTTCCTCGCTGTTGCTCGACTTCTCCTCTTCCTCCTCCATACTGCCAGCATCCGCCTCCTGTCCATCTGTCCTTGTGTCCTTCATACTGAGATCCATTGGCTCATCTTGCTCTGGCCCGAGAGATCGCAAGAATGTCAGATTCTTATCATATGCGACCTCTATCGAACCTGCTCTAGGACATCGATCTCGTTCGGCGGTCTCGCGATCGATCTCGCGGCATTCTCGATTCTCTTCACTTCTCTTCGTTGGCGATGGAGTCGATCGCGGACTGATGCTCTCGCTGGACGAGCTCGACAAACTGGTCGCCATCTGCGGTGGACCTACTTGATTCACATAAGGTACGATAAAGCGTTGCTGAAACGGAAAGAACGGCGTGTTCAGCAACTGCATGTGCGTGAGCGCTGGATGAAACAACGGTGGACCCCGCCACATAGGGAACCTCGAAACTTCAGGCCTGAGCATCTCGTGCGGTGCTCTCGGGAGATCGGTAGGCCTCAGGATCGCTTCCTGGCTGCTTCTCGGCGGGATATCGGGTGACCTTAGTTGCACCGGAAGATCCGGTGGCCTGAGCGCACCATCCTCTCTTTTGGGCAATCGATCAGGATGGTGATGGTGGTGCAGGTGATGATGGTAACTGTTCGCCGTAGTGGTCGCCGTAGTGACAATGCCGACGATGCTACTGGCGCTGGTGTTACTGGCGTTTTCGGTATTGTTATTATTATTATTGTTATTCGCGGCGTCTAACGAGCCGAACGCTTTCTCATACGCGGACTTGGGATCTTTGATCAGGCGATTTTGCGCTTGCTGAGACTGTTCTTGCAGCAGGCAATGTATCTTGAACCAATTGGAGCGTCGGCCATAGCGCGAGCCGGATTTGGACATGCCCACCATCAGGCACTTCCGCAAGCGACATGCCTTGCAGGCGGTACGATTCTTCTTGTTGATTACGCAGACGCCGCCGTTCTTGCATTCGGAAATGCTACCCAGATTGTTGTAGGTGCGCCCGAAGAAGGACTGTACAACAGAAAGCGAAAAGGGCGCGCATTGGTCAGTCGTAATCGATTAACGATTTGCGCTTTCGCTTTATTAGAGACCAGGCATACTGAGAAAGTATTCAGGCGCGCGTTGAAATAAATGTTTAGTTATCTCTATTAGTAAAACCAGATTCTTAGCAGCCGCGAAAATCTACAAGTTTTCGCTAAAAATCGCGTACTCGCGAGATACAATTTAACTTTTGCACAAAATGGCACACAGATCCGTTCCCACAGATTAATAATGCGTAACAATTCTTAATTTGATAATGAATTACACTAATTTATAAAGTTCTTTGCAGAAGCATATAAAATTTCTAGGATAATTTTCAATGCTGAGTCTGATCTGCTCGAAATATTTTCATCAGGTACGAATCTTTAAATATAAGAAAAGATATTTTTTCCAATATACTCTCTAAAACTTTTAGAATGCAGATTCTTACTCTTCCAGAGCGAAATCTCACTCTTAAAGATTGAAAACTGAGCTACTATTTTTCAAGACTGATTCAATTTTTATTCTTTAGAATGAGGTTCCACAAAAAATTTAGAGAATACATATAGTAAAGTTTTTTTTTATTGAAATTAGAAAACAAATCACTCTCAACAAGAAGTGTTGAGAGTTCAAATTTTGTTTTTTACACGACTAGATTGGTTTCACGTATTAGAAACCAATAATAGTCATTTAGCATATTTCCATTCCAATATCCCTGATAATGTTTCTCAATTATCATCAGAATCCGAAAACATTCGCCTTGCTTATAATTCATCGCACCGAAAGTATTAAAAAAAAAAAATTATATATCTTAAAATGATATGCTGCATTTTAAAAATTCGACCTGATAGAATTTCTGATGGCAGATTCAAACTCAAATGTGTCAAATACCTCTGAAATGATTTTTTTATTCTTATTAAAAATTATTTAAAATTTGTAAACGAGTATTATGGGTAATTAATTTTTATTAGGATATTCTTGTACTGCCACCGATGCGAGAGCCCGATTTATGTATAATATAAAAAAGTGATATGTCCGATACTATTACGCTTTGTTCCTACTCTATGCGATTTACGTAATTTCCGGTGTAAATGTCGCGAGAAACATAACGGATCGCGAGTCATTCCTCTCTTTCTATCTTTCTCCTTTATTCCTTTTTTGTTTTGTTACTAGAGAATAACGATACGGATGAATAGCTGTGGAAGAATGGCGACGCGAAGATACTGACCTTGCAGCCTTCGCACGTGAAGGCCCCAAAGTGAAAACCCGCGGCTGGCTCTCCGCAAACCCTGCAGAGCTGATTCATCTGCAACAAAAAGATGCGACATGTGGTTACGCTCGGGGATCTGAGGACGTTCAGAATATGCCCGACGATCGTGTGCCTGATCCCCGCACAATATCTGCCAATCACAAAAGGGTTTCTCGATCTAATGCATGCTCTCGAAACGCAAGATCAGAACAACGATGAGTACTGTGATAGAGTATAGGATCGGAGCCTCCTCTTTCGATACAAAGCGCTATTATGACATCATGATGGAAAAGAAACAAGACAATTTAATAAATATGGTAAATATGTATAATATATCTTCTTTATAACTTGACTTGCATTATCGAATAATATAAAAATCTATTAAAATATACTTTTTCCAGTATATTTCCAATGTATTTTCTCTTAATATATAAATGTAATAAATTATTTTCGAAAGGGATATTGTTATCAATTTATCTGTATGTGTAAAATATCAATTAATTATTATCTTCTTCAATACCCATTAGAATTACAAAATTTAATCAAGATCTTATGAATAAGCATTATATTTTTATCCGTTATAATAAATGTAATATTGTAACATATAAAATACTCATAAAATATCGTCCATCCAATTTACATATTTATAAAAAGAATCGCAACCTATACGTGATAGTATCTTGGATCAATTCCATTATCATAAAATTGAGATTAGCAAATTTTATCATACAATATTATTTCTTTATTATTATTTTGTTATGCGTCATTTTTAAACATAATAATTCTCCTCTGTTTTGCATTATTTTACATTAAAAATAAAAAATAATTCAGAAAAAAAGAATTTATTTCTGCAGCTTCTGCCACAATTCGATTGCAGTCTAACAATGAGGAATGAAGGAAATTCATAAAGAAATTCTTATCTTTAAATTCGATCTCGCGTCAATATATCCTGAACTACGTACAATCTGTTGTCGAATAATGCAACCGCGGCCGATCCGCGCATTGTAGTCGGTAATCAACGCGAGCGTGCATCTGTTCCGCTATGGAGGATCCTCGGACGGTGATGTCGCGCGGGAAAGAAGAAGAACTCTTTCTTACCTCGTACGCACGAGGAGCGCGCGAACGAGGGGTCTATTTTCTCGCTGCGAGAAATCGTCTTCCTATTAAAACCTAGTTAGCCAGTCATTACTAGCTCCTCATGGGAGCTTGGACGAGCCTCGTGCGGCTCGTCGCGAGAAAGGCACGGGGAGAAGAGAACACGCGGATTGTGCGCGAGCAAAAGAGTGGAGGATACGACGAGGATCGCACAGATCCGATTCCCACACGAAAAGAATGCGCTACAGTAACGGCCGCCGTTCTATCGTAACGCGACGAGAAATTGATCGCTCGCGTTACGAGCGGTAATTGTCAAGGGATGATCAAAACGTGCTCGTGTGAGATTCGTATTCGCCGGAACTTTTCTTCGCCCGTCGCGCGGGCGTCACATGGTCAGATGGAATGACGCGGTCATTTATTACTTTCGCAAGTAAATTTTATGATTCATTAATATTTTAATTCATTTTTACTGTGCGACTTGCACGAATGGATATTTACACGTAACGGTTTACTTTGAACTCCGTTTCGAGTGTATTTGTAATGCGAGATAACGGCGATTCGCAAGGTAATATACATTGGATCAATCGAATTTAGGCACCGCCCTCTCACACAGAATCGATATTTGATTACAAAACGATTACGCGAGCGAGCACGGAAAGAACGATTTTGTTGAAGTATCTAAAAATTTAGCTAAATATAGATCTGGAAATAAATTTTATTGGATTATTAAGATAATTATATAGAAGTTGATTGCTAGAATATTAAAATTTTTGCAATATATTGTTCATCATGCTTGAGTTTCCCACACAAATATTTTAATGGCCTAATTTTAGCTAAATGTTTATATATTTCAACAAAATCATTCTTTCAATGTGAGGTTCTCTACGCGATCTAAATCATGAGAAAAGATATTTCGACATAATGACGCTAATGTACGCAATTAATTAACTGTAATATTTACGTCAATAAATACGCATGCTATGTGCAGATATAGGGGAGACCGAAGTCAGTTGACTATAGAGATAAATAGAATAATCGAGGCTACATTAAAAACAAAATACGCGAAAACGCGTCTGAACACGCAGCAGCAATTGTCGCTAAGTCTGCTATAGCATCTTGTTGCGAACACATCTGATAGAAGTTATGCCACAATTTAAAAAAATTATTTTAACATTGTACACCTAAGTAAATATTTTCATTCTTAAAGTTTTTGTTTTACGATCATATATGATTGAGATATTTGATTTCTACTTAGATAAGTAGTTCTTACTTAATAAAGTCCAACAGATTTTTTTTGTTTATATGTTTTTTTTCTTTGTTATCGTATATTGTTAATGTTTTTAAAAAATGAACGGATGGGGAAATAGTAGACTAATCACAGCAAACTGTATGAAACTGTATGATTCATTTAGTGACTCTTATAGTACTTACTCAAAATTTTATTCCTTTAAAGAGATTTTCTTCAATGGTAAATGTTATAAGTTTAGTTCCATTATGTCCAATCTCGAAAACTAGGTTCATTCGATGTGTTTTTGCACGAAATGAATGAATTTTGCAAAAAGAAGCATTGTTTTGCCCTGCGAAGCGAATGTTTGTGTTTAAGATATTAGGTGTTGGAATTAATTCGTAGCGTTTTACAAGTGATGGGAAGTACTTTCATTAATGTATTTTTTAATGCTCATGTGAAATAAATAACATTCTTTCATTAAAAAACGCTACGAATTAATTCCAACACCTAATATATTGTTATAAAAGTTTCATTAATATATAGCCAAAAATGTAACTTAAAATATATTAATCTTTATTTTAATAAACTTAGTCGAATTATCCCGATCCCGGGATTAGTTGAATCAGATGGAATGCATTAGAAAAATGCATTTTTTTCATATTAGTTATCAGTTTCCCCTTATTATTAAAATATTATTAGATAGGTCAAATGTATGTAGTAATTGGTATAGAATTCATTTTTTCGATAAGTCTCTTAATTTCATCTGTAAAAATTCGAAACTGAAAAATGAATACATTTCTCCTACCTAGCGAAAACCTTCTCTTTTTTCGCGTGCGGGATAGAGATTCTTTAATTACTCTAATAAGAATCTACAAAGAATGTAAAAATTGTATTGAAATATCTAAAAAATTAGTTAGATATAGATCTAAAGATAATTTTATTGGATCATCAAAAGAATTATATAGGAATGGTGCGTATCGAACATGATATGCAATACTTGCTACAAAAAGTTTTGACATTCTAGCAAACAATTTGGGCGTTCTACATAATTATTTTGATAAGTCCAACAAAAACAAATTTTTCAGATTTGTATCTAACTAAATTTCTAGATAGGTACTTTAGTAAAACCGTTCTTTCCGTACAGATATGAGATAATTAGTTTTGATTGATCTGCCATGTTTTATTCGGAAAGAAAGAAACAGATAAGAAAAAGATATAGAAGAGAAAGAAATAATGAATATCCTTCTCTCTCGCGTGATTTTGAGAAAACACGAAAGAGAACTTGTACAAATTCTTATTAGAGGGTTTCTAATGGGGTAAAGATTAATCTACGGCCTCTTCAAATATTCTCCAAATGATGGGATATTGGATGGGATTTCTTCCGATGGTCGCGAATGCTAAAGCGCAGGTTAGCAGTGGCAGGTATTCGAAAACGACTTTCGATCTCATTAACCTGGGAACGTATGCGCGGTACAGACTGATGACTTCTCGCGGAAATGACGACGAGAAGTAGCGACGTGCAGGCCGAGGTAGGAGGCAAAAAAGGTTAAACGTCCAACAGATGACGCGGCTATGTCACCTCGGTTCTAATCCCCGCGGCCACAAACTACCACACATCGACGGGACTAAATAACGCGCTGTTCTCTCCCTTTGGTCTGTGCCGCTTTTTCTCATATTTTGCGTAGAATAATCTACATTGCTACAAAATGGTCTGCATCCGTCCAAATCCTTTCCATCGCCCACCCACATCCCACACGAGAATCATCTCATTAAGTGCCGCCACGAGCGACGTTGAATGAAGAGGCGAACGTGCCGATATAATGTTGATGACCTTTTTACATCGCGAACGACACGGTTCTCTTCTCTTCCGAGGTTCCCATCGTTCCCTCGATTCCGTTATGCTGAACCTCGGTTACTTAATGATTTAGAATAATCTAGCGCGTGTAAATACTAATCAACCGCCAAGCGAGCAATTATGACAAGTGTAAACTCGTATGACTCCCACGCATTTCCAATCCGAGTTCGCAAAAGACACTAATTTAATTAAATCGCGTACATTAATGCGCAGAAATCTCATACTTGAATAATAAGAAAGACCATAATTTACAAGTGACATACGAATCTCTCTCGTCCGACGATTAACTTTGTAGCGTTAATGCAAATATTTACAAATATCAATTACAAATATCCAAATTTTTTCGACATTCTCCTATTATAACTGAATACATTAGCTAACATAAAAATCTTATTAAACAAGTACTCGTGTTAATTAATATTAATTAATACTCCTCCGGAGCTGACTCTAAAATTTGTAATACGATATACAAATATACGATATTAAATACGATATTACTGATGCTGAGTCTGTAAAACCGTTTTTATGTTGATTAAAAGTCATTAATTAATTTTAAAAAATCAAAATGACATTATTCGCATAAAAAAGAATGAATACTAAATATATTTTAATAAGAATGATTCAAATATAATACGAGATGTAACATAAAAAAATTAAATTGTTTAATATTTTTGACTTTATAATTGAATGAGCCAATAGACTCACCGTCAACTCTGAAGAATTAAGTAATCGTATGAAAAAATTTACACAGCTATCCTTCTTTGAAAACAAATGTTGCATTTGTATATTATATATATAGAACACAAAATAAGTATAGATTTATGATAAAATACATCTTCGTTTCATTTTTTTTTTTTTTTAAGAGACGGACTTCTGCACAAACTGGTAATTAGAAGAAAAAAAGAAGACTCACCACGTCGGTGTTGGGCGCTGCCGATGTGATCGTCGACGTAGGCGTCCACCACCCTGGAGTGGCGGATGTCGCGTTGGCAATAATACCAACACCCGTCGCAACCGAGATGGATCCACTCCCTACCAATCCTGCCGGACCTGACAGATCGCCCACATCCATTCGACACGTTTTAATCCCTCGGTGTCAGTCGTCCTGGCCTGTGACCCGACCTGCCCTCTTTCCGTTTGACGTAACGAGCCACCATTTTGCGCGCTTCTCGCGTTTCGGCGTGCTGAAATGTTCACACGACGTGTGACATCCGGCCTGATAAAGGAGAAAAAAGACAAACAAATAATTCTCTGAAAAATAATCTCGCGATAACGTCCAGTATCGCTTGTTAACGATGACATATTAATAACTACTCCGGCCACACACACAAGTTTCGATTAAGTTTCGAATACTTTTTCTATTGCCTTCACATACCATGCATGTTCAAGATCATAATATCTTATTCAGATTCGGCGATTTATTCGCTGTATAATATACTATACGAGATAAAATAATTTGCGTCCGGCAAGAATGTCGCCTCCCAGCGACAGAATACTCGAATGTACGTTAACGAATATCCCACTATCAAAGTGGTATTTTTATGGCGAACAAGCGCACGAGGCGGCGTATATCAGCGCGATGTATAATAATTATTCCAGAATACGAGCGGCGGGTCGCAGAAACGAGAGAGGGCAGTCCGCCGAAATCATGATCGGCGAACGTTCTTCCTGAGACCCCCGGGTTCGTATCGCTCGAGATAACATGTCGTGTTTACAACGGTGTAACGCCATTATCAATGTTAACGTAGACCGCCCTGCGAGGGACGCATAAATACAAGAGCTAATTACAGAGCCTGCCACGTATTAATTGTCGACCTGCGCACCACGCAGGAACTTTAAGCGGCGTGTATGAATCGTGCTTCTAATTAACAATGTTTAATTTCGATCCGTCGATAAGAAACTCGTATCGTACAATTCGGGATGGAATGGTAAATGTCGTAAATACATCGTGGCAAGTAATATATTCGTTTATTACGCACAATAATTCGGTAAGTAAATGCGCTCGGTTTCTTGAGGAACGAGCGCAACGCGCTCGTGGGAATAACAATCGGTAGCCTGGAGAATTAATCCAGTTCCAAGACGTGATTTGAAAGTAAATGTTAATTGAGGATACCGAGATTTCCCTGGTCGATCACAAAGCCACGATTAAGAACGCGGTAATTGGCGTCGTTGCGTTGAGTTAATCTATACGATCACTGAGTAATATTGGCATATACTTGCAACACGATCGTGTTACATATGCGGGAATCTATAGCAGTAAAGATTATACACTAGATTTTCTAGTATTCATGGATTATAATTGAAGCACGTTAAATTGCGTTAAGCGCTACGAATTTATAGTGCTATAACTTTCAAGTTTGAATTGTAACGTTATAGGTTGCACAATTGCGATGATATATATATAAAATAATGATATATTTAATCCGAAACACTAACGGGCATTAATGAATAACGAATAATCTACAACTAAAACTTTGTTTAATAAACAATATTGAATCTTGTAGGACTTTATTTAATAAAAGATTAATTATCGATTTATAATAATTCGAAATCATTTAAAGTATAAATCTTAGTATGACTGACAATACAGATTCTTTTTACTTTTAATTTATAATAAAAATTGTAGCTTTTAGATAATCCATAACTATACACAGAAAGATCGATTGAAGTATAAAAATTTAACTTATGAACACAGATCTGAAAATAATGTTAGATCATCAAAATAATAATGAGACGCTCAAATTGATTGCTAAAATGTCAAAATTTTCTCAGTATGCTTATCGCTTGAAATCCTTTAATTATCCTTTAATTATTTTGGCACCTCATAAAATTATACATATATTTTGTCAGATTGTATCTATTTAAATGTTTAGATATACGTATCTTGATAGTTGATTCAACAAAATCATTCATTATGTGTACATGTAGTTATTGGTTCTGAGATATTTGGAAATATATCCACAAGAATAGCTTGTTGTCAAGATGTATATAATATTCCGGGCATTGCTGTTTACATATCTTATCAAAAAGAGAGAGAGAGAGAGAGAGAGAGAGAGAGAGAGAGAGAGAGAGAGAGAGAGAAAGTACAGTGCATAACATTACACTCACATGATCTCTGAAAATAATTATCATAAAAACGTATATATTCAATTATGTCCAATTTCTTCTCTTCCAGATAAATTGCGAATAACCTGATCCAGGAGATATTTTCATTATAATCTGGGAGATATCCCTTGGATAAAGATATCTGGATATCTAGAGATGAAAAAATTGGGCATTAGAGACACAACGGACTATATCTGACAATGAATGCCGTCTCCAGGAAGGTCCTCTCAGATCTCTCATTAATACTTCAATTAAAGAAATCATTGCAATACGACTAAACGACCGCTTTCGTGAGCAATCTGGCGAACGCGTTGCTCCCGCACGTATATATTATTAAAATTGCCATAATCGGTCACCTCCACGACAAAGAGTACCGCGGTCGCACGGCGCTGCGGCCATCGATAAATTTTATTGTGCGCCTCTCATCTTTTCACGCTGACTAATGACAAATTAATTAACAACCGTAAATGCCGCGAAAGACCGGTTTCGTTGAACACGTCGTCACCTTACTGCTCTCCGGCTCTGATAAATCCTTGTTTTCACGGATTAACGTTGCGCCGCGCGACGAGCCGGCGGTAGCGCAATTGTAACGCGACGATAAACACGATCGTTCGCGAGAATTACGGCGACGATGACAGCGATGACGGTGGCGATCGGCCATTGGTGCCATCAGGGTTTTTCCTATTTGTGTTTTTGAGCCGCGTCTACGAGCGTATATTTCATTAGCCGGCGCCGAAGGACACCGTTCTCGCGTTTCGCGCTTGGAACTATTATCGGCGCGCCGTCATCGCCGATATGTTTCAGCTGTCATCATGCGAGTCCACGTCTCCGGTATTTACGCGTATCGCGACACCATCCGCGATCCTTGAAGAATCGGAGGAAGGAGAATCGTTTCTCTTCATGTGCGAAATGATCATGAGCATGGCGTCTACCGTTCGTTCGCTAATCAATGAGTTACGTGAACGATCGATGCGAATAGTTTTATTAATTGCGAGCTGCGCGGACCAATTGTGAGTATAATCTGTGAAATAATTAGGATATTAAAGCGTAATTAACGGTGCGTCAGCGAGAGATAATGATGCTGCGCGCACGGAAATGTTAAATCGTCGTGATCTCCTCGCCGCAACAGCGCGATCGATCGACGAGGTTTGACATTTGACGTACGGAACAATGTTCTGCTTCGCGTCGCATTAAAGGCGCGTTCCGTCGCGGGTTAAAGTACGCCCGATTGAAACCGAGGCTGGCATTCATAGCTGGTTTTTATATTTAAGACCATTTTAAGATGTTATGAACCAATCAGAGAACTGTATTAGCGTCTTAAGATATTAAGACATTAAAATAAAGAATGGACTATAAATATCGCTTCGAAAGTCGAATTAATTTTTTTATCGACATCCAATACGATTTACAAGAGCGTTCGAATACTTTCCGCACTCCCTAATATCTCACTATAGATTGCCTGAAGCAATCCAATATATTATTCTGTGATAACACAAATTTCTGGCAATTCCCCAAGATCATCGATTCGTCGTTTCTCCCATTGATACCTCTCGTTTTATGAAAGCCGCCGCCACTCCTATCTCACTATTAATAATTCGATTGTCCGGCAATATTTTTTCTCCACCTGACAGAGACGCACGATAGTCGCAATCGGCTTGCCTTTCGTCTTCGCAATAATAATGATTGAAAGTTGAAACACATTCGCGCGTTAGAGGAATCATATATACGCGCCGTTTCTCATCTCGTTTCTTTTCTCTTTTTTTTTATTATTTCTCCTTTTCGCCGGACGAACATCTCGATCGCTGCCAAGCTGTGGCAGCCAATGAGTGACGAGCGAATTGCTGCTTTAATGAACCGGTTGTGAGCGATACGTCACACGGATATCACAGTACTAGCTGTAGACAGTTAAAATTGTTGCACTCCCTCTTTTTTTCTCTAAGTTGTGACAAATTAATCAAAACTGCTGTAAGGCTTGAATCCAGTTTTCGTGTAGCAGCATTGATTGTTGACTTGCCGAACTCGCGATGACGCATATTATTAAATAATCGCGAGCACTGAAACCGAGCCATAGATTTCCATACAATTATGGAAAAATAACTAGCGAACTTATGGCTAAGTACAACATTGCATTATAATATCATAGATGTATAAATCTTTAAACGAATAGGAATCTTCTCTACACTGATTATTACTTTGAAAGCTTCGGCATTTGGTTGCTGAAAGCAACATATTTTTGTCAAATATAGTCCTCTTTACTCATTTGTGTTGAACTTATTTTTAATTTAGTTTTTTTAATTTCTAAGATTTGACCATTACTGACACAGATAGAAATTTTATTTTAACATAAGGGATTATTAAGTCTTGATGTATTAATAGGCGTAAATGGAATAATAGAAAATTGCATTCGTACCAAAGAGATTGTTACGATATTTATCGAGATGATAAAATAAATGATCGCGCTATCGGCACATCTGACATTGTGTCAAAATTTTCCACAAGAGTGTAACATCGTGATTGTTAATTATTCCTCAGTAAATGTGGGAAATATAGTGTTCGTAATGTATTAGAAAATCATATTCTACGCTCAAAGAAAAGTATATACGGTAATAAAATAACAACTAACAAGTTTAAGTAGAAGTAGTATACATAATTAAATAAATTATTTATTAAGTACAATAATTATAAAATGATTTATTCTACACATAAAATTTGTGTAGCTGTCACTTTTATAGTTTGCTACTACTATGTCTTTTCCTCCGAGTATAAATATTCAAGCAACAATAAACTTTAACCTTGCACAACATCTGAAATCTCCTCGTGCGATTATATCAAATGTCACTGGAAATGTGATTGTGTCGAGTATTCAAATGAAACGAATCTAACTAATGTATAAGTGATAAATCGAACATATTTATTTTTAACATTTAAAACATGCAAAGAGACGATACCGTTTAAGAGAAGAATACATAGAATAATAAAAAATATAAGGATAGGCGGATCTACAAAAAGTACTCTAAGGTTCTCCAAAAAAATCGATAATTGATAAATTTCTCTTATAAAAATATTTTTTTCTAAAATTATAAGATTTTTCCTTTTTTATTAAAATTAAATAATATAATTATAGTATAACAAATATGTGAGAAATTGACATTTTTTTTACATGAGAAAGAAATTGTACGGTGTTACTTTTAGCCCGTCTTTTTTACGAATTCTCATCCATTCTTCTCAGAAAGTAAGAAGGAGGAACTTTAGATCCGCCTATAATTCCGACACTGCACTGCAATGACAACTAGAAATGTATCGATATACATACCTATGTAATGTCTTTCACTAAAATGTTCCCGTTTATTCCTCTTCCTCTCGATACACTTCCGTATCAAACCCCCAATTTTCTAATTTTTCGCACCGTCGCTTCTATGGACACGTGTCAGTCCGTTGTGACAGCACGCATCATCGTCACCCCGCCTTTATTCAACACAGAAAGCACACATCGACGCACGTTCTTCATCCACGCACTGTATGTTGTCAAACAGTACGCGATCGTCCTCGTTGCGATAACGTCGGGATTACACCAAACCGATATTTATATGATCCACATTCGTATCGAAAATATCTTCCAGCAGGGGAAAAACGCAATCCATCGGGTCGGAAAGAATCACAACAGGATATCGCCCTTTGCGCGGATCACAGCTGACAATGAGTGTCTCTTCAATATCTCAGGAGAAAACACTACGCGCGTGTTGCTCCTTTCGGAACATGCTGATGTTGCTGAAGAATCACACCAATCGCTCGGAACTACGTCACGCGACTTTTTGACGATTTTTCCATTCAACGAAACAAAAAGGGACGGAGGCATGAACGGACAAACAGATGGATAAATGGACGGGAGGAAGCGCGGATTGATAAATCGAAGATTGCGAGAACGAAGAAGAGGACGATGTCGTAGCTGGCTGGCTGGCTGGCTGGACCGCCGGCCGGCTCGGGGCGTGCGCTCGTGTAGCACGTGGCCGCGAGACTGAATATCCCTACCTTAGGCACCTTCTTCAATCCGTTTGTCCGCCTTGTCCTTATCTCACCTAGCCAGCTGAGAAAGACTACCGCAGCCTTCTCGCGAGTATATGCTCCACCATCTTTCTCGCTCCTCACCGGCCGATCTCACTCGCGCCTCCGTCCTTCCCACTGTCACGCTCTCGCTCTTTCTATCTATCTATCTCTTCTGATCTTCCCCCATCTCGTTCTCCTTCTCCCTCTCGATCCGCCTTGCCGCAGCATCCGTCTCCGCACCGCGCCGCGCCGCGTTGGAGGTAACACAGTCCAGCTGTTTCCCTCTCGCTCGTTCGCGCGCTCGCTCCTCTCCGTCATTCCAGCTGTTCGTTTCGTACTTTGTTCCTCACCGTCTATCCGCCTTGCATTCGTCTCTCTTCCTCACCATCCAGTTGCAACCTGCTTCTCTCGCGAGCAGCCGCGATTCTCCCGCGACCGAAGAGACGACACACGTATGCGCGCTCCCTCTCTCCTGCTCTCATACAACAGCCCTCCTTCTCATCCAGCGGTATTTTATGCAGATCCGCAGCACGGAATTTCATTCCGTTCTACAATGCCGCGATTCTCTCGAAAAATCACGAGATCATCCATGGATTTGAATTTGCATTCGCGAAACATTGATTTCTTTTCCTCGTTTTATTATCGTGAACGAGAAAAAAAGAAGTATCGATTAAATGATGTAATTATATAAGTATCGGTAAATAGAAAATTAGAATACTCCCTATTATGTTACGTCGCTCTGATAGCATAATCTCAAAACAGTTGAATAATTGATACTAGTCGAAAATGAAATAAATCGAGAAGAATTTATGATGTCATATTTACATCTTAATATTGTAATGTGATGTAAATATATTACAAATTGGTATATTCTACGAGGAGAGTGTACTTGTGAGTTAGAAGGCAATTTTCAGTAATAATTTTAGATATCTGCTAAAATTCTATTAATCTCTTATAATAGTCGTGGTATAAATAATAAGTAGATATATGAGGAAAAAGATTATAATGATTCACGGTGTATATAATCTTCCAAATATATAATACATATTATATATAATACATATTATATATAATCTTTCTCCAAAATAATAGTAATAAATTTTTAAATAACAAGCAAAATTTTGCTTTAATACAAAGACGCTCCTAAAATAACATAAAAAAAATGTAATTAAATTTTAATTTCAGTACATACCTATATTCTTTGTCCATTAGTCTTAAAGTGAATCACAATGATTCTAAAATTATATTTATCATGATACAAAATTAACTTTACTGGATCAAATTCATCCCATCTTTTTTTTTTAATATTCGAAAAATTTCATTAATGATCTTAATCTTGTCACTGAAACAATTAAGAATATCACAAACTCGAGAAAATTTTTTTTATGTTTTGTATATTATCAAATACTCATTTCCTTCCAGTAAAATAATCAAACAAGGCATAGTCTTTCGGGAATCAAGTCATCGATGAATTAGATTCAGGAATTGCATTGACGCAGTAAAATGCGTCAATACCATTTCCATATATAGCGCGATGCAATATTTATAGTGATTTGTATAACTATAGCAGTCAGCCATCTCATAAATGTAATCGAGAATACTACCATATCGTATCGAAGTGCTTTATTGCCTACGTATTTTTTTTTCGCGCTATACGAACTGGCTATAATTCAGGCTATGACTCTGGATGAAGTGGTGAGATCAAATCACGATGTCATGATACAGCACAACTTGAATCTGTAAATGTTCACGCTATATGATCGCAAGAATTATAAGACTTATTGTTCTAATAACTTCGCATAATATTCTATTAATTCTATTTTGAAAATTAAACAAATGAAGCTTCTTAAAAATATGAGTTATTACCTGTTGTAGTTCGAAGCAATGCCAAATCTGTTACGAATACTGTTCAATCTGTAGTATCAAATTTATCTATTGTTTTATTAGGTGTTGGAATTAATTCGTAGCGTTTTACAAGTGATGGGAAGTACTTTCATTAATGTATTTTTTAATGCTCATGTGAAATAAATAACATTCTTTCATTAAGAAACGCTACGAATTAATTCCAACACCTAATAGTATAAAATAATGACACATAGAGAAACAGTGGCGACTTAAATTAGATTAGTTTGCTAACAAAATTATTGCATGAAATAATAAAGTATTTAATCTTCATATTAATTAATATAATTGTTTATTAATCGTATCTGAATACTGGGAGGAAATGAGTATTTGATAATAAATTTGCCTGCATTATTTAAAAAATGTAAAATCATAACGTAAATATTCGGACCGATAAAATGTTCATTAGGTATTAAAAAATATATTGTATATAACATTTAATTAGGATTTTGTACATATCACTTATTTATATTTATATTATTATAAAAGAAATCTGGATTCACTACGAGTTGAAATAACAATGAGTGCAAGATACGCTCTTCCTCCGGTGATTTTAATGCCTGATTGTGTCAGTGATTTCAATATGCACATATAAGGCGAATTGCTCACTTATGAACATCTTTTGTTGTCTTCTATGAACACGATTTTTTTTTCAAAGCATAGAAATTGGATTGGCGCATTTATATCCAATAAATATTAAATATATTTGGTATTTTTCTTACTGGTCAATTCTCCAAATATTAAATAATCGGAAGGATTCGATTTTAATAATAATTACTATTTGAAAAAACTATTATAACTTTTTATAATAATAGCTTGTCATTCATTTTCTGTTTGTTATTTAAGTTTTTCCTCATTATTTTATTCAAAGCATGTTTGATTTCGTGAAATTCGTACATAATAATTCATACATAATGATTACCTGAATCGATATGACTCATCGATCTGTGAAAGAAACCAACAAAAAAGTTATTCGCAAGATACGCAAATATCCGTTCCATTGTCGTGTCAGCCGCATTGCAATTCTCGATCTTCGCGACGCAAAAATCGATTTCCTTGTTCATTCCGCCTTAAGACGAAACAAATCACACGCCGTTTTCTATCGCCGTCGTTGCATGGAATAATGCCGGAGAGGATTCCGTTGCAGAGTAGGAGGTACCCGATCAGCGACCAATAGTAAGAGCCGCCACCCACGAAGTAATAAAAATTAATTTATCACACGGATCGCCGCCTACGCCATTGCTCCGTTCACGTATACGAGACTCCGCATCAGCCCAACAGATAGCGCCACTTGTCGGGTTATCCTTTCATCCACTCTGCATCCTCTTCTCACAGACTTTAAATTAAACATTTGACATTATTCCGCACAAATTTGCATTAGAAAAGTATTTGATCTCGAATAAAAATTAATTTAATTTATTATATAAAAATATTATTTATAATGTCCAATGTGATAATAATTGTTAATAATATTTGTAAACGCTATACCTCTAATTATTAATTTTAATTAAAAAATTAAAGAATACATATTATAACTATGTATTATGTGTTTTATTTACGTACTTTATAAATATTGTATATTACTTCAAAAATTTAAGATTAAGAATTAAATAAAATTTAAAAATGTATAGCCATTATTCTAATCTTTTGCAATTTTGTATCAAGTTGAATTTAATTCAATGACTTGCAGTAGTTTTGTGTATAGCTTTCTAAACATTCGAATTAGTGTATGATAATAATCAGCAAAGTTTATTTTTAGAATCTTCGTAAATTGTTCTAAATAGTAATGAAAAATTCTTTATTTTCTATTAAATCTATCGATTACATTAAACAGAGAACAAAACGATTCATGTTCGCTTGATTTTTAAAAGCAATTTGGATTGCATAGGATTAGAGTGAAAATTACAGTCCTAGATGGCAGCAGGTTCCAGTAAACTTTGAATGCGTTTATTCATTTCTTGTTAAGATTGCTTTTGTGTCTTAATCAATATTTTAAGACTTTCACTTATTACACAATATGTAAATATTACGAAATATAAACAAACACATTTGTTAAATATTTTCAAATTGTGCATAGGATGTCATGTAAGTTTTTGGCAACGGCTTTTGTGTAGATAGAGCGCACTAAAACTTGAGTCAAAAAGTCCTTTATCATTTCGAAATTTTCGCAACAATTAACAAGATATTAATTACTAAAAATTGCCGAATATTGGTCTTCTAAAAATAATTTTTTACTGAAATACTATCAACTTTACAGAAAAACTGCAAGAGACAAAAATCATTTTTTTTTCTTCATAGAATTCTAAAAATTTTTTCAGAATTTTTTATTAATTTTTTAGTATTGCATTTCTTATTTTTTCCAACATGAGGAAATATGGTATTAAAAAATTCTAAAAAAATTCTGAAAATATTCTCAGAATTTTATGAGAAGAAAGTAAACAATTTTATCTCTTGCTGTTTTTCTGTAAAGTTGATAGTATTTGAGTAAAAAGTGATTGATTAAAAACCAATATTTAGCGACTATTAGTAATTAATATCTCATTAATTATTGCGAAAATTGTAAAATGGTAGAGGACTTTTCGACTCAGTTTAGTCCAGTCTACTCAAAAGCTGTTGACTTACGGGACACCCTATATGTATATATTGTCAACGACCCCCTGAATATATTCAGATATTTTTGTCGATATTTTTATTCGATATTGGGTGCGTTCTAACAAACTCGGTGCAACACAGTTATCATCTATAATGTGCACCAGAGTGCACTTTGAATGCGTCCGATCACTATACATAAATTCACTATACATAAATTCACTATACATGCACTATACGGCTGTGTTCAGATTCCCACCCGAATGTCACCAAGGGAGTCGATTGTGTAACTTGAAATAAGGTGAAAATTATAAAAGCGAATAAATTCACTAGAATATTCATTAGAATATTCATAATTTAATTGGTCAATACTTAGTAATCATTGCTCACTTTTATAATTATCATTTCATTTCGATCCTCATACACAATTGATCGAGGATTGATTCTGTATCTTGAAACGAGGTGAAAATTACAAAAGTGAGCAAATTTACTAAATGTTGATCAATGAAATTATCAATATTCTAATAAATTCGTTCACTTTTGTAATTTTTATCTTGTTTCAAGATACAGAATCGATCTTCAGATATCACTTCAACCTTGTTATTTATCGAACGTTAATTAAGGATGGCATAATACTGCGGAGAACATCCGGATAGAAATTCGAACATGCCACATAATGTGTGCTTTCCAACAAGCGACCAAATGACACGGTGTGACACAATGTATCATTACATCCTTATTGTTTGCCAATGTCAAACAAAGATGACGTAATCACTGTGTCGCACTGTGTCGCTTGTGGGAGGCACACGATATGAATTGATTTTTAAATTGTGTTCGGAAACATCGCGCGGGTCTTACCGTGTATCTTCTTATCTAACATTATTTCCTTATTTAACATCGAATGATCAATGTAAGGATAAAACGATACACAGGAGCATTTGGATAATATTTCTGAACGCAGCTTTAGTAATGTTAAGTACATTTCGAGCACGCGCAATCGTGAGTTTCTCTCGTATGCATATCTCAACTTTGGTAAGCCTGGATAAGCCTATCAGGACCGATCAACCTCCTCACGATGCTACATCGTCAAGCAGACTGGCGGATTGTTTTTACGCGACGGCGGTCCTGAAATTTGGGCGTGAGGTATGTTGCATTTGTGACGATCGACGATAACGTGGTAGACAGAGAGGATCCCGTCTTCAGGATGTGCGACAATTTCTGGGAGCCACTAGCCGAGATCTACATCGCGGATCGTGAGACCTCCGATCCTGATGATTATATTTACTGTCTTTGTAGCAGAGTATTTATCCGGTAAGTTGATTGCACTAGATTGATTGCACCGTTGTGTCTCTCTTTCATCTAAGGTATCTCGGAAATGAAATGTCTCATTTGTCAGGCATGCGAAACGTTATAAAGAATTTAACGTGTTTATTGATCAGCATTGATGTGAAACATGATTTAACCTTGATACGTACCATCGCGAGTGGCACGCAATGAATTTCATGGTTAATTTTAAAATTTATTGTGCTACTCGAAAAATAATTAAAATTCCAAAATTAATGACAAAATAGTTTCCTAATTAAAAAATGATAGCGTCAATATTTTTAATGGAGAGAAAAAGATAGGAGTTTGAGGCCCGATTGCACCAATGTTATTTTGACTTTGACCATGGCTTAAAATTCTCTCTTTCTCTCTCTCTCTCTCTCTCTCTCTCTCTCTCTCTCTCGCCTTTAAGGCCTAGTTGCATCACTGTTACTTTGACTGTAAGACTTAAAACTCTCTCTATCTCTCTTTCGCTTTAAAACGAGATGGAGAGTTTTTACCCTCGCTTAAGTCAAAGTAACGTTGATGCAATCGGGCCTAAAAGAAATAGTTTAGAAGCAGATACTTTTGTTTATCATTTCTATCAATTTGTAATTTTTATCAATAAAAAGATAATGTAACATGCTATTTTTTGACAATGAAGAAATTAATTGATATAGAATCACATATAAAAAAGAAAGAGAAAGTTAATAAAAACTTAAGTTTAAAGTAAAATAAAGTTTTTGTTCTTTTGTAATTCTATATCTAGAGTTAGTTCTATTAATATCACATTTAGAGTTATCATGAATTTTATATTCCTATGTGTCGTTATTCTTTGTAGGAATCCTGAAGTTTATACTGTCTTAGCTTCAGAAGATGCCAGCGAAGGAGAAGATGCGGATGGGGATTATGTGGGAGAGATGCTAGATCTTTGTAAAGGATCTGGAGTAGAAACACAATCTCTTGAAAAGCATGATGTATAACATGTTCATTTATTTGTGATGATTTGTTATATGAAGTATAGCTAGTTGACAGTTAGTTTTTATTATTTTTACAGCGTTAACTTGTTTGTTTGTTTTTTTTGATATAGGAAGAGCCAGTAAGCTGTTATTGCAGTGCTTCTCATACAGATAACAATTATTCTACGGACGAACATGACTCTGTACGCGATTCGGCTCATTGGCCCACTGCACATTCCTTGACCCAGAAATTAGGCCTGCACCAATCTGATTCTGGTGCAGACTTATCTGAATATCATGATCAGCATGAGGCAAAAAGTATACAAAATCTTGTAGCATCTTACGGAAAAACTTTCCAAACTATAGAAACTGAAGTTGAAAATAATGGAGATGAAAATGTGGATATGTTGACTGAGTATGAACATGTATCAGGTAATTGCGTTAAAAATTTCAGATATCGTTTATAATTGTAATTTATTTAGTAAAAATATGTAATATTAATACTGTTGATTTTATTGATAATGTTGACTTAACATTTTCTTGTGTCAGGTGATAAGGAATCAATGGTACAAAATTTATCAGATAGTACCACTATATTAAATACAAAAGGACACAGCAAAGATCTCATTACACAATATGATTGTAACTCTTACGCTTATCCCTATTCTGCAGATTATGGCAGTAATAAGAATGCAATGGATGTAGCATGGGACAAGTTTTGGGCTAAACACGGAGAGCAATTAATTTGGGCATCTTGGATCGAAAAATATGCTGATTATATCAATCCCGAGTATTTTCAAAATAATGCACGCACAACAGAAGACGAAAAATCGCAGGATGCAGAGATTAATGAAGTAGCCATAGAAAGATATTATGAGCAAAATACATGTTTCCCATCACAAGCGCATAAGAATTGCGAACTTGTACGTTCTAACTTTGCAGGAATTTTTAATAAGAGTTATTCGAGCGACAGCGAACTAAAACCAGCAGCCATATCTTCTTCGAATACTAGCTTTTCATTTGAACAAGTAAGCAGGCAAGAAGTTCATGATAAAGATGCAGACGAAAATAGGAAAAAAATCCTCAATTTTGAGATATCACCGGAAGATGGTGATGGTTGGAATCCGTTAAGCCCACTTAGTATAGAAGAAAATTATAACCATCAATCTAATGCAGAAGATGAAAGGTTACTAATGAGATGTGACTCTGTTAATGGCTCAATAACGAAAACGAATGCAACTTCCGATTCCATGACTAACGTTACCAAAATGACGTTAACTAGTTCCAGTTGTGATTCCAATTCCGTTCATTCGTCTAGTCTCGTCACTTCCGTCACAAGTTCCATAGAAAGCAGCATGACTAGTAGTTCCGAGGAAAACGAATTTTCAGTGGAAGACAACGACAAATATTGGCAGCATTTATGGAAGGAAAATTTTGAGACGCAATATCAAAAACAGTACGAATTGTTCATAGCTAATTATAAAAAAGAGCACAACATAGACTATAATCAATTAGATTTTAACATATTGAATGAGCCATGTGGTAATTCATTGAATGAACAATGTGATAATTCGATCTTACTCCGACAAGATGAGGTGGCGCTGCAGTGTCAACAGGGCAGACATAGCGAAGATCCTTTAGAGATTCACACCCACATGAGTGAAAAAAACGAGAACGTGGATTCTGTACAAACTTACTTATTACCAAATAAAGTAATTATCGAAAATAAAAACTCGCGAAAGGGCAGCGTATCAGCGAAATCCAAGAGCACAGAGAAACATAGAACACAAAGACTGATTATGGATTCAGTAGGCGTGCTTATGAAGAATTTAACAATAAGGGCAGAAGAGAATAAATCGACTGATGTTGTTGAGGAAGAAGAAATGCACGAAAAATCACAACAGATTCATACTCAAGATTCGATAATTACTGAAAGCAAAATGGAAATAATTGATTCCAATAGCGATTTTAACAATAGTCATCAACAAAAGTCTTCTGATGGAGGAGATGAATTCTACGAAGAGGTTCAAGAAATTTATAGACAAAGGTAAACAGTGTAATAATGATATAGTAATACATTGATATATATGTAGTATAACAACGATATCATTGCTTGCTTGTGTGGCGTCACAGATTAGATGTAACTAATTATTTTCTGTTATATAGCAATCAAAATTAAATAAATATAAGTATAGTAGAATATATAAAATTTATCTTTCTTTTTTTATTTAGTCACAAGGCTGATTGTAATGATAATGAAGATGGTTTAGAAACTGTGAAAAAAGCCTTTTCATTAATGGGTTATGCCAATTTAATCGAGAATGAAAACCAAAGAAAATTGCAAGGCGAAGTTGTTTATCGGAAACGTAATATTAGACGGCAAAGTTTCCAATTAATGGCGGAATTAAAACGGTTAAAAACTAAATATAAATGCACTCTTGATGATGCAGAAACACTCGTCAAATACACAAATAAGGTAAAATTTTTTTCTTAATATATTTGGTAGATTTATGTATTTCACATATTATTATGTAAAGTAAGTTTTAGCTTTTTGTTGTATATTTTTCAATATTATTTAAATTTCTAATTATACTACTGCATGTATTATATATTGAAGCAGAAAGAGAGATGACATGCCCTATAATATTATAAATATTCAATTCGATTTTATATTCAAATATCTATGTTCTACACGATTAGATGTTATTGAAAGAAAGAGGAAAGAGAGAGAAAATATATATAAAATAACTAAAAAACAAAACATCTATTGCTAACTAAAAAAGTTCTTAGGAAATATTCTTTCTTATTAAATACTATAAAGAATTCTAAATAGAAATTTTAAAAAGGATGGGAAAAGTATTAATGTATTCTTTGTAGCTGCACTGTTACAGTTTCTATATTTAAAATAAAATGTGTATAATATTAATCATTGGGGAAAAAAATAAAATGATTAACAGTATAAAAAGTTTATTTGCATATAAAAGTATGAAGGTAGAGGTACCAAAAAAATCATAGTTTATGAAATATTTAATATTTCATGTTAATGTGTTAGGATAAAGTATAAAATATCTCGTAAATTATTGATTTTTTTGGTATATCTATTTTAATAATATTTATATGCAAAATAATTAGAATAATCATATTATATATTTCATTAAAAAAAAATAAAGCAAAATCTTGTAGATACGTCCACCAAGAAAGGATCTGTGACCAAAGATATCTCCCTTGAAACAAAATGAGTCCCATACTTGAAATTGATTTTTTAGAATAATGATAGGAGAGATAATTGTGTTCGCTCCAAATAGAACACCCTATATAGTATATGTAACGTCTATTATATTACAAACCTTTCGCATTTTTCAAATTTACTTGTTTCCTTTTCAAAGCCTATTTCATTTTCTTGGATAGCAATAAAGCATATAATGGTTCTGCGTTTAGCGCACTCAACAGTTGAGTGAGTGCTCGCTTGTATTGTATTCTTTTAGATCGTCCAATTAGCATTGTAGATCTGGAAGAATACATCAATAGCAGCTAGTGCTCACTCAATTATTGAATCCGCTGAACGCAGCCATCCTTTATCCTTATTTTCATTCGATAAACAAGAATAGTGATATGTCACGTGTTTTACACGGAACGTAACCTTTAAGTACAGAAAGGGCAACATAGTGCAGCTATAACAAGAAATAGAGACCTATCTTTAGCTGAACTTTCTGCGCTGTTTGGCGAGAGAGCGAGATAAAAAAGTTTTAGTACAGTTGAGTGCAACGATAAACAACACGTTTATCGTAAATTGTTGTGTTTTTTAAGTTTCAACATGAAACGTATACACGAGTTGACGACATGTGAATGTGAACCAGTAGAGAAACGAAAAAAGAAAAGAGAAAAAAACGTAGGCTATGGCATCACTCTCGTCTCGTGATATCTTTCGATCGTCAAATTTTTTATACCGTTTTTTTTTTAAATTATAGACAAACAAGTATTTGTCTTGTGATCCAGCATCAATACCAGCAGAAATCGATGTGCAATCTAATGATAAAGGTTCCTACACAAAGGTACAATCTGCTCTTACGTCGAGTTCGGATGATGAAGATAGCATAAAGATGATGCAAAGAAAAAAAAGAAGGAAGCAGTTCAAAAGGTTAAATAAAATCATTCCGAGAGAGATAGCCAATGATTATAGGTTAAGAAAATATTATTTCAAACGATTTGGTCTCTTCAGCAGATATGAAGATGGAATTAAATTAGATCGAGGTATGTATATGTATCTCTATGTATGTTTTTTAAAATGATAGATTTATTTATATACATATAATGCAATATATATATATATATATATATGTAATATATAAAATGATAATCTATTTTTTTTTTTAGAGAGTTGGTTTTCTGTCACACCAGAGGAAATAGCAAAGGATATAGCAGAAAGATGTAGATGTGATACAATTATTGATGCATTTTGTGGTGCAGGCAGCAATGCTATTCAATTTGCATTTACATGTGAAAGAGGTATATTTATCTATATAAAACTTTGTTAAACAAAAATATATTTACTGATTGTATTTTACAGTAATTGCCATAGACATCGATCCTGATAAAATTAAGATCGCTCGGCATAATGCAGGAATTTATGGTGTGGATGATAGAATAGAATTTATTACTGGAGATTTCCTGCAATTAGCACCGCAGCTGGTTGCAGATGTCGTGTTTTTGAGTCCGCCATGGGGCGGTCCTGATTATATAAAAAGAAAAGTATTTGATCTCGAAAGTATTATGCCTCCCATTGGTGGAAGAAGTATATTCGAAGCAGCAAGAAGAATCACTCAACATGTGGCCTATTATCTTCCTAGAAATTCAGATCCTCTGCAGGTAGACAATATGTTTATAATAATGTAATAATTAAATAATTTAATTGAAATTTTACCATATAACTTGATATTTGTGTCTATAAATAAAAGTGTATAATTACAGATTATAATGTTAACTGAAAAATATGACAAAGTGGAAATTCAACAAAACATGTTCAATGGGAAGTTTACTGCTTGTACAGCGTACTATGGTGAATTGGCCAGGACGTAATTTAAGTGATGAAATAAGAAATATTTTAGTTCACATTTTTTCAGTTATTTCGACTTGCTTATCAGAACTAAAATCGTGATACATTTCTTTTTTCAGTTAAGAAAATATTTTAACTCGACTCTGAAAACTGATGTACTATATACTTGGAAGGATAATGTAATTTATATTTTACAACTTCCAAATTCTATTAACTTACATTTTTTATGTACGTTCTTCCATATATACATATATAATTTTAATTTTAATAAATATATCTCTAAGAAAGTACGATATATTTAAAATTTTTTATTATTTAAGATTTCGCGAAATTTTTAAATGAAACAATGTGAATTACTTAATTTTTATTTGTAATGGAGAAATGTATTTACAATGTTCATGTGAAATGAAACAAAAAAATTCGAATATGGCAAAATAAAGTTTTTGAAATAGCAGAAAAATAATGGATCTGAAATAATTTTAATATACCATACATTATCAGATTGTACAATAAGTTGTAATTTGATTAGTAAGAATAAAAAATGGAAATCATAAAAAATAGTAAAAACATTTTCGAAATTCTGTAACAATTTATTTTTAATTTCATTTTTTAAAAATTATAGTTATTAAAAACATTCTCGAATTTAAATCAGAATTAATTCTACAATATACATTTCCACACAAAAAAAATATCACATAAATTTCCATCAAGACATTAATCTTATTGCTTTTTTTGAAAAAATTAATAACATTGACTAGCTTTTTTTACTTGTTTGTTATCATAATGTATAATATTGTGTCACTTGCTTAATTGGAGGACATTTCATTCGGCACTATTTTATATATTGTAAATTTCACGAATCAATATCGATATTTGTTACATTTGTTTCTTCAATATCACTAGTTGCTATGTTTGTCTCTTCAATATCAATAGTTCTAATACTTCTTTCTTCAGGTTCTGCAGGTATTGTTATACCACCAGTGTCTATACTTTCTTCTTCTTCTCTAGGAATTTTTAAGAAGCAATGCATTGTCTCGTCATCTTCTTGCTCAATAGAATCGTTTTTGTTTAAACTTTCTCTTGTTGATAATGAACCTTGAAGATGTTTCGATGGTATTTGTATCGTGATGGTTTGAGAAGTGCCATCAGCAGACGTTGAGGAAGACATCAAATTAGCTTCTAATGTATCTCCATCTTTCGAAAAGGCACCCAAACAGCTATAAACTAATTGCGCTGCCGCAATGTTACCGGGAAAGACTTCGACATTCTCGTTATCTGCATGTAAAAAAAGCAGTAAAGAAGTTTAAATAAAGATATCTACTAAATAAGAATTGCAAGCAATTCAACAAATTTTAATGTTACCTTTTTTTTGTACATTAGATTTTATTAAACCTTTTTCATGGTCACCTAAGTGCTGGATGTAACTTTCATTTTTGACCGTTTTAAAAGGACATAGATCGCATGTAAATAAGCCAGACAGCAAAGGATGCCTCGATTTTAAATGATTTTTATAACTGCTGCTCTGTATCGCGCTATATGAGCAATGTGGACATTTATACGGTCGAAATCCTGTGGCGTAAGAAATTAAATTACTCCATAATAATTAATTTTTATAATATAACTCACCTGTGTGTTGCATAATATGCCGTCGTAAGGTATTGTGATCTCCAGTTTTGTAATCGCAAATCTCGCAGCTGAAAGGTTTATCTCCTGTATGTTGACGCAAATGCATTTGTAACATTGCCTTTCTGGCACTAGCATGACCGCAAACGTTACAAACGTATGGACGTAACTTGGAATGAACAGCTTGAATGTGATTCTTTAAACATTTTGAATTCGCATATGTTTTACCGCACATATCGCATGTCTTAGAAGTATACCATCGAGTTACTTCTAATGTTTTGCGATCTAAATGCATTATGCGATGATTACGTAACTGGCTAGCTTGTTTGAAACATTTCTCGCAATCGGGACATTTGTAATCGCGAGTGTCACTGTGTACCCTCATGTGCGTTAAGAGTTTTACCATAGTAGCACTTTTGTAGACTTTACAAATTTTACAGGTAAACAAGCCTATGTCTACATAAAAGAGAGTACATAAAAATGTGAATTTTTCAACTTTTTTTTATATTATTTATTTTATATGTACAAACCAATTTGGTGCTTCTTCCATAAATGCAAATTACATTGGCGCCACTTCGTAAACTTCATATCTCGACATATGGTGCATTTAAATGTTGTTGCAGTTTCAGATTCTGTATGGTAAAGAATATGTTGCTGCATAATTTCTTCCGAGGCAAATTTGTATTGACAGCCCTGATAAGAACACCTTGCGAAAATTGCACGTTTAAATATAACAAATAAAAGATTTCTTCTACATAATATATATTTTTTGGAAAATTACATACTTGACATTTCTTTCCGCTGACTCTATCATTTTCCTGTTACGCATATATTCTGAATTTAAGGTCTTTGAAATTTTTACTGGATCTTTTTCCACTTCATTGCTTTCGATATGTTGAGCCTCATGTTCAGTTATCAAGCTAGGATTCGTTAGGTCTGTCAAATTTTCTTTTCCAGCCTCATCACTCGCAATGTCTGTTAATTGATGATCCTAGAAGAAATTTCTATCATATCATCCAGATAAAAGTAGCCTACCTTTCAAAAATTAAAATTTAAGATGATTACATTAATCATGTGTTCTTTACAGTCCTCAAAAGAATGGAAGCAGTTGGAACACTCCGCACACATATAAACTATTTTTACTTCATCCATTTTAGATTCTTCCTTTGGCTATATATAATAATAAAAGTAAGCCAATTTTTATATTGCATTATAAGCTTCTGCTAAGCAAGATACAGTTACTTTGATTAAAATTGTGTGAACTACAGTTGGCGTCTAGAGATCTACTTACTGTAATATCTATAGTAGAATTTAAATGTAGTTTCTGAATATGATCTAATAATTGCATCTTGTCCTGAGACAGGTAAGTACACATCTTGCATTTAAAAGCAGTCACAACTTCTAAGAAATCATCGACGTTAACGTTGTCATCTTGCCCAACGAGATCTTTCACTGCTTCCTCTGTAGCGACTTCGTATTGCTCCTCAGATTGTCTGTATGGACTTTCGATTACTATATTTTCATTCTTGATATAATCATTTTCGTTATTTTCCATATTCTTTGACATCAAGAGTGCCTTTTCATTGTAACTCGTTTGTTCTACAGATTGCAGGTTGGTACCCACCTCTTCAATCACTCCATTTTTAATTGCATACACCTGTCCATTCAAACACACTAATGAAATCGGTTCTTCTCCACTGTCCAATTCACTTCCCTTAGCAATATCAACTGTAGTTTGTTCTTCACTCACTGCCGAATTCTTCATAATGTCTGTCGGTGATGGTGCAAGTTTGTAAATGTATCTTGTACCATTTATGTCATAGCTTAAGTAGGATATATCATTCATTTCTTCACTCATTGTTGATGAAGAATCGTAGAATAATCTAATTAAGTGTCAACCAAACGTTCCAAGATATTTACACAATTAACTAGAATGTTACTCGCAACACAATTTTCAATCCATGAATCACTTCGGCTAAAATCTGTCGTAATATCCTTTTTTCTTGTTCTTAACAAAAATTCTGATTTCATGTTACATCTTATATAAACTTTGTTATATATAAATAGATTAATATTATGAGTTCCAATTTAGAATTTAAACAGTCCTCAGAGACGGTGAACGCGATAAATTACACGGATTCGTTTCAATATTCGCTAATTATATCCATCGCGAAATACGCGTAAATATCCAAATGTATGTTCATATATGTACATGCAACATCAATACGGAATGATGAGGTTATCTCTGCGAACTCGAGGCACTATTCGAGACACGTTTCCGTCTCCGCGGAGACAAATCGGATACCACGCGCGATGAAGTTGAAGCGAGGAGAATGAGAAGATGCATTCGCGAAGATATTCGAATTCTATTCGAATTCAAAATCGTGTCTCACTTAACACCTCGCACACGGCGTCTGGTTCGAGATTTCCGGCTACGGTGATCATGCTGGCGCGCGGGAACTGCGGGAAGCAACGCGAGAATCGCCGGTGAGGCGACGCGCGAAAACACGGGTTTAGTGGCAAGAGCCTCTCTCGTTCTCTGGAGCGGAAGTTATCTTACATCACTTTAAGCTGAGTTCAGATTTCCACTCGAGTGTCATTACATAGACAAGGATGACATGACACCTGAGGAGCACCTAGATGGAAATCTAAACACGCCTTTACATAGGATAGGGATAAGCAGGAGGCTATGGGTCTGTTCTTTTCAGCTAAAGAGCTTGTTCTTGCATGTCCTTCATCTTTCTTCCTTTTCTCTCCACGTTGAAGAAAAAAAAAGGAAAAATGAAAAGTGCAAGTTCAGCTAAAAAGAAAGCCTAATGTGAACACACATAAACATATTTAAGGTGCTTCTTTAAGATTTGACAATTTGCAATCATAGATCTCCTGCCTGGGTACGTAAATAAAAACTATAGTTTATGTGATGTGAACTATAGATTTTCAGCACTGGCAGTAAATTTGGAACATGTTTTGGAACGCATATTCCATATTCTCGATTGTGAAATGCGCCAAATTTTGAGGTAAAATTATCGTAAAATTAAAAATAATATTTTAAAATTAAATATACATATATTAATCAACAGCTTAAGTCTGTTTAATAAAATTACGATATTTGTATATACTGTACATTTTTTAGTAGTTTATACAATTTAATAACAATTTCTATATGCATATATTATATAATTATAGAGATACTACACAATTATAATTACAATTTCTCAGAATAAAAACGATACAAAAATGATATATTTTAAGGACTTGCTGTATTTTGTCTGGAATGTTTGGGAGTTCTCTCTGCATTTTGTCTAGCAATTTCAGGAAAGAATTGCGAGTTATATTTTTGTTTTATAGCAGGTTTAGGAGTTTCCGGTGCTACAACGGGCATTGGTTCACCCCTCACTTTGGCCAACAGTGCTTCAGTTCTTAGCTTTTCACTTTGTTCTCTGAGTAATCTCTCTGCTCTTAATTTTTCTATATTTGTACTACTCTGACTTCTTTCCTCTTTTTTCTCTGAATGTTTATGTTTTTTCTTCTTATGTTTTTTATCTTTATATCTTTTGTGTGTACTGTGCCTTTCATCATTGGAATGAGAACTATCAGAATCATGATGCTTCCTTTTAATGCTCTCTGTTTTTACTTTTAAATGATCTTCAGATTTAGAATGCATAATCTTGAGATACTTCTTTATATCAATCATTGGATCGTTTAAGGTTTTCTTCTTTATTTCTATCTCTACGTCTTTCTCTGTATCCGTTAATCTCTTTGGTAATTCTTCGTACCAATTTTTTTTCCCAGTTGCTTCGTTGGTATCTTGTCCCAAATACGTCAAATATCCAATCTGTTTTTCATATTTCTCTTTCTCTTCCTTCTTTTCCTTCTCATGTTCTGTATTAGGTCTACTGTAATCAATTTTTCCATCTTCAAGCTCAGCAAAAAAGTTGACATGTTCTAACTTCTTGCTAGTAGAATCTTCGGTTGTTGATCGACCATCGTACGTGGATCTTGCTCGGTGTCTTAACAAATCTACTCTTGCTTCTGTTTCCTATGAAAGATAAAAGAATTTTGTAAAAATTAAGCCCATACCTAAAAACGTCAAAAAATAATTTTTGATACTAAAATACGAGATCTACATAATCGAAACTTTCAAAAACAATATCACGTACTGCTTTCTGAATTCGTTCTTTCTTAATCCTCTCTTCTTCTGCAGCTTTCGCTTCGTCTCTCCGTACACGAGCAATATTCTCCTTCGTTCGTACATGCCATCTGAAAAAACACAAAACAATCAGTTTCAAGATATATACACATTGAATGCATCTGTCTTACCTTTTCTTTGGTAAAATATTCATTGTCAGCGAACTGAATATAACAATATAACAAAATCAGATTGTCAGGTTAATTGCTCCAATTGTTTCGGATGATATTCTAATAGATGGATTTAACGAATATAAACAAACTTTCACAAACGCATTAAACCAAGATCTATGACAAGTCTCCCTGTGATTTTCTGATTGGATACAATTTCTGGACATATAGATGAGGTTTTATCTCTTGCAGTTGGCAGCTCGTGAAAGAACGTATTGTGATTTGCTGAACACATCAGACACATTTGCTGTAATCGAAATCGAGCACATTGTGCGCGAAGAATTTTTTTATTTACGTTTCTGTTAAAGAGTAAGTGTATATGTGTTTTTATATTTCTTGTTTGTGACATAATTTGTGTTTTCATTGAAATTTGCCACGACAAGTGCTATTATTTGATTCTTGTATATGATGTATGTGTTTACTTTGATCTAACCGGCATAATAAAAGATACTATTCATGTTTAATTAAACACAAATAGTCAAAGAAAATTAAAATTATTTATAATTGTGTAAAGAAAATTCAGAAAATTGTGTAGTATGAAGTATGAAACGGAGAAAGTATAAAAGGTGTTATAACCTCAAAGTGTAAAGTTGAAGGCACTCATTGCTCATCAATCAATAGAAATTATTAAAAAAAAAACGATACTATTCACGTATAAAAGTTGATATTTTAATATGTTTCTGAAGGATTGTGTTACAAGTACTTTATTTTTATGAATAACAAAATAACATGTATCTAATACATTTTTTAAATACAGATTACAGATTTTACATCATGGCTGCGACAATGCCGATAAATCCCAAGCCATTCCTAAATGGTTTGACAGGGAAACCGGTCATGGTGAAGTTAAAATGGGGCCACGAATATAAAGGTTACCTCGTCTCAGTTGACGGATACATGAATTTGCAGCTTGCAAATACTGAAGAACACATAGAGGGCAATTGTACTGGAAACCTCGGAGAAGTGCTAATTAGGTGTAATAATGTTATGTACATAAGAGGAGTAGAAGAATCAGATGAAGAAGGCGAGATGAAGGACTGAAATGATGAAAATCTAAAACTTTAATTCTTATTATAACCCCTTGTATTATTAAGAACTAATTTAATTCAACTAATAAAATAAAATCATTTTATTTCTTATGAAGTTGTATACATGTATGTAAGTACAAGTAATATTTTGAAGCTGTTTAACATGGTTTTGGTACATTGGTTACTATAGGCTTCGGTCTTGACTTAAACAAGAGTTTCTTTCTCACAATAGCTTTCACAAAGTACTCTGTTTTTGTTGTAGTTTCCTCCTCTATTCTCTCATCTCTCGTATCATGATGTTTCTCCAATACAAGCAGTGGTTTATCAAGTGTTACTTCTTTTCCATGTAACACGTGAATTCCGATAATTAATATAGGTACTCCAGTTTTTGTGAAGTGAAGATCGCCGATTAATTGATCGCCTGGATTATCGATCGTTTCGAATTTTAGATCGCCTTGGAGATCTATAATAGCCCAAGTTTCTATGTTTCCGTCTCTAAAAAGAAACTACTAAAATTTATTTGATATTCAAAAAAAGTTTATTCGATTTTTATAATAAATAAAATACTGATGTAGGAATTATGATTTACCTTTTGATCGGCACAATCATCTTTGTTAGGTTAGGCACTAAAATGGCGCCAAAAATTACGTTCATAAATCTAAGATCTGTTTTCTGTGGCTGAACTACTAGTGTACACTTTTAGAACTTAAAGTGAGGTAGGGTACATGTTTGATATTTGTCGAAAGCGAGAGAGTTCTAGTACAAGAAACAGACTCTTCATGGAGTGGAAACATAAGTATTCCCTAGGAGCTAGTGAGAGAAGTTGCATTGGAAATCAGCGAATTCTGGAGCGCGAACTGTGAGATTGCCTTCGACATTTTTATGCATTTAAAAATCCAATGAGAATGGAAACGTTGCAACTTTTTTGCAATTTTTTTTAAATATACATATTCTTTTCCAGTTGTATTATTTTTCTGTATATTTTTGTATTTGTAATAAATCTATGAAAAAATATGATTGTATAATTATAATTGACAATTAAATAATGATTTTGATTTGATTTTCAAATTCATAATAATGATATAATAAATATACAGAGGAAAGGCTCTTATTATGAGATACCAAAGTAATCATTTTAAGTAAATGCTAGAAGTCTATAGGTAGAAATTAAAAAAATAATAGGTCATTTTTTGAAGGGAATTTAATAAGCTTTAAGATAACGTTATATAAAATTTAATTTAAATTCCATTTTTTTTTGAAAATTAAAGAAATGTAAAAAATGAGCAAATCGCAAAGTCAAAAAATTGTGTTCCTAATATAAGATGCCCCGAGAAATCGATAGTAAAACACAAAATATAAAGTATTGCAATTAAAAGCTTTATTTAATGTTTCTAAAATACAAACAAACAGCCAGCGTGCGCGAAAAATGAACATGCGATAAATTATATCCAGAATTCGTTTTCAGGTAATTGGAATCAAGCATCGCAGATATAGGCTCGACGTTCATTCCGGTTGTCTTTTTTATTATTGTACAATAACATTTATACTTTAGCAACGACTTTCACTGTAACGTAGGAACATAGATTATTTCATATTAGAAATACCTTGGGTATCTCATATTACGATTTCCATGTCTTATGGTTTTACGATCATCAAATCCAACTTCTGTAATTAAACAATTCAACATATCTCGTATTTTTATATTAGTACAACCTTACTCTATCACATGAAGAATTTATTGCTAAATATTTATTTATTAAATAATAAACAAGTTTAAATTTTCATTTCAATGAAAGACATCCAAATTCTAAAATCTTGTTTTACAATGACTACAGCATGATCTAATAATGAATTTTCTACTAAATAGTTTTCAATCCAAGAGCAATAAATTCATGATGGAATCAATAGATAGCGTTTATTAGTTTGGGAAAAACGTCGTTATCTCATATTAGACGCCTATCTCATAATAGAGGGCTTTTCTCTATTATTATCCATACAAAACTAAATTATAAATGTCAAAATCTAAAATAAAATGTCTGATAAATAATTTTGAATAATTTTATTGAATTTGTAAAATTGGTATTATAATCACAAATTAATTATATTTAAAATAAGAGATTTTATAGAATATTAATTTGCACTTGCAAAAAATTTGTGAAAATATTTGACAGATGCAAGGATAAATGTATGTAGGTATGAATAGGAAAATTTAATCATATAAATAGATTGTACTTCAATTTGATATCACGCATATTTGTATTTCTATTTTATTTTCGATTCTCTTCTCTTCACACTGAAGTAAGTACATTGGACGTAAATCACAGCACATCTCCGTTTGAATAAACATTCATACATCATCTGTAAATAGCGTGTACACGTAAAAGTACAAATAAATATTCGTAGGTGTGCTTGTTAATCGAGAATTACTGTCGACGTAACACTGTCATGTAATCCTTTCCGAGTATAGTTAATAATAAAATTTGTGCCTGCGATCACATATAGCACTTTACAGATACACTTATTGTTTTCATTTTGTGCACAGATCTTAAATTAAATTCGCCAAATTTCGCGCGATTTGAAACGTGGAAGTGATACAACATCGATTCAAAAAATATAAATCTCGAAGAATCATATTCATAGTCGTGATTCAATTTGAGATCCGATTTGAGCTAGGTTTGAATCAGTCTTTCATTTGAAAAACACTTTTCAAACAATTTAATAAATCTGATTGGTTCAATTTTTAGTTCAAACTTAGCTGAAATGAGGATCAATCGTGGATCGATTTACGACTGTTTAATACGGATCGAAATGATCTATGACATGAGAAATGAATGAGACTTGTCGCAGGAGGCGATTTGTATGAAATGAGATTCGGTGTTCGATCGTTCCTTTACGCGATCTGATGAGATAAAATCGATATCGGAGTTTGCGATTATCATGAATATTTCACAAACAAGTCCTCTCTCCTTATCCCTTAACATTTACATTCAGGATCCAGGAGCGAGTTTTGTACGTGTATGCAGATATACAGTAATCTTATACATAGCCAGAGCTTTGATTATCTATTCTATGTGATCAATCGAGAATTAGGCGATAAGTTTGGGAAAGATGCGCTAAGGCAATATCGCTCGCAAAATTATGCGTGCTTACATCCGTTTGCGTAAAATGTATATGTGCATGTACAATACGTACATATGAATATATTTATAATATGTACAAAAATCTATTATATATACATATAATAATCTCCTAAGAATAGTACAAAATATTTGAGGAAGATAACTGCGCGGTGACGATTAGAAATAGGAAAGTGATACTTTCATTCATGTTATTCTAGATGTTATTATGCCTCTTTTATTCGCGCTACACTCTAGAAACCTTTAACTCTTTGTACGAAACGTCTATTCTTAGATGAGAAGTAGGAAACTTATTAAGGAGAAGGTGGATAAATTCTACGTGTAATTGTGCTTTGTGGTTCGTTTCCTGTTTGTAAAAAGCGTTGGCCTCTAACGTTAGTAGCATATATACCTTATTTGTAAATTTTCTAATTCTTGATCGTATATCTACGTTTAAGAGAAATAGAATATTAATATATTTTTTTATTGATGGTATTAAAAAAATGCATAATTCTTAAATAATATATCATTACGTAAAGATTTTTTGAAATAAAAAATTTATAAGAATGCTATTTTTAGGACAATTTAATCTTAATAAACATATTTTAATTTGTTCCGATAAAAGATTGAAGAGTTATAAATTTAGTTAAAATCTTTGTGAAACAGATTCATAGAGATTTTGATGCATTCAAAATATAAATCATAGATCATGAATATATTGAACCCTAATTTTTTTCTTTTTAAATTATTAAGGTATGAGAAAAGAGGCTGATTATGGATTCAACGAACTACTTTAGCGGACGGATAGATTTTATGAAAGCGAGAAGAAGTTCCCATAAATGTGGAGAGATCTACATATCAATTCTTTTATCATGATACTTTCGTGAAAATCACCTAGAAAAGCATAATAGTAACAATAGCATTATTTATGCTGCCTCTATTAAAAGCTAATAATAATAGTAGTTAGCTAAATAGTAATGTACGTGCTTTTTATTTTTTTTTGGTCATATGTATCGATGAGTCTCTATAATATAGAGTTTGATTATTCAAGAGTTAGAAATTTTTGAAGATAAAATTTTGAAAGAATGTTTAAATATTTTTGTAAAATGCATTAATATGAGGTAAAGAGAACGAATGAATGAATTATATAATTAATCTTCTATAATATATTAGGTGTTGGAATTAATTCGTAGCGTTTTTTAATGAAAGAATGTTATTTATTTCACATGAGCATTAAAAAATACATTAATGAAAGTACTTCCCATCACTTGTAAAACGCTACGAATTAATTCCAACACCTAATATATCTCTGAATCATTAACATGTTCCATTTGGATGGAGTTTTTTTTTATATCAATATAGAATTTAAATGACTAATGAGAGGAAGGATAATGATATTGGTGATAAGGATGAGATTATTGGTATTATGTTAATGTGGTAATTATGGTATGTAAAATTTCGTTGATTTTGTGAAAACCTATGTATATATAATAACGCCTACATCGATGTATATCATAATATCACTTCGCGAATCAACAGCGTTATTTTAAAAGATTATGCAAAATGACTTAGTAATTACTTCATTAATTACTTTACACGCACGTCAATTCGTCCCGATAATTGAAAACTATTCTTTATAATGATTATATTCACAATTATTAAAGATGATTGTTTTCGATTATTAAAACGAATGTTTTTAATATTTACAAGATGAAAATTTTGCGTTCGCTTAATTTATAAAATATACATATGAGAAGTTTTAAAATGTATAAATCATACAATATTAAAAAATGCAATTAAAATATGTGCTTTTATATTACATAACAACTTATAGTTTTTTACGATTGGTAGTTATGTTCGCAATTTTTTAATGTTGTACAATTCTTATAATACACATTTGCTTTATGTACACAATTTAATTATTGTATATACACAATTATAAACGTAATTTACTCTTAATTCCCTTAACACTTTAATGTTTTGTAGGATCTTTTCACAATTTTTCGCGAGGTATGTTACATTGTAATGACATAACAATTACTTGTCAACTAATTTCTAAATTATTATTTGTGAATTCGATTGAATATATTAATGCGCATTGATGCATGTGAATACTTTTTGTATGTACTGAATAAAAACATATGCATAATCAACAGGGACTCAGACCGAAATTGCATTATAGATACATTATGGATACATTAAAATTTCGGCTGGTTACGATTACGGTTTGAAGATACCTAATTTTCAATTTCGGTGTTGATTTCTTTTTCGATCGATCTCGATCTCAATGATAACGTGACCGTTATGGTACGTAATTACCAAAAACTGAAACCCAAAGGACCGAAAAGGATCGAAATCCAAACAAATATACCGTTATGGTAATCGTTATGGTAAAAAAACTGAAATTAAAAGTTGAATTTAGACTAGGACCGTTATTTAGAATTTTTTCCGTCCGAATCCTTGATAATGGCAAATAGATAATCGAATAAATTAGTAAGATGCTTAATACAAATTTCAAATGTATATTTAATATATGTATATTAAACAATTTATGATAAAGCTTGTTAAGTGCAAACGCAAAGAAAAATAAATATATTATATGTATATATTATTTATAGAGCCCAATCAAAATTCTGGGATCGCGTCAATCGTAGCTAGTTGTCTCCAAAGCACTTCCTCATCACGTCTTATAAGTCAGCGGAACAAAATGAACAGAATCAATTTTAATTAACATTTTCATTTGTTGCTCATTTATTGCTAAAAAGTTGCCAAAGAAAAAAATTGTTTACTCTGCCAGTTTTTTTTAAATGAAAATTCCGCTAAAGGAAGATTAAGTTAGCAGAACGATATGCATATAACAAAGCCAGTCTACTTCAAAATAACGTAGGAATTTATTACTAATTTGTTACTGTCGAAATGTACTAGTTTTGAATCCAATATCTACGAAATAAGTGTAAATAATAAACCCTTAGCGAGCTGGCGGAACAAGATTAAAGCATTAGTAAAAAATTTGTTGCTTGCTTAAAGTTTCACTCTAAGGATAATCTTTTGTAACTTTCTGCATATTGAGAGATTTTCACACCTGTTAATCCTCCACTCTGGAATTTTGTAAGCAACAAATTCGTAACTTGTATGTTTCGAGAGCAACAAATTTTTTATTAATATTTTATTGTTATTTACACTTGTAGGTAATGGATTCAAAACTAGGATATTTCGACAGCAACAAATTAGCAATAAATTCCTACGTTATTTTGAAGTAGATTGGCTTTATTATATGTATATTGTTCCGCTAACTTAATCTTTCTTTAGCGAAACATCATTTAAAAAAAAACTGGTAGAGCAAAAAAATTTTTTCTTTGTCAACTTTTTAACAACAAATATGCAACAAATAAAAAATGTTAATTAGAATTGATTCTGTTCCGCTAACTTATAAAACGTTTCATCCTTCATCATCATCCTACATCGCTCAGCGAATAATCCAGGCTCCAATGTATATATATATATATATATGTATACATATATTTACACACACACACACACACACACACACACACACACACACACACACACACACACACACACACACACACACACACACACACACACACACACACACACACACACACACACAAATTTGGTAGAAGATACACACACACACACACACACACATATCCTCTATCAAATTTTCATTAATCAAGATGTATATATTTTTACATTTTAAGTTCAATGCATTTAATTTGCAAAAGTAGAGATTTGTCTCAAATTATAGTATTGAGATTTGTTATTATATATATATAATTCGGCCGAGCATAAGAGATAACAGTTGAATTAGTATTAAAATTAGATAAAGTAATAAGGTAATCTACAATAATCCATTTATATTTCTCAAGATGTAACTCTCCAATTACACTAACAATCCAACAAAGAGTTAATCAAAATAGTATACACGCACACATAAGCGCCATAAATGCTTTAACAATTACGTTTCTTACTTTCGGAAAGAGCGTCATGTAAAATACTTAAACGTTTAATGTCATTTTGATAATTTATCATACCTAAATAAAACGTATTTTTTAAAATCATATTTTTTACAAGATAAAATCTTTGTGAAATGTATCATTTCTCGGAATACTAGCTGAAGACTGAAAGATATTCATTTAGTGATTATTAAAAAAATTTATGACGCTTAGTATACTCTCTTTCTCTTTTATATATATTTCTCTAATGTCTTCCAAACATGTCGACAGCATTGAGCATTCGATAATCCGTGACACTTTAACGCCTATGAAATGCATTGCGCGTGACGAAAGTTGGTTACCGCCGATACTATACTTGGAAGACTGACTCGAGATCTGAGATATCATTGCGGTTGAGATTTTCTTCACGTAAACGTACACAAACACAAAAATAAATTACATTTCCATTTCAGTCTAACAATTCCGATCGTTTAGCATCCGATTATGCGGATTTGAAAATTACCCTGAGTGCATCGCTTTCATACTCGACAGAAGGAAGTCTTTTTTTTTGAGTGTACTTCGTTGGAAGAAGATAATATCGATTTAAGCGATCGGTAATCATTGATTCTGTTACATTTCAACTCCGTCGCACGCGTCATCGTTGAACACCTTGTGATTAAATTTTATATTCTTCGACGTATTTCCTCGGGGATATCCGATTCGGATATAACTTTAGGAACGTCTTTTTCGGGGCTAGGACTAGGGCTAGGACTAGGGCTAGGTGAGGAACTTGGTGATCTTGAGCTACTGGAGCTTGATCTAGAGCGTTGCTGTCGCTCCCGTTGCGTCTTGTAATCGTATAAAGGGCCGCGAATAATTTTCAGCGTGGTCTCCAACTCGTACGCGCGATTCTTCAACGTATTGTACACGTCAATGTCAAGACCGATCTTTCGCGCTCTTCTATGAAGCACTATTAGGTGGCGTCTATTCAACACGTCCGGCAGCATGTATTCCTAAGTGAAGATATATGAAGAAAAATCATGATTGATCGTATCGTGTTACGTCCTTTTGCGACATTTTGCGTTGTATAATCCATTTCTGACAATTTGCAATGTTCTGTTATGATTTCAGCTTATAGGTACTTTTTATTTTCTAAAACCAACCTGTCGAGTCACGAGGTAATAAATAAACCACATCATAGTAGTGCCATAAGTGACGAAGTAAGTAATGGGCTCCATTATATCCCATGAGTATTCCCACCAGGTTAATCTGGCCAACGCCCCAAATTGGATAGACATCATGACTAGGAACGTCCAGATAAAAAAATTCGCCTTCTTGTAAGCGGCATTTTGTATCTCTTGCAATTTCTAGAATGATTAAGAGAATGTGAAAACCCCGCGCTCATCATTCACCTTGTATTTTTCTCTCAGTGAAGATAATTTAGCTTCTATCGTATTCTCTAAGTAATTGAGAAAATGAGGCCGGAGATGGAGGAATAGAAGTATCGTGGAAGAAACGGCACCTTTTACCCTACCTTATTATTTCATAAGGAGGGAAAAAAAGACGCGGGAATTTCGCAGACGTTTTCTTCTTACAATGTTGCGTAACAATGAGCGCGATGCGTATAAAAGGGATTAGAAAAGTATCGTTGGTCGCGTGTGCAAAGTGCGACGCGAGTGTGCTAATTAGAACGCTCAAGAATATGGCAATTAAGAAAAACCATAGGCGGAATGTAGTGAGAGAAAACGGACAATGGGAGTGTGTTCGCATTTAAATTTAATTTACGCGCGATGGAAAGCCAATTCATGGGTGCGCCTTTAAAGGCTTTAAAGGCTTACCATTAAATCAATTTTATCCTAACAAATACCGTTCTTCTTTTAGCATACGCACGCGTATGCTGCTTAATCCGTATACCATAAAATGGAATATTCGACATAGAATTTGAAGTAACTTTGATTCAAATTTAAAAAAATGCTAGGTAACAACACACAGGAAATCAGGATATAATCAGTCTAAAATCAGGATATAAGAGATCTACAAGACATTTTGAAGAAGTTTTATGTTCCGATTTTGACATGTCATATAAGCATGATTAAAATTTGAATCAAACTATATAATTTGGGACAAAAGTACCCTATTTAACGGCACCCTATTTACGTTGCGACATAGGACGAACTATAGAAACGTATTTTTACCTGTTCCATGGGTTCCAGCTGTAGTCTAATATTCTCCAGCTCGGCGATAACAGATCTTTCCATGTCGACATGGTACTCCCGCACGTGGAATGCCTCGTACAACTGCGCAACGAGCGCTTGTACATCTCCGAGTTTCTGTAAATCCTCCTGTGAAACCGGAAGACATACATGTCGATACTTGCTGAACACGGTTCGACAAGGGAAATCCCGCGTGACTCAAAATATATTACCGATAAAATATATTATTACGCTTGAAGAAATATTACTAAAGCTTTTAGTCAATCAAATACATTACAATTGATGTACAAATAAATTAAATTAAAGTACATGTCGCAACTACGCGCTTCGCAGGATTAAGCTAATAAAAGATATCGTTTTTATTTGATAACTCACAGTCGTGCACCTTTCTCGTAACGGCGGTGAGACAATGTATTCGTTATCGTTTATTAATAATTTGAAATCCTCTTCTAAAAGCGATTCTATCGTGTTGCTGGAAGCTATCCTGACCCCATCTGAAAAAACGATTAAGATCTTTATCTTTGGGATATTATGCAAGGACTTTAATCTGATTTCCAATTTCTCTGACGTAATGAATGAATTAGCTGAAAAAATGATTTGTACGGCGTCTTACCAAGCGACGTTATGCATGCTCGATCGATGCCACGATCCTCTGTCTTTAGCATATCTAAAAAATTGCCGACCGTGTGCGTTATTGGCTTCATGGTGAACGAGCAGTGTTCCCTCCTGGATGGAAGAGGTACCGTGATTCTGGGAAGTCCTCGGTAATATGCCACGATGACATCCGAACCTGCGTTAATATATATTTATGTATCACATATTTGCTTCGCGTAAAGGCACAGATATACAGGGTATTATATCAACATATGTTGATCGACCGATTATTTCATAAATGTAATATATATTTTATGAATGTAATCGATTGATCATGCATGCCTGATAGAGAAGGCAATCCAATATACTGACCTATATAGTTGATATAACACTTTGTACATAGAGTTCTCTCAAAGCATATTCTACATTTTGCAAAGTCATTTTCTAAATAGGTCACTCAATTCTCATAATTAATGACTTTATGAATTATGAATGAGTACACGGAACGGTTTTGTACTAAAGTATCTAAACATTTAATTAAATACAGATCCGAAAATAATTTTATTCTAAATATTAATGTAGAGCGCTAAAACTGGCTGTCAAAACGCTTCGCAACATTGTTCATTATGCTTAAGCGTTCTACGTTATTTTAATTAACAAAATTATTTTCATATGTATGTATTTAAATTTTTAAATACTTTAGTAAAATCATTCTTTCCGTGTAATTATCATAATGAATTTTCGCGTAATTAGCGAAACTCGTAAAAGTGATTATGAAACTTTGAGCAAATATTTGTTTATAACACATTCTTGCTTTCTCCTATTCATTTTTCTTTTCTTCCTCAGATTTTCCGTGTTAATTACTTTTCAAATCTTTAGTATTGATAACTATTCCGTTCCTATTTTCTAAATTCTTATTTGATTGCATGTATCACGCGGACTTTGACGATTTGGATTTACACATAAGAGAAAGATGCGTGCGTGCATCGCTTCGCGGATATTTCGCGGATATTTCGCGGATATTCATTGTCAAAAGTTCGGATAAGAAATGTTCTAGTTTGAAATTCCGCACTACGTATACTTAAGCCTACTTTTCCACTCAACAGAATCAAACTACCATGCAAACCAATATTCTTACACAGCATTATTTTTACTTATAAATAGTATCAACTTAAATTGTTAAAATATTGGCTAATTAATATTTGAATCAAGTTATCTTTGGCAATTTGATTAAATAATATATTATAATTATATATTAATTTTATGTAATAATTAAAATTATAAAGTAGTTAGAACGGAACATAATGTTCCGGTGAGACAACAGAGATGTGCAAAATGCGCAATTATAAGAATATGCGTTAACATTAGTTACACACTAGATACTTGCTTCGTATTATACATATGTACGTCATACCCTGCATCGTGTACCTACGAAATAAGTCTAGAAAATATTTTCAGTTATGATAAATCAAATTGTGGGGGATAGTCTTTTGATAAATAGTCCTATTTTTTTTAAATTAATTGATCTCAATAATTGACGAGCAATATTGCAAATGTAATTATAGAGAATAAGATAAAATTTTAAATTTAATAAGAATATGTCTCTCAATTATTGCCAATATAAAATAATGTAACAAATTCTCTATAATAAAATTGATTTAATAAAGAACTTAAACAACTATGGAATCATTATGTGTCTCTCTTCAAGCCATACAATTTTAGTCTGAAACATTTTTGCTTACCGGATTCAATTTTCGATATATTTCATTACTTGGTTTTAAATGGATCTGTATATTTATCTTCCTGAATCTTTCTGAGCACCTATCATGGAAAAAGTCGATCTGAATTATTCAATTATTTCCTAGATTTCTATTTTCTGAGAAACCGGAATAATTCTGACTGGAATTCATTCCAATATGCTTCATGATGGGTACTCAGATATTTTTACAATACTTAATGGTCCAATATGTTAAATGTAAATACACTCATTGAAATCTATCTCATCGTTCATTAGAAACAAAAGTTTTTGCAAAACGTTCAAATAAACCTATATACTTTTTTATTTTTGACAGGTTTCCTAAGCTTTCCCGGATAAATAAGTTTTCTTTCATGAATGTATGAATTTTCAAAATGATGATTCTAAAAATTTTAGACTTGCTTTTTTCATTCTGATAATGTCCTTAATTCGTAAATATTCTTAGAAATATTACACAGTGCATTTTTCAAACTAGCAAAAAAACATTTGCGGGGGTCGACAAAGTGTATCGTTTCCGCGACTTTGCTCGCGTGATAATCGCGCAATCGAGAGCTGGATTGTATTAACCTGGTTACGAGCCGTTGATATGAGGAAGGTATTAGAGTGTGGAGAACGGAATGGGACGAACCGCGGATCTTTGCCGTTGTAAGCAGAACGGAACCGAGCGTTAATCCGTCTGCGCTAACGATGTTTGAAAATGCATCTTTTGACGCAAAAATTGTTTTTATAGGTTCCTTAAAATTTGTTGAAGTCGTACTAATTCAGTAAAGTAAACAAATAAAATTAAAGACCGTACCACCTTGAAATATTAAGAAAGAAACTGCGAAGGATACAGATACATGAAATGAGATCATGAAAGAAAATAAAAACGTTATTTGATAAAATAAATAAATAAATTTTGAAAAATAATCCATAGCCCAATGTATTTACAAAATAAAAAAAAATGTTACATAGGAAAAACAATTTTGACGGGAAAATGATATATTATATATTTCAATCTAGAATTATGATAGACATGCGAATTTCTCATATTTGACACGGTAATAAAACGAGATAATGTATGAAATCGACGTTTATGATGGATAGATACGCGAAAGGATTTATCGCTTTAGATCAAATAAATCTACTGTAAATGATGAGAAGTTTATAATATATTTTTGAATAATGCTTTTAGTCAATATTTCCTTAATAAAATATCATTTTTTATCTGCAAAATATGTACAAATATTTTCTATTTTAAATGAAGCTTATTTTTTTGAACAAAGAGAAAAAATATTTTATCTTTTTGCATTAATTTCGTTTTAGACGTGTTACGATGTTACAATAATATTTGTTAAAATAACATTTGCTATATAAAAATGTATACAACAATATGTTGTCGTGTTTATCGTGTGTATAAAATATGGTTATTTACAATATTATTTATATAAACGCATAAAGAACCATCGATGTACCACTTCGTTCACAAATTTCGCGGTACGTAATCAGTGATTGTTTGTCATCGAGAGTTTTCGTCCCGAAAGGGAAATATATATACATACATATATATACATATATATATATATATATATATATATATATATATATATATAGAGAGAGAGAGAGAGAGAGAGAGAGAGAGCGATAGATAAGATTCCTCAATCATTCGGAGGTGTGATCACCGTAGAAGTAATCAGTAGCAATTGGTAGCCGTAACTTCTCAGGTGGGAATTCGGTGCCATGTTAATTGTTGTTGTTCCTTAGGCGAATACAGGCAACGTCCGGCAATTAGTACACCTCTCTCCACGCAGACGATGCATGGCGATGTGCATCGCTCGACGAGTAGGTTGGTACGCAGATGGAAGAGGCAAGAAATTTACCACCACCTAGCCATTCGTCTCCCTTCTTTCACCGATCGCAGTGTGATGCGGTGGTGAAGTTTTCTGTGCCGCCACAGTCTACCATAAGATCCTGTTCAATTAATAAGTGACGTGACCGTGGAACCAAGTCGACATTGCAGTTGCAGTTCTTTTTTTTGTGACAATATCCTAAGCTTCTTTGAGTTTCTCTAGACTTGCAATCAAATTTGCTCTCAGATCTATTCTCTGGAGATGTACGACTGACGAGCGCCCAGGGAAATTCCCGAGGGTAGGTGCGGATATTTCATAATACAGCTGGATTGACACTGTTCAATTTATCTCGGCCTTTCCAAGAAATGATGCCGTTAATACCTGAGTAATTGCTCAGTGGGACTCGTGTGAATTCCTAAGATAATTAATCGAAGGATTTAAGGGAAGAAAAAACCGGAACCATAGATCATTGTGTGAATTTTATCGCCACAGTCTACTACAATATCCTGTTCAATTAATAAATAGAATGAGAGAGTTCACTTTCGGTATGATCTTTTAAAAATTTTCTACAAATTTATTCCATTCTTGCATTAAATCCAAGTTAAGATATTTCAAATAGTTTTGCGCGTTATTAAATTTAATCACAGCTGCTTTTATGAAATCTGGTTTACTTGGAAAATATTACACGCTCCGAATACTTAACTACGGCGGACCAAATATGTGTACAGTTGTTAAAATGAAAAGAAAACGTATTAATTTTAAATTTCTGTAAATGTGTAAATGTAGTTATATTATTAATATGCAGCTGTGAAATTCAATAGCTGAAATATATACAATATACGGAATAAATATGAAAATAAGGACGATTTAATTCACTATAACTTTAATCTCAGCTACGTAAAGGAGTCTCTAATTAAATGTATAAGCTTTTCAATAAAATAATATTTTTTGCAATAAGATGCATAAATTAAATCTTTGTAAAGCAATTCTTTTATATTTTAATTCAATTAAAAGAGTAAGGAAAATTCTACCTGGAAAATTGTAAGAAAGTCTTTCGTACACATGCATTCACTTTTTTATTCTTTTTTTAATTACCGTATAACTTTCAACAAAAACAAATTGTGAGAAATTTACGCGCCGGTGATCGTCTAGAAAGTCTTAGTCCTGATGACATGGAAACATTTTATCAAATCGGACGAAGGAAGAAATGATATTCTTGTAAAGCGATATAAGAATTAAATTTATGTATGAGAAATATTATCGAAATTATTTATTATACAATAATTTCATCGTTCTTTCAGAATCTGTAATTCCTACATTACGCTCTTCGCGATAACTGATAAAAAATTCTCGAGGTCAAACCTTTATTAATTTAACTGATAATTCACATATGATTGACACACTGTAGTTTCACTTCCTCTTTTGGTAATAATGCCGTATTATGCTTTATCAGATGTTATCTCATATATATAGTGATTACAGTCGGCGACATTTGAGATATCTCGATAACATGGATTACTATCATAAAGGTATTACGTTTCCTCAAACAATATATTAAGTTACAAAAAAAATGTTTCAAATTTTACATTTGCACATACTTTAATATATGAAAAATTATAACATGTAAAAAACTATAATTATAAATTTATAAATATGCGTAATAGTTAAGAAATAAATAAAATTTAGTAGTTTCCGTTTTCATAATTCAATTTTTAATTTTATATTTGACCTTTGACTTTCAAATTTGCAATTTGCCAATTTGAATATTTTTCTACGAATTTAAAGAATACATTGCGATTTTGCTATTTTAATTGAGAGCAATGTATGCACCGCGCAAAATAAACGTGACGCTAGATAGATAGACTCGATTTTTCGTAACGTGAATGTTCATTGGCTAAAGCACCTGGGATGCATGGATAATATATGAATATTCCCTCAGGATGTCGGAAACTGTGAGATAGATGTACGTGATCGCTCGGTTAGGTATTGGACTATCGCTATTCTATATATATTGCATATCCATATAAATGACGGATTAAAATATTTCGAATTTATGTTGTCATCAAGACAGAATTCTATATCAAACATATGTCTTATATTTATACATTCTCATGTTTGATTCGTCTCACATACGGGTATTTATTTGAGTAAAATTAGAAAAAAGATATAAAAACTTGTTATTTTAAACAAACAAATGAAATATTATAATCAAGATTTTACAATGCTTGGTTTTGTTGAAAAACGGTATAGAAATTATTTAAAACTACGTATTAAAAAAATAACAATTTTTAGTTACTTACGAATTTAAGAATTTTTGACTCCAACAATAAGAGAAACAAAATGTCCTTTTCTGATTAATAAGCTTGATTTAAAATATATCTAATAGAAACACGTCTTTTCTTATAGATGTGCTTTCTCGCACGTTAACAAAGTGAAAGCCTTCTTAGAAAAAAATCGATTTTTTTCTTTCTGAGTGAGTTTAAACTCTAAATCATTAAAAATAAAAAAAAATGTTTTAGATAAACGAGAGAGAGAGAGAGAGAGAGAGAGAGAGAGAGAGAGAGAGAGAGAGAATGAAAACGAATGGCTTTAACTTTAAACATCAAAAATTTTTTTAATAAAAAATGTTTTATTTAAAATCGTAAAAAATGTTTATTAAATGAAAGTTTTAAGAGAATTTTATAATGATGAAAAAAAATTTTAATTTTTTATTTCTATAAATGTATAAATAAAAATTGTTTTATTTATAAAGATAAAAAATTGTAATGATTGTTATAAAATACTCTTAAAACTCTTATTCATTTTTTATTTAGAATATTTTTAAATAAAAGTGTAAAAAAAATGTTGTAAATAAAAGTTGAAGTTGAATTGGTTCCAAGAGTATCATAAGAATAATAAAATTTTTTTAATCTAAAATATTTGGATTAAAAAAATTTTTTTTATTTAACATATTTAAAACTTATTAAAATCGGACAGTATATTTATGGTGTCGTTGTAAACCTATGTTTTCTTGCAAGTTAATTTTTAAAATATCTATGAGAAATATATTTCATAAATATACAATGAACCTGAAACAATACCGCGTCTGCTTATTTGGTTTTATAGTGGGTCAGAACCTGATGGTTAAGACCCTTTCTCGAAAAAGTTAACGTTGAAATATCTCTATATTCGCAATTAATGGTTCGTGCTGTCTCGAATTTATATACCCCTTGGATCGATTTTATTCACGGGAAAGCACGCCATCTAGTAACAAGTCATGGTACAAAAATTCATGCAGCGAAGTCGATAAGAATAGGAGTAGGGATAAATGGTTTTTAGCTCGCCGCGGGCACGTGCAGCAGGTAGAGCTGGGCAGAGCCTTTTATTTTTACTTCTTTTTAAAATATTACCTGTTTTCCTGAAATACATCATGAGAGCACGTATTTCCTACGTCAAATTCAACATTTTTGTGCTCAATCTTTTGGCAAAAATTGAATAATCTACTATTCGTAACGCCGAGTGAGCTCTAAATATATTCGAAAACAAGGTTGACAATGCTTTTAAACGACGCCTTTCACATCGTTAGTTATACGACCGGCGGTTACGTAGACAAACAGCGCAGAAAAAGAATCGAATTACATCATCGTTTTACCGACGTTTTCCGCTTTGTTTAAAGATGTACAAAATTGACCGATTAAGCTGAATATAGACTGAATGTGTTATTATACCAATTGGTTATGTATTATATAATTGTATGTCAAAAAAGATAACGTAGACTTAGACTGTAACAGCAATACATAGTACACAGTACAATTTTTAATGGGGTTCTAAATTATGATAAGTGAATGGAGGAATTATGCCCTAAGAGAACGTACATTTATTTTACAGTAACTATACCTTCTTTAATACTAGTAGTAAGAGCCTCCAAAGTTTTTGCTGCTAAGATTCTTAGTGCGCGATTCTAAGAGTATTTTAAATGATACTATACTTTTCGCTTGTATTTTTACGCTACAGAGGTATTACCGAAGTTTGTAATGATCCACGTCAAGCTTATTGAACTTTTCACTGCGGATTTCCTCGATATTGAACGTCTTATAAATTAGCAAAGTGAATAGAGTCAATTCTAACTAACATTTTTATTTGTTACTGAAAAGTTGCCAAAGAAAAAACTTTAAGTTTTCTTGAAAAGATAATGTTCTGTAAAAGATCATTACTTTTTTAAGAAGGAACATTATTTTTTTAAGAAGGAAGTTAGCGGAATATATAAAAGAACGAAATTATGCTTAACAATAATGTAGGAATTTATTGCTAATTTGTTGTTTATCGAAATATTATATCTAAGTTTTGTATAAAGTATAATTCTTAATATTGTTTGGATATTTTAACTGTAACTAATTAATAACAAATTAATTACAAATTAATAACAAATTCCTATGTTATTGTTACAATGTCGTTATTAGATATGTATCGTTTCGCTTAAATAATCTTTCTTTAGTGGAACATCATTTTTAAAAGAAAGTTACAGAGCAAATTTTTTTTTTGGCAGCTATTTAGCAACAAATGAACAAATAAAAATATTAGAATTGATTCTGTTCACTTTGTTTGGCTAATTTATAAAATATCGATATTAATATGTTCATCCAGCATTTTCTTTTTGTTTGCCAACTCGCGAGTGCAAAGTATATAAATTTCGATTCTCAATATTAATAATCGATTGCGAAATAATAATCAGTGCCGCCATTAATAATATTTGACTTTATTATATTTTCCAATACTTGATCCTTTTCAGGGATTTATTGGGGTTTATAGTTTTCCAATCAGACTACTTAAATAAAGAGATATACCAATAGCCGATAAGCCGTGTACTTATATACCAAAAGAATAATAAAAATCTTTTTTGAATAGATAATATTTTGTCATTTTTAACATCCATGAGTGTCAAAATATAAATCAACCATTTCTGTAGTTGTATTGCTTAGTTTCAAAGTAAATAAGTTCATATGCATTTAATGAAAAAAATTTAATAAATATTTATTACATGCATAACGTATTTAATAAAGAATAAATTAAATTTTTTAATCAAATTTAATACATTTCTTGAGTTTACATTGTTTAACTTCATTGTTTTAGTTAAATTAATGACATATTGAATAGGAACAATGATGACCTATACAAATGATTAAAAACAAAATTGAGTATAATTTGACATTATGTGGTTCGTATTCAAAATGCGTTTTTATTAATAAATGTGGGCTTTTATTTCTGAAATTCTATAGTATAATGTAACGTAAATTATAGATGCTAAATATGCATTAACAACGTTACAAACGCTGAAATTCTGAATGTGAGCCTATAAATTTAACAATAACGTAGAATATGTAATTGCCGCGCTATACATTTTGAATGTTTACAAGATGTGTAACAACGAAATACCAGCGTTCACATGATATCACTCCACCATTAAATGTGAATTTCTATTCAGGTCTCTTCGCGGTCGACCATGGGCGGTGTGCAGAGCGGGACTCATAATCTTGGCGAGGCGTTATGGGTGCAGGAGCGACAGAGACAGAAATGCCATCGGTAAGTAGTGAACTCCTTGATAATGCAACGCAGGAAGTGTTCGCTATACTATATGCGAGAGATACACACGCGCGATGTAGATACTCGAGACAAAATTCGGGACATGCAGGAGGTCAATTTTAGCTTCCGAAATGATTAATTTCTTTGGTACTAATAAAAGATCTAAAACTTCATATCTCTCTTATTAATTAATTGCTAATTATGTTCTCCGGCTTTGTACCGAGTAATATTAAAGATTGATGAAGATGCTCCAATAATTATGTCAGAGAATATTTTTCTATCTAGGCCGACAATTCACTAATTATTCAAGCGTCGGAAAAATTTCAGAATTATGATAATTTTCCTGTGAATATACAAAATCGAATTTCGTCTCGATTCATTCTTATTCAACGAAATTTCTTTCATAGTTGCAATAATTATGGTTTTGTAAGGTAAAAACAGGTAATGAGAATATTCATTCTTATAAATTAACATTATTCCGATATAAATATATGTTAAGAATTTATGTAGAACTCTTGAGAAACATATTATTAGCTATAACGTCTAAATGAAAGTTAATGAAAGTTTCCAAAAATTAAATTCAGTATTAATTCAGTAATAAATTTCAGTAACAAGTGAATGTAATTATATATGTGTGTGTGTGTGAGTGTGTGTGTGTGTGTGTGTGTGTGTAAATATTATAACATTATTTACACATTACTGAAAACGTTTAAATATTAAAAAATTTGAGAATTAAAGAATTTGTAGAAATAGGATTAAGACAATCCTATGATATCTCCAGAGAAATAAAAATGAAAATAATGCAGTGCTTTCTTTAAAAAATAAATTCCTATTCTATTCATCAATAACATTACCTGCTTTTATTCTATCTGTATATTTAATAGTAAACAGATAGATAAAATTTATTGTTCCTGTATGGGATTTCAAAAACTTCTGCTTCCAACACCAACATATTAGGTCATTTAAAAAGTATCCGCGATTTTTTGTTCAATTTTTGAATGAAAAAACCGCGGATATTTTTTAAATGACCCAATATATGAACAAAATAGAAAATATTGTGTTTAAAAGCAATAAATGCAGTTTTCCTTTGGATTATTCTGCATGATCGCAAAAAACCGAGATAAAATAGTCAATTTAAACTGGGACAAGGTTGCCATGAATAATTTAGAAGACCTCCGGAAAATTTAGCCCGTGCCACTCCGAGCTTCTGCATTTTGAGATCTGGAGTTCCGTTCGTCTCACAGTTTCTCAAACGATACATCACAATTAGTAATGGTTAATAACTAATTACTGCCGTATTGCCACGGTCAGGCAAAGCTTATTAACACAGTTGTGGTCTAATTACGCGACTTTGTCTGAACATTTTTTTTTTATACGAGGAGAGACCGTAAAATGCTAACCGCAAATTCCCGTTTTATTTTGAGAATCAAATAAAGATTCATGCGCGTTGGTGTTTTTCAATTATAAATAGTACTTTCCAACTATGCTGTGTAATCTGTTTCAATTAATCCTGTAAAATTAAAACAAGCGCACAATCCAGAAAAATTGTGTCGACTTATAGCTCTAAGTGTACAAGATTAATTTTCGTCATAAAAGCTGTCATTGTAAATAACAATTTTGCAAACCTCTACTTATTTTGTTAATTTAATTAGAATACTTCGTGTAAATTTGATGAATGCGGTGCATCTTAAACAGAGCTTCAGTGAAAAAATTTCTATCTCAGAGTTAAATTGGCGGACTATCTCCTAGATAGATTCAATCTGGTTTCCAGATTATCGTGTTTGCTATTACTCAATTAGATTTCATTAGGAGTAATTATGCTGTAAAGTAATTCAAATAATAATACATGTATAGTTGCAACGTTACGTTTCAATATGAACATATTTTCAGATAAATATATCTAACAATATTGATGTATTATGATAATCGAAAGAAAGACATCAGAAATGTAGTTGCAATAATTAATTCTGAGATAATCCTCTTTCATGTATGTATGACAATATTGATTTACAATATTTATCGAAATGATATTAGACAATTATTCAATAGGATCAATCTGCGTCAAACGATCCACAAGTATCGCTAATTAGCGCGCGACTCGCGCGGCAGCGTACATCGTGATCGTAGTAGCGGAACACCGGATATCCGTCTTTGAGTCCGAATATCTCTCTCTCTCTCTCAGTTTCTCTCCGTTTCTCTCCTTTTCCTGTTCCTCTCTCCTGGTGATACGTACGCACACGTGCATACTACACGACACAAAGGGCTTGACAAGCCGCGTGTGTCTCCTGCACATCGGAAATCACTCGCAACGCGAGGAGAGGACCGACGGTGCGAAGTGTCGTCAGTGCGAAGTGCTGCAGCGGTTCGAACCGCGATGTACGTTGTCAAGATTGTCTACTGCCAGGTGACGATGGAGTTCGTCGACCGTGATATGGGAACACCGAGGTAGTTCGCAAATGATAGAGACGTTCATTCTAAAAAGGTTGTACAAGAGCGGTTAAATATTTCGCTTTTAATTCCACTAATATTTTTAAGATTTTTAAAAATTTATTTCGTTTATTTAATCTTATCGCTTTTTCACATTTTTGACAAATTCTCTAGAAAGAAAATATAAAAATATGGAAATCAATTCATAAAAATGGAAAAATATAGGACAGAAATATAAAAAATTTTAGAGAATATCTATGTAAATATTTTTTATATAGCCTTTTTTAAATGAAGTCTTCGGTTTTATTATGCAAAATTGTTATATTTTTATTAATAACTTGTTTTATTAAAATAAAAATTTTTTAGATTAATGAATCATCGTCATATTGTATTAGGTGTTGGAATTAATTCGTAGCGTTTTACAAGTGATGGGAAGTACTTTCATTAATGTATTTTTTAATGCTCATGTGAAATAAATAACATTCTTTCATTAAAAAACGCTACGAATTAATTCCAACACCTAATAAAATAGTATATGTATAAAAATAGCTTCATAGATGTGGGTATTAGAATTTTAAATTGCAAGAAATTCCATGCATTATTTGTGAGTTAACTCTTCTCACTAAATATTAGATCACATGCATCAAAAATTATTACAAAAATTTACCAGTTTAGCACAATATTTTTTTAGAAAAATGTTATCAAAAATATTTTAGATATATAAAATTTGCATATTTAAAAAAATTTAATTAATACACATTTTTTACACAATATTTAAACAATTATATACTGTTAATATATATATTGTTAAAAGAGCAAATCCAAAAAAGTAAAATAAGGCTACTGCCGAGTTTTTGACAATATAGTTTTGAATTTAAAGATATAAATAAATTACGTCTTCTGAATTCTCGATTTGCTGTAAATAGCAGATGTCACAAAAAATTAAATAAAGATTTATGCTAATTTAATGATCAGCTTTTTATTCAATATACAATGGTTGTTTGTAGCATGTCATGTAACGCAACTATTCTACGATATAAACTTCCATCAGCAAAACGAGAGTTTGTAATGACGTCCGCCATCATCTCGAAATATCACTGGATTATTCTGGGAGTTGTCTCGTTTGCCTCAGTTCTTACTGCAAACCGTCGTCAAATTTCGCTTGGTAAACGTAGTGACAAGATGTTCATGTTTAAAATGACGCATTAGCGTGGCAATTTGCCAACATACGCGTAATTTCACGATCAGCAGAGAAATAGGCTTTTGTAATCACCTTATAACGTAGGTAAAGCTCCTTTAAACAGCCTCTTTGATATATTTTGCAATGAGATTTATAATTCATCGTATGAAAATACAAGACTTTTAACATCCCGTAAGATGAAATACTCGAGAGGAAATACTCGTTGATCACTACAACGAGAAAATCAAGTCCTCATTAAAAAACATTATCAACATATACAGAATTTCCCTTGTGAGAATAGCTCTCTATTGTGTAACTTCCTGTCGGTTCGTGGCCTCGTTTCCTGACCTTTCCATCGTAGCGGGAAAACCACGAAATAATCTGTTCTACTTTCTTATCTTTATTTGTTGTAACAAATACGAATACGATTCGTTGTCGGTTCAAAAAATTTAAATCATTCGTCAAAGTTTCCGTCCAAGTGTTTTAACGAGATGCTGACGCGAACATTCGTCAACACGGAGGCTCCATGTGATTGATGAAGTCCTGGACTTTGTTATGCTTTCGACTTAGATACAATTTGCGATTGGCCTCGCGGAGATCCTCTTGCTCTTACGTAATAATAATTTTATTACACAGATAATGTTTTTTTTTCACGATGAGCGCATCGTTACGTAAAGAAAGCAACCATCCTTGAAGCGGTAACATTAAAATCGATAGCTAGATTAGGTAAGAGCGATTCTTGGTCCATCCAAGACCCAGTTTTGAACACCTGCTTTGCTGTGCTCTCATATATAAATTGCGATAGAAAATGTACATATAAATACAAAAAGCTAATTATTGATTCGCTAAGCGAGTCTACAATTGTTTAGCTAAAGAAATATTTGTCTAAAAGGATTTCATCACAATGTACTTTTTTATAATATTATAGCAAAGAAAATATTTTCTAACTGTCTTTAAAGATCCGAATTCTCTCTCTCTCTCTCTCTCTCTCTCTCTCTCTCTTAATCACTTAATTAAACGTTCATTAATTTAATTAAATTTTGCTATTAAAAAAGTATAGATGAATAAATCAGAGGATTCATAAATGAAGAAAGAGTAAATTATAAAAGATAAATTATATTACGGCAAAAATAATAAAATTTAATGTTCCTTAACAGTGGCATATTAATATTCCTTGGTCATTATCAGTGGAAAGTGAATCAAGCAACTTTAAATTTTATAAGTGTCAATGACCGAGGATTAAATTACATACGTATCACTTCACATTACTCGCTTTCACGTCGCGTTTCTGGTGTAGAGCATCAATTTCTCCGTAATTCTCTCGCGATAAACCGCGGATCGTCGGATGTGTGGAATCCCTAATGACGTTTCAGGTAATCAAGCCTAATTGATTCCATCTATGTACTGTATCGGTTAGTACATAATTGATTCTCAAAGTGTTTCATGGAAAACGGTGAGAAGCGGAAGAACAATCGGTGAAGATCATTTCACGTACGAAAGTTTTACAGTTGAACGCAATTATTACATTCGTATAATTGCTTCTACTGATAATTATCGTTCGCAATACTCGAAATGAGAAAGGATACTGATAAACAAAATAATTATCAATCATAATAGTGTTCGAGATATATTATAATTAATTATCAATAAGTGTCTTCGTTCATTTAACGGTTCGGTAATGATATTTTTGATATTTCAGCATTTGATATTACGTATATAATTCAATTATATAAATTTCAAGAAATTCGTGTTCCAAACAATTGGTAATTTACATTTAAATAAAATTGTATGTCAAAGAAAGTTAGAAAATTTCCGCAATAGAATTTGAAAATTTTATTATTACAATATTAGTGAAAAGGAAGACGACCGCGCGCTTCGTATTACTTTTTGCATAGCACACGAATCATTGCGACCAGGTGCGTCAAACAACGAAGGAAGGTGAACTTGGGGGGGTCACTCGTGTGCACTGTATTCAATTGTACCCAGTATACACATTTCGTTTCACACGGTGAAGTAGTTCCCTCGACAACCTTATGATTCATCGGTTGGAAACCGTGCAGAGGGGATGGAATGACCGTGGTTGTTTGCGCCTTTTTTGACTTGATACCCCAGTCGCATATCGGTTGTATTCAACGACAAACCCGGGAGGTCGTTCAATCACAATTTCCATTGTGCGCGCATATCCTGTGCGAAGTGAAATAATCCTTTACCGATTTATTGAGTACATCCTCGACCCGGAAAGGACGCTCAGGAAATTGTGCGCACTTCAGGTAAATTATGTCAATCAAAAGCAAAACAAAAAATTAATGTATATTAAAATTAGAAGTGAATCAAGCATTTGTGAGGTCGAATCGAATCGAATTCTCTGAAATCTTTATGATGAATCGAACAGAATCGAATTTCTGTGATTTGAAAACGAATCGAATTCCCTGGATTTACATTAAAAGCTAGAAAAAAAAGAAAACATTATGTTGTGTGTTAAAAAATTAATCATTTTCAATTTACAGATATATCCAAAAATAAACAATATGACAAAAGTGTATTATAAAAAGAATCTTATTTTTTATTAGAAGGCATTTTTATCAGCGCGTACAATTTTTGTGCTTATTCATCGCATATTTGGTTGTCATTGGACTCTATTGGTTGTGCTAAAAAGACAAAACTACTCAGTGACTCTTTATTTGATTTAGCAGAAAAATAATGCTATATATTTTTTAAAATACTAGTCATTTTCTCTAAGTAAATGTATTTAAATAAATTTATCTCAGATCTATGATATGCGCCAATTACTTTCGGACTTGTAACACAATAACTGAAATAATCTTCCTAAATTAATCTAGATTGTTTATTTAATGCTACTAACATCTTAAAACCTGTATAAAACTTAAAAAAATAATAATGTAATCTTCTTATGACTTTCCCAAAATCAAAAAATTCAAAAACCAGGGCGAATGAGAATTAGCGTGGTAATTAATACGCAAGATGTAATAAATAAATCTTTATTCCATTTTGTTAATTACCACGCTGACTCTCATTCGTCCTGGTTTTTTGGATATTTTGATTAAGAAAATAATCTTTCAAAATTTGCATGGCTGACTACATTTCGCTGTTCCTATTCATCTTGATCTACAATAAAAAAATATTTGGAGATATTTCTAAAAATCTATTTAGATTCTTTTCATAAAAAAGTTCTTGCACGAGTTTCTCAAATGTAATATTTCATAGTACTAAAAATCATTAATCAAGCTTTCTTTTAAGAATGGCAAACATTAAATATTTATATAGTTAAAACTTCTTTACGTTTCAAAATTCTAGGACAGTGTCGCTGTATACTTTTGTGTTGTATACTTTAAAGTTCCTCAGGGAACTTTTAGTTCCGTTTTCCCGGTGAGATTAGTTTTGCTGAATTAGTTTCATTCTCTATTCTGTTCTTGCTTTATACTCTGTTCTACTTTATTTTATATTGTATTTTATTAACGTTAATTGTCTTAGAAATTGATTGACCAGTTTGATTCGCGATACTTTGGAAACATATCATATATTATATATTTTACCTATACAATTAATATTTTTTTAAATTCGATCCAAAGATCATTCTTTGAGAGAAACACAAAAAAGCGAGCATTAGGCCGTCATTACAACATTAAGTCAGAGAAAGCGTACAATACGTTAAACACCACTCGAATGCTGCGTCGTTAAAATTACATGCCACGAGCACCATTATAGTCGTTCCGTGCTCAAAAGTATGATCGGATCTCCACGAATGCTGCAAACGTAGATCCATATCATTCGTTCATGAATACAAACGATATTTTTTATACTTGACTCTTTCTCTACTTTTATTTATTAAGTTAAACTTAATTACGTGATCAGCTACTTATATTCGAAAAACTAACTTCCTTTAACTTTGTGTTGAGGTCTCAATATTGACTGGCTCAGGGGTAGCTATTACGATCAACAAGATATGAAAGGAAATAGCTTTTAAGTAATTTCAAATATTCCTAAATGCACGCCTTGTGGATAGTACTCTTCGATAGGTGAGTGATAGAATTGACAAACCATTACTCTTATCCAACGTCTTGATAGTGTAAAGGAATATAGAAAGTTCATTCTCTTTCTCTGTTCTAAAAGGAGAATTTCTTTAAGGAGAATTTTGTTAGAATTTCCCAAATGGCTTTCATATCGAAACTTTGTTCAGAGGTAAAAGGATTGTGATAAGAACTGAATTTTCCGAATGTTTGATATTCAATACTTGTTCTGCTCGCGGAAAAAAAAACAATCGATTTTTCGTAATCTATTCTCGTTACGTTAAAGTTAATACAATAAAAGTTCAAGGAAACGCGCTGCAATTCTTCGACTTGAAACTTCGATTAAAAGTTCGCGCAAGTAGAAAGTGCGAACGTGCGATTTTCCGATTAAACTTCACTAATGTAAGATTAATTTTAATAACGATTTAACTTATTGCTTATTCAGATGTATGAAAAACATATATACAAAAATTGGGGTAAGCAAATAATTTTGAGCGGTAGCGTAAATTATTTCCTTTATTTCTCTTTTAAAGCACATTTAAATTAAAAAAATTATTTAGTACATAGATTTAAGATTGAAGACAATAAAAATAATTTTAATATGAAAATATTTATATTAAATAATGTTTATATTAAATATTAATTATCTACAACATAGATATTAATTATACTGACCATTAAAATTGCAACAATAAAAAAAAACGTATCATATGAATAAAAATTTGAATTTGTAGAATAGATAGAAATCTTCCAGTAAAAGATTGGATGTCCTAAAATATATCCTAAATATGGCAGACTAAACGCTTCAGAAAAAATGAGATAGATACTTATGCATTTCATCTTATGCGTTATATCTTATGCGTCTATCTCATTTTATATCTTAAATACCACCATCTGAAAATAGCGGACCAATCAAAAGTTGTCTAAATGATGTCCAATCTCTTGCTTGAGAATCTCTTGCTTGAGATCACAGTAGAATATGAAAATGAGTATTTTTATACTTCCAATAAAAGTATCAAGTCATACTTCTAAATCCTATATATCATAAATAATCTACTAAATAAATACCACGTTAATATCCTTCTTGGTGTTGCAATTTTAATAGTGTAAATGTTAAGACGTTTGGTATTTTCTGAAGCACATTCATCATAATTATTTTAGCGCGTGATGTATCTTTATCGAAGGATTGAATTATCAAAAAAGATTTTGTGGAGAAATGCGTGGTGAAACGGGAGATAAATTAATCAGGAAAGAAACCAAGAAGTTGAACTATCTCAAATAGCTATCTAGCTATACAGTATCCACAATTGCGTGCATGCAAGCGATCCCTAGACCAACTATGATCACTTTCTTCCTCGCGGTTTTGTGTGTACGTTGATCGACTTAGAACACAAAACAGAATCCTATCATATGTGGCTCACAATGCTTTCATTTCTCTTGAAAGAAAATTGCGATAGTAAGTGAATCCCGCACCGTTAATAAGTGGTCCACAATAAAATGTTATTTCGCGATATATTGGCTTCTGTCATTTTATGAGATCTGGCACGTTATTTATTTTCATTCATATATTGATTTTACAACATGGAGTAATGAAATTTTAATTTTATTTGAACGTTTAACAAAATTGTAAATCTCAGTAAATAAGATTTAAAAAAGATTGATTCTATTTTCGTACAATAATTTGCCATTATAATTTAACATTTTGAAAATAGAGCTTGCGCAGAAGATATGTACAATGGTAATTTTATTATCGTATCCTTTGTTAATTATCTAAGTTGCTTGCATCTTTTTATGATGATGTTCCTATCTAGTGCTAATTGAAGATAACTTCAGTGGATCACGAGAGACCTGCATTAACCACGATGAGAAACAATGATGGTTGAAACCTATTAAACTTCTATTACATCTATGCATTCTCGTTTCTCATGTAATTTTATTGTTATAATAAGTATAATAAATTACTTCTAATAATTAAAATTATTATCGTACAACATATCGTAAAATGTAGCGACCAAATATATTCTATATAATTTTATGAACCGTGATTTAGAAAATTCAATTGTTCTTATTTAAAATTGTTGGAGGATTTTAATATATATATAATGTTGTGCAGAAATAATTATTATGAAATATAATGCACAAATATAAAATATGCATAATCTAATAAATATCACAATCCTTGTGCAATACAGCAGACAATATAACTATTACAAATGAATAAATACACCAGAAAAAAGTTATGAGTGAGATGAAAGACTTCCGTTCGAAATTAAATGGAAGTTCTTAACATTTGAATATCCTTTCATGAATATTCATTTACTCATTTACGATATGTGTTTTAACAATAGAAGCAGCATATACTAAAAAAAGTCCCTTTCAAATAAATTAACTCTAACAAAAGCAGACGTAAGTAAAATAGCCGTACAAAGAATACTTAAATAAATAGGTATCTTTATTTTTTTGTATTTCCATTTAAATTATCTTCTCAACAGTATCATACTCGAATCAATTCCAGATACGATCTAAGTTTTAATTTACATTAATTTGCCGATTGACGCACGTTTATGTTGTAAGAAAAATTTCTTTTGATTTTACGTCAGAGCGCCGTTCTACTTGTTATACACGGCCTTGATACAATGTCGCAAGTTTAAGCTTTCAGGAAGTAGCGAACCAAACTCTGTATACGAGAAACACACTACCGCGAAAGAGAAATGATAACCTCGAGAAACGGAAGATAACGAAGGAGATACCTTCAAAGGATACCTTAGAAGCATCTGTACGCGAACTTCACGAAGTACTCTAGATAAAACACTCGGGATCTCTTGCCACTTGGAATTCTGCACTCTATCACTTTCGAGGACTATTTACCACTTTGTGAATTGGAAAGGTTCAGCCTCATGCATTAAAATAAAGCGTTGAAGAACGTTCTACGACTTAAAATGACAGAGGTTACCGTAGAAAAGGTTCTTATCTTTCTGCGAGCAAATATATTGTTTGTAAAACAATATATTACAAAATGTAAAACATAATTTTCTGTATTTAGATTCGAAATTTAATTGTGAACAGAAATAATGCTCTAATGCTCTTGAATATCGAAATCTATAAATATAAAAGATTAAACATTATAAAAACGTTATATATATTTAATACTTATAATCTAATATTTTTAAAAAATCATCAAAATCTATAAAAATTTCGAGATTAATATTTTTATATAAGATACATTAAATTTTTATATAAGATATATTCAATTTTATAAAATTCGTATCTATTTTTTTACAGTCACGCATGTTGTACTTCATAAATAATTCAATGCTTGTATCATGTATCTAAGTCCTTGCCAAATATAGCACATAGTTATCGACTAATTCTTTTAAAGGTGTGTATAACATACTCAGTAGTTAAAACTCGTTTTCAATGACACCAAAATGTAATATTTATCATGCTTTTAATAATTTAAGTTTTAATTATGTCAAATAACATGTGATACTTCAATCAGAACAATTTATTAATTTTATAATACATTATTGTAATATAATCTCATTAAAATAATGATTTTTAAATCTGAGTAATAATTAATTATAATTTATAATTCAATCAATAAGCTATTAAATATATTACATTATTTAAAAAATAAATTTAAAGGGTAGAAAGGTATAAAACACATTTTTATAAATCAAGCGAGAAATTTGTTATAGAGATCCCTTTTATTATAATTTCTCGTAAGTAAATTTCCAAAATCTGTTATGTAAGCTTAATTTATGATTCATTTTCTGTAACTTATCTGCGTAATTATTGTTGTACCACGATCGTAGTCTCTCGTCATTGTTTGGCTAAAGTATATCCTACTCCCACTACGTAGATAGGTGTACCGACGGGAACAGGTGGCGATCGGTCTGCAGGTACAATAATACTTCTTCGCCAGTCAGTGCGCAAACGAGAAAGTGAAGACCCGACCGTCCAGGCCGATAGAGCATCTCGCACAAGATTAACAATCGCCCGCTCTCGATACGGTCCAGCGAGTGCCGAAACGTAGCATCCGGTATGCGATTCCGCGCAATCGTGTGCCGAATCTTTTCTCGTTTTTTAGAGCTTTTTCTTTATCGGTGAACGCGGAGTTGGTCTTCATCGAATTTATTCGAGGGACTATCGATCATCTCAAAAATCAAATCGAGAATTTCTTATCGAGAAGGAACGTGCAAGAATGGTTATCGGCAGCATCAGCTCGTGTTTTACCGCTGTTCTCATTGTGTCAGCTATTTAAGGGCCATTTGGAAATTCGTGAGTTATCTGGATTAATTTATCTAATGTCACATCGCGTGCGCCATTGATACCAAGTGTCTTTCACGGCATGTGTGTCAAGTAGGGACTCTTGTGTGACCACAGGATGCTCGGCGAAAAAGAAGACAAATCAGATAACTCAGTGATCTGATACTTCATTTGAGTTTTTCAATGATTTATTTCTAACAAAAAATGCACTTTTGTTTAAAATAAAATTATCATTCAAAAATCTACGCCTTACCTAAGGAAAAAAAATCTACACTTTATGTCACCTGATCACCTTACTTAATCTTGACCCCAATTTTAATGAATTAGACTCGGTGCAATTAGTCATGGTGATAGACCTTGTTCACGGTATCCAGGTTACGTAAAATTGCATAATCATTGTTTTCGCCAGTGACGTCTAAAGACACGAGTCGCAGAGGACCAAGATTGTAACGTTTCTTATTTAGGAATAAAAAAGATCTATATGGTGATTCATTCAAGCTGTCCTAACCATACTGGCTATTCGAATTTATTTCTTCTATATCCGGTGTAATCAATTGTACGATTTTTCTTCGTTAAGTTCGCATTTTAACTCGACTACGCTGAATAAGGGAAACAAGGGAATATTATGTTAACGCGAATTTTTCCAGTTGAGCGCAGTAGTAGAAAAAAAAATAAAGTGAAAATATTGTGTTGAGAATGAGCATAATTTTTCTTTTGTTAATATATTTACATGAAACTATTCATTTAAAAAATTATTATATGTATTATATATTTCGGAAAAATCTTATGTCACAATCTATTTTAATGTCAATAAAAAGAATAAATAAAGGAAAAAGTAATTAATTACTATACATCCTAATTTGTGGCATAAATTGTTCTATTTAATTTTCTTATACATGGCTAACGTAAGTCCTTTAATACGCAAGATTATGTATCTTTATTGCGCAGTTTCATTTTATAAATGCCACGATATAAGTGCGCCTCGACCCGTGAAGTCATACGGAGACAACTGACTTCGTCGGTCGGATGTTAACCATCGACTGTTCACACTGCGGAACTTCTTCCGGCCCGGTCACGTAGGATATTCCCGTCGCGTTTCACTACGTGCAAACCCTTAGTCATTTTTTTGCGCGGTGCTGCCTGAATGCAGGTGCAATGATAGAGATTATTATTGACCGGAAATCACGACTGATTTTAATTCTATCACAGCTTGCACACAGAAATAACGCTCGATGTGCAAAAATGTCTGTTGCAACGTTTAATGTGCGTATAATAAAGCATTTTTATCATTTTCCCAGCTTACAATATCATATTTATACATTCTGAAACCTTAATACAACGAGCACAGTCAACAGTACTTGTACCAAGGATTTGTTCCATTTATGATATCCTACATCAAAGCAAAATTTCAGTTCGTTTCAACAAAGTGGAAGCTCGAGGTATTTGTCTTCTTCCTTGCTTGATACATCAGAAATAAATTTATTCTATACAAGAAAATGTTATTTCTCTTGTATTGAGAGCATTTTATATTCCATGCTTTCAATCGGTTTTTATAGAGATGATATATGTAGGTACGATTACCGTTTTTCTAAATTGACGACATAATATTTTCCGTGCATAATCGATGTACTTTTTATTCATGTATTTAAATAACATTAATCGATAACATGATTGCGCAGTTTGAATATTCATTTCCGTACTCGTACAAAAAGATTATCTCGACGGTTAAATATTAATTGTTTCAAATCGGAGCAATTTGAAGTCCTTTTCGAACTTCGCAAGCACATGCAGATCAGTTTTTAAATTTACAAGCGTCATTCAGTTTATGAGTACTTAGAGTAACAAGATAATCACTGATTGGTCACAATTCGAGCGTGTCCTATCACGCTATCGATAACCAATCATCACTCGTGAAGACATGAAAAGAAGTGAAGCTATTAAAGAAAACAATTACATCAAAGAAAATTTTTTTTAGTCATATATAAAATGCATTATAAAAAAAAACTCGTAAGAAGTTTTAAATAATATTCTACAATTAACGTGATAATAAAAAATGCTGTAGTTAACAGACTTTCTTTGTTCTATTAAATCGATTCCACGAAACATTTCCATAAGATTATTAGTATAAAAAAAATCGAACTTTACCACGATGACATGTAAAACTTATATAAAAACGAAGAAAAAAGTAAGTTGACCACCTGAGGCTGATCTTTCTGCACGTACATACATTGAAAACAGCGTGCAAAGTTACCCGAGATAACTCGTGATAATCTTACGTAACTAAGCTCTGTGTTCAGACGAATACAATGAGACGACGATACGCCGTTTGCATTCGGACTTCAAGGATTCACGTTCGTTAAGACGAGCAGTCGGCCGAAAGGACATGTCTGTTTTCAGTACGGATATTCAAGTGGAAAAAACCGCATACGATTGTACGTAGACATGACATGTCATATCACGATGTTCATAAAAGATTTTTGGAATCTAAAAAGATACACGCAACGGCAGATTGATATCTCAATTTCATTCTGTACCTTATATTACAATGCAAGATTCTCCGAAAGAGATTTTCATACACATTCTTCTACTTCTTGGCATTTTGCCAGCATGTTTCTTTTAGCATCAATTAAATATCTTGTTAGCGTATATACAGATATACGTAAAGAGATAATTATAGGGAAGACCAGGGCTGACTGTCATACGAAGTTAATTGTCAAAAAGCTTCTTGTTTGTTATCAATAAATTCTGATGTTTGTTATTTCCACAGACAGTAATGAAATGGCGCGTGAATTTTTCCCTATTGGTTAAAGAGATTGATTACGCAAGTAATATTTAGAATATACTCGAGTATTAAGTAAGCAAATTAGCCATAACAACTTTATTTTCGTATCAAATAAGCTTTATGTAATGTCGTTGTCTTTTTAATAAAGGAAAATATTAAAAAATTAATGACTTTTATATATACTTTTTTAAGCAGATTTTTTTTAAATTTTAAATTTCGTATGTATATTAGCGTTTATGTATTAAAACAATTTAATTATAATAATATATTTTAATTAAATCGTCACAATATTTTAATTCACAAACTTGTAAGCTATTTTTCCATGCATAATTTAAACATTTTATGTTATTATTTTCAAAAAGAAATAATAAGAACTTATCTCCAGATCTGGGATTAAAAGCACTGTGTAATATAGGAAACAAGAAATATAATGTAAATATAGTGAATCTGACATAAGCATAGTTTCCGTTTTACCTTCGCATGTAAATAAAATTTGTCGGCAAAAAATTCATAAATTTACTACAGAAAGTGTGTGAAATGGGAGCAAGGCGAGCTATTTAATACCACAATTCGAGTAATAAAAGCATTAACGTTACTAGAAGGACACAAACTTTTAGATTTTTATTTTATAATGTAACACTCATACAAAGAATTTAAAAACAAATTAAAAGATGTTATGTTTTCTTCTTTTAATCCCTTTAAAGTAAACGGAAAAAGTAAGTATTAGAGGAAAGGACATGGAAATAAAAAATCGATTTATTTACTCGAACGTGCATTGATTAGATACCAATTTGTCAGCTTCATTATAGTACTTATTAAGGAAATTCGCACGTCGCGCGCATGTAATATTATTTTTTAATATCCGATATAAATAACTTATTTGTAAATAAAAACATGAAATAGAAAATACGCCTAACATATTTATAATTATTATATCGTAGTATAATAAGGTGATTAATTATCATTTATTATGAATGCATCCAAATGCACAGTCGGATATGATAAATCACGGCAATCATCAAGATAATGATAATAGGAAATACAGTTTGTTATATTGTGCAATAAAAAAGCAATAATCTTTTAAATAGAATAAAAATATTAAGTGCTAAATCTCATCTTAAAAGATTGTTGAAATAATGAATTATAACGTTCTTTCCTATGAAACAAGGAAATTCGTTGTTCATAGAACAACTCGAAAACTTTCTCGTAAACATAAAAGACTCGCCATTGTTATGCCTTTTTCCCTCGACGTTTTAACGCACAGAAAACAGAAATTTTTCCGGGTTCGTCCAACTCACTGATTCGCATGCAAAATTTTCCACGATATGTTGATGCTGTAATTCATTCATAAAAGAAGAGATGAATATGTATCGATACATCTACATGTTAATGAATATTGTGGGTCACCTAAGTCACAATATGGTAATTAATAGGATATTAAACTTACGCCACTTTATGTCATCTGTTGTGTCAATAAAGAACGATGCTCACAAGTTTAGTATATTTTACAGCGAGAGTCACAAGTTTATTAGTTGTTAAATATACAGCGATTACATTACTGCTTCGTAAAGATTATTCATCATGCAAAAAATATCGTAAGGATATGCGTATTTATATTGAATATTTTAGTAATAATAATACAGGTTGCTTAAAAGCATACAAGCTAATTAATAGGTCTTGGATACATGCAGTAGATTTCGCCTGAATAAGAACTCAATTTAGAGCAATTATAATGTTTTAATTAATTTTCAATATATGAAATCTATCTTAGTAATTAAGCTTCTGGAATAAAAATTCCAGAAACAGTACGAGCATTTAATTAAATGCAAAATTAACTAAAGAATGTAGGAGCGGCATATTCGCAGTGAAAGTTTAAGATTAATTTGTTCGCAAGTCCTCTTGATTTTCAAAACTTTCGAATTAAGTTATGCAACTTTTTAATTAAGCTTTTAAATTTGATATTTTTATTGTAGTAAAAGTAACTTTAAATTTCCCCGAGGATCAGTAACAGGGAGAAAGTACTCTCTGATACAGCTTGTACAATGCAAAATACGTCAATTACGTATTGCACCCGGTAGACCTGTCATAGTGTATGATTTTATTATTGCGTTTCCTATGATTTAAAAACTGTTACCACGCAATTGCGCGATTTTAATTGCAGAGAAGGCAGTCGCTACGACTCTCACTCGGCACAGTCGACACAGGATCGCAGGAAGCTGCTGAAACGTACGAGAAGTCTTGCAGTAATATCGGAAGACGATTCTCGACAGGATCGAGAAGCGGCGCATTTTCGGCTAGGCCAGTCGACCTTTGATTTGCCCAGGAGACATCAATTGATCCCGAGGGCTAAGCTAATCGATCGGAATTCTCTCAAGGACAGGTGAGCTCTTTTATCAAGAGAAAGACCGTAACTCGATCACAAACCGCGCTCTTGACCTATTCTTTAATTAATTTAATTAATAGACTATTATGTGAAAAATGAAGATAATAACAGTAGAAAAGACTTTATTTTATTTAATAGCTGTTTTTAACAAGATTAATATTAGATGATATTACGTTGGAACAAAAGTTCGTAACATTACTTCGTTTGTATCACATCTACATGTTCTTAAAAAATATTGAAAAAAAATTGGTAATTACTATTTGATAAAGCAAAATTTCAGTTTTAAGACTGTTTTTTGAATTGTGACACGATGATTTTTAATACAGTTACGAACAATCGAAGTTAAAATGCTCCTTTTATTTAATTCGGATAATTCAGTAACATAAAATTTTAGAAACATTTAAAAAAAATATTTAACGATTTTTAGAAAAAATTTTGCTTTCACGTTAGAGAGTTGAAAATTTTCACAAATTTTTTAGACACATGACAGGTCTGCAGAAAATTTTCCATTTTGTCCAGCTCGTAATAAAAATCTATATGTAAAAGTTACTAAACTTTCAAAAGATATTTAATGACTTTTCAGAGAGATTTTTTTATAAGTTTCCCTTTTTTTAACAAAATTTATATTTTTAACGAAGTTAGGTCTATTTGAATTTTGAAATTCATATTGCTACGAACTTTTGTTCCAGTACAACCAGTATTAATCAATCAATTTGAAAATTGTTCCTTTCCAAAGTATTTGAGACAACGGATCATTTTAATGAATTCTGTCATTTTTTAACAATTTTAACAATCTCATATTTCATAATAATCTCAATATCTCAACAGAAGAACAACAAACAGTTAATCTCCAACAAAGCCAATTATGATAATTGAATCTCTTCACGTACAACAAATTTGATCTCTTCGCTCTGAACTTGCATTATTTACTTGCAATGATTGGTAAATTATTATTGCAAACATCATAGATACAATTGAAACTCGATCGATCAGCGACGATCAACGTTTTTCAACAAAACACTAGAACGACTTGAAGTTCCTTTCAAAGTAACATAAGAACTTCATAAAGAAACTTTACTTATTGAAATATGATTCCAATTTGATATCTCCTCGTTGTGGAATCAAATCGAACAGTTGAACAACGAGAAAACAACTCACTTTTTGTTTTTGTCACCTATTTACGGTCCAATGGAGGCAATCTAATTTGAGGCATACCATCATTGGCGAATAAAAAAATTTATTGTACATAATTATTGACATATTTTAAACATATTTTGTTGTATAATATCAAAGTGATTGAGATTTTATAGGGTAATAATTAATTGAGATAGAAATATTTAAAATAATTTTGCGATTCTATGTATATATATATATATATAAAGAGTTCTTTTAAGTAATCGAAATCAATTACTATGATAACGAGCAAATAGATTTAATAAAGTTATTTTTTCAATTTAATAAAATTAAAATGAAATTAAAAAATCTGTTCAATATTCTTCCATTTCATTTTATCAGCTAATATTACCAGCATACAGATCCGATAAGCTCAGATAAATTATTGAAGTCATAATGACTTACACAGATGTTCTTTTCAATCATGATTTATATTACTTACATTTCACAAGCGTTTTCAAGTTATACAAAATGCAAATTTTATTCAAGAGCAATCGGTCAAAAGGTTTTCCACTTTGTTCTAGACTCTCTAAGAGTCAGCAGCATCTGTCGGACTCTTACGAGAGATTCAACGAGACAAAATCTTATCATTCGCGATCGACGTGCGGCCTTTACTCGATTTCATCGGGTCTCGAGTCTCTTCCAGATCCGTTGTCTTATACTCGCAAAAATCGTATCGATCCTGATCGACTGAACATTCTTGATTGGCCGGATCCTCCAAGGCGGTACCGCAGCGTGCAAAATTTGGATACTGTAAGCGGATTGGTTGACATCGTCGAAGATAATTGGCCTATTGAAGGCAATCGAAGTATCGATTGCATATATACGCAGGTAAAATATATCTCTTGTCGATAAAAAATTATAAAACTGTTAATTTACTTCATGCGAAAGAAAAACATCTCTCATTCAAGCTTTTGTTCAAGAAAATTAATAAATTGTTCAATCAATCAAGACTAGCTTTGTAGTCGTTGAGTTCATTTAAAAAATAACATATCTTGGTGTGTTTAATTATATTGGTTTTTAATTATATTGGTTTGTAATGAGTTGCGATACATATGGATAACTTAATTTACGATATGATAATGATGAAGTATATTACAATATATTGGAATGTATATCAGAATACATATCAGAATACATACAAAATATACAGAGTGTATATTATAATATTATACATATTCGAATTTAAATGTCAAAACTTCGGGAGTGTGTATATTCGTGAGCGGATCTAAGAAAAAGTCCTTTAGAGACTCTTATATACTCGTTTTTTATATTTAAATTTAGGGACACCCTATACATTAGAAGCTGACGAAATTTCTAATTATTAATTTGATTAAAGTTTACTTATAATGATGTATCGTCCTTTAGATCAGCCGTACTGGGACTTCTCAATATATTAGCAGGATTAAGAAGTTTGTTGCCAACATTAATTAAAATGATAGAGATCATTATATAGTAGTTCAGTTTCCTATGTCGTTATTATCTTTAACAGCTGCTTAATTAAACTTTAATTAGGTATCAGGAAGATTGATTTTCCACAAATTTAATTTTTGATAAAACAATATCTTTCTGTGAGATCCATAAAACTAAAATAAAGATCGAATTATATTATTTGTGAACTTTTACTAAACTTTGTTAAATAATAAAAATTCAACTGAGGGGATGGTGATTGAATTAAGAGCCGACTCTTTTAAATTTCACCGCGTTTATATTACAAAAACATTTTCTTATAATAAAAAATTCGCCTCATGAGAAAACTAATTTCCCTGAAAATTGATTGAATGACAAAACTTTCTACAGAAAAGAATGTATGAAAAGCAACGTGCTTATAGATGTGCTTTCTTATTTAGGTGAAGCGCAAGCGTAAGGAGCATCGAAGTTTAGACAGCATCCTCTTCGAAGACGACGGGGAATTGGAATACTTCGACGTATTGAATTTGTTACCTCTTTCTAATATACGGTTGGAATATAACGAGACTGACTTGTCGAATGACGATAATTTCACACATAAAAAAATACACGGTTTGCGAGATTTAAGAGTACTAGAGTATAACGAACCGAATGAGGTTTCGCCGACGAGGAGCAGCAACGCTACAGATGAGGAGAAGTGTAAAGAGCATGAGGTGAACGAGGATAATCTCGCTCGAGGTAACGACGAATCTGAGAAAGAGCTGCGTGAGAATCTTGATTCCGAGGGAACGTCTAAGAGGACGAATTCAAACCGACGACAGCATCGAGAAACTGTCGAGAGTTTCAAAGCAGATTCAGAGATTAACTCAGTGAATCAGTTCGCGGATCAATACTCCCCCTCCTCATCTAAAATCGATCATAGGGAAACCGATGTTGAAAATTTTGTGATTTCCTGCGAAGAAGAAGATCAGAAGATCGAGGAGATAGAGGACTACAAATCGATCTGGATTCCAGACGAAAATCAAAACAAAATGTCACGAAGACCGCAAGTTCTTAAAGTCGTCGACAATGATGTCACCAGGAGACGCCATCGGCGCTCTGTCGTGGAGATTGATGCCATCGTCGAGGACGTGCCAAAAGATAAAAGATCGCAGGAGATTACGGAGGAAATAAATGAGCGTCTTAATGCCTCTATAATTACATCGATTAATAATGTAAACGAGAAGGACGAAGGCCATGGAAGGAAAGCGAAAGTTAGTATGAGATACGGTGGAATATTTTTACTAAAGAAAAACATTTCTTTCTTTAGTTATATTTCTTTATTTCAAATAAGTTATTCTATTGGATTGGAACAGAAGTTCGTAATGCTACGAATTTCAAACAGCTGTAACTTTGTTAAAAATAAATAAAATTTAAATTTAAAAATGAAATTTTAAAGCATAAATCTCTACTTTCTAGAAATCACTATGTTATTTGAGTTTCTGTTTGATAATTTTTACATGTTGAAAACTACGAGCTAGGCAAAAAGGGAAATTTTCTTTTCAAAGGGAAATTTTCTTGTGAACTTCACGTACCAAAAAAAACTTGCAAAAATTTTTATTTTCTAATGTGAAAGCTTAAAGTTTTCTCTACAAACTCATTTTTTTTATATTTCTAAGATTTTTTGTGTTATCGAATTATCACGGATTAAATAAAAGGAGCATTTTAACTTCGATTGTTCGTAACTGTATTAAAAATCATCGTGTCACAATTCAAAAAACAGTCTTAAAACTGAAATTTTGCTTTATCGAATAGTAATTATTTGTTTTCAATATTTTTTAAGAACATGTAGATGTGATACAAACGAAGTAATGTTACGAACTTTTGTTCCAACGTAATACCATCTGATATTAATCTTGTTAAAAACAACTATTAAATAAAATAAAGTCTTTTTAACTGTTATTATCTTCATTTTTCACATAATAGTCTATTAATTAAATTAATTAAAGAATAGGTCAAGAGCGCGGTTTGTAATCGAGTTACGGTCTTTCTCTCATCATATCGCAATTCAAAAGACATAGTCTTAAAGCTGAAACTTTGCTTTATCGAATAGTGAAACTGCAAAATTTTTTTTTTAATATTTTAAAAAAATGTGTAAACATGATACAAATAAAGTAATGCTTCAAACTTTTGTTTTAACCATAGAACTTTAGTTCCAACTCAATATTATTATTGTTCATGACACTAAAAAGTTTCAAAGACTTTCATTCTTGAGAACGTAAAAATGTAACGTTCGAAGAAATACAATTATAATTTTCTACAATATATAAAAAACGATGTCTTCTTTAGAGAAATACAAAGCAGAGATTCGGAATTCTTCGCACGCACGCTGGAATATTAATTAGTTTCTGCAACTTTGTAATTTATATTGCAAACTGACTTTAATATCTACATTTTCATAATAGTTTTTATTCAATTAAAAACTCGTTTGCGTTAAGTAATTTATAATGTCGTCAATTTCTAAAACGGTTCACTTTAATATTTCACCTAATTTTCTCCCTCAAACTTTCCATTAATAAAAACTGACATCTCAACATCGGAAATGGGGCAGAAACGTATTATATCAATTGACAAATTAATTTTGCAGGAAGCTACGACGCCGGAAAATGCGGAAAATGGAGCAACGGTAGACGACGGAAGAAACTTCTTAGAGCGGAAAAGTACCGAGAAGGAGGCAGCGCGAAATAAGCAAAACGAAGGTAGATTCGAGAGAATCGTAAAGGAGACATCCAACATTCTCGGCAAGGCATGTAGCGTTGTAAAGGGTAGCTTGGGTTTCGAGGCGAGGTCAGAAAGCTCCGATCTCGGTCTTGGTTCCGAATCCGGTAGCGATTCTCGCCGAAGATCGGTGGACGATGGTATCGAGGACGACCGGCCGTCAAGAAAAGTAGAAAATTCCAATAATTCCGCCACACTAAGAACAGACGACAGTAAAAAATCGCATACTAATCTCACCAGGTCTAGGAGTTGCGTGGATTCTATAGAGTGCCAGGATGACGGTCAGGAGTTCGATCACGTGCGCTACAAGATCGTAAAGTCGCATATGTTCAGCAAGAACATATTCAATACCGCTCGAGGCGATGTTACGTATGAGGGATTGATGCAATATCTGCGCGAATATTCGTTCCAAGAATTGCTGATGGATAACAACGTTGTCATTATTGAGCCGGTTCGCGCTGAGACGATAGAGCGAAAATCGTCATCGTTGACCAGAACAGAACCCAAGTGCAAGATCGCTGGTGCGATCCAGAAGAAATCGGAGAACCACGAGAAAAATGGCGAACGATCTGAGAGTGGCGGCACTGCTAAAAGCTCTAGGCAATCATCCATTAAAAAGCACTTCTTCTATCAACCTATACGAGTGAACCGTGAGCTGATTGACGAAGAGCTACCGGATCCGGATACCGTCAGAAACGTGAGACGCATGTTCGAGAACACTCTCGAGAAAAAGAAAATAAGCGATGCCGAGTTCTCTAGAGATGACAAAACTAGAAGAAGTGTCAGCATGAAGGATTTGACTAGCATCGACAACAATCGATACGACGAAATATCCGACAAGACACGCGAAGAAACCAGGTAGCGTAATAATGAATTGAATGTCGTCGACAACAAAACTTTTATTATTCATAATGCGGATGCGAGTGTTTTGACTATAAATATACCTTATAGACCAACTGTTTAAATACGTTAGTTGAAGCGGATGAATTAAACGAGGTGACGGTACTCTAGATAAATCAACCCAGATAACGTTATGTTTAATGAGATGGCAAATGGTGATGAAGTTTACGTTGGAACGTCTGTGTGTTAAATAGTTCTTATTCGCGATTAAGCGTTTTATTAATAGCGTTTCCTAAATCGAAATTTCATTATAGGCGATTCTAAATAAAAAAGTAAGTCGTTTGTACTAAAATTTATGTATTAATGTATAGCCAAAGCTTTAAAATTATTCATTCATTCTTCGATCATTCGTGAACAGCTGCCATAACCAATATATTATGTTCAGATCCAGATGTTCCAGCAGAGCGAAAGATCTCACAAGACTCTTCGAGACCAAGTCCGCGTCATCGACCATTTCCATAGCCAAGGAGGAAATCGGAAGCCCACGATGTGAGTCGAAAACGAAAATTCTCGCGCAAAGTTTCGAAGCTAGAAGCGGAAACACGTCGCCAAGTGGCTCTAATTGTTCTAAGAACAAAGTCGGTCGTTATCATCATCATCATCATCATCAAAACTGGGATTCCGGCAGCGTGAGTTCCGGCGTGTCCAGCGATTATCCTGACACTGATCCCGGGAGTGGTGCCCATTGCACATCGTCCGATGACGAAGATGTGAATTGCAACGATAACGATGCAGATGCGAGTGGTCCAGGGCATTACGTGTCTCAAGACGTACTGCGGAAGATCCGCGAATGCGGCACTTCTATAACTTACTATGGCGGGAAAGTGGTTAATATGTACAATGGGCCATTAGTTTCGCCATTGATCGGTAATGGCTTCAAGCGAATCGACGAATCGAACGATTACGTAAAGTTCAAATTGGTGAAGAGCAACTCTTGCGATAGTAGGCTGGAGTTAACTGGCAGATTCGTCGAGGGACAATCGTTACGTCGCAATCGGGATAGATGTGCCGATCTTAGACAATGTACCATCGCGGAAACACCCAGTATCGAGATCACATCGATCGATAGCAGGCAAAAAGATGAGGTACAGAAGGATGAGGATATCGAGCAAATTAAACAGATGAAGAGGGAACCTCCGATGGTGATTGGTCTGGAGCCAAAAAAAGAAGATTCCAAGGAATCGAGGAAGATCTTCAAAGCTGACTTTAAACTGGGCGATCTGGACGACTCGAGATCCAATTATCCGAATAGATTTATGCCAAGCGCGTTGACGAGGTGGGAAGTGAATTCGAGCTGGAAAGTCGGTAATGATTTCGGGAAAATGGAATTCGAAGAGTTCGAGGTGCTCGAAGATAGTCTCAATGGAATCAGTGAGCAAAACAAATACACGGAAGCATCCTGAACGAAGAGTTTCTTGTATAATATTTATTTCTGTTATGTGATTGGAACGAACGATAATAGGAGATATAACGTTGCTATTATTTTTAATGAAATTTAATGCGTAAAGATATTTCTTGGTATCATTGAAATGATACTTTCTTTTGTGAAAAAAAAAAGTCAGTTTTGAAAAGATAATTTTTAATCGCAATTCAAATAAATTGCTAGAAATAAAACAAAGAATTAAAAAAAATTTTCTAGCGAATGTTTCTAACAGCAAATAATGAAAACCTTGCAAGAATATACATTGATATAGTCACAGTAATTTATTGGATACATAAGTATCCAATATCGTTCAATTAGTTTATTATTCCAGGTGGATAGTCCACAAGAGTCATATTAGAACACGTAACAAATATTAATACGTATTAAAATATAATATATATAGTATGTACTATTGCATATAATACACAAAGCACACATGAATGATCGATGTAATTTATACTAAATGTGTAATAAATAATCATATGTATAATAATCTTATTTATTTATGTTTTTACTATTCTTCTTTTTTTTTCTCTTTTCAAAAAAATACAAATTATTAAGTGTTCACTTATCATTGAAATTAAATAGAGATATATCTTTCGATTTTACTTTCATAACATAAATTTACACAAAAAAATGTTGTAATTATTCCAAATTTTTTATTTGCAATCTACATTCAAACCATCTCGTTGAGCCAAGAACAGGATAAATATCAGATTATAAAAACTACGTCGAATGTCACATATTTCGAAACGCAAGTCTCGAGTCAAATGATATATTGATGGTAAACGATGCGATGTTATTTTCAACATTATGTATTCGTGGAAGTGTTGATTTATCGATTCTTTTTAAGATTTAACTACCATGGACTTCAAGGAATGTCTTGGTAAAGTAGGATTCATCATGTAGTTAGGAATGCCTTAATGTATTCATGATGACTTGCATTAAATAATATGATCGCAAGTTTTCAAGCGTTAATTGACGATACAATATTAGAATGTTTCGTTATTACTATGAATAAAAAAAACATTATTAATAAAAAGTTCTCAAAATAATTTTTGTCATACGCGTTATAAATATATATAATTATTTAAATACAACAATGTTCCAATTTGCTAAGACAACGGCGTAATTATTGATTTATCTGAAATGTATGTGGCACAGTAGTAAAGTAAGAATCACAAAAGTTTCGGTGTGAATCCGACGTCAAGCACATAGATTGCAAGACCAAACAGTGCTATAAAGCGTACATTGTGAACTTTACATGATATGATGGATACTGTGTAAACCGATCTTTGCGTAGGTGTTCTCGTTGGACTTTGAGCAAAGAGTATCATGAAACTTTTCAGTGTCTCCGTGTGAAAAAGCGTGCTTTCTATTTTGTATTCAGGATTGAAAAACTCCACGAATGCTTCGTTTTATTCACTTTATGGGTCTCATTCCCTTTAACCTTTCGTTTGAGAATGTAAGTAGACGCGATGATTTAATGTTTTCGTCATGTATGTAATACGATAAGAATTATATGTATATCTTGTATCGTATATTTATATATTTGATGCACCAGCATGTTTAAAAATGTGCTAATAATATTAAGAGCATGAATATTTTCACATTCTTGCAAGAACATTAAGATTGTACATTGTGTAACTAATATTACAAATCTATCTAATATCGAAAAAATTATAGCAAAGATAACAGCTAGAGCAAATAAAGTTATCTAGATTTCTATTGAAAAGTTCTTAAAGGAGATATATTCTTTACAGAATGAAAAAAGTTTGTGTAACAAAGTTTTATGTGTTTCAAATCGCTACTCAGATGAGAGGCAAGATATGTAATGTTATGATCGTCATTTTGATATAAAAATGGCATATTAAAAACATCATTTTGACGCCAAAATAATAAATAATCAGCTTGCTATCTAAATAGAAATATATATATAAAATAAATTAGAGAGAGTGTTAATTATGTTTTATTAATTACAAAAGACTGTAATCAAACAATTTTCATCGAATGATGAACTGAAGACTGCTCTATTTGCTGTCTGGAAGAATTTATCCCTAGAAAGATACGCGATCATCGAAAGATGCATTCTCGATACAAGATATAACTAACAGTATAGAATTTACTTGTTTTAAAAGTACGTTATTATAATACAATTTAATAAACACAAAACTTAGTGGTCAAGACTTTTTTATCACCCTGTAAGTCTATCGAATATTAGGATAGAGATCCTGCAAATTTTGATGTTTTCAAGTTACATTAATCCTGCCACGAAATAAAATCAAAAGAAATAATTTTACAAGCGTTATATGAGCAATACAATATATTTGTTGGTTCAGTTTTAATAAATGGAATAAGTAGATAACTCACCGATGCTCTCAGTCTCCACTTTTTCTGCTGACGTTTTCCTTGCAGTTTTCTTCACTTCTCTTTCCGTGGCTTTAGGCTCTTTTAGTTGCTTCATCAGAAGTGGATTTAACTTTGGCGAGTAGGAATTGGCCGACAGGGAGACGCTCCTCTGAGAGATGTGCCACCATCGTTTGCACCATGTTTCCTGAAACGCGCAACAGCAATTTCCGTTGTTACTCACGCGATATTTTCAAACAAGTATATGAATCCGGAAATTTGATTGGCGTATTATGAGAGTTCAACAAAGTTAAATATGTATGGATTGAACGCAGATTTTCAATTGAGCGTGCAATCATCGAAGTTTATCGTCGGTTCAGTCTCTTCATGGCTCATAGTTCATTGATTATCCGATAAATTATAACACAATAATTTATAGACAAAGCGCTTCATTAAATCGAGGTTCATAGTTTTGCTTTAATTCGCTTAAAATTAACAATCTTCGGGAGAATGAACGCATGTAATCGCAAGAGATTAGGGTATTGTACTCTTAATATCATACTTACATATTACTATTAACAAGCTATATTGCGTAACATATAATATACTGAAAACTTTGTCATTTTTGTAATTTTCTTTAACTTATTTTAGCTTATTTTTTGAGAAAAGTTTTCGAAAAATGTTTTGTTCAGCTTATATATATTATTATGACTATGTACGCTATTGTTTTATTTTTCAAGTATAGATACTCGAAAATACGTTAGTGAAGAAATCTCTGCTTGAAAAGCACGCATAATATTTACTTCAGAGCATGGAAATGCAATATTGATTGATGAAAAGCCTGTCCAAAATATAGAACGCTTGATACAATCAGAGTTTAACAGCAAAAATGTAATCATGGTACATACCGTGAGAGACCGTTATGGTTTCGCATTATAGGTAATTAATATAATAATAATTCGGGACAAAAATACTTCGTATAACGTAACTGTTTTTCTATTGCACAAAAATTTTTAATTTGATTATATAATAATAAGTAGCTCATGTTATATGGAATATAATATTACTGATTATTGGATTAAATAAAATGGGATAAAACGGTACAGATTTCTATTCTCAGGAGAGCGTATCCCCTATTTCAATGGCTTTATTGATTCTTCAAAAGAAAAAGAATCGTTATTTTTAGGCAAAGACGGAAAGAGTCAATTGAGATAAATGGATAGAGAGAACAGAAAAAAAAGAAAAAGAAGGAAAGAATAGAAAGAGAAAGAAAGAGATAGAAAGAAATAGAAAGAAAAATAATACGTAAAAATAAAAATGCAATACATTATAGAACGCAGCGCATTTTCCTTCTAAACTTTATTGTAGACCAGAAAACTGTCTTTAGAGTTCATCATTAATTCTGTAAAGTTCTATAGCGAGTAAAGATCTGAGAGATAATAATAATGTATTTTATAAAGTAACAAGAGGTAATAATGGATTTTATAAACTAACAAGAGATAATAATAATGTATTTTATAAAGTAAAAAGGTTTTCAAATAATTACAAAAAAAAATGATATATTATAAATCGGTACAAATAAAAAATATACTCGATTACAATACAGTTATACTTTATATCCAATTTATATCCCAATTATTGTAATAGTTAATTAATTATAATCCTGCTACTTTTCAATGACTAATTTTTTATTATTCTTCGTAAAAAGAGCAAGTTCTTAGAAATTACATTGCTTCCTATTGGTTATAAATTGAAAGAGGATATTACTTTGGAAGAAATATTCATTTTCACACATATATTTATCTACAGTCACTAGTAATTTTTTAAATAACATACTGAGTTAAGTACCTTAATGTCAATGCTCATGTAAATAAAAATTATAGCTGGACATATGAGCAATTTTTTGCGGACATGCTTCGCCAACCAATATTACTTCTGTAATATTGTTTCACACACGGATCGTGAACGAATTGTAGATATACATTGTGCATCGAATTAAAGATATTGATGCAGACAAATTTCTTCTTACAAAACCAAGGAACCATTTAAATGTAAAAATTTTGAAAATCATATCTATTGATATCTCTTTCTTTAAAAGTGTGCAACCCTTTTTATATCGGTTTCCTGTTATCTCCGCTCTAGTGGCCTAGTTTCTTCCTGCATCTCTTACTTCCGATGCGTTTACCCCGGCGTAGTCTCAGCAAAGCGTCACCATCGATTTCACTGCGGCATCCACGGGAACTGTATTTGCACCTTGCTGTAAAAAGACTGACTTTGAAATTTTTAGCAAGTTGCGCGCGATTGCCTGTGAAATGCAAATGCATCTATTGTATGTAGATGCTTCGTTCTATATCGACGATATTTATTATTGTACAGTGTCCACCGTATATCTCAATTGCAGACGTACTTATGTACAATCGAATGATATAAATTTATAAACAGAATGTCTTTAAATAAAAGAACACATGTAGATTGTCTATAGCGTGAATTAAAAATTTAACTGATATACGCTCTAGCGTGGTATATTACTGAAATTAACGTAAATCACATTGAGAGACACGCCTATCATTAATTATCTAATAATTAAGAGTTAAAATATTTTTTCCAATAATTCCCACAGAGAGAAAGAAAAGAGAGAGAGAGAGAGAGAGAGAGAGAGAGAGAGAGAAGGAAGAGAAAAAAATGTTATGATAGCATGATTTTAAAATAATTACTCTATTAAGAAAAACAAGACTCCGATTTAATTGAGGATAAAAAAGCTTTTAGTAGAAACAAAAAACAGAAAATAACCCTGTTATTTATCTTGAAATCCGTAATCTCTTAGAGTATCACGTTTCTTAATCTATACGGATACATTTAGTCTGCTTTTCAAAACAAAAATAAAGTCCACCTATTCCAAGGAATAACGTTACGCGCGTATTCACTTTCTATCAAATTGAAAGACGTGTCCAATTTAAAAATTAACTTGGGTGTGTCTATAATTTTCACGAAATGTGATAACGCAAGGAAAATATGTGTTCTTAATTTAAGTGTATTTTTAATTAAGTATTTCTAATTATAGTGTCTGTGATTTACGAGCACTTGATATGCGTGTACTATACGTCTATAATCTACAATACAATTTAATCCTGCTGTTTAAGGTCGCTAGTCAGAATAGAAAAGCTAGTTCAAATAGTCTGATAATTTTTATAATTTGAAATAGGTTCACTAAAAAGTACAGAGTGTTTAAAATGTTTATGTTTAAAACATCTTTGCAAAACAAACATTTAATAATAAAACATATTTTAATTCTAAACTTTTAATATTTTAAATCCAAACACATAGTGCTCTATTTATTGAAAAAGTTTAAAATTAAAATATCTTGAAATGTGTATTTAAAAAACGGAGAAAAAAATGATAAAACATTTTAATATTTTAAAATTAAATACTTTTTTTTAGTGTCATTGTCAAGATTCTATCAATAGAATAAAAATAAATTTAATAAAAAATATAATAACCTTTTTAAAAAATACTAACATTACATTAGGCGATATTTATATATTTTTGTAATATAAGAGAAATATATTTTTTAATAAAAATTTTAGATAATTTAAAAAAATTTACTCAAAACAAATATTATAGACTTTATTACAATAAAAATAAAAAATAGTTATTAAATAATTATAAAATAATTTATAACATAATATATCATTAAATAATTGTGAACAGAAAATTTTAAATAGAGTATTATTGTTATATCACTATTATATCGCGGATTATTTTCTACTTTTCTATAAAAAATATTTTACAAGGCAAAATGAGATACATGTTTATATAAGAAATATCAGTACAGAACTCGGTCAACTTGGCGTAACTCTTTAATTGGTTACTTGCGAACAGTGCAAATCTGCGAGGTGCTGAATTTCACATACGCGGTTATCGCGCGGTTTTCATACCAGCGTAATAATGAAAGAGATATACCGAAAATCAATGTAGGAATTCAATATCACTACAACTCATGTATATTCACATAACTTTTCTCGACTCTTAGCACTATTAATAGTCAGAGATCAAAGATCTATTTATATAAAGATATTAATTTGAATTTAGGCAATCTTTTGAATTTTCGTCATCAAAAGTATATTATGCATTGTTATATTGAATAAAGTCACACTACGATGGCAAAGTTGAAACAAAACGCACATTTTTACAAACATTTTGCAGCTTTTAATTAGCGCATTGAGATTACATGATTTCATCCTCTATTTAATCTTCCATCGACTCTCGTGTTACATGCCATTATAACTTCGTTTCAAACCGGGTCACCATTTTTCACTACACAGTATTGTAAATGTGAAACGTATATATTTCAACTATCTCTGATGAAAGAAACAGTAACATGTTATAACTGTTGTAAAGAAATAAATGTAATATATTTACACACATACAAAGATAATGTGTCTTTCTTTCATCCATGACGCAAATTGCGTGTTAGAAGATATACAGAGGTACAATAAAGTAGAAAATCTCAGGAAAACATTTTCTTGCGATGCGGCAACAATAGTAAAAAAATGAATTGCAAAAAACCGTTATCGCTTTCTTCTTTGTAATATAATAAACTATTTTACAATAAGCAAGATAATATAAACTCTTTATAGTATTAGATTCATAGTAATAATTTACTAGACAAACAACAAAAATTTGATTAAAATGTACTGAAGAAAAATTTTAGTTAAAATGACCGAAACAAAACTGTAATTTTATGCGAACTGAATTGTTTACTTGATATAAACAAATTTCTTGTTATTTACAAAGTAGAGAAATTATTTTGTAAAAGCAACTGAAATTTTTGTTATATAACAAAATTATTTGGTTCCTGTTAAAAAATGTCTTTAAACAGTTTGGCTGAAGGCATTCAACTTTTTTTTTGGTGTAAGCACGATACAATTTCGTTGGTTCATATACATAGAACCGATACGCCCTTTCGATCAACATTGCTTCCGACCATTACACAAGCTAAAAACATTTTCCGCACTGTATGTCGAGTGGAGCTGGACGCTGAGCTGGATCGATGACGTGATGTGATAATGGTAAAGCCAAGTGCTCGGCTTCAAACTAGAGCTTTCGTATTAATCCAACTTACGGCCTTTTTGCTTATCGATGTCTGCTAAAGTACATATACATCATAGCACGCACGCGATTGCCTATATCGTCGTGTCGATTAAATTCTCCCCCCACGATTTGTGATCTACAAAGCGCATTCACGTCGTGCGGCACAAACACATAGTGATTCTGTTACGTTCTCGTATTACAAATTTCGAATTCCACGATAAAAAACGCCTCGTCCAGCCATGCGGTGTCAGGTACACGTATAAATGATGCGATAGATATGCATTTTTCATTTTTCCACGTGTATCGATGTTCCAACGCAATTTACGTCCGATAACAGACGAAGTTTTCACCGCTTGTGTAAATTTGGAGACTTTTTCCGATAAAAAAATGAGAGAGAGAGAGAGGGGGGATAGAGAGAGAGAGAGAGAAACCTTTGACTAAATCTAGTGACAAGGTAGCTGTCAGAGTACATTACTTTCGTCGAGTCTTAAAGAGATATTGACAAAGTCATTGTTCTGGGCTGAAATTGACGTTGTTAAACCCTAGATAGACGTTAAAAGTTTTACCGAAAGGCATTAAAATAGTATTAGATAAAATCACTGCACGCACAGTTATATTACATTACAACAGTTATATTACGTTACATTATCATCGTAAACGCATATATAAAAACTTATATCTTGTCTCTGATCGTCAAATATAATATCTTTTTTATGATGTGTTTAGATAACTGAATACGATACAATAAGTGCATGAATGCTGCATTAATCCAACCACATTTCGACCGCAATGTTTTTGTTTGTGACGATACTCCATATCATATAAAAACTGCGAATTCAAATAAATATCTAAACTTATATTTTGATCTTGTTAATTAAAAATATACTATACAATAAACATAGTGTATATTATAAGTTACTTTGTCAAATCTTGAAAAAAATGTTATATCATGGAAAAGATATATAAGACTGCGTGTAACTTTTTTTCGATTAGCGATAACAATATGTTGTAAATAAAAAAAATGTGTTGTACGTGTTTAAAAATAAAAAATTAAAAATCGATAGGTAAAAATATTCGCAGAAATTCAAAATGACCAAACAATATTTGCTTTTATTTTTTTTTTAATAAAAAAAACATTCTCTTATTTCTTTGTCGCAATCTGTTGTGATCGTTAAAAGAATTTAATGTAATGTATCGAGTCGTGCGAGATGCGCAGATTACACGCAATTCTCTAGAATGGAACTTAGAAGTTATTATGTAATCTGGCTTAGAGAGTAAAGAGTACTCGCATCATACTACAAAATGCAAGAAGGACAACTTGATTCTCGCTTATAAAGTATAAAACTTTAAGACACAAGGTTTTTACTGACGTGAAACATTCTGTAATAAAATTATCAAAATTGACATATCTTCTTTTTCACATTCCTACATAAAAAAATTTTAAGACAATATATACAATAAATAAAAGACTGATAATAACACATGAAATAGATGGTTTTGCTGAAATATTCAAAAATTTAGCCAGCTACAGATCTAAAAATAATTTTGTTGGATCATCAAAACAAATAGGTATGCTAATTGCTAGAATGTCAAAATTTACATCATTATTTATTATACCTACTTGAATTTCCTTGCATAATTACAATATTTTAATAATCCAACAAAATTATTCTTAGGTCTGACTAAATTTTCAGATACTTCGAAAAATTCTTTTGTGCACAAATAAATGAGAAGAACTTTTTCGATAAAAAATTATGTTTAGCGCTTAATAATATTTTTATGTAATATATATATATATATATATATTCACGTAAAAGTGATTAAGGCATTGAGATACAACTGAAAAGATATTTCTCATTTATCAATATTTTAAAAGTTTCGAAGAATTGTAACTCAATACCGTTGAAATATAACAGCAATTAATCGCGAAAATAACTTGATTCTATATGAAACAAATGTGCATAAAACGTGCGGAAAATAATATAATGAAGCGTCATAATTGGAAGAGGATTTATTTTCATCGCGAAAGCTCTTAATTCGCGCTATACGAGGTTTGAGAATTTACGATTCTCCTGTGGTTTCAACGAGCATACATATATGGTGAATAATGATCAGCAATGATTCGCTCAAATGCGGTGACAGTTTATCTCCATCTCCATTTACTTGTCCTTTATATCTCTATTTGTTCTCTTTTATTCGAATATTCCTCAATATTATTTGATGTCGATAAGTGCTCGCAAGTTAAAGCTCTTTTATAAAATCGATCAAAGAGAAAAAATATTTTAAAAAGAGTTATAAATACATGTACAAAATTGTATATATGTAAAATAAATTTACATCACTAACTTAGCAATAGATTTATACGTTAAATAAAAAACGTGGCAGCAATCAGCGGTTATTCAGATATTTTATTCGTAATGTAAATCGATGTTGTTCAAATCAATCTATCAGAACGACGATATTTTATTCGTATATAACTGCTTACAGTGCTTACTGTAAATTTATATAACGATAAAAGTGTCGCAGGAGACTTTCTTTTCATAAATTCAAAATGTATTGAATTTATCTTGATGTGGAAAATGAATTATTCGCTGGTAATTTATTTGTTTAAATTCACATACAAGTTCTCGGAAAATTGAAATTAAGAGAACGAGGCAGTCCATACTGCTCAATTCAATTATTGTCCCTGTCCGCAGTTTTCTTTGAAACCGTAATATTGTTCGGACACTTTATGTGCCTATCGAAGAAATTGAATATCTCATAAAAACATTGATAGTATATCCAACACATCAATAAGATATTTACGTCAAGAGAACCGATAGAAATGCAAATTTTCAGTATTTGTCAGTAATTGTCACTGAGGCTACAAATTAGGTCAGCGTAAAATTCTACTGACATTGTTGGGTCTCAAATAATAGCTTTCAATATTGCAGAATTATCAGCTTTATTAAATTGTAATCGTCATGTTATTCCAATTTGTTATTAATCAAATAAACTGTTTATTTTTTCAATACAAAATATTATTAAGAGAAATGCTTATCAAACATTGCAAAATATTATTGAGCAAGATGTTCATTCAAAGAAAACTTATCATATAGTATATCAATTTTCAATTTTATCGTAATTATATATTTCTTACTAAAATGTAAATGCAACTTTTACACTTATGCAACTTTTATACTTTTACACTTTTTTTAATTCATTGAGCAAAAATATCAATTTGATCAAATAATAAAATGTCGGATATCCGGATATCCGACATTTTCCGGTTACACGACCGGATTCCGAGAAAGTTATTTAGAAAAAAATCAACAATTTAATGATATCAAATTTCAACCGGATATATTAGGGACATATCGGATCGTAAAATTACCGGATACCAGATATCGGATATCCGGTATTTGATTTCTTTTACATAGTTGCTTTTAAAAGTTGCTCTGCAACGATCAAATAATTTTGGCAAAATTCTTATAATTGCTTATAATTACCATTGTCAGAGAAATTCATTTATCGAACAATCGTTCCTCTGTACCGAATATTAATTTAATTATTGCATAGCACGTTGCGCTGAAACAAAGCACGTCGTAGACAAATCCGAGATCTTGCACGACATGATGCACAACCTCTACAGCAGACTTAAAATTTCAATTACATAAGGAGGAATGAATCTCACAGTGCGCAGCGTCAATCTCTGAAATTACTGCAGCTGTTTTACTCGTATTTGTAGCGTCTCAAAATTTGCAGCGAGATATTTCGAACAATTCTCTATCGTAAACGGATTTCATTCGCATATAGATCAATAATATATTTAATATTGTCTAATTGTCGAAGGCAAGAAAGCTCTCAGCGATACATTTGCACGCTCAATGTCTGCTAATCGAGTTTTGATTATTGCATTTCGGATTCAGCACATTCTTATGGTGTCCAAAAAGACAGTGTTCTCTTACAAGAGCAACAACGATAACAAGGATTGTCCTTGCCAGAGTAGGCTGGGACGCAGCAGAGCAGATCGATGTTTATGGCGCCTGCTTGCCGCAGCCTCCGCAGTCCGGAACCCCTTGGATAACTCTGTAACGGTTACATCAATCTGTAAACTGGTGAGACCAGCAACTTTTCCACAATAGCTGCGCCTGGCACTTTTCACTTAATAAAGTGCGCCTCTAGCATTTCCCATTAATATCCAGCGGCTATTAGCTCGCATATGAATAATATTGTTAGACTCGTAACAGCTATATTCTCATAATAGCTGCACATGGCAGATTTATTTGAACAGTCAGTAGTCCAATAAATCTGATTAATTATGTATGGCTATTTTGTAAAACTGATAAACTAAAATTGTACTGAACCAAATTAGAACTGTAGTTTTGAACATAGCAAACATAAACTCTAGTAATATATCGGAGATCTACAAAATCACTTTAATATTATATTCTCTCCTTTGTACAGTTACTAAATGATTAAATTTTTAAAATGCAAGAATGATCGTTGAAGATTAATGATACAACGCAGCTTCAACATTGTTCGAGCAACTTTAATTATTGTTTGATTGAATCAAGAAAGTCAATTTAACTAAAGTTAAACAAATAAAAAATTTCACGCAATAAACCAAAGTCAGAAGTTAAATTAAATTAATCGTTGCGAACGATTACTTAAATCGGCTACTTTGAGTATCGAATATTTTTTCAAAGATTTATTTTTGTAATTAAGTGCTAGAGTGTCTTTCTCTCTCTTTATCTTCTCTCTCTCTCTCTTCGTAACGTAATTTTCAATATTTATTGACAGAAGATAGCAAGACTTTCTCCCGTCTGGCAGTACTTACATTAAGTTAAATCCCCTGCTTTACAACTCCTGCTTTACAATCCGACTTGATGAAAAACTAACAATATTCATTAAAATAATTAGATACATGGAAAACAAAAAGTCAAATAATTATCTAGATTATCTGAAATAATATAAAAATGCATATTAAATGTCATTTTTCAAAATTTTATATGTTACATCTACTTTAACCGTAACTAATCAAGTTAACTATAATTATATTTTTGAATTTCGACAACCAGTATTAAGGTTAACTTTATTTTTGTTTGTCGACGACTTTTCGAAGAAAGCGATGCAAGATTTGCTAACGAGCTTTACCGGTTAAACATACAACAGACAATAGTTCGTTAATGTTGAAGCACAAAGTCGAATAAACAAGACGTCGCAATTAAAGCTGCATTAGTAAGCCATGCGTGTGACTTAATGACGGGTGACAAATGAAACATCTATCTATTTTAGTTCATCTTGAGAACTTTAATATTATTCGAAACAGAATATATAACTATACATGTATAGTCTATATTGTATACAGTTTACATTTCCTTCATGGCATATTAAACTGTTTTTTAATTCTTTTTGTTTTCTTTTAAATTAATTAATTTTTACTTAATTTTAATTTAATCCATTATTATAATATAATATTTTTTAAAGTTAGAACTGTTATTTTTTGCTTTGCGATTTTTACAATAATTTTTTCCCTTAACAAAATATAGAAGCAATTATGTTTGAAATATTGAAAGGCACACAGATTTACTTCTGATTAAAGATTACCAAGGAGTACGTATTTTCGCGTTTGTAGGACTGTAATGTTATAAAATATTACGAGATTTAGTTTCCTTACGGAAACCGCTCGCTAACATAAAATACGAAAATAAAAGTCCTATAATTTAGTTTTTAATACATGTGGCTTCTCAAGATAGATAACATTTGTCCAATGTGTGGTTAACTCAATAATAGCCTATTTATTTCGAACATTGTGTTAGTGAAAAAATTCCACGAATGAGATACTGCTTGAATAGAGCTTGTAAAATGCGGAGGATACACGATAGTGCGACTTAAATAAATCGTGAACATGAAGACTAACAAAGTACTGGTTATTACGTATGCATTCTGCTACAAAAATAATACGAGAAAGTGATGTGCTGTATTGTCATAAAACCGATTTTTCATTGCAATAGTTATATCCTTGTAAAATTTATCGTGGGTGAAATAGAGACCAATATATTCGACAGTCATAATAAAGTGCCGCCCAGTGTCGCCTAGAAAATATTCGAGAGTAAGTATTGTTTTGCTCACTATGGAAGCACTAAAAATTAGTACCGATGATTATTAATACCGATGAACATGCAGCTCTTTCTTTCTTGTATAACATTTATCATTAAAATTATTATATATATTATATATATATATATATATATATATATATATTAGGTGTTGGAATTAATTCGTAGCGTTTTTTAATGAAAGAATGTTATTTATTTCACATGAGCATTAAAAAATACATTAATGAAAGTACTTCCCATCACTTGTAAAACGCTACGAATTAATTCCAACACCTAATATTTATATGGTATATATATATATATAAATATATATATATATAAAATATAAAAAATATATGGAAAATATTTAATGTTTTAATTGCAAAATTGATAGATTTCGTTTCAACACGGGAAAAACGGTTTTACTAAGGCATCTCAAAAGTAGCTAGATATAAATCTAAAAATAATTTTATTGGATTAAAATAAACGCTGTAAAACGCTCAAACTAGTTGCTATAATATCAAAATTCTTTGCAGCATTACTCGTTATACTTGAGTTTTTTTACACAATTCTTTTATTTAATAGTACAATACAATAATCTTCAGATCTACTAAATTTTTAAATACTTCAGCAAGATTATTTTTTCGTAAAGATAAACATGTAATCTTTCAGAATACACAGACTTGATAACACTTAGGTAGGTTTTATGGTACTATCTTCATATCCATCTTCATAAAAATTATTATTGTTATTCCGGAATAAAACGTAATGTATCTAAGATAAGATCTGGCCTATATGGCATCATATATGTATGCTGGATAAACACGTGGCAGTAATCAAATTGACAACGGATAAAAAAAATTATTAGTTACCAAAGAAAATGTTAAAAATCAAGATGAAACATTTCATTTTTCCATCTTCTAATTTAACTTCTAAATATGCAACAAACTCGGTGGAATGTTTCAGAAACTTAAAGGTGTCACAGTAAAAAAAACCTGGACTGTGTAAGTTCAAGTGGTTGTATGATGAGTTTTCATCGAATTTAGAAGGTTAATGGAACTCCGTGGAAAGTTTCTATAACTTTAAAGGAAAAAAATTCAGCTAGTAGAATGATGTCGGTTATAAAAATATCGTATTTATTTCGTCTCTGCAGAAACCAATTAATTTTCGTGCTCATATTTATTTTCGCTTTCGTCGAAAAGAATAATTAAAGCCTTAGACTCTAGAAATTTTTAATTAACGTTTGCAGACATGATTTAATCCAGAAAGAATAGAATGTCATCTTCACAGTAAAAATTGGCGTAACATTGCTGAAATACACGGACAATTTTTCAAATTTGTGATTCGTTATTGAAAAAGAATTCGGGATCATTGTACATTGCGATGAACCAATAACTCATCTACAAACTGTGCACGGCGTGAATTTTATTTGAATTTAAAATTGAAATGGAAATATTTCTGCACTAAAAAGGTCAGCAGCATAGAAAGCTATGTCACCAATTCCAATGTTAACTGGAAATATATTCGTTGAGAGAGTACATCGCTAATAATAATTGAGAATATTACATTACATTAATCACAATCGAATTATTGAAATATTCATGCTGATTTCGTTCATAAATCGATTTACAGGAATTCTATAGTAATTATTCAATACTATTTCGCACATTTCGATGTATTAGCTCGAAACTGTTATTTCTATTCATTCTATTCACACTTAATTAATTTTAATTAATTAACTCTCTCTAATTATCTCTCAAACCTAATCAGTTAACAGCTTTATAGGCAATTTCCTCTATTACCGCTTGCGCAATTATTCATTATATTTTTTCCGAGAAAAGCACACATATAAAGATCATTGAAGATTAAATCCGATAGCAATTATCGCATGAATTTCCAGGACTTATACTTCGCATGTCACACGCTCTAGAAGCTACATTTAAATGCGGGCAATTCATAGAAAATAAATAAGTTCAAAATGGAACAAAAATAAATACCGTTACATCGATATTCATCTACGGACGTGACCGCAATGACATAGCGTATGACGTGTCGTCACATCTTCCAGTAGGTCTGTCATCTAAGGTGAGTCAACAAATTTATGTGGATCAGTTGAAGTTTCCAAGATTTATACTCTTCACATGTCACATCTTCTAGAATTTCTACATTTTAAATGCGAGCACTTTGTGGAAAGCTATTTCAATAAAATTGAACGAAAATAAGTACCGTTACATTCTTGCTATTCATCTACGGACGTAACGGCAATGACATAACGTATGACGTCATATTTTCCAGTAGGTCTGTCACCTGAGATGAGTCAACAAATTTATGCAGATAAGCTGTTATGTCGAAACGCACGTATCAGTAACGACGAAAATAGATAGACAGAAAATCGATTGACTAAAGTTGCCTTGCGCTTCTCACCACGATTGTCGCTTCGAATGGCATTGTCCACAAAATGCCGACAATTGACCCGGTGGTAATTTCATCGAGACAATCCAAGCTGAGAGAAGTAAAATCTTTTATCGAATTGGTCAATCAAATCGATTCAGCTTCGAATTAGGTCGACCTTTTCACGATCTATTAATTAGTGTCTCATTCATTGTCTCATTTATTTTTTTCTGAGTAAAACGAATGAGAAATATTGAAATCCGTCCATTTTGTCTTAAGAACGGTATATGTTACGTGATCGTTGTAAAATATCAGGTGACGCGTAAAGAGGTTAATGAGAATCCGTGACGACTCAATGAAATACTACCAAACCAAATGTGCTCTTTGAAAAAACGTCGGGCTCCATCTGACGTAATGACATAACGTGCGTATCACAAACGATGAGTCATTGAAATATATATCATTCCAAGACTCATTTTTTGCAAACTTTACATATCGCTGAATTTATGCAACAGTAAAGAAAGTTGATGCTGATACACTTAAATAAAATTGTGCGATACTGAGCGGTTCTTTTTAGAACTTGACGCAAATTTATGTGTTTTAACCACAGTTTCTTTACTATAGAAGTCTGTGACTTTAATACAAGCAGGGAAGAACAAGAATAAAAGAGAAGCTATCGACGAAACTTTTTATAATCCCCTGTTGTATCATTAATTATATAATTTGTCTTCTCAGTTAAAATTGAAAAAGGGAAAAAGATCCAAGTTTAAAAACTTATTGAGGCTTTCATATTCAAATTATATCAAATTGCATTTAGATTTTTAGATTCGTAATTTAAAAGCTGACAAATTCGATTTCTATGAGACCAAATTTGTCGATGAAAATGTTCTCGAGTCGAGTGATGACATAAGATTCTAATTTTGGTATGGTAAAAGAATTCCGAATAAATCTTACATTCACAGGCCGTGTATGACTTAAAGTCAATCTCTCGAAAATGTTATTTTGCTATCCTAAGATTTTGCTTCAATAAAATTAACGACAAAGAACAATTCGTGGAATGTTTTCGAGGTTAAAACAAGTCTCAAGAATACGGTATATTTTCGGTGTGGCGATCTGAGGAACACTGAATATTTATAAATGCCGAGAAGATCGCGGCAGATTGCGACTAGATTTATCTCCCTTGACATTTATCACAGCTAAGAGACATGAGAAAAGAGCGTTATTGACGTATATAGTAAGCGCATGTGAAGTACCTCGGTGATCCTAAGATTCCTTAAAGTTATAGTTAAAGTTATTCATTTGAAGAATTCTAGCCAGATTGTACTGACACGAATAAACTCGAGTCAGATAATGCATAGTCTACACAACAGCATATTTAACTTACGCGAAAATATGACATATTTAAACATTCTACACATTTTTCAGTATACATTAATTACATACCACTTTTTACTTTGTTTTAATTTTGACTATGTCAACTTTTAAATGAAAAACAAACTACCTACGTTACTCATACGTGTATATGTAATATATACGTTCCACCTTTCTCCATTATTTTATTCTGCATAAATTTTTAATTTAATTTTCACGTCGCTTTACTTTTTAAATTCCGCATAAATTTTATGCGAATATTATATTCTACGAGTTTATTTTTATATATTAAAAAATGGTTGCAATTATTAGAAAAAAAATTTAACAATAATTTATAACTTCACTTTTGGTACCAACTGTATATTTTTTTGATAGAGAAATATAAATATAATTATAATTACTAACATTAACAGCAGTAATAACTTTAAAAATGGAGCTATGCTTAAATTACGTTACTGTAATTATAAACACAAATATTAAAAATTTTCCTCGTATGTTTAATCAGTGGTTTAAAAAAGATTTTAGATTAGAATATACAAAAATATTGTCGCTTGCAATAGTAATTATGTATTATACATTTACTATTTATTGTATAAGCAATAAAACGGATCTCTCGAAAAACATCAGTGATATTAATTGTCACACTAAAATCAAAGGCACTGACGATGAGAAAAGTTATCAGTATTTGACCTATTTTAGTATTATAATTATGATTATTATTGTGTGTAATTATGATTATTAATGTTAGTAATAATTATATTCATAGTTCTATCAAAAAATATATATAGCACTAAAAATGACTACAAAATATAATTATTATTACAATAAATGGTTACACTCATCATAATTAAACTGTAAATTATAATTGTATCATTTTTTAAGCTAACCACATTTTATATGATATTTAATAATAATTATACAATATTTACAGTCATTTTCGAATACTAAATTATATTTTTTTCATAGAATTATAAATTATTACACGAACAAATGAGTGTATTAAAGTATTTAAAAATTTAGGTACATATATACAGATAAAATTAATTTTATTGAATTATCAAAACAATTACGTAGAATATTCAAACTGAATGCTTAGAATATCAAACATTTTTGCAGTATTGCTCATTACATTTATTTCGTAATTATTTTTTACATAATTATTTCGATGGCAAATTATTCTGAGATATATATCTGTAGTTATATTAATTTTTAGATGTTTAAAGCAAAATTGTTTTTCCAAGTACATAACATGTATGATTATTACACTACTATTATAATAATTATTATATCATGTTATAAATATCAAAAATTTTTCTCAGTATGTGTCATGATCATGTCTATTTTAAGCACACTATGTTGACCTATATTTTTTATCCTTTTCTTCTTATCCGTTTTAACCGAGGTATTCGAACTTCTCCTTGAGAACTTTAATCTGTACGTACAAAATACGTAGAAAATGGTCGAGCAGCGAAGCATTGCTAAGAGCCGAGTGAAATATTAGCGCAATGGTCGGTGCTAAAGTGCGACGCTATTTGATTTACGAGCATAGGTGATACCTGTATTTTTCGCGTAGAAAATATTTCTCTTCCCATGGCGACGATGAACTCGGGATCGTTTAACGCGACTTGGACACAAATGCTTTTGTACCGAAGATATGCCCGGGAAATTCATCGAAAATCGGTTCGGTTATCGAAATTGCAATGTCTACATCGAGAACAAGAGTATATATTGCTCACCACGAGCATTCTATTAATTGGATGTTCCTATCAAAGTCCACAGAGCAGAAATTGAATTTCCGTTATACACCAGCGCTGAAAGGGGAATCGAAAAAAAATTACTGGATTATACAATTCTGTAAGAAAACAAACATGTGGTATTCTAAAGAATGTTTGATAATAACAATTCGCTTCTATTTTTGATAATTCATTCCTGAATCTCGTTAAATCTATAAAAATTTTACATCATTACAGACAGTTTTGATGAAGTATCTAAAAATTTAGCTAGATTTAGCTAAAATTATTTTATTGGAATCAGCAAAAAATTATATAGGACGTTCTGCGTAAAAACTGCTTATTAGAATGTTAAACATTTTGCATCATCATTTCTCATGCTTGAATTTCCTACATAATTATTTTGATAGGTCAACAAAATTACTTTAAGATCTATACCTAAATTTTTAGATACTTTAATAAAATTGTTCTTTCTGTCTAGGTCATACAGCTGTTTATTTACTTTGAACGTCATATTTTTTGCATTTTGTTCGATGATAGTTTGCGAAGGCGGTTTATTTTAAGCTATAAAAAATGTTAAAAATCGATTGACGGCATGCTAAATATAAATGACTATATAGATGCTGATTTAAAAGGCTGGATTGTATATTAACATGAAGTTGACATCTATATTAAAATTTAATATAAAGCAATGACAATATTTATAATAAAATAATATTCATATCATTATTCTACTTCTTTGATTATTTCTCATATTCATCTTAATCATTTCATCTTAATCATTAGTTTCATAAGTAACTATAAATATATTATTGCCGTTTTAATTTCGTTTTAATAGTCTTATCGTAAATGCGTATATCTTATAATTCTTATAAACAAAATATAAAAACATGAATATTAATGTTAAATTAAGAATCACATATAAATAATTGAAGTATATTTCTATATCGGAATTAAAATAATCAGAAATAAAAAAATTGCAGAAATATTTCCTCTCATTTCATTTTATATAACCCATTATAATTATACAATTTCTTTAATTACTGAGCGTTATGGTAATTAATGCTGTCATACTGCAGATGTGATCTGCACAGCGCGCACATGGTGGACGCATACGCATCGGGATGTGTGTATGATTTGCTTTTTATCTCGTAACCACACGTTTGCGTGCAGTAATCAGAAGAATGATAATATTTTCATTTAACAATAAAATTTTTTTGCGTAAGTTACTCGTATATTTCTTGTAGGTACTAAGAACACTAGCTAATTAACTTTAAGCAAATACATGACACAAAATGATTTGATATTATGTGTTTAATATTTATATTATCGATGTAAATATTTAGAAGTATATTTAGTAGCTTTGCAGCTTTTTCAGCTTTTTGTTCTAATTTTTCTCAATAAGGAAAAATAAACTATCAGTTTACTTTTGTTCCTACATTTACAATTAATACGCAGCGGAATTAGTGCAAATTTCTTAAATAATAATTCTTTTAAAAAGAAACCAGAAGAAGAATATATTATATTGTTTTTTTTTAATTTATAGACTAGATTTCTTAATAGTAGATATACGTTAAAAAAATTAGAAATAATTTCCAATTTTTTTTAATAACATATATTACAAATGTTTCGCGTTAATTCTGCTAGGAACATGTATGTTTATACTAGCGTTATCATTTTGTAATTATCAAATAATTTAAAGCGATCATGTGCCACGATAATAAATAATTAAGTAACAAATGTGTCTCTCGCTTTACATTATTCTCGAAATTATCAATTCTCGTTCTACGCGACAAATTATATTAATATAAAGTCATCATACTAAAAAATATTCTAAATGTTACTAAATATTTGTCTGAATATCATTAATTTAACATTTTATTTAACATTTTATTTAACATTTACTTACAGTAAATAAATTTTTGCTAAATAAAAAAAAATGATAGTTATGTCGAATAGTTCATGTACCAAATGAAATACATTTAGTAAATATTCAGCTGCTACTATTCGAACAAATATTATATTTATTAAAATTTAGTACATTTTTTTCACAATATAGCGGAGTAACACGCACGTACGTTCAATATCACGTATCGGAATTATAATTATACTTTATATTATTTAAGTGTAATCTGTTATTCATTTAATCTGCGAACAGCAAAAAATTTCCGAAAAAAAAACAAATAGAACATAAAAGAAAATATGATTTTTCCCAGAACACTTTATATCCGTTTCTAGCAATGTAATTTAATTTTAATCTCGGTTTAATTCTTCCTCTTTTTTTTTTGTAATTCTAAGAATTAAAAATGAAGAGTAATCTGAAGAGAAATGATTAACTCCGTTCAAATCCGGTATCTCGTCTCTCTCGTTACCGGTTTTATTAACATTATAGGCTTTCCTGTGATTGAGTACTTGTGTCGAGATAAAGAGGTGCGGTACCAAAGGTATCGCGTGTGTGATAAAGACCTGCTAACGCTATTATATGTACATTGTACACGCAAACGGCTTGAAGGTGGAACTACTGGAGCCAGGGTGGATGAGAGTGGGAGAAGTAGGATCTCGGGGACCTCATGTAACACGTTAAACGCAGCTATCGCGACTGCGAGTAGGATGGGGGCCATGAGAAGTGGACATCTGAGCCCCGTAATATCAATTAATTTGACCCTCCGCACGCGTATGTTATTCAAAATGAACCAATGCCCGCCGATTTCGAGATAACCAATGTATATCGCCGATCTTTGTCACACGATCCCTTGTACAGCTCCACGTATGCTCCGAATAAATACTCCCGACTACTCCGAGAGAAACCGGGAGAGGAAAGAGACTTCCATCGAGCGGAATGACCGAAGGGCCACCGCAGGTCGCACGACACGTAGGGGTGCGTTCAGATTCCCACCTCGAGTGCACTCCCCAGATATTATTTACCTTTATTTAACATATCAATGAACACAAGGATATAAAATGATACTTGGGTGGCACTCAGGTGTGAGGCACAAAAAATGTGGGAATTTGAACGTAACCCAGGTGCGATTCGCTCGTTTTACATTGCTGCGTTGTCAACGTGCATTCTCTCACCTTTCGGTACCGCCTTGTTGTGGTCAGGTAGGACGTGGCGGTCAGCACGCGGCTCATTTCGCACCACCTCACGACGAATATCGCCCGAAACGATACCGCTGCCATTTCGTCGTCGCTGTCAAAGAGCCGGGCGCACCGTCCGACGACGTTCCGACGCGCGGATCACTTGCTGTTCGCTCTTCCCTCGCGCACGAGTCGACTGGGACAACAAACTCCCGCCTGCCACCCGCGAGGCTTGAGCGAACCGACAACCGGCTATGAACGACTACCGCACTCGGCAGTCTCGGCACTACCGTCCGCGGCAGGCAGGGGCAGACGATATCGCGCGCGCGGATCCCGAGACCCCGACCTTGCGGCGGCCGATGACGTGACATGCGCGCCGCGCCATGCTCGATGCGCATTGGTCGAACTGGATCGAACAGCGTTGACGCTGCTGTTAGCGGCACATTTCGAATCACTATTCGGTTGATTCGTTTCTATTTTTTAGGTACGGACCGCGGAGACATCGTCGCCCATGGAAACGCTGTTCTCGGAATCAACGTGCTCCGTTGTCAAGCGCGTACCGTATATGTATACATGCGCGAGCTTCCGACGTTGCAGGGAATGGTCCATGTAAATTGTAAAACACTGCAGTAATGTTTTTTTCTCGTTTTCTAGTCGAAATTCTAAATATTGAATATTGTTTTTGAGAGTTTTCATTTTCTTAAAATAAAAAATTTCCGACTGACGTGACGCGTCGGTTGGAAACTCTATAATTTTCTTTTTTTATTCTAATAAAATGGAAAACTTTCAAAAACAATATCCAATATTTACAGTTTCGGCCAGAAAATAAAAAAATGTTATGCTATATATTATTGTTACAGGTTCTAACATTAATTTCAAAATAAATTTCTTTATACTAGTTTAGATCAGGGTTGGGTAGTAACTCAAAACGTTAACAGTTTAAAAAAACAGTTAAAAAGTTAATAACTTTTAATTTAACTTAGTTAATTTTAAATGCATTAATTTTTAACTTAATTTAATTACTTTTAAACTTTAATTTATTAACTTTTTTTAAATTAAAAATTGTTCTACTTCTCTAATTTACTTTTTTTTACTATAACTTAAACTTTAGAAAATTAATTTAAAAAAAGAGATTTTACGATGAGAGATTCTATAATAAAAGTCACACCATGTGATAGTCAATTTTTATTAATTCGCTAGGTTTTGTCAATTCCCGCTTATATTTGACACTAATTTTAGGTATCATAAATGTTATATTTTAGCAACATAAATATGAAATGAGCCTTAGATAAAAAATTGTTGTACTGCAGAACAGTACTGCATATCCATCCATTTCCTAAATTTTTACGTTTATTTTTGTAACAAATATCTAGTCGTAAATATGCATGAGCAGTCGTTTTAGAAGTTAAAGAAAGTTAGATAAAGCTTAAAGAAAGAGAAATAATGTAAACATATATCCTTCTCTCTTGCAAGATTTTACAAAAACGCCTTATAGTGTGACTCTTATTATATATAAATAATTTACACCGTGAATATAAAATTCAATTTACCTAATAATCTATATTTGTAAGTGTAAGTTAAATTTATCTAATAATCTATATTTGTAAGTGATTACTTTAAAGTAATTTCATTATAAGAAAAATTAGGACATTCTAATCTCAAAAATAATTTTTTTAAAATTAACTTTTTTTAAACTTAAGTTAATTCAATCTTAACTTAACTTTTACTAAGTTAATTCTTTATTCCTTCAACTTTTAACTTAATTTTATTAATTTTATAATTACTTTAATTTTAACTTAATTTAGTTTAAAAAAAATATTAACTTAGTAAAACCCTGGTTTAGATATTATTTTTTTCTTTTTTTCTCTTAAGATACTTCAATAAATACAAATCTATTGTTTTCGCGAGGCATTCTTATTCGATTTTTATTTTAATTGACTTGCATTTTGCAGTTTCAAATCGGTGAATGGAAATATGTTTCTCCGCGACTATTCCACACAAACAAGTATTAAATAATTTTACACTCTTTTCTTAATGATCTGTAATTTAAATTGCTTTCGGGAATACACACCGAGGGTATTAATTTACTTGTTTAACTTTCGGTGAATATCGAGCATTGTATAATGATACTTGAAGACACTCGGTGTATATTTCTGAACGCAGCTTGGTGTCATCTACAGACTTCTATATATATCGTAGGTTGCGTTCCATTCCAAATTTACTGTAGTCAGAGCTGGAAATCTACAATTCACGTCACGTGCACTATAGATTTTCAATACTAGTAATCAATTTTGAAACACAGTCATAGAAAATTATATAAGTGCGTTCGAGGAGACGCCATTACCGCTGGTTTATGTTATTTTATCGTTGTTTTACGTCTAATAAATGATGAAAATAGAATGACACAAATAGTGTCTTCCCGAACGCACCTATTATATACTTCTGTATAAAAGTCTGTAAAATCACTTTAATAATTTTCAATAAAACAGACAATTCAACTGCGCATGCTATTTCATACAGCACAGAAAGATTGCAAAAAAACATTGTAGAATAATTTCACTGAAACATTGCAATATTACATGATGGTTGCTGAATCATTGCTGCAAGATTCCAACAATGTTAAGATATCTGCTTTTTGTTATATAGCAATGAAACGATCCAGCAATATTACAATATAATGTATTTGGATAAATTTTTTATAAAGACTCTAAAATGAAAACTATTTTCTGTACATGTATCTCACTAATTTTAATTTTTTTCGCATTTCTTAGTGATATGTGCTTCCCAAAAGCAATTTTTTTATGATAAAATCATAAAATATTCTAATAAATATTCCAATAAGTATTAATTCTAAAGGATAAATTTATTCATAAGAATAAAGCATATATGTGTGAGTCCCAAATAAACTATAAATATTATCCACATTAACATAATAATATTATACAATTACTTGGTAAGTTAATCATGGATTAAGTTAATCACAGTGATTCTTTTTAATTCGAACCCACTTCGAATCAATTGAAATTGATTAAAAAAATGATGGTATGAATTGATCGATAAAATTCGGGCACTTTTATTCTTGCATTCACATCAGACATAAATATATCATTGATAGCAAAATAATTAATATTTCGATAAATCGTTTACAACAGCTTAATTACTTATTGTTTTGTCCAATAATGATGTGTTAATTGTATTCAAACTCGATATTATATAATCTTTTGATTTTAAATAAATATAAAACTTAGCTAATGAAATGGCCATCAAATAATAGATTAATAAATTTTTTTATTTGAATATAAAAATGAATTATATTACTTATTATATCATAAAAATCACTATTAAACTAAAAGACTGTATTACATGAATATTATAAAAAATTATATTTTTATATTATTATTATAGTAACATAATTAAAGAATTACAGTTTTGCAATGTTTTTGGAATATTACAGGCATGTACATCTGACATCTTGCAGGCGTATTGTTAATTTAAATTTCTATAATATCTCTGCAATATTACAATGCAATCTGCAATATTCTAACATTGTAGCAATATTGCTTCAATCTTCTGTATATGGGTCATTTTCATTCAGGTGCAATTTCAGTCTCCTGTCAATCATTCCAACCCCAATAGAAACGTCACCTCCGCACACAAAATGTATCAAATCTTGAAGCGTATCTCGACTACGACAATGATATGATAACGTGATAACGCATAGAAGGGACACCCAACTTCAAGAGGAGACAGAATGTCGTCCGTTACTAAAGATTATTTTTACGCCGAGAACTATTACGATTATGCCGTTCAGCCTCACACATTCGGCAACTATACTGCTGTCTCTACCACACATCTCCATTGGAATTCGTTGATTCGTCTCATCCTGACAATTTTGCTGCGCATCGGCTTTGTTTTCGTCCAGATCGGCAGTGTGCCGATTAACAACGTTAATTTGATACTCCTTCAAAATGCAGTTGATCTGTGTTGCGTTACCGTTATGTACTTCCTAACGGGCTTCCTCGTTGCCTACAACGGCGACATCATTGGTCTGATCGGCGCGGGTCATTGGATCGGTGATCCAACGATTGACAAGAACGAAGCGATCGTTGGATGGCAGGCAGTGGCAATCGCATCGGCGATTTGCACCACCGCCGTCGCAGGCCGGATGCACATAGCAGGATACCTGCTGGTGAGCATCCTCTTGTCAGGCCTAATCCAACCGTTGCTCATCCATTGGGCATGGATGGGGTGGATGGCGGAGAACGAATTGGGTGAAACGACGGTGATCTTCAAGGATCAAGCTGGTGCAGCAGTGATTCACATCATCGGAGGACTCTCAGGCCTGATCGGATGCATCGTTCTTGGCAGAAGAATGTTCAGATTGAAAGACTTGGATGATGCGAATATCATCCCTGACTCTGCCCGGAATGTTTTCGGAGGTCTACTGTTAATCTTCGCTGGGCTTCAAGTAAATATCTTGTTGAACGCGACCGTTAAATTAGAATAGAATTAATAGAATAAAAAATACTTAATTTTTTATAATCTAAAATTATAGTTGTCAAGCTCGACAGAAAAAATTTAAGTTTCTTTAGCACATTACAAAAATTGCATCTAGAAAAGATTTCTGGGTATTCATCAAATATGGTATTATTCTTTGATGTACTATAAAATAGAATCAATATAGAAATAATATTTATTATTAAAAGAAATATTTTATTCTTAAGGCCATTGTCCACAATGCTAAAAATCGATTCGAGATGAAGAAAGAATTAACCAATCATTCATCATCGCTCATGTGATTCAAATTGTTCAAATGTGATTTGTTAATTCTTTCTCTGTCCGAGATTTTATTGTTGAGATCGATTTCTAGCGTGGACGTTGGGTTTAAAACAGAAAATTCTTAAATCTAAAACAAAATAATCATGGATATCAGTTTCGTGCCAAATACTGGCGCCAGCATTATGCATAACATTAAATAAAGATTTATCTTAAACGTAAGAATATATAACGAGTCCAAAAAGCGGATTTTGTGACCATGGAATTTCGAACTGTATGCCAAATGATTTGCTATTTGATTCAATATTGTTTAAATATTAACACAAAAAGAAAGTTCATACTTCCTTAATATATAATAGTAAAATTTTGATTAGAATTAGTCAGAATAGTTTTCTAACCCGTCCACATCTATTGATTAATTTTTTTAAAGGGGTAAAACTATTCCCAAAGAAATTTTTTCTGAATTTTTTTAAAACGGATGGTACGAAAAAAAATGTTTAAGAGTTGTTTGTCTTAAAATTTTGCACAAAAAGGTTTCCTAAACATATTTCTTCTTATCTACCGTATATAATACTACAAAAATATAAATAAGCTAAAAATGTGTGTTTTTGGAGTCATTCTTTGACTTTATATTGTTACTTTCGTTTAAAGACATTAAAATTAAATAAATCAACTTTATTTAATTCGAGGAAGAAAAATAGGAATTATCGATTTAGGGACTTATTCTATAACTCTTAACGATTGTAACTGTAGCGATGTCGTTGCGCAGGTTTTTTTGTACATAATAAAAAAATTACGCAACACTATAACGCTTTAATTACAATCGTTAAGAGTTACAGAATAGTTTAATTTTGTTGGACTATAAAAATAATTATGTAGAACGTTTGAGCATGATAAGTAATGCAAAAGTTTCAACATTCTAGCAATCAGTTTGACACAATTATTTTGACGATCCAAAATTAATTTGACATCTATACGTAACTAAATTTGTAAATACAAAACCGTTCTTTTCCCATGCAAAAAAAAGAATTGCTAACTGCTAGTGTACAACATTTCGTACATTTGCAGGGTTTGTACACGAGCTCGCATGAGCATGACAAGTACCGAATGTTCACACGAGACTCATCACACGCATACGTCAACAATTTGCTAGCCGCGTCCTCGTGCACATTGATAATCGTAGCTCTACACTTCGTCCTCGACCGTGATATTTATCATCATTGGACGTTAATGAGGTGCATTCAAGGAACGATCGCCGGCGTGGTAATAGTGTCGGCTGCACCAAACGATTATTCACCGCAAGTAGCTATCATATTGGGCTCCCTGGGAGGTATCGTGTTCCATTTCGTCTCCACATGGATTTTTCACAGCACCCTGGAGGATTATTGCAACGTCGTAGCCGTACATCTCATTTGCGCGATCCTTGGGAGTATCCTTGCTCCCTTCTGCGCGATGCGTACAGACGAGGATACCGTGACGATATTATTGAATTTCTCTTGGCAATTAATCTCTTTGGCTGCATTGCTGGCTCTAGTTGGCACAGCAATGTTGCTGATCTTCGGTATGCTGGAATGCTGCGGAATACTTCGTAATAGATCGGAATGTTTGAATCATGCACAGGGCAACACTACTGTCGATAGAGCTCCGTCAAGATCGTTTCTGCAAAGGCTTTTCTGTCCTAATAGTGGTTGCCTTTACCTGGACTCAACTTCTAACACGGGACATGATCCGTGCATTGGTTTCAGATTTTTGAAATATCAAGAAAAGATAAATGAACTTGAAGAAGAAAGGCCTACCGTCACGAACCAACAGGACGTGAACATCAAAATTGAAGCTGACGTTACAAAAATTCCAATGCTGGGTCGGTATTTATTTAATATTTATGAAATCCAAAATATGTACTTACATTTTTCTTCGCTATCTTAATTCAGTATACATTTATTACTAAAAAATATTTATATGTATATTTTCGCGTTTTGTATTTTTTCGATTACTATTTTTACTTTCTCAATAAACGTTTCATTATTCCAATAATTGGTAAATAAAATATACATAATTAAATAATATTATAATTAAAAGTAGAGTTTATAACTATTATATGGTAAGGTATTAGCTTTGAAATATGTAAAGAATAAATCATTTTCAATCTTCTCGGTAACAGCAATAATGTATTTAGTAGGAGCAAGAGTAAAGAAAGTGAGACAAGTGCATACTTTATCTGGGAGTACTCCGGCGTTAATAGAAAATGGAGGTGGTACTGGTGAATCGATTGGCAAGGATCTTTCAGAAATTGGAGGGAAAAGATTTCTTGGAAAGGAGATAAAGTGTACTTTAGATCCTATTGAAGAAATAAATGAAGAGATTTTGAAAGAATTTGAAATCGAGAAAAATAGCGTGCAATTCAGTATCGAAGATTGTAATGCTGGGGACAAAAATCCAATCTCGGAATATTTTAACGTGTCTGAAGATCGAAAGGACTTGAACGAATCGAATTATCAGCTTCGAAGGACCATAAAATTTATGAATTTACATCATGAATTTGTCAAAGAAGATTTAAAAGTTGTGTTGGGACCAAATCGCTTGGATTCTTCATCTAGCGATTCATGCGACGATGACACTATCTTTACAAAAACATCAGACTTGAACGAGTCCATAAAAGATATTGCAATAAACAAGGACTCATTGACTTACAGCGCAAATGTATTATAAGTAACTCTATCAACCATAACAAGAGATTCAATTTAAATGCGTAGAAGATATTGATATGTCGAAACAGCGAAGTTATCAAAGAAGCTCATCAATTTCTTGGAACTGCAACGATTAAAGATATTACATAATTTTGAAAATGAAAAAGCTAGACATATTGTTTTAAATTATTTTAATATAATCATTTTAAAATTGTTTCAGTTCTAAGATGTTGATGCATATAAAATAGGTAACAAGTATATCTGAAAAGAACAAAGAGAATTAAATGAATCGTATAAAAGAATTGTAAATAAAACGTGTGAAATTAAAATTAAGAAAGATATTCAAAATATGCGTACTAGAAAAAATGTATTATATATTGCATAGTATCATTTCAATATGTTGTCATTTACAAAACAATCCAGTGTAGGATTTTTGGTGCTTCTTTTATTAGAACTTACAGACTATTCGTACAATTATTACAATATTTTACATTAGAATAGTCATAAGTTAAATAATTGAAGTGTCATACACACATCCTCTACGCGCAGTGTCGTTTATTCGCACAACAATGGCATTTTCTTTTCCTGGGCAGTTTATATTGAAACAGAATATTTACAAAGTGCTCGCCATTTCTGTGCGTTTTTATACGCAAACAAATGCACTCACGAAATTTTGTAGTAATTAACAGAGAATACACTACCACTGATGACAACAACTAATATGTACAAAATGAGACGAGAAAATAATTTTTAATTCATAAAACTAAACACTCAGACGTTAATATATGTAATTGTATTGCTTTTTATTTTAATCATATTTTTAAAATTTTGTGGAAAATATATAATTATAGAAAAATATAAAAAAAAAATGAAAAGATAAAAATAAATAGAAAATGAAGATCAGTGATAAAGTAATGTTAATGCTAATTCTGTTTACATGTGCGACGATAATCATGTTCTGATAAATTTCACGGAATTTATTACTTATCTCTGTCTGCCATCAGGTTATTGTCAGGTAGTAGCAATCCGGACATTTGTTGCTACCGCCATACTGAACCAAATTAAGGATATTCTCTAAAAATCTGATTGATACATTATAATCATAATCATATATACAACATTGGTAAAATGGCACGATTCGACGAAACAGATCAGTTGATATTACCGTTATCATTAGTAACTACTATTACAAGACTAACAATAAACTTTGTACATGATTTGTTAAACGTTACAATGGCATAGTTTTAACGGCAGTATAAAAATGAAAACAAGTCGTACAAACATAACAAAAGGTTCTGTCTAAATATAACATTGTTTCATATGTAACACTCAATGTAATGGCATCATCAGAAACATTCACAATACGAGACAATTAATATAGTAATGAAATAAATAAAAAAAATTCTCTCCTGATCTTATATTGCTCGTTTTGGATTTTTTTCCAACGGGCCATATATATGATATTCACACTTTTCTATAGAAAAAGTGCGGCAAGCAGATATTATATGCAGATATTATATGCAGATATCTGCCATAAGATTCTGAAATCTCATGAATTCATTACAATGTACAATTAGATATGGTCACAGATACAATCAATATTATTAAAAATATTTGTACATGTAGTTCACATTATTGGAGATGATATTATATATACGTATAAGTGACAAATAAATATAAAAAATATATGTATACAATAATTAAATCTTTTTGTTTTCTTGACCAACAAAATCTTCTTAGGTCGATTCGATGTATATTTTTTTAAAGTAAAATAAATACTGAATGATACTAATATCATTTCCAAACACGTAGTTACACAAAAAAAATATAAAGATTTTGTATATATTGAATTTGAAAAGTATGCTAAAAAACAATTTCGAAAAATCACTGTGTAATTATTTGGACTTACCCGCTGAAAAATAAAATTCTATTTCTACTTTTTACAACAATGATCAAATCCACAATGTATCACTGTACGCAATTTGCGATAATCGTGACAAATCTTAAATATTTTCATACAATTTATCAGCGGGTAATTTACATAGTGCGCCAAAGAATTGTTTATTGATCTAATAAACGTACGAGTTTCAATTCTTTGATAGTGTTGATTATTGCAAATGGATGTATGTTCGTCAACGCATCTGAGATTGGAACTTCCAAACATCTCATCTTAGATGTACCTGAATTGCCAGTTTCAAGTTTTCACCCTATTTTTTTTATATACTATAATACACCTATATTAACATCAAAATAATGCGTTACATCAATGTACAAACGGACGCGATCACACATCTTTTGTTGGCCTTTCTACCGTGGATACCAAGAATAGTATTGTCAAAATATACATAGATTTCTCATCGTTATCGATCTTAAATATAACGAGAATTAATATACACTGTATCTCCGAAAGTGGTGGGCTTAAGAGAAAAGCTCTCAAACTCCCGAAATCTCACGCTCGCATGGACGATCCGATGATTAGTGCAAGAAGAACGATGAACTGTCTGGCTCAAAAATCTGACAATACAATTCATCGATCCTTACACGTGAAGAATATACATTTCTCAAAACAATATGATTTGGACAGTCTGATATTAAGAAAAGTGAACTTTAACTTTTTAAAATATTGCATTTTGCCAAAAAGATATTCTTCAATATCATTCGTTACAACACTCGTATCGCGTTGATAGCAAAAATTCATTTATGTTCATTAGATATTTTATAAATTTCTATGGACATTCTTCTTGATATATATGAAATCTTTTCTTATGTCATAAAATTTATAAAAACAGGTCTGCATTTTTTGTAAAGATATATCTTTCTTTTACATAATTTTCAATTCATATGTATTGATTGACTTTTTGCTCAACTTATGTATGGGGAAATAGAAAGTGCCTAATTATTGCTGGACAATGGCACTAGTGAGTGATTAATATCCTTGATTTCTACGACGCGGTAACGATGATAATGATAATAGTAATACATTAATAATTAATATAATAATAATAAAATAAAGAGGATAATAATAATAAAACTAGTATTATTAGCTTAACAATGATCGACAATTATAACTGGGACTTCGTAAAATCGTTTATATGACTAGCTTTTGTAAGGTCTTCAATTATATTAGGCCAGTCCACTGAGATAGGCCAGCATGGTCCTTCCTTTAAAGATGTGAAATCCAGTGGAGTTTTGAATATACAATTATTTTACAAGTCTTCCATTAGCAAGCGACGTATCTCGCTGACAGCGGAAGCGAGTAGCCGGGAAACATTAAAGTTTCATATGATTGGCGTTTGCTAGGTCATCACAGTATCGGTAAGGTCCTCCTTCAGCCATTGCGGAATCGTTCTGGACCCAAGCCGCTTTAATAATTTCACTAGAGCCGTGTTGTGGGACAAATAATATCTCTGTAAAAAACAAAATATGTTTGCAAATTGATACGATTGTTTTATATGCCGAAAAAGAAAATTTACTACAAGAACTTTACCTGTAATAATTTGTACGATCTGTCTTCCATCGGTGGATACTGGCGACCTTTACTTTTACCAAGACATTTAGTGCGATCTTCGTTAGTTACTTGACAGAAAAAACCCTTTTTCGGATCGTACCTCAAATGTGAAGAATAATTGAAGGCAGGCGTTATTTTTAGAAATCGTTGCAATTCATGCAGCGTTTCCACAGGGTTTTGTCGTAACTGCTCGCCATCGATAATGTGTAATTGTTGCGGTAAATAAAACGATAACCATCTTTCTAAATGTTGGGCGTACTTTCCAGGATTTAAACACCTGTAATTGAATGCAGTATCGTCTTGAAACTTATTTGACTTACTTGACAATTTACTTACTTGACAATTAAAATACATGATATATTTTGTTAATTAAACCATAAAATTATAGAAAGATATAAATTTTTTTTAACATTCATTATTTTAGCGATCATTAACTTTTACTGATTACTGTTACCAATTATGTCTATTAATACATTGTTAAGTGAACGTCTTACGTAATCGTTCATGTTCAATTATGTTACCTATTTCTAAGATCCCGTAAGGATTTCGGAGCAGAATCACTCGCTGTGATGACCGCATGGAAGGAGTAATTGTTCGCTACCGGATCTCCATGTACTCTAGTATGCTGATACCATGAATAAGCACGTCTAGCTGGAGAGAGCAATATGGTGATTAGCTTAGCTCTTGGTAAAAGTGCATGGGCTCTTCGCGGTACTAATTCTCCATCAAAATAAGTAGCAGATTTTTCAAAGAGATATCGAGAACTCTCGTTTTTTGATGCTGGAAAGAAGCTCATGTACCTGTAAAAGCAATGTAAGTCATGTACTTCTGCTTTATGCAGGATGTTCCATTTTAATTTATTTCTTATTTTTCTTTTAAATGAAAGCGCCAAAAAGAATAAAGATATGAAGGTCATCATCACGTTTTAAAATGGAATTAAATAATTTTTTTTATATCTATTATATGATTCATGCTATAACATTCCTCTAATTATTCTGCACATAAAAGTATTAAGGTAGAGCTATCAAAACACTAATATATAGTTCACAAGATATTTTATATTTTATTCTGGCACATATTAACATGAAATATTAAATATTTCGTAAACTATTAATTTTTTAAATAATCGTATCTTGATATTTTTATAAAGAGAATAATAAGATGAATCAATTGGTATAAAGAAAAGTTACTTTAAAAAATATACGTAGGCAAAATGGATAATTAAAAAAAAAATAAGCAACTATAAATTTTAAATAAGCAATATGTATTTTCTTTACACCAATTGATTTATCTCATTATACTGTATATATAAAAAAATCATATAATTTCATTTAAAAAATGAAGATGTTCTTTATATCTTTTTGATGCTGCCATCTAAAAGAAAAATACGTGATTAAAAAAATACGTCCTCTTCAAAACCATTACACTTTTGTCTAAAACATTATTTTCTAAAATTACAAATAAAAAAGTTTTTAAGTGCAAGGTAAATTAAAATACGACACCTTGTATATTACAGCAATAAATGCAGAATTAATGTTCCTGATTCTGATTACTTACCAATCAAGACCTTTATAATAATTCTTTCCATTAAAAAACTGTATCTCTTCAAAAGTATCGGGGCTTGGTAAATTGCTGCTTATTGCTGGATGAATGGACAGGAATGTGTACAATGCTGTAGTACCAGTCTTTTGAGGTCCGATTACTAGAAATCGTGGTAGCTGATCGCAAGTTTTATTACGGGACCAAATCTTCTGATGTCTCTGATCATCGCATGGATTCTATAAATAGAAGATATTAAAATAGAATTAGCTTAATAATGTTATAGAAGCATTGTCAAAGTTATTGAATATTCGTTCCACTCACTCCCCACACTGGATCGGCTTCCTCGGGATATAATTGAAAATAACGTTCTCCAAGCTGAAGTGGTGGTGCACTAGACAGTCTCAAATTTGTCCAACACTGAATGAATTTTATAACTGATTCGAAAGTGTACAATGCCAGCCGATCGTTTCCATAATTCGACATATGCGTCATAAAAATATTTATCTGGAAAAAGTAATACACAATTTAAATTATTTTATCGTTATAGTCTGCATGTATTGTTATAGTGAAATATAAAATATATTTTATATCTATGTTTTAATCAGTATCATATTAAAAATCTAAAATTTATGAAAATATATCAGAAATAATTAATAACGAAGATTATAAAATTGTTACAGATAAACAACTATTAAAAGCGAATTGCCTATAATATGAAAGATCAAACGAGTCCGACAAAGATTGATTTCATAACGGATGATTTACTCACCGGATTATATACGATCGTTTGGAAAAGTTCTCCGCCCTGTATCGACTCATCCAGCTTTTCCCTTCCACCTGGATACCTCTCGATAAAAATTGTGTGAGTAAAAAGACCACACGTTTGCCTCGGTAAAACCTTGAAATACATAAAAAAGGCTTTCATTCGGCAATATGTATCATCGAATAATTTGTATATTTACAGAAGATTAAATAAAATATAAAATTAAAAAAATATACAAAGTATTTATTTTGACAATAAAAACTTAATTATGCAAGATTTGAGTTATATATCGCATCCAATAAAATAATACAATCCCTTATACCTCATTTCACCATTGATAAAATAAATACTAAATTAATTATTAACGAAATTTTACGATTGATTACGTGTTTAATATTCATGTAAATTAGCGAGCAATAAAAGCCTGATTTTCGTATTTCGAAAACTACAGTATAATCGGTATTCAGCTAAAATGCACGGTCGATATGTTATTTCAATAAACATTTGTATGCAACTCGTACATCATATTCATTATTCAGAATGCTCGCTTTAAAAAAAATTCAACAACTGTGGTCGAATTCACACACGAATTTGTGTGACTTCCAGATTCGTACCATTATATTACGGTGAATAAAACCGCGTCTCAAACGAGCTGGTCTTAGATGCGGATATTCTTCGGTACTTGTGACCTTGATGTTCCATACTCGCTTCCATGCTTCATAGAGGCCTTCGTGGACCGGATAAACGCCGGAGTGATGTGGACTTACGCTGTATCCGCTTCCGGTCGGTATACCGTGATCCTTTGCGAATTGTTTGTTCAGTGCCATATCCAATTGTAGATGAGTTACATTCTCGTAAAGATGCGGTTGTTGGTGATTCCACATGTGGGAAAACCACGTAAATCTAAAAAAAATCATAAATTTTTGATATTACAACAAGTATATTTTCATTGAATACATCGATGATCACATAAGAAAACATCTTTTCAAAACACATGGAAATTTGGATTTTCCTTTGTATTTTTTTAGCTTGATAATCACAATCAACTGCGATCATAGTAAGTGAAGCATAGTAACATTGTAACGTTTTGTCGCAGGCGATTATGGCAACATTATAACAAGCTGTTGCGTGATATTATACGATAAAACATACTACGATGTTGACGTGACCGTAAATTTAGTTTATATTATGCACTCTATATGTGTGCGTTATAATAATAAATTACATAATTGTTGTAGTCATCACCATAATTCTAATTAATTAGATTACCTTTAAAGCCTACAAATATTTCGATTTATGAGACAATAAACATTATATTCTATTGATCAATATATATATTTAATAATATATATATACTTTAGATATATGTATATCTCTGCTTCTAACGTAATGTAATATTCACCGAATTTATCACTTTCATGCGATTAATTTTCAGATTTACTGTACCTGTCTACGTTCTCCAAAAGCATGTCGTCCCCCAAATTCTCCTCCGCTGTCCCGTGATGAAAATATTTCCCGGAAAACCCCAAATTAAATTTGAACCCCGGCACCAGAGCTTGAATTCTCTGCTGAGTAGCTAACAATGCCATTACGTCATCTTTTCTCAGTCTGGTGCCTTTCTCGCCGACAAATATATCGTCAACGTCCACCAGGATCATACGATTTAAACTGAGACTCAATTGTCCGTGCGACAAGTAGGATAACGAGTCCAACAGTAGCAATTTATGCAGCCAAAATCGTAGGCCACCGCCGAAGAGAACTCTCTGAATTCCATCATATCTGCCATGATCCTGAAAATAAATATATTTTATAAACTAAAGCTTCTTTTTTTATCTGAAATAACATATATTTAAATCTAAAATAATATATAATAATTCAATAAATCTATTTTTACCGCATTGTGCGTATGAACAATTTGTGACTCAGAATTGTGTGCTTCGTGCTACATCGTAAATAATTATAATCACGTGTATGGAGATGGGTATTTTCCACAATATAATTGGTGTCCAATAACACAATTACTTATTCAGTTCAATTTCTTCTATTCATGATCGGAACTGTTATTGATCTTAGTTTTAGTTTCGACATGTACTGGTTTCGGAATACTTCCGTATACACAAACGTACACAGTCAGTCGATCTAATCATCGCGCGTTAACGAGCATCGTTATTTTTCTCTCAATGCAGTACGGCAGAGTACGGCGAGTAATCGGCCATGTCTGACGTGTTAATTGCATTGTTCGACGGAAACTCTCCAGTAACTCCGTAGCTTCGGCCATAAACCGGGTTTGTTAGCAGTAAACAACAATAATAATCTCATGGATAATCCCGTATGAGAGAGTGGGTGGGTGCCGAGATAGATACGCGGATCATACAGGTAGCTAGGTGATTAAATCAGGAGCCAATCAGCTGTAGGCTCATTCGATTAATGAGCGACTGTGCGACTCGCTTCATTTGCTACTATTGGAACCACCAATTTATTTCGTTTCGGGGGTTGGTCCTATCCTGCCGTTGAATAGATCAAACATTTCTGTTGACACTACAGAGAGCAAAGGACTGTCAAAATATTTTTTTAATCATCGCGAATGTGATATGTTTTGAGTATAACGAGTCGTAGGAATCATCGCAAAACATCGAAGTGTTTTTTTTTTAGCTTATCTATTTATAGACGAAATTCATTAATTAAAGAAATAATTCGGTCTCGTTTTTATGTTGTCATAAATGTTTTCATTTTTGTCAATATAATCATTTTTTATTTCAATACATTTTCTAGAACAATAAATTAATTTAATACCATTAAAAAAATATTTTAAATTTTTGTTCAAAATAGGGGTTAGACTGGTATAAAATTGTAAAAAAATCGAAAAAATTTTTTTTCTTTAAAAAGTAATTTGAAACCTGTAGAATATGGAACAAAAAGTCTTAAGTATAAATTCGAGTTAGTTTCTGACTTAGAAAGCCTACAAAATTTGCAGTATATAATATAAAGATTATGTTGTAGAACTTTAAATACGTTTTTCTTGAAATCTTCTTTCAAAACGACCTTCTATCGAAGGTTTCTCAAGATGTACTCATCGGATTGACTTGAATTTTTTATTATCCTTATAGTATTCTCTAAGTACTGACCGAGGATTTTTACAATATCATTATTATTCTGCAAGATACTAATAAATTAATTAACAGTATTTGTGCTAAAAGTCAAACCAAAAGTTAAAAAAATTTTTTTCAATCAAATTTTAATAAATTTTGAATAAGCTCAGTCAATGCTTAGGGAATACAATATACTTCAGTAATTTTTTTTGTTTTTGTGTCATACGATTCAATATGGCAGAATCATCGACTGATGCGAAACAAATTGATCTTTTATAACATTTTAATAAATGGTGTTAAGATTATTATTATTATATATATTTTCCCTTTCATTTTACATATTTTATACCTTCAATGTGTACTTAAATAAGATACCAAAACCCAAGTCTGCAGTTTTTTTTATTTCTTCGGCAATTCACACTTAAAAATTATTTATTTTCACGGCCGGTCTAATTCCTGCGCGCGCGCGCGCGTACTGCATAGATTGCTTCATCACTGGTAAATTTTTTTCTAAATAAACCAAAATTTGATAATAAAAATAAAAAGTTATCACTACTGCAGAGTACAAACTAAATCGAGGCTGTAGAGTGGGAGTTGGGATAGTGGAGTTTGATGATTATTGGTATTACGAGAGCAGATTAAGCGCAACGTGTCCTGAAAAGAACTTGGTAGCGATGATTGGTCGCTAGATTGGCCTTGGATGCTGTTGATTATGTGGGCTTGGATGCTGATGGTTATGTCACCTTCTTGTCCTCGTCGGATGTAGCAATGGACGGAGTGAGGCTGGTTCTGATGGATGATACTGCGTACCTCTATGAACGCGCCAATCAGATCCCGTCTGAATACCGCGGGTACAAAAGTTCGCGAGGACTTCGGAAGTGTCAGGAGAACTGGTGCCTCAATCGCGTACGTTGGCGATACGGGTCAGTACAGCCTCAGTTTGCCTGGAGTCAGCAAGAGTTGTGATGATCGTGTCCACCTAGGAGAAGATAGCAGGATGCGATGTAGTTTCCATTGCAGATCTTTTAGTGCTGCTCTTCCGGGTGTTGGTCGTGAAATCGCGACTACCTCGCCGGATACTCCGATAGGTCGGAGGCCTGCAGGCGATGATGCGCCGGGTACCTGATCCCGAGAGGATCTGATCCTCAGGCGTTTCTTAGCCGGTTCTACCGGTTGCGAATAACTGGAGCCTGCTGGCTTAAGAGAGTTTATTGTTGCTGCTGGTGATTGGTCGTTGGATGATGGCAACAATTCCTCTGGCTTTTGATTGCACGGTGTCCGAGTTATAGGAGAACGTGCTGGCCGAAGAGAGGATCATGTTAGATAATACTCGAGAGCCTTGGATATACTTGCTCGAATCTGGAGACACGGTAGTGGTTCAGCGCTAAGCCAAGCGCAGCGAAACTACCGTGGTTACCTTTACGCGAGACGAATTGTAGAGACTAAGATTATTATATCTCAATAAGGACAGAACCGATCACGTTCTATGTACGCTTAATCAATAGCATACACTCTGGTTGTATAATACGTGTTTTTATTTTTTCTCTACGTGCCCTACGAGCGGAGATATTGCGACGCAAAATACGAATCTGAAATTTTTAATGTAATGAGAAACGTCGTCGTCGCTACGGAGTAGGGAAAATGTCCTTTTGGTAATTATTCAGTTTAGCTACCGCACTTCGAAATTCAATAAAATTAGGCTTCGACGCGTTTTTGCATGAAACGAAAGAATCTGGCAAAAAAAGTGTCACCTGCCCTGTGAACTGAGATATAAAACGTTAAAATTGACGATTATTGAAGTTAGGAAATCTGTCACTGTTGCGAAATACTGCGATTCAAAGTCGTTTTCCACCCATTTTTTGGTGAACTCAACCCATTTTTAAGCAAAGTTCTACATAAGTTTATAATCTTCCACGCGAAATGAGGGCCATCTCGCAAAAAATGAGTTGGGTTAGAGTTAGGTTTTTTTAATGCGAAACGACATGGACTTACGACCTTCCGACACGAAATGAGAGCCACGGCGTAGAACCGCCCCGAACCAATAAGCACTAGTCTATACACCCCACTGTCTATATGACAGATTTTCTAACTTCAATAACTACAATTATAGTTGTGCGCCCCTTTGTAAGGGGGGAGGGAGGAGGGTAAGAGTCGGGAGTGAGAATTGCTTCGCGTGGAACGTCGAAACTCATGTGGATTATGTGGAATAGTACAATTATATACATACCTCTATTTTGTCTATGTGACAGATTTCTTAACTTCAATAATCGTCAACTTTAATGCTTAATATCTCGGTTCGCGAGGCAGAGCGACACTTTTTTTTGTTTTATACAAAAACGCGTCTAATTTCATTGATTATTTAAATTAGAAAATCCATCACATCGATGGCATAGAGGGCACGTAAGTGAAGCTAAAATAAGTATTTTTTGCTTCAATTACACAAATTTTCGACTGTAAAACACATTTTCTGCTTAAAGAATACAAATTATTTTCTATATAATTTTTATTTTTACAGCAGAGAATTTGTTTTGGTTAGGTATATATTTGTTTACTTTAAAAACACAAATTATCTTCTTTAAAAACAAATTTTCTGCTTTAAAAACACATTTTCTATTGTTTAAAAACAAAAATTATATAGAAAATAATTTGTGTTTTCAATATATAATTTAAATATATTATAATTAGTTCAAAACTATGATTGCACTTTTGGACTTGTAATTAAATTAATCTGAGATGCTAATAATTCCCCGAAATTAAATTAAAACTTGTAAAGAACTTATTGCAAAAAGTATTACTTATTGTTAGGTCGAGAATCGAATTCGGATTTCACGTATACCAATGCTAGCATCTTCAGAGACTAGTGTTCTCACAGATATTATAGTGGACATTTCTGTTGTCTTAAATTACAAGCAATGAAAAGAAAGGAGAAAAAAGATGGCTGATTATTTATTTTCTGCTTAATCCGTAATTGATCGCACTGATATTAATAATGAGACATTTTGTGCTGTGGATTTGTGCATCGACAACCTTTTGAGACCTGCAATTATTTATGTCGCTAATGCTACGAAGAACAGAAAAAAGATCTGTATATTATTTTATTTTTACAAGACTTTAGAATATCGGTTATATCATAGTAATAATTTAACAATGGCTACGTTCAGCAAAAAAAAAACAAATCTGCAACCGTTGCAAGATTCTTAATATAACTGGCTCTTACCCTTCTTTCTTGGATTTGAATGTATAACCCAATGATAATGAAGAATTTTACATCAGTTGCACAGCTCCTTTTTCTGCTGAACGCAACCACTATAACTGATATTCAGAAGTCTTGTGAATGTATGTCTCCCCTGTCCATCCTCTCGAATATATAATAGAATTGATTGATCGGATGTTATTCTTTCTAAGTCGATTGACGTTTATAAGTTTTCGCAGAAGTCCCTTATCGAGCAATATCGGGTCGTCCTCTTTATATACTTGCTTCGCGGGATCTTAAACCAATGATGCGAATTCCGGACCACTTGCAGCACAGTTACTAGCATGAAGAGGGCATAAGAAGATACATACACTACAATGAGTCCATATCCGTGTATACTTGCGCATGCATGCTGTCTATGCTCTCTTCATGCTAATAACCGAGCTGCAAGCGATCCAAAATTCACATCACTATCTTGAACGCGAGTTCGCGCTCGAGCTCGTCGCCCTCTGGTGGCGCGGCGTGAAGCTCCGTGCGCGGCTTGTCTGCTCGACTGCCATATGGGGGATTGAATTTAAGAATAAAAATAAAGAATATAAATATAAACAAATTAATTTATTAAAAAGTGTATAGAAATCAAAGATTAAATATGGACGATTTTATTAAAAAGAGAGAAAAACGAGAAAAAGAGAGTGAGAGAAATCATCTAAATGCAAAATAAGAATTCAAGAATAGGTCTGTTATCTGTAACTGAAGATTGTACGAGTTTGAAACTTAAAGTGAAATAGATATGTTTGATATTTGATGAAAGCAAAAAAGAAAGTTCTAATCAGAGCAGGAATAAAAAACAAACCTAACGTGTAAATATAAAAAAGAGATATACTTTTTCATTTATTTTTAAGTCAGTCGTATCGACATACAAATAAACTAGCTGCACTGTCAATTGGTATCACAGGGACAGGAAAAGTTAAACAAAAAGCCCCACACATATCTCATAAGCTCTCACTGGTACAGAGACAAAACGGTTCAGTGTGAGATATGCATTCCGGGTGGATGGAAAAACGTCGCGTGCCGGAATGGAACGAGCAAAACATCGACAATATAGCATGTGTATCAGCGTGTATTCACGCTCTTCGTTACGTCAGACGAATATCTCGTCGCGTATGCTTGTCCGATGAACGCCATTTCCTTCATATCATCTACACTTCATATCGGCGCCTCCTTCAGGCGTTTGCGCATCCTCGCGTTTTTCGCGAGTACCAACGTTTGTCCATTCTTTTTCTGTCTCTCTTATCCACGTCCGTTACGTCCGGAATCTTGCAGTTGCGAATTCCTGCACGAATGTAAACGCCGGCCAGGACGGCTTTACGAATTGTTTCAGTTTACCTCTACCAACTGCAGATCCTTTCTACGTTTCCTCTCTTTTCTCTCTCTCTTTCTCTCTCTTCCTCTTTCTTTCCCTCTTTTCCCTTCCTCTCGTTTCCGTGTACGTGACCACCAGCCGTATCGCGGAAATTCCACATTTGTTTTCGTTTTCCGGCGCTGTCCTTGGCAGAGCAGAAAGAATCGCCACGATGAGAGAAACGGCAGAAGGGAAAAATGTAGGGAAGTGAATGAGAAAGTTACATACACATTCGCGATTTCTATTAATATAAGACAGCAAAAAGAGCATGCATTCATGCATTCTTGATGAAATTATATAAATTCCCATATTTATGAAAAAAAAAAAAAAAATAACAAGAAACATCTTGAATAAAATAATATTTACATGTATATAATATAAATAAAATAAAGACTAAAATTCTGTTACATTTTTCTGTATTTTTAATTCTTCAAATATTTTTTTTTTTCCAAGGATAGATGTAAAATCAGTCAAAGCGAGCCAACACAAGTTAGGCGTGTGTGAAATCATATACTTCATTCTTGATAAAAATTGACAAACATTTTCAACCCTTTTAATTCGGTCTTCCTCAGTGTAAAAATAAAAATAAAATCGTATAAATTTGTATAAATTTAATATAAAAGATACGATGCGAAGCAAGTTTAAGTTAACATATATTCTTTTTTTTTTGTTACAGAAAGATTTACATTATATCAATCAGAAGAACAAATCGTAAAGAAAAAGAAAGAAAGATATCTGAAAAAAATCTCTTCTTACCGAATTGCGCATTTTAAAAAATACAAGTGTAAATGGTACGCATTTAACAGCATTCGGTGTTAAAATAATTTTCACCATGTTGGTATTTATATAAAGTGAGAAAGTACCGCTTGAATGCAGACCTCCTGCGAGAAAAACAAGAGCTCGCGAAACAAAGAAAGAACAACTCTCATACATATAAACATAGTGAGAATTATATAACACTATGAACGAAATTAAATCCACACCCATATTTTTAAGATAAGATAAGCAGATAAAAAATATTCTAATATCTTTTAATGCTCTGCAACATGTCCAAAGCCCACCGAAATCGGTGAGGAACAGTTCTGACGGTTCCCTTATAAGAACAATGAAAAACGAAGCTACTTTTGGCATGGTATTTGACAATTATTTTCTGCTGGAAATACACAAGTCCTTATCACCTCGACTAGGGTTAACATAAGAGGAGGCCTCTTATTGTGCGATGTTCGAAAGAGAGCCCGTAGAAGATTCTTCTTCCCGGCATGAGAAACCCTCACGCCGAGCGCGGGATGAAATCACACTGTGCGTATTGTTCCAAGACCTTCCTTTTGTTCTATCTCTCACGAACAGCGGAACACAGCCACTCAGCTTCTTGTTTCCCGCCCGGACGCCTTTCTTCTTTTCTTCCCTTCGTTACACGCAACCGCAAAGCGAAGTGGCGCATCGGGGAAATTCCGCGTTTCGAGCAGACCTTTTTTTAGCGTTAAGATTTCAAGAGAGAGAAAGAGAGAGAGAGAGGGGGGGGAAAGGGAGAAGCACTCTTTGAAAACGTTCAAACCGAGAGCTCTTTCGACTCGTGTAAGAAAGATAAGTGTGCGCATAACTTAGAATCGCGTTGTAATTCTATTACGGCGATTACTCTGAGCTTGTTATCAGTGGCAGGCCAGGATCGTTACAAATTATCGCGCTCCTTGTATCTCATTCCGTGAGGATCAAGAACAGCATCACATTCAGATCAGCACACACTCGCGATACCTGCGGTAATAAAACGAGCTCTCGTGAGACTCGCGAGTTTCTAGTGAACAAGAAGAGATTTTGTTTTCCCAAACGTGCCCGTACGAGTATAAATGTTGAATACAACTACACAGACAAAGAGTATTCACGTATTTCTCCCTTCCTGCCGTCATACCTTTCCTACCATCTCTACGGGGTTCTGGTTCCGTGCACCCTTTTAGAACGACGATCATTCCGCGGAAATATCACATGCGTTTTCGTTTTTCAATATTATCTTTGTAGCCAAGAAGATAAGCCAAGCGCACGCGAAGCTGCGCGAGTTAATAAGAGATTCCCAAAAGGACACGCTTGCAGCTTTATGTATACGTATAATAGGGAGTATGGGAACAAAGCTAGCGTTCAAAGATAATATAACTTTGGCTTGATACGACACGGATTCTATAATTTCCTCGATGTACGTCATGAAAGCACTCACTCATTCTTATTATACACTTAGTCAAAGAGCATCTATTACACCAACGGATTTCTAACGCAGCAGCGCGTCAGGTCCAATACGCAAGAGAGAAGAGAAAATGATTTAAACGGTCCCTGTCGCCGAACTGTAATAGGCATGGGCGCGCGAGTCGGTGCATTAATTCCGCAGTCGTCCGAGTAGTCCGGGAAGAGATACGTGACCGGAATGTCCAGCAAATAAAGTGCACTGCTCACCTGGATGACGGTAGCTAGGGGACTTTTGTTGGCTGGATAGTCGAGGCTGTCTCGATATGCCCAAGCGAGTGGCTCGTAGGTGCTGTGATTGGCCTGAAAAATAGTCCAGTCGCCGCCAGGAAGTGGTCCCCAGGCCGTTTCTCCTGATCTGGTTAATCGAAGAATGGGAGACGCCGCATTCAGCTGAGCATCCTGGAGGAAGAAAGAGCGACCTGATTCTATATGGCTCGCACAAAAGTTCCACTCCCGCTCGTCGTGCTAGATTTTCTCGCTTTTGGGAAAATCAAATTTTCGGAGGCATCACACGCGCTTTGGTGCTTTGTTAGAAGAGAATTGTTCAGTCCGCACGTTTTTATATTCAGAATACTGCGAGCAATAATATTTCTCTTAAAATATGCGAGATTGCGAAATATAATAATAATTACGTGAAAAATTATTTAAAAACTTCATAGGATATATTAATAGGCTGTAAAAAAAAGTTAAATCGAAAATCCACAGAAAATTATTTCAAATATTCCAAGTTTTAGATTGCATTTATTCCGCGCGCTCGGAATAATTCCGATTTTATGTAATTTATTATATATATCAGAAATAAAATTAGTTTAAATGTTTATTTAAATGTTCATTTAAATATGTCGAGAAATTGTTTTGTGGTAAAATGATAAAATCGCTTTGTAGTTATTTAAAGAGAAGTGACATATTTCCTGCTCGATGAATACGAATACTGAATATGAACAATTTTGTTCCTTTTTCTGAATAACATGATCGTTATTCACGAGATATGCCACGCGGTCGATGCTCTAAAGTTTTAAGAAGATTGTAACTTATTTCCCATTACGAATATTACGGCAATAAGATGCTGCGGATAGTTGATATCACGGAATTGGGTATCCAATAATTAACCATTAAAATGATTCAAGAATATATACTACAAATTAACATAAATATGCAATATTTTCGAAACATATAACATTATCAATTATTTTATTGTCACAGCCAGTACTATTGCGTAGGAATCACGGTTTTTATTGCTTTCTTTTACGAGGGTTTTGTTTCCTCGTTTTGATATCACTTTCTGCAAATCATTCAAATTTGATTGCAACCATAAAAATTATCTCACAGATTTTCTATCATCATGACTTTCTTAAATAATTCCTGATATCATTGATCATAAAATATCTTTTATCACGATATCAACAATATCTTTATGTTTCAATTATTACATTTTGTCCTTGATAATGTAATTAAGAAGTAAAATTGCGACAATTTATTCTTGTTCGAAAAAAATGTTGATGTATGTATGAGAATAGAGTTCGAATATCTAATATTGGGAGACTGACCTTCAATCTAAGATTAGTATGTATAAAAAGTGGAAAGCCCTTCAGCTGAGCACCAACGAGACTCTCTTCTCCTGGAGGAGCAAAACCCACGATGCCAACTGAATATTCCCTGCAATATTTGTCGAGTAGCTCACGATTCCATTTGTCCATCTGCAGGTACTTGTTTAGATTCTCGAAAATCAGCACCCCGTATCGACCCTTGTCGAGGTTCGTCAACACCGGTAAAGACTTACCGGCCACTTCCACTTTGTACCTGAAAGCATATCGGCAATATTTCATATTTAATAGTCTATAAAATTTGACATTGTTTGAAAATTAAGAGAAAATTTTTATATTGAAAAAGTAGTTTTTATTATTGAAAAAGTGAAACGTTTTTGTCGTTTTCATCAAAACTGAAATATATCAATTAATAACGGACGTATTCTATCGAAAAAAACATTTTATTACATTTCACTCGGACATTTTTAATGTTTTTATGAATGAAATTTTCAATAAAAGAGAGAAATCATAAGTTTTTAATGTCGTAGCTTTTAATGTGGAACAATTCACTTGTAATAAGATACAGGTACTATAAATATAATAGTTTTGTGGCGAGAATACTTTTTTCAAAAGTGCTATAATTTTTATGGATATATCGTAGTACACTCTACGTTTACTGTTTCTGGATGCCATTAAAACTGTAGCGATATATATTCCGCTAATCGCCTTCAGGGTCTCTGTGCTTAAGAATTGAACATAGAGGAATGTAGACTTTTGCAAACTCCGCTTCAGTGCGCATTATTCTTACGGGGTTTATACATATATAAGTTAAGCGGGAATAAAAAGTTTTGTTAACGTGTTCTTTAAAATGGAATAAATTCTCTCCATTCTTTCTCTCTTTCTTCCATCTTACCACCAGCTAATACTTCTGGGATCTTTCTCTCTCTCTTTTCCCGCCAACGCAAATATTTCACTGCAAATATTTAGACGTGAATGCCACTCGTGTAAGATACAACCGTCAACGTGTATTTTGACAATTTCAATCCGATGGCGTATCGGATGTTTAAAGTGCGAGCTTGTAGTAAATAGAAGTAAAATGGAATATCGATAAATAGAGTGTCCCGGTGGGGAGACCGCTGGTATTGTTAAACGATAAAACTGAGACACTTTATATCGAAATTCCATTTATGTAGTATCCAAAAAATGCTGCGCGAATAATAAAGCAATTACACGTAGCTGATACACATTCTCTTCTATATATCGAGACATTTGCGAGATTTATTGCATTTTTTAGAAGTTATATCCCGACACCATTGAAGCTGTCTTCCATCGAATTTGGGTCTTATTTGAATTTTGATATATATATTTCTAGTGTACCAATTGCAAAAAAAAAATCGACAAGCCATACTTCTGTCCTGTGCGCGATAAAATAATTTTATTGCGGAAATAAACTGCCGAGGCTTCTCTCGTCGATCGTACCGATGGATTTCTCTCATATCCTGTCGCGCGTCGTAAAGAGATGGCGCGAATATCAGATTTATTGGAGATGTATTCCGATAAAAAAATTTAACAAAAAAAAAAATAAAAAAAGGAAGAAGAATGTACCGCCTGCTCAATAGCAAGCTGTATGTTCGATTTTTTAGCAGAATTTTTTGGGAAAGCATATTGTGTATTGCTCGTAAAGCTGCAATGAAATAAATATTCAATGGCATACGTAAAGTTACGCTGTTTATTATTTGCAACGTCGAGATTAACGATAAAATTTTTTATTCTCGAACAAATCCGTCGTTCATTTCCTTTAATCGTTAATAACCATACGAACTAAAATGACTATACATTAAATCGTCTATAAATAATTTTCCGTCAAATCGTCTATAATAAAGTCCGATGGTAAATGATAAATATTTGAGATATTAGTAAGCACAATAAATATTGAATGCTGTTTCGACTGAAGCGGTAACTTCCATTGCAATGAATATTTGTCAAATAGTTCCAAACTACGACATAATACAATGTATCTATGTGAAATTTCGTCGAATGAAAGGAAAAAACACGAAAAGAAAAAAAGTTGTAGGGTTGCTTTCAACCACAGGGTGTAATATTGCTATTAAAAAATAGCAAACGGTATTCAGAGTAGCAAACAATTTTAGATTGGGCATGCAAACGTAGATATAACCGGAAAAGCCGCTATAGAGGCTTTATGCGGATCAATATCAACGATAGTTTGGATATCCTCCTATTTGTGTTTAACATTCAGAACCGATTCTAATCGCGTATATACATCAATGCGTTAGCATGCTAGAACGGCAGATTGCCGTTATCCGAATGCAAAATAGTCTTGATATCGTCGATCTATAAAATATCTTGTACATCGCATTTGTTAGTAAAATATTATAATTGCGATTTTTTGGCGAATTCTTCACTAATGATAATAAAAGTAACTTTATTGAAATACGAGAGATATTATACATAAATATAAATATATTGGAGAACAGAAACTCAAGAGACATCAATAATAATGCTGCTTTCACAAATCTAAAAAATTCTTGATATGATTAAAACTATATATAAAAACAAAAAAATAAAAATAACTAATAATAATATAATATATAGTAATGATAATCAATAAAGTGCATTACTGATAAATGTGCAGACTGTAGTTTTGCTCATGCCAATTGAGTGTACTATGTATAGTGTTCAATTATATCAATTTGAGTTATTTTTAATTACTTTTATATAGCTCGCCAAGTCTCTCACGACAGCTTCTACTCAATCATTAATTTAATTAAAATGGAGTTAAACAATTTAATTCAAGAAAATAAAATGGTTATTTTGAAATTGATCGAAATGGATTGATTTACATTTTGATATACATGGAAATTGTAAATAATAAAATGTTATTTAACTCAAAGGATTGAGATATCTCTGCTTCTTTGATATCTATGAATATATTTCGTTTCTTTTTGCTTTTTAATTTGGCTAATTTTGTACATTGCGATAAAGATTATTATCATCATAGTACAAATATTCAAATAAGAATTTCAACTATTGTTTATTTTTATTTTTAAGAATTCCAACACTATAGAAATGTGTTGAATAATTATGTATATTCATACATAAATATTAATACATATTTTAATTTATATACATCAAGTCTCTGATTTCGTAGGTAGTTACTTATTGATGTAGTTAGCGCTAGTTTAGCACTTACACTATTAATGCGTAATTTACTGGTTTCGCGCAACAATGAAGATAAATGACTTCAGCATGGTGGAACGACACGGCGAACCGACGTGTTCGAGCGAGTTAAGTTAAGAACCGCGAGTAATCCGCCCAATGTAATAGTTTTATAATTAGGTAAACGTTGTTATCAGACCGCACGCTTATAGCCGATTTTATTTTCGCGTTAACGGATAGCGTCGACGTGCCTCACGGCAACGGATAGCGCGAGTGCAGAAAATTTGAGTTAACTAATGAATGCCGGGTATAATTTAGCGACATAATCGATTCGATAATTGGTAACCGCCCATTAACGATGAGTTAACCAATTTACGAGGCTAACGAACTGTCATAACGAACCACCCTGCGATGCCCCTTTTGTTCTTGGCTAACAATCGAGAGTTCGCCGTCCAAGCGCATCCCACGCGTCACGCGAAGAATCCGAAAGCGAAATTCAGAAGTATTGATCCTCGCACACTGTCCCCAATCGCGAAACGATGAAAGGCGCGTACGTGCCGGGGATGATATCACGGACTTCGAAATTTGTACACCACGGCACCGGCAGTTTCGTTAATTATATTTCGAACTTCGTGTCCTTAAAAGTTCATCCCGCCCCTGCCCGATACAGAACTTTCCTGTCTCGCCTGGGAGAGAGAGACGTAGATTGAATTAAGTTTAATTAATACGGAATGGGAAGATAAAATTGACGCGGTGTCTTGATATTAGATATGTATATTGAATAAGACGCTATTGATCTGAGACGAGATAGCCGAGAGTTTCTATAGTTACTTGTTCCACTGTCTACGTTCTCCTTTGTTAACATCCACTGCTCTAAAATTAAATGGACTCTTTAGTCGGAATTAATGTTAATTATTTATATTAACGTTAATATTACATGGAAAGAATAATTTTGCTGAAGTCTAGAAATTTAGCTAGACACAAATTAGAAAATAATTTTATTTAAACTATAAAAATAATTATGTAGGATTTAAAACTAGTTGCTAAAATGTTCAAACTTTTTGTCACAAACGTTTAAACGTTTAAACGTTTCACGTAATTATTTTGAATCAACAAAGTTATTTTCAGATCTGTATCTAGCTTCTTGAGCAAAGCGGTATTTTAAGTTTATTGATCTTTTACAATTAATCGCTCTTATCAAGATTATACAAGATAATTTTCTTTCCTTGCTTTCGTTTTTCTTATTGACATTAATATAAATAAAAATACAATTAATAACATAATTTCCTTTGTTATTTAATATGTTATTTAATGTAATACAAGCACAAAGTACAGTACAGTTAATATTAAAGTAAAATAATTATCATTTTAATGACTTATCAAATCTTAATCAAAGACTGCATCTTTCTAAAGTTTTAAAGAAAGGCAGTAAATTGCTTCCGGTAGTAAATTGCAATATCGCTACTAAAGGAAATTAGCCGTATGAAAATGAGACTACCACCCAGCTAGTTTAATTAACCAGCTGTAATTTTATCTTAAGTTCAACTTATTAAAGCAAGGCGTATCAACGTCGAAACAGATTCTTCAGTATCGTTTAATCAAGTAAAATGTTGCTCAGTTTCCCAGCGAATAATGTAAAGAGCAAAAAGCGCTTCTCTCTTTAGATTTTCTTCTTGATTTTATATACTTATGACCGCGCACGCTCTTGATCATTTTCAGCGTATTAAAAAACATTTTATAAAGTTATTATGATAATACCTAACTCGTGGCGCTTCATTATCCGTGGGCGAGACTAGAAATTCACCGAGCAAATTTCACGTTAAAATGCAGATGTAATTCGCGGAAATTCGCGTGCAGGGTAGATATTACAAACGCAAAGTGCCGAGCGGTCCGAATTGTAACGACGTACAAGGGCCCAGATACGTTTTCATTAAGAAGAATAATTTAATTAAGCGGATTAAATGACAGGATTGGATAACAGCGTACGCGAATCTAGTACAAGTGTGCAATCGCAGATCGTTTATGGCAGTTATCGTAAGTTATCCTTTCAAAGCCGAGATGCAAAAAACGATAGGTAACTTTATAGGATATGTATGTACCGACGCGACATCGAGAAGCAACGGTCGCCTCCAGGGGGAAATAATTTACCCCCGGGGCGTGTTCTAAAGAAGTCGTAGTCGCCTCGTAAATTTCTGGACGACGTCTCCGACGCGACGCGTGCCACTTCCGCTCCAGTTCCTGTTTCCGCTCCCGTCGGCCGATCGCCGCTTTTCCGTGAACGAAAAACTCAACCGCGGAGAGTTTTGGGAAAACAACTTCATAATTTCCAAAGGAAACCTTTCCGATTTGACATACGCGTAACGTCGGCAATATGAAGAAGAAAATTCCAACAAGAGTTCATTAGTCTCCAGTCGCGTTTACCAGGGACATCGCCTTCTTCCCGGACCCGTTTCGTTTTATGCAACCGGGCGAAACTTTTTAAATTGCTCCTCGAATTAAATTATGCCGCATAGTTGACGCAAATTGGACCAAAGGCACGGCGACATTTATGTCAGTGACACGACAGTTGCGCAACTGTTTTAAATGAAGCTCTTGACTAAATTAATAGTACGTAAATTTGAAAAATTTATAAAGAATGCGGAGGTAATACCTCACAGATTCAATAAATTCACGTCGGCATTATTAAAACTGTTCAAAAATATCAAGAATTCCAAAAAGTTATACGAAAATACATTCGAGCGAGCTCTTAATAAGTCGCTTGAACCGAGAGAAAGAATGATTAAAATTATCATAATTTAATTACAATTTACGATGCTGCATATAAAATGTTTTACAGTTATAAATATAATGATTATTACTAACATTATAGCAGCAACAATAACTATAAAAATGCAGCTGTAATTATCAATTGTAATCCTAAATATCAAATACTGTTCTCTCAATATGCTACTTTCTAAATGTACTCGAAATAAAAATTCAGTCTTTTATTATTTCTGTTTTGAATAGTCTCGTACACAATTTACATTCGTATCTCTTTATAAAGAATGACAAGTGTCGAGTGTATAGAATCGTGATATATAGATAAAACTATTTTCTTAATGTCCTGAACTTTCTTAATCTTAGGAGTACCACCGCAATCTGCAATAGATCTGCGACAGTACTGCCCGAGAATCCAGCACATGTGCTCTTCGCCGGATGTTACGACGACATTGCCCGATGTTTTCTCTCTCGGGTGCAGAATGTTTCTCTCAAAAATAAATGTCTGAAGTTCCTCCGTCTCCCGTCGTAGTTTTCGTTGAAGATTTACAAGGCCGGCGACACGTTAGCATTGCAAAATATTGAATTAATCCGGCACTCGCGGGCTTCCTGAATCTTTCATTCTTCGCTACCGGTGTTTTCGCACTTCCGGATTTAAAGGAAGATCGGCTTATACCCCTTCCGCCGATTTCTCCTGCCTACTAAGAAGTAAAAGAAATCGCGATTACGACAAACGAGCGTAAGCTATTAGGTAAACGGATGAAAGAAGACACAAAAAGTCTAGAGGATTATCGTGCCATTCGTTACACATAAATTGCTATTTACCAAGGCAAACCGTTTGGATACGCTTAAATGCTGTCAGACATAACAACCACTGTAACATAAAGCAACCAACATCTACGATTATCGTACACGCTTCGCACAGATAAAATAAAACGATGAAAGACGATCACGGTAACCCCCATCTCATCATGAGGTTCTTGGTAAAGATATCCGATACTCTAACATGACCCAGATAGGGATCTTCAAAAGTATCGGCTATGGATGCTTTTAGTCAGCCTTGCTAGCACTATCTATGTATTATCTTATAGTATCGATATTCCGTAATGTAGAAACTAGTATGGCTATTCACTATATAAAGCGAACGATCATCTAATACCAAAATGTATCGAACATGTATTTTTTTTTTTCATATATCGAACATTGTATCCAGGAAACGTTTGACCGTCCGTAAACTGGCACGTTTTCTCAATAGTATTTGTGAATAGTACGACAACATAGCAACGGTAAACGATAAAAGGCAAACGTCGTTGCGTCATTCGCCGATGCGATATTTCTGTAGCCATTGTCGTTTCTCGTTGCGAGAGGGAGGACTAAAAGCAGAAAGCGGCGTCACACGAGGGTCGGGAAGAAGCTCAAACGAAGAAGGAAACCGGCCACCCTTCGACGCGGAGCATCGTCGTAGACGAGGTGGGCAAACACGATTTACTCCCAGCAAGGACTTATCTTCCTGGCTGACGGTGGTCGCATCCGGTGCGGCGACAACGGGAACGAGCGCAAACGAGAAAAGTCGTCGCCCAGGCGGATTTGCCGAAAGTGCATTCCGTGGAATGAAGAGGGACGGCGACGTGGGCGAGTATAAGAAAATAAGGTGTTTGCCGAGCTGGCAAAGCGGAAGCGACCGCCGCCACCTCCGAAGAAATACATAAAGCAGTTTCTACGAAGGAAGTAGAGTGTCTTAGCTCCTATTGAGCTATTTAGAGAGAGATTTTTAGATCCGAGAATCAATTCGATGGATTAGATTTTTCGTTAATCAATTTGAAAATCATTTTTCATTAACAAAAATGTAAGTGATTTTTGCATAAACGGTCAGGAAGAAAGAATTTTTCAGAAACTCTTTTAAAGAATGTCTGCGGCATTATCTTTTGTTAAAACAACTACTACACCGCTATCCCGAAGGAATTTTTCGTCGATTAAATTTCCTCACTCGCGAACGTGCTTTAACAAACTTCTCGGCAGATAGTAATAAGGTGAAAATATATTTTCAAGCGAGAAATGAATACCTGGAGAATTCTATGCAAGAATACAAATAGGAGCTATGCTACTATGCTGCATTGTACAGTCTGCGCTTTTCTTTGCGAAGGCATTATATATTATTTTTCAGAAAAAATTGTGGATTCATTTATCATAATATCCAAATTTTTAATCCAGACATAGCTATATTTAATCTCCGTAATATAATATATAAGTACAATCTAAAAATGCAATTAATAATAAATACTAATAATAATAAATCTTCTTTTTATCAGTCTTCAAGAATATAGCGTTACGATGAAAGTCAAGGGAGAATTTCCAGAAAATTAGGACAAATTTAAGTTAAGGGTAGAATTTTTTGACTCAATTTGTCGTGGATGCGTCATAATCAGAATTTCTTTGTCAGATCGCCGAAGCATATTTAGTTTAATCTATTCAAACGCCTCTGGTCTTTCATCCCGGAAGAGATTACGCACGCATACAAAGACGTTTTATTAGGATGGGATTTAATTCGAAAGGATCCACCGCAGCTGGCCCATTGTGACTCGTCCAGGACGGAAGGCGCGGCGGAATCCGCATTCGCGTATTGTCGAGATCTCCGCGAATTCCGCGAGAGGTGGGTATATATATACGACGTATATTTATTCTTTTGTGCCGCGGCGCAAAATGTAAAAAGGCGATGCCGAGCTGCGGCAAATAAAACTGGCGGCGCGCGACCGGCGCTGCGGACCATTCCCCGACGATCATTTCTATCGTGGTTCAGACAGCCGCACTGATGATCTGTATCTGGATAAAAATCCAATTATCCTGTATAATGGACGCGTAGACCGCGCCGATGCGAGCGGAATTAACGCGACCATTACGGCGCGGTGCGAGATTAACTCTTCGGCGGATCTATCGGCTGAAGCTATCACTTTTTCCCGAATTCAGAATAGAACATTTACGTTACATTCCACTGCTTCGTTTATATACTATCAAAAGTATGTCAGAAGAATTTATTCCTAGCCAATGTCAATCTGTTGTTTTCATTTCATATAAATTCCCTTTTTCTTTCGCAAATAACTGATATACTGAATATTTGTATAATTGTATAATACGATAATATAAAATTGACATGTAGAGGAATGGTAAAGCTCTGTTAGATATATATTGTGGGATTAATGTCATTCATGACTTTTAGTCTATAATACTTTTCGGCTTTTGCATTATGGATCTAATTTATTGCGTTCATTAGTGGCGAAAAAGGCTATGCTATTTATGTAGGATGTGCTCACATCGGCTAGCTTTTACCTTTTAAAAAAGCTGAAAAAGCATGTGACCTGCTTGATAATAATCTTTAATTAGCGAAGTACATATTTGTGACGAAATGCTGGACATAGAGAGATTACAACGAAAAAAATTCGTTCACATTTACAGCGTTGAGATAGCCACAGTTTTCCAGAAGCACGGCATGCATTTATTCTTTTGTACGATGTCAGGTTGAATCGCGAACGAATCACAAATAAAATCACCCGGCGGGGTCTGTCCTGTGCACGGTATTTTTTAGTTTGAAGTCGCCCTTGTGTCTCGTGAATTCTGCAGCACCAAATTTGTCTGCGTCGATGATTGTAAAGAACACTAGGGCTTTTTTGCATGATACAACAGAAACATATCGTAAAAATTACTATTGCTTCTGGCAATTTTTACGTTTATATTTTTTTTTTTACGTTTGTAAAGTTTTCTGGATATTCGAGATAAATGACCGAATAATAACACAATACAGAATAATATGCAATAATCGGTAGAAATAAAAATAAATAAAAGTATACATATAAGAGTAATCAAATTCGGAGATCGTTTTTGCCATAACTTGTTTTATAACAAAATCTTCATGGAAGTGGAAAATGCTCCATTATCAGTTTTGAATCATTCTTGTGTTCGCGTCGATGATAAAGAATACCAAGGCTTTTTTACACGATGATAACAGAAACATATTCACATATTGTAAAAATTATTACCTTTGGCAATTTTTATTTTTGCTGTTTTACTTTCAAACTATTTTAAGCATTAGAGATAAGTATCTAAATATGAATATGTAGCGCAATGTGGAATAATATACAATAATCGGTAGAAAATACTAAAAATAAATATACAAGCGAGTAAAATTTTTGTCAGGAATTTTTAGAGAATCTTCATGGAAATTGAGAAATGTTCCATGAATTAAACATAGAATAACTCCGATATATACAGGCCGCACTTGTCAAAAACTTAATTTGTTAAATATTATTTACTATGTTTAAAGTAAACGAACTATATCAGTAAAAACTTTGTACTGTCTACTATTGAAAAAAAATGAAAAAAATATTAGAAATCCCAAATATTTATATTTTGTATTAAAAAATAAACTTTTTTAGTAAACCCTTGCATTTTTGCCATTATTCTATAGGAGTGGGATATATGGCTACTCATAGGGAGAGAGGGTGTGTGGCTCACAAAAAATTTACAAGTAATGCATGCAAATAAGACGTAAAATGACACAATAACTTATAAAATGCGTTTATAAAATTTTATTAAGGAATAAGAATGATAAATATGTATATGAAATAATATTGTAAATAATAATTACAATCTTTCCAGATGTATTACAAGTGTTATGACATGAGGTACATATTTCATGTAATGCATTTATTGTATTTAGTGCACTGAATTCAATCTGCGCACTTTGTATGCTTTGAGCATAAATCCTGCCAGTTAAAAATGCTATATATCCCAAATAGATGGGATATACAAGACAACAAACTAAACAAAGAATATAAAAGTATTTGTATTTGTTATACAACTTTACTATTCCTCTACATTCATATATCACGAAATAACTACTAAGTCTTTTGCACATCCTACTATTTGTTGTAAAAAAAACAATCTCCGAATTTGATTACTCTTGTATGTATACTTTTATTTATTTTTATTTCTACCGATTATTGCATATTATTCTGTATTGTGTTATTATTCGGTCATTTATCCCGAATATCCAGAAAACTTCACAAACGTAAAAAAAAAAAAAAATATAAACGTAAAAATTGCCAGGAGCAATAGTAATTTTTTTTAAATAATATATTTCTGTTGTATCCTACAATAATCTGTGTATAATTTTATGTAGATTATAATTTATGATAGCGCTACTTAACACAGTGACAAATCGATTCAACTCACAATAATTTCATTAATATTAATAGTAAGAAACTGATATCATAACAGTACTAATATAACATAAAGATATGTAACAGAGTAGTTGCGGGAAAATTACCCTCATTTCTTTTATTTTTTCTGACTTCTGCGGCGTAAATCCCAGCGCGGTATATTTGTCGGAGTTACCCTAATATTATTACATTCTATTCCCTCGTATCGAAATTCCCTTTAATATACATTTATTGAAGAACTAATGTTGGTACTGTCCCTCGCTTCACTTATCGCAACACTCACGGTAATCCGTCTTCGTTGTCCCATCCTTCGCTGCTCCGGTTGTATTTTTCTTCGTGCTTCGGAACAACATCTCGGGCGAGCATCAATGCGGCATGCTTTAGCTTAATCGCCAACAATAACTTACCACTGCAAGTTCCGAAGTTTAGCCGCTTCGATCATGGACTTTGTGGTCTTCGTGGGCGATTCAAATTGACTTCCAAGTTTGCTAATTCCGTCGGAGTTAGTCCTACCATTAATCGGCCAAGGTCCGGCATGTTTTCGGCTTACGTTATTGGCGACATGTATTGTAAGAAAGGGTGAGAACTTGTACATTAGCAGTAGATACAAGTCCGTTATTCTGTCAATCTTACCGAGATATTTCATAGAGCTATAAACATTAACATAAAATCTTTTTTTACTTATTTCAGAACATTATTATCAATTCAATCTAATCCCTACATTTAGTATTAATTATATAATTACTTAATTACACGTTTGATATATCTATTTTATAAAATTCTACATTAACACATCTTTTTTTATAAATAAAAAATGTTTTTGCTCGTTGCGTCTCTCAATTAAATTAAAAAAAAAAAAACAATTTTTGTCGACCTAAATCTATAGACTACTATCTACTTAAGTAGATAGTAGTATAAATTTAATGTCGTTTCATCTAAAGTTTGCTTAACTAGTTAAGTTTCGGTATTATTTGCACCTCTCCCTTGAAGCTTGTATAGGAAATTTAAAATTCTATACACGTGTACACTTGCGTAGATTCTCAAGAGTCATGCATAATTCGAAGGAACGAAGATTCATAAATGATGCAATCGTAAAAGCCATCGTTCGCGCTGCCGTGCCAATTGCTCCGGTTGCTTGGGAAGAGCGATTGCACAGGAAGCTATCAACTTAGACTACCGACTCGGCGAGCATGCAAATCACGCAATACTGGCGCGGCCAGACAGCAAGCGATGACCACTAGCTGTTAATCGATCGATCGTCAAGCCGTGCCGAAACATGACGTACGAAAAGCGGATTTGCGACAAATCTGCATAGTCATAAGACGGATCGTCGAGCGGGACAATATCTTCGTGTTTATACGGAGGGCGACAATAGTTCATCATGGCATATGCCGATCATGCTGTGCGGCCGATGACCGATGAAAGCCTGATCGATCGATCATTTGTTTCAACGTGAAAAAACGTTGGCGTGAATTTATTCAGCCTATATGCAAGCGCGATAGTTATCTTCCGGCTTGATTACGATACCCCGTTGTAAAACGTGACGTTGACGAGATAGGACTAAACTGTTAATTGTACACCCGTTCGGCGTGTTGCGGTGAAAGATAGTAATGAAGAACTGCCCGACTTGTCGGAAATGTAAGCCTCGTGTTCTGGTATCTTGATAGCAATTGATTCAAGGAAGAGGTTACACCTTACACCGATCAGATGGACTGTCTTATTTACATACTTGTATGTAAGGGAAATGGAATCGATGCAGTCGCGATTAATATCATCAATTAATTTTGTCTGCCATTCCTTTTCAGTATGACAAAATAACGATGCAGATTAAATATTTTTCATAATAAATAATGAAATGTACATAACGTTAATCTAATACAATAAAACAGTTGATTTCAACAAAACATTAAATTGTATACATTATAATTGCTACATGTGTCAGATAAAATACATGTAATATATTATAAAAGCAATATATTATAGTCTTCTTAAACTGTAGGATGTAAACAGGGAAGGGAGGGGGTGTGAAGTACTTCGTTGTTTTACAAGATATTGCCTTTTATCGAAAAAGAGAATAATCGGCTTTCATGACAGATCGATCCGTCCATAAAGGTGAACAAGTAGTTGAGCTATTGTTGTCGAATAAGACACAGTGGAAGAAAAGCTCGAATTAATAAATAACGACTAGTGACTTCTCATGAGAAATCAAGTTCAGTAGTATGAATAATCGTGTGCCATCTTTCTCGGTTATATAAACGCGCATTGAAGTTCGGCGGTACAGTCGTGTTTTCCAATACCATTAATCGGCTTCATACAATTCTATCGAGTTCGTTGAATCCAATAATCGGCTTAGGATCGCAACAAATCTCCGCGCTCCATTACACGTGCTATCCTTGATCTACAGAATATTTAGGTAGCCATGATGGCATATTGTTCTTCCTACAATTCAATGTTAAATCAGTCGTGTCCAATTTCGAGATTCCCAAGACATTAGCGAAATCAGATAGTTATCGCGCAAAATGAATGTACGATTTATGAAGTGCAAAACGTAATGGTTAAATAAATAATTGCATTTCGTCTGCTTTCACTCAGGCATTACACTGGGACCGTAACTGCAAAGAGAGAGAGCTTATTAATCTCTTCAGATCAAATAAACTTATAATCCGTCCTTGGAGACGCAAAACGGTTACCTTTATGACTCTATATGAGGATTGAGATTATATTATATGTTATTATACAATATTTTTAAAATACTTTTTACGCCAGCAAGAATATAGCGATAATTGCTCTTTACGAAAAAAATATAGAAATATCAAATCAATTAATACATATACATTAATTAATTCTTACATTTATAATTTATCTTTTAATATGTATATATAATATAGGAGATTTTGATTTTTACAGAAAATTCTTTAAAAAAAATGTATAACCTTTTTTAAGATTTTTAAATTTATTTAAAAATTTCGTCTTTTTTAGACTAAAAAAGACTATATTATAAAAGATTATATTATAAATTTGGTATGTTTTTTATTTTGAAAGATTAACTTCATTTTCCATGAATGTATCGTGCATATAAAACCTAACTATTTAAAAAATTTTGTGATTTTTTAGAAATTCATACAAGATCTTTAAATAATTTATCTATAATTATCTAAATTATATCATATATATTTGAATTAAATATTATCAAATCGAATAATAATAATATGTAAAAGATTTTTTGTGCTTTAATAAATTAAAATCATAAATATATTCATTAAATTCTTTGAAGCGGAATCTCACTCTAAAAAGTGAAAATTGAGCCAATCTTAAAGAGAGTGATTAAGTCTTCTTTAAGAGTGAGATTTCACTGTCAATTTCAAATATTAAGTAATTCTTATTTTAAAAAGTATAAATTTCTTATGACAGATAGACTAAGATAAACAAATTAAGACACAAATATTCTACGAGAGACGTATTTAGAATTCGGTGTCTTAAGGGATTCAACGTCTCCGTAAGTCAGTTACATGTCATTCCTTTGTCTCGCTAAATAGGTAACGAGTTTCCCGACTGAGGAGGATTCGGGCAGTGATTCAACATCGCGTCGAGGAGTTGGTAGATCAGCCAAGTCGCTCATTTGAATTTGTCGATTCGATTACGCGGTTCGCGTCCTCGAAGTTCTCTACCGATCAACGTTATCGGCAATGCATGGTGTTATCAGCACGCGTATTTATCGGGTGCGATGCAAATCACGTCGTTTCGATACTAATGGAATGTTTCGCTGCGGTACAGTACGTAAAATCGTTAACCTAGGCAGAGGGAAATTTTAAAGAAGATTGACACGTTATTATTAGAACGTGACGAAAATCATATATAAATTTGAGATATTTCTTGATACGCCCAAAAAGTTACATGGATATATATTAATACTTAATACATTTTATACACATTTTAATCGGTTTAGAAATCTGGCTATATATTAGAACTTTCTACTTCGGTTGAGAGAATTACTATCGAAATAACTTTTCCGTATTACTTTTTTTCATATTTGTTGAAAGTTGATTTTAATTCTCAACTGAAGTGAGTGCAATTAAATACTCGTGAAATACACGAAATTGCAATTAAATACTTGTGAAATACACAAAATTGCTTGTTCATTCAAACTGGTTTAGAGACTGTGAAAGATTATTAATTTAAACATCAAACTCCCTAAATTAGCGATATACCAAAAGCATAATAGAGTTATAATGATTCTCGCGAGTAATTGCGCTATATGAATCGATCGCGATTAAGAGTTAATGAGTCAAAAAAGATATCATTCGGCTTGTGTTGCGTAAAATCGATTATCCATGCAGCAGAACGTCGATAATTGTGAATGAATAATACAACGAAGCCGCCGCATTCGAGCACGCAAAAACAAAGCTGAATCGCGCCGGATCTACTTCGCAACCGTTTTATTTGCCTAATTACGACGATGTGACAGCGCCGGTGTACTGATTGTCGGTTCTATCACGGAGGACATACGAACCGCATAATACAGCGCAAATATTTTCGCCGGCGATTATCACGCATCCGTGCACGCGCGCGTCTCTAACGGTCGAATTATCCACGTCGGTGGTTCTGCAACGACAAAACGGACCTCACTGTTTACGATCGGACTTGAATTCCATTTAATCGGTCAAGGTCCTCGAGAATTCGAGGAACGGAATGGTAAAGCGTTATCACCGCACGACTACCTCAACGACGCGTATTTATTGATGCAAATGTAGCTATTCTGCTTCAGAAGCGTTTCTATCTGGGAGATATAGTAAGTGCAAATGCTAAATGACGTTGCGTTTCCTCGTCATGTAGTTAGTGAGAAGACAAAAGATGAATTTTTAAAGTTCGTGAAAATAAAACTGACGTTCTGCATTAACTTTCTGTGACGTATTTTAATTAAAGCGCGCAAACGAGATTCTGTAATATTTGAAATTATTAAAAATAATCGTTTATTAAAGAAATATGGGGATTTGGAGTTTATATAAGGCACAACAAAGGTCTTTTCTTAGATGTAATTTTTATGTATTAAGTATTACGTAAAGTTACAGATTTTCCTATATTGTATTTAAAATTATTTTAATAAGAAATAGATGTTTTCAAAAACTAATTAAGATAAAATGAAAAAAAATTCATTTAACTGTAATATTGTGAAATATCTTTACGGAACTGACTTTATTGAACTTTCACATGTATCCATATAATATTAATTTTTATGCCGAAAGTATAAATTTCTAATTCCATCAGTCATTTTCTGCAGAGATATATATATGTATGTATACATTCTTATAATAAAAAATGTACGCGTGATGATCACATAGGCATGCCTGTTATGAGTCAATCGGAGAATCATTCAATTTTAATTTGCCATCGATCCGTTAATTGATTCGTCGATCTCGACAATCAGTCAAGATCCTTGAACTTTCTAACCCAAACTGTATTATTACGATGCAGCGTCGGTGCTTTAATCAGTCCACCTCTTATCGGTGAATATGCAAATCACATTTGCGACCGATTATTTCGAGAAACAGTCGCGCTACGCTACAAGCGATAGTCGTTAATCGATGGATTGTCCAGCGGAATATAATGAAGGAAAACCATACCGAGTTGTCTCTCAATACGTTTCGATAGGACATCAGTTGGCTAGTCGTTTCCGGCGCCGCGGAAGAGGGATCGATGAAGCTTCGTACTGTAGACTCGACAATTCCATTAATTCCACGTTCGTCCACGGTCCTTTCATCTACGTGGAATCTCATTAACGCCGCACGGCGCTGACGTTGGCGTCGATGTCGGCGACGCTCGTGCACTAATTTGCAGGTTCGTCAACAGAACCGTGCAGACTTTAAATTCCCTCTCCTATTCGATTTGCATTCTGTTGCGAGCGCGTGGGAAAAAAAAAAAAGTGGATTCGGCTGAATACGAGTACAGTCCCCGTGTGTGACAGTCATCCTCTCTTCTCTTCTACCTTCTATCTTCTTTTTCCCTGGCCTCACGTTTCCTCCTGACAAACTGATCGCTACCGTACTCCTGCGAAATCTCGTCCGCTTTTTAACGGATATTTAATTTTCGTTCCTCTGCCGCGAGTACGAGATTTTAAAAGCCTCTTCCGTAAAAGAGTTATGCTCGTTCGACCGACGGCGATCGTAGACGGACATCTCGATCCACATCCATCTCACAATTTCATTCCCACGATTGTAAAATAGATCGGAGAGTTCGATTGGGTTTGGAAACTTTCCCGGCACAGATATCGAGAGGCAAGACCAATATCGATCGAGGATACTTTTGAAATTAATGACGAAGTAGTTTCTCGTCGTCGGAAGGATCGTTCTTAGAAAATACGATGATTGCGTAAATGCTATTAGAGAAGTATCGATCGAAGTATTGATGTTGTAGAACACTTCGTTTCACAAACTATGAGAATACGAATGGAGGAGATGTTGAAATAAAGAGATTACAATTCCATTTTTTTACATTTTATTCGATCCACTATCAGTCATGCAGATATTCTATACGAAATGTTATATCAAGAATTTGTCGACATAGTTGAAATAACTTTCACGCGAATATATTTGTGCAATAAATAATAAACTTTAACCTGGGAATAGTTATCTAAAATATTTTTTACTTCAGCGGCAAAAAAGTGAATTGTTATAAAATATTGTTTTGTATATGAATATCGTTTAAAATTGTTTTTTTTTCTTTTTTAATAGCTATTCCTTACAAATTTTTAAATGTGCAAGTCTATCGAAAAATCGCAATAAAAAAGCGTTATATTTACTAAAAATCTTTGTATTATTCATTTTATATTATTTATTTTGTATTATCTTTATATTATTTATATATTATTAAAATTTTTATTTTTCATAAATACTGTCATAATTGATATAAGCTACTTACTTCATATGTTTATTCTGTTTAAAACAATATTTGTTTAATTTTTACTTATTTTTTTTTAAATTGTGATTAAATCTGTATCCATAATATTCTCAACTAATAAATCAGAAAAAAATCAATAATACATGTTATTAATAATAGCGATTTTAACTGGAATGTAAAAATATCTCAGGTGATCGCGTTCACGTAAAAAAAATAAGAAAGTCTCGGATCAATCTAAAAAGTATGACAATGATAATTTTAATTTATTAATTAACTATTACACACATGAAAAATATGCAGGACACAATAACCCAATCATATGCACCAAGGAATAAGAAATCCTTTTGCCGAAAAATCCCGTTTGCCGAGAAAAGGTTAAGAAAGGAAGAAACATATTGTTGTTTTAAAAAAATGTTCTACTGAAAAGTCATTAATTTTCAGTTTTTTATCACACACTGAACATTCTATTGGACGATAGACATCATGATAAATCTTTTTATAGTCCATTTACACTATCGTTCGTGTCCTTTAAGAGGTACGTATAGTGGATTTTGAAAAAGAGACCGAGGAGAGGAAAAGAAAGAAAATGGAAACGAATAATCGACGCGACTAGATATGCCGTGTGTTTCCAAGATCATGGGTCATGGGTTGACCAGTGATTTCTAGATTTCTGAGACGCATTCAGCCCGTTCAAGAAAACGAATGCACGGGGGAACGTCAAGAATTATTCATGAAGAAAAATTTCGGATCCCACGAGTTACCTTGTCTGTCACCGTTATTTTGTATGCGACGTCTTAGCCGTGTCCCTATTGTACAGATATTTACTGCACGTCAATTTCTCGAGAATACCCCGAATAATTTAAAAATGATTTATGTCACATAGTCTTCTGCATTTATTTGAGCAAATAACGTATTTAAAATCAAACATTTTGTACAGTATGTCAAAGCAATTCCGTTGATTATTTTTATTTTATGTTTTTTTATAACATTAATTTTAATTTGCATTGCAAGCAACTCAGTTACGTTTTAGAGCATTAGAATCTCTAATAACGTCTCTCTCTGAATAACTCGATCAATTATGTCATAATAAATTGCCATTTAATCCGAGATATCGCTTACTCGTTAATTCATGAGTCGTACTATCAAGTCTCGGCGAAAGGTTTATCGTTCTCATCTCGTTTCATGCCCGAGTCAAAATTAGATGAGATTTGAGCACGTCAGGATACGCCTTTGATTAGAATACACCGATGGGGGCAGCGAAGCCGGTGATTCGAGACGGTGATACTTTGCAGGTTGTGCTTTGAGAGCTATCAAGTGTACGTCTCCCATCTTCTGAATAAATCATACCGTTACGGGAGAAAAGCGACGACCCCGACTGGCGTCGCATCGATGCTTCTTCCCTAGTTTGGTCGGAGAAAAAGGGGGGAGGAAGGGAGAAAAGAACCCCGTTTGCTGAGACAAGTTTTGTGAAATTTTGTGCACGATCCGATAAGTTTGTATGCGCAGTTGGTAGGCGATGTGGCAACGAAATTGGGAAACAAAGTTACGAGCAAGAGTGCCAATCGTGACAGAAAACCATACAAAGTTGTGGAGATGTAACGGATATTCGGATCAGTACAGGACAGGCTCTCTCGAGTAGAGTGTTTTCGAGGGAATATTTTAAGGGTACCTTCAAGGCAATGATGATTCTTCATCACAAGATGGTTCGGCCTTTCTTCGAATCAAACTTGTAAGAGGTGTCCTAAAGAGACTCGTGCACTTTCTACATGTATTGGTTCATAAAAGATTCATTTTTCTTCCGAAGCCCGACAAAGGCTACCATTTTTGGAAAATAGTTAAGATATTGTAACAGAAAATCAAACCCAGTTATAAATTGTTTTATCATCATGCTTTTTTATGATATAATTTTTATTTCATTTTTCTTCAAATTCATATTGCATTAATACGTATATATTTTTAGCGATTTAAATATCATATTATAAGCTTTTAAATCTTTTTGTAATACAATATAATGTTACATGATATAAATTTTTTAAATTATCACAAGTATATATTTTGTATTCTTAAATATTTTATTATATAGATAATTATAGTTGAATTGCTTTAATATTTCAGTTTTAGAAATGTTACCTCTGATCTTTTAAAAACTTTCTTGTTATATTGAAATTAGCATATATAAATTAGCGAGGGAATTGTTATATCGATTTTAAAATGTGAACAACTCATTAAAAGTACTCTTATATAGCGGTGCATATTTAAATCATATATGATGCTTTATCAGAAACTTTTCCGGTCTACTGATCGACTGAACAATTTTGTTTTAATATTTCGCGTATTCTTTTCATTGTGCTTTAGTCGTTTAAGCCTAAAAGAAAAAAAACATATGTGAATAGTGGTAATACATATACGTCTGGTGGATAATTATAATACATACGTACGTAGCTTTGTGTCGAGAAAACCGTATAGGGTAGAGGTTATCCCCTTCGTGGAATGCGATCGTACGTAGACTTTATTATGCCGTTTTGTCTGTGTTCGACCCTTTCCATGAATAAAGGTGGAGCGCTAAATAGAAAGCATGTGAGAGGGCTGGAAATTCATTCGGAATTGAATAGAAGTCTTACGGTAGAAAGAAGGGTGCTCGGAGGTTCAAGGGGGATCTCCAGCTTAGCTTAGAGGGAAAGATCTTTCTTGATTCAACGTTGGATGCGAACCTCTCTAAATAATAGATGAAACTAGGAACGATAAATAGTCGGTTTCGCGAGAAAGCAATTTAAAAAGTTTGCTCTCTTTTAAAACGTACATCCCGTCTTAAATATAGATCATCAAGTATCATAATTGTTAATTTATCTTTGTAAAAAAAGAAAATAATCTTTAATAATTATAATTGTCAAATATAATAGTAACATTGCGATTGCTAGTTTCGTTCCACAATGTTTAAGATGTTTCAATCTTTCCTCTGTACTGCACTTATTGGATTTTGAGAAGTTCTTTCGACAATTCGCCACTTTTCGCCAGTTGTGCAGTTTAATTCCTTAACTCGGTCATGCTTTATGAGATTTTCGAAACAGCTGCAAGCAAAGAAAACAGCTTGTAGTTATTTCTAACTTTCGTTGATTGGACCTAAGCGAAAGGGGACGCCAAACTTATAGCGATATCAAATCCCGTTTATAGAGTTGTCATCATTTAATGCGCAAAAAACTCAATAATTTCTAATAAGATAATTTTTATCAAAGTCCTTAAATCTTTTTGCAGTCATCGAAAATAAAAAAATAAAAAAATAAAAAAGACGATTTAGAGGAGATAAAAATATATAATACATTTTAGATATTACATTGGAGATAAGTTACATTGGAGTAACCGAATATTTCATCTTCTTTTTCATGTATAATTCAAATCCGTTCTAGAGACATTTATATACCAGCGAACGATATTTGATTTGTTCTCGTGCGTAGTTGAAATTCGATCTTGAGCTTAATGCGACCTCACCAAAGAGAGAAGCGAAGAGAATAGATCGCCGAGTGAATCAGCGATTTCCCGATTGTACCGTGCGGTGCACGTCTTTGAGGAATCCAGTCTCGCGTGATTTATCTGCGAGGCATGGACGAGTGGCAGAAGTTAATTTCATAGCCTATTCACGTCGTTTTACGTAGTGTTCCTCGGGAAGCTGCAGTTCAAAGAAACGGTAATATCGCAGTTTAATCCTTGTGAATGTTAGCAACTTGACGCGAGTCGTTTCATCGGGCACGATATATAAGTTGCAGCGTCGAAGAAGAGCGGCGAGCACCCGGCAGGCTGCCTCGTTCATCAACAACCGTTTCTGCACGTTGCCGAAGAGCGAAATTATGTATTCCTACAAAAGTTGAGTTTTCACGGAAAGTTGGGAGAATGCTCGCGCTGCAAACGATTTGAAATCTTGATGGACAGTCGTAAACCTCTTCACTTCATGCAGTTAATGTCGATCCTTTTCGTTCGTTACCGCGCCAGCATTTGCGCACTGCGATTACGCTGAACTCGCGATTTTTTTTTATTTAACGATGAAAAATCAGATCTCTTTAACGATATTTGCTGATTTGCCTCAAGATTTAACTTTTCAATCATTTCAATCGAATCTTGAAATATCCAATATATAGCGTCTCGTAATTGGTCGCTTCAAACTTTTTAATATCCAATATGACATGCACTCAAATTTTTGTTAATAAAATAAACTGAAAAAGTTTGGGAGAAAATTTAATTAGAGAAATCTCATTAGAGGAAATCTTTTTCGCTGTAAATTGCTTATAACTCAAGAGCGATCGAACTTTTGATATTTTCGTTAAAGAAAGATTCATTCGAGGTAAAACAGAAAAAAATCTGTTGATAAGGAGAAGTTTTAGAAAATTTAATTAATAGAGAAAATCTCTACGTTTATTGTAAGCGTGCTTGTAATTCAAGAGTCCTCGAAGAGTCATCGAATCTTTATTGTTAAAAAAGATATAGAGAATTAGCGAGAAAATCCACAGCTAAAAAGAAATACAATATCAATGTGTTTGGGCATTTTGTGCATACAGAATATGCAATTAGTGACACACACACACGCCTTTTGCGAATGAATATCACCAGTATCACTCTGTAATTATGTTAAAAAGATTAAAATATATGTAAATGATGAAAATGATAGAATATTATTCCATCAAAAAATATATTAATATGGAAATCGATGGTGGCAGCAGCATTTATTTTTCATGTGCCAATCTGCTGAAAGTACGTGTTATTAATAAATTAAATCCGTTTCTCTTTATAAAATATTAATAAGGTGTGACTGACCAAATATCATGTCAATCAGAACAGGAAAGTTACCGATATCTGACATATTTTTCATTAGTGTATGTTTTTGAATTATTTTAGTAATATTAATATGTCGACATATTCGATTAATCAGAATATTCGATTATTAATTATATGAAGAATCTGTATATAAATATGATTTATAATATATATAGGCTTTGCAAATGATACTGTACGTTGCAATAAAAAATTAATAATTTTGAAACAGATATCATGAAAATTTCATGAAAATTTTGAAAAAAGATAAATATTTATTTTTAAAGGCATTATGAATATCTAATATTTTAAGAACTTACATCTATTAATAATATTGTAGCATATAACATAAATATTGCAGAAAATTCGATTTATTGCAATTCGATTTATTTATAATATTAAAGCGAGAAAAGTATTAGCAAGAAAAATCTCTTTCACGCGCCGCGTGTAATGCGCCGTTTAACCACATTTTTCAGCTTCTCAGATTTCTATCGGCTTCGATCGCGGTTACGGACAAGTCGTATTATCTCAATCCCTCTAGTCTTTAGCTGAAGACAAAGAGAAAGAATGGGAGATCCGCGAGAAGGAAGGCGCGGGTGTGGGGTTCATCCGACGATTGAATGGAGGTCGATAAGAGGGGTACTCGGATGTAGCGGGCTTGAAAGTTCCGCGAGGGATATCTGGCAAAAAGAGGGGGGTGATATCCGTCGACGTTCCAAGGGAGCTTTGAACTCTGGCGTACGGAGGCATCGACTGCCGTTCCGACTAAACGAACTCTCAGCGAATCCTCTTGAGGGCAAGCCGGATCGTTCGCCGACGCAAGAAGGTCACTGACTGATGTTCTTCTATGCCAGCTTAAGAAGCGCTTTATGAATTTCTCGGGCTTCCCTGCGCCTTTGATCCCCTTTACACGTTTCGTCTTCTCTCGCGCGAGATCCCGACGACCCTTCGACGCCGCTGCAAACGTGTTTTGAGACCTGATCGAAGGCGCAGAACGAAGGATCACAAAGAAATACGGCTTTGCTATTTATGCATTTCACCCGTGGAACTCCATTTTCTGGAGAGGTACAGATCAAAGAGTAATAACGCTCTCTGCTCTCATAGTTCACGTTCTGTCCTGTTCGGTCTCGGTTTATTTCTTTTTTTCCTGCATTTCATTTTGCGTTATCGTGTATTTTGACGAGATCCAAACCGAGTAATAATTAATCGATCTTTCCTCTGTCCTTTCAAGACTGAAGGCTATTTTTCGTGACGGAGGTGATTATTAAAGTTCGATAAATTCTTCGTTTACCGTGATATCAAAATTGTGTATCTTTGTAAAGGCGATTACCACTTTTGTTGCCTTTTCATTAATTCGACAAATAAATCATTTTCCCCTTTTCCACCCGTCGTATGAAAGTAATAAATTCGCAATGCCAGTCGCTCGTTGAACCACGAAAATACGCGGAAAACATACAAAATGATTGAAACGCGTAATTAATAAATCCGTCGAAAATTATTCGCACGGAAAGGCATCCACGAGTGCGGAGGGTAAATACATAAAACGATCCGACCGCGAAACGTTCACGACCCGACACATGTGGATGCGTTGCACGTTGCAAAATTACGTCGTCTCGCTGAATTTCCGCGCTTTCCCAGGCGGAAGTGACATTCGAAGACAGGGTGGAGACGTATTTATTACGCCGACACTCTATATGTCGCGTCCGTGGAGGTTGCGAAGGTGGAAAGGGCGGGAGGAACATGTAACCACAACGAAATTCGGTGAAACCTGTCGAGACAATTAAACGGGTCAGCCGGGAAGAGAAACGTTTCTACTATAACGGAAATGTGAAATTCTACTCACATGGAAGCCGTGTAATCACGGCTACGTTTTACAAATGAGAAAAAATACAGATATAAGGTTTAACAATGGAATTAATATCATAAAGAATGTCGAAATTTTGTGAGCGGTTTAGTAAGCAGTAAATTAGCATGTAAAAAAATATAATTAACCATTACGGTAATAATTACGATGTTTTAATAAATTTTCAATTGTTTGTTATAGAACTTTTGCTGATTGCGAAACCTGAATGTTTTGCTTTACTTCTCGTGTTTGATACTACACTGAAAGAAAAGATTGGTTGCTGTAACAAATAAATGGTAAAATATGGCATAGCATTTTTATATGGCTGTTAGCTTATCCGCAATGTCAGTATATGATTTTGATAGGCTAACTAAAAATTTACTGCTATAACCAAAAACTGGTTGCTGCAGCCATATAAAAATGCCATATTTAAATATCTAAATTGTTGCAGCAATCATTTTTTTTTTTTCAGTGTATGTTCTTTGTTATGATCTTAAAATATTTTGTAATCTGTAAATTTACTATAAAAATTAAAGTAAACGACAGGGTGTCCCACGGGAAGTTATTGAAAGTAAGCTGTCTCGAATGTATTCAATTATTGAAGAAACAAAAATTGCATTGAAAAAAGGAAAATCTACAATTTTTAATGAGTATAAATAAAATGTGTATGTGTATTAACAAAATATGTGTAAATTTATTTTATTGATGAGAAATATTAGTAATCCTAAAGATTAATATTTTTGAAATGCGCATTTGAATTAAATATAAAACTTAATTTTTTTTAACGAAAAAACTTTTTCTAACATATTATTTTCAATATTACCGACAACCATTTTAATAACTGCTAAATCTAACACTAACTAAATCTAATACTATTTGTAGATTCGTGTCTACAGTCATTAATGATGATAAAAAGTAAGAATGTTAACACTTAAAACTTATTTAAAAACGACTTTTCAAAAATTAATTTATAATTAATAATAATTTAATTTTAAATGTACGTTAATCAGCAATGCATATTAAATGTTTTTGCGGCTTTAATTTTTATGTACTTGTATGTTGATGAAATTTCTATCGAGAAAATTTAGCTAGAAAGAATGGTTCTTTTATCTTGGTCGACACGATACGTAGGTCAAATGAAGAAAAATTATTTCGATGATATGAGAAGGCACGAGAAACGACCGGCAGCAGCACTGATTGCGAGGTCAAAACAAATGAAGGATTTTACGATTGGACAGGTACGCAACGACGTAATTGAGCATGGCGATAATTATTACGGTTCTGAGAACGGGCAAGCGGGCTACAATCAATCTTCTACTGAGAGAAGATGAATTTTCCGCTTTTTCTCGCGACACTTTTGTATCGATCACCGCTATAATTGTTTTCCAATTGGTCGGCTTTCATTGCTTTCTCAGTCCGTATTAATTGCTCGCCTTATTTTCGTGGTGTCTCTTTTGAATCTCTGTCCCACGAGAATTTATCAATCCAAAACCGCCACTTTTCCGTACGTGGAAATAAAAATACGATTAGCTCGGGTAGCGCTTCCCCGACTGCCATTAATTACAGGGCTCCCGGGATAATTAGGCGAAAACCGCCGAGAGTATTAATCAAGCCGGTAATTCACCCGCTTGATTTCCGCCGGCTTAAAACGGCAGTCTCGAATTGGCACAGCCCAGGGCCCTAATCTGTTCGACATAGAACTGGAATTTGTTTGAATCCTTGATGAGGGTTTTAATTTAGCGACCCTCTCGCGGTTCCTGACTCGAGTACTCAGGTAGTTTGTTTTACATCCGCCAATCTTTCAGCAATACTCGTTTCGTTTAGCAACTGATCTATTTCTCTATGAGAATTTCCATAGTATTCGTTCACTAGGCAAAAGAGTATGTTATATTTATATATGCACAGTAGTTATACATAATTGGTCAGAGGAGGGCAAAATACTCAAAAAAGTATCCAAATACGAAATACAAAATACTCTCAATAAAATAAAAATGTATTTAAATACGTATTTTAAATACATATTGTATTTCAAATATGTCTATTCATGGTTGAGACACAACGCTAGAGATTGTTCACCAAATGTAAACAAAGAAATAATGCATCATGCATGAAACAGAATTTTAAATTGAGTCAATAATGGTGCGTTTTAACTCTTTCATCAAAAAAAGTTTTACATAATTTAACTGTACTTAATATTTACAAATTTAAAATACAAAATACTAAAAAAAAAAAAGTATTTAAATGCAAAATATAAAATACTTTAAAAAAAGTATTGAAATACAAAATACAAAAATATATTTAAATACATATTTTAAATACATATATTTCAAATACTGCCCATCCCTGGGTATGGTTATTAAAAATGAAAAATCATATAAATGAGATTTAATCTTTTTTTTCCTTCCATAATAAATGTTTATGATATGACCGCTCGATTACTAATTAAAATATTAAAAGATGAATTAATATGCACGATGATCGATTTGCAAATATTCGGTAGTCCGCATTAAATTGGATATATATTATTATTTTGTGTACTTGTGTTGATATAATTTTCCCGCATAATAAAATCAATCTCTTTACTCTGTATACGCATATTAGCAAATAGATAAATATGTATATATGTATATATATATATGTAAAATAGTTATTCATATCCGCCATATATTTAATATGGTAGGGGAGATTACAATGTAATGACTCTAACGAGTGGAAATAGTGCCAAACCGACAGGACTGAATCATCATGTGTATGCGTTATCTCGACAAGGATTACGAATTCCATTTAACGATTGTGACTAATGCTACCGGCGAGAAGTAAGTAAATCATGTTATCCATTGGCATAAATTCAACATAAAAGTTATTTCAAGTTATTTCATGACAATATTTCTACGCTTGTCACTTCAGTTATTCGGGAAAAAATTCAATATGAAATATCGTATTCAGAAATAATAAATCCTATGATTATAAATCGAAGAGAAAATATCGCTTGATGTGTGAATTATTTAAATCTTTAATCTTCCGGAACTGCAGTCAAAATCTGTAATACAATTATTAATACTGAGTCTGAAATTTAATATATGTTGATCAAAAAGCATTAATTATTTTTAAGAAATAAAAATGACATAACTCATATAAAAAAATAAATACTAAATTTATCTTAATAACAAAATTATTTTAATAACAAAATTCAAATTAGTAGATGTAATATGAAGAACATAATTGAGTGCTTCCAATAGACTTTAGCTTCAAAGAGTTAAAAGTTACTTTAAAAAATTTACCTTCGTTTCACGAAGAGCGTCAAAATATCGCTGTTGCATTAATCGTTAACTAAATATTATTACGATGTGCGTCGGAAAGTTATTAATGCGATTTGCAAAGTGATAGTTCAGCACAAGACCGCTTGGATACTTTTTTATCCTACTTGTTCCTCCCGTATGCGGCGGGTGTCGGGTGGAGAAAAATATATTTCTAGCGCAAGACCTTCGTCATGTCGTATGTAACGATGCGTCGGACAGATACATATTTATTTCGAACGGAAATCCGCGAAGTCCGGCCGTTGTCGGTCATACATCATGTCGCGATGTGCGCGAGAATATGCATGTGTACAGTATAGTAATGTCCCAATACGTGTTCAACGACGTGTAACTCTTTGAGAAGAGAGTGGGCTAGTGAGGCGACAGGTAGAAATCTCTAATAGCTGGTAGATCCGAATACAAACGAGCGGAGACTGTCACGTTCATAAATGCTGACAAATCCATGTAAAGGAACAAGTACATCGTGTGTAAACAGTGGTACTTTTCTGCGTTTCCGAAAACCTTAAATCTACTGGTATTCCACCACATCGTCAATCATCCCTTAGTACCTATTTCAATCCTTACACTGAGAAAAAGGTTTACTTGAACGACCCAGAAAATTCCGATTATATCAATCAAAATTCTGGTTATCACAACCAGTAGAATCAACCGGAAAATTCTGATTCGTTCATTTTCAACCAAAATTTCAATTAATCCAATCAAACATTTTTCTCACAATCAGTGAGACAATCTAAATTTAAGTTTTTTTCTTACATAAAGGGTTAAAAGTTATTTCCTAAACCTGAGAATAGCCATCTGATTATTTTTACATAAATGCGATTACATAAAATCTGGAATGTTTTTACATTTCAATTAAAATCACTATATTGACAATACATTATATATTATTTTCAGATTTATTAATATTTGGGAACATTATAAATATTTAATCACAATTCTTTGAACCAAACAAATATTGAACGGAATAAGCACATTTAAGTAGCTTATAATAATATTTCTAAAAAATAAAAATTTTTATTATATTAATATAATGCTTTTTTATTGCGAGTTTTCGATAGAATTGTGTATTTAAAAGTTAAATAGTAAAACATAATTATTAAAAAAGAAAATATATATAAAACAATATACATTGAAAATAATATTTTACATTCACATTGTTTCGCCACTATATAAAAACATTCCAGATGACCATTCACAGATTAAAGACTATTATAAACTATGTGCATTTTATAATCTAATGTCCGAAATTAAGTGTAATTAATCGACAAAAACATTGAGACAAAAAAATCACTGCTAAAGAAAAATATACTAAAGAAAAACATTGTTTCAAAAATAATTTTACAGCTCTCCCTTCTTATGCAAATTATACATTATGTACAAATAGTAAAAATAGTCAACATGTGATGTTTAAAAATATTCTACATAGCTGAATCAATATCACTGTCTTCGTCATATCAAACGGAAGTTTCTTGCTCTTATACCATCGGGTTTGCATTACTTATGTCACGATAACTGTCTGTTCCTGGTCGTATTATTAGCTGCATCGTCCATTTAATTATGGAGATACCACAGACTAGCTGTGTTATTTTTACGCCGCGGGTATATTTGCGAACTGTAACGCTCGGAAAAGCGGATAAAAGAGGTACGATATAAAACGTGAGACTGAACAGTCATCGTCACAATGTCATAAAATTTCTCTGTACCCGAACAATACCTTCTCTAATTGGTACAACTATCGTATAATTATATCTTACGTATTTTTCTGAATTACAAGAATTTATGCTGGTAATATATCAAGAGGTTCCCGGTTGTAACGTTTGTATTAGGTGGAAGCTGCAGCGACTAAGGAATGAAATCAAACCTTATAGCGCGAGCGGCGTTGTACCTTTTTCGAGAACCATGTACAATACCTCTTTATCTTATTCAAGGCGGTAATATTTCAAGTAATTACGCGACACTCGTACACGTTATACGCAACTTAGCTTGATATAAATAGCGGGGTTTACGTGACAGACGTTGACTTTCTTCTACGGTTTGAAAATAAACGGCAGCGCGATCTCCCTCGAAGCCACCATCGGTGGTGGTTCTCCTCTGCGAAAGGTTGAATAAACGCCGCATATTTTTCCCCGTAATTCCGAAATACCTCCGCGCCGAGATGTTACTTCCGCGCGAACGACCGTATCGCGCATATTATAAACGTGTGTGCCGGAAATCACGGAGACGGGCACAGCCGCTATTAAAAATTCAGCCCCGTGCGTGCATACACAGCGGGCACGTGTACATAACACCGTTTTCTCTCCTATAAATTATGGAGAAGTTAAAAATGCGCCGTAATTCGTGCAGTGCGATAAGGTAAGATAGCTTAACACCGTGGCGTCTCCGCGTGTTACCAACAAGACACCCTTCGGATCCGTGACACTGTATTCATCTATTTTTCGTAGGAGTTCCAACGGAATATACGGGAGTATCCAGACCCGAGAATACGCGGGAAACGGGCGAGAAATCAAGAGAAACTGCGAGGCAACTTTCTGTGCCAGAAGCGTGACGGAACAAAGGCGAGATGAGTCGCGAAATGAAAAGACGGATTTGAGATGAGACTCGCCGATGCGTGCGATGAAAAAATATGCGTCACAGAGATTGATCACGCTCGCCTCGACGATACGCGACGTGGAACGTTTATGTTTCACACGGTCGTCATCTTTTTTTTCTCTTTGTCGATGATAAGGATAAAGCTGGAATCAAACGACGCACGGTTTCTTGAACGATAAGCGTGCATGCTACTATGCCTGTTCTGATGCACGTATTTTTACACAGAGAGGTTTTGCTGAAGTATTTAAAAATTTAATTAGATGCAGATTTAAAAATAATGTTGTTGGAAAATAATTTTGCTGAAATCGATTGCAAGAATGTTTAAAATTTTTTGCTCATCATGCTTAAAATTCCCATGTAATTAGTTTGCTGGTCCAACAAAATTATTTTCTGATCTGTAGCCAGCTAAATTTTTAGATGTGATTTTCAGCAAAATCGTTCTTTCCCTATAGAGGTGAGTGCAATCCACTCAATGCTGCAAATACAATATTTTGAAGTATTCTTTGATTGATCAACTAGTAAGGTTCTTTTTTCTGATTAATCAACGAAACATTTGCAGCGTTAAGTGGATCGCATCTTTAGAATATGTTCATGCATTAAAGCAAGTATAGCAACATGCATGCTTATCATTCAAGAAATCAAGCATCGTGTGATTCCAGCTTAACGAAGACCACGTCGCGCAAGTTATGTTAGTATATTGGGATATACATAACTCAAGGGAGATGACATGCTGGTATCGGAGTAGCGTAATCGATATCACCGTTCTCTTGATCGAGAAGACTTCTTTCTTCACGCTGATAACACGCGAACTTTTATCGAAGACTTCTCGATAGATAGATATGCATCGAGAAATCCTATCAATGGGGAATGAACTAAAAATATGGCGAAGGATGAAAGAGAATTCGATTGATTGTCATGTGTCGAATAGAATACCGGCGATAAACACAATTGACACTTGACTGTTTGATCGATTTTCATATGCGCCAGGAAGTCGTGTTAAATCGGAATTTCTGTATTCTTTATGAAAGTTTTCCTTTGTGACTCTTCTTATTGAAGTTTACCTCCATAAAGAGATTAATTTTCAATACCAAGCAATTCTTCGTATACACAATATACATTCTAATATTCATTTTGTATCTTACAATAAAATCTTTACGTAAAAGTCGACAGAACAGACTTTCAGTAATTTGAAGCATCTTGTATGTTTTGTATCTGCATTATTCATCGTCCGTGATGTGGGCATAATCGATAAAGTGATATGAGTGCACATAAAAGCAGTTAATAAGCAATAAAAGCTGCAGGCAAGATAAAACAGACGCTGCTCGTATGTAAGGTAAAACGGGTTGAAAACTCAACTCGCTTATAGAAACTTCTTCCTCCGCCCCTATTTTTCTTACGTCCCAGGCTCGAAAGAGTATCCCGGGGCAAGATATCGCATTTTATCTAGCGCAGCTGGATTCCAGATTCAAAACTTTTCCATATCGCATTACGCGCATGTATATATAGACGGCGTAAGGCAGACATAGCGATGCTCTTCTACACGCAAAGGGAACACGGCGCATCAATAAATATTTCATTATGTACACCGTTGTGCGTCGACGTACACGTACGTGTACATAGTACGCGGCTCGCGGCGGAACACGATCTGGCGCGACGCTTTCCATATCTGCACTTCGCAATCTCCGACAACAAAATTTGCCTGACGCCGTATATATAGGTGGATAGGTGGCTATGCGGCCAGCGTGGACGATCCCCTGCCTCCCCCCTTACCTTCAGGCGCCGGTATCGATTATGAAATTGCGCCGGATAAAGCAAATGAGATACCACCGCGACGAGCTTGGTTGGTGGTTCTCTCGTGCTCTCTCGTGAGCGCGTATCACTGATGCCCGGGCTGTTGGTTACCTTTCCGATCATATCGGCATACCGATATGCCCTCTCACACACATACACACACACACGCACACATAGGTGAGAACACACTGCTTCATCACACGCTAGTTTACGGGGATACGCACACCCCGCATGTTCACTTCGTATCAAGCCGTGTTATACGCCGCATGTTATTCGTTCCTCCTACGGCGAAGGATGGTGCAAGCCCCCTAATCGCTATTCGTCTCTATCTCGTGTTGAGCTCTAAACTACAATGTGCTCTCTCATGTGCACCGTGTCACGCTGCTGCGCCACTATAATTCCCGATAAGCGCGAAGGTCTGCGGAAGCAGGCAACGGATCGCATTATCCCGTCATTACTATTTCATCAACTGCGGAAGAATCAGGAGATAATCGAGAGAGAATACGTAGGCGAGTTCCGCCCTTATTCTTCTCTCTCCCTTTTCATCTTTCATTCTCTCTCTCTCTCTCTCTCTCTCTCTCTCTCTCTCTCTCTTTCTGCCACTGTTGATCTCTCTTAGGACCTTATCCTATTTCGAAATCCGGGGACACATCCAGCTTAAGTTCTGTCTCATCGAGCGTCAAAGTTTCAAGTGGTCCTATACATCCCTCGACTTCTATAACAGGCTTTTGGCTCGGCTATTACCGTTTAAGGAATGCACATCATGAAGTCACGATATACCACATCCCCAATAGCGAATTCAAACTTTTCAGGCACGCTCGTATCATGCAATTTTAGCGGAATGGAAACATGAAATCTCGCGCGTAGTTGTACATAGATACGAAATTTTGCCCAATACAGCTTATATAGTTATACCATGTTATGTTTGTTCTCTATTTATCGTGCGTTTATATTTATTTAACAAGTCATCCAAATATCGGAGTACTTATACTACCACCCTCTATGTTTACCTGTTAATAATTTATATTGTTACATATTAACAATATTCATGTAACCATGCAAAATTGCATACTGAAATGTGGAATATTCTAGCTCTAAATGAAGGATTATTTTCTGCTGCATTTTATCTTCTCTATTATTAGTATATCTTATTCCAATCCTCGCGGTAATTTTATAAAAGATATTTCATTCTTCAAAATGTAAAGATTCAGTACATCGAATTGAGTATGAAGTTAAGGTGATTGTACAAAACGAAGTAATTGATTTCGCGATATTTGTGAATCGACATTGTGCCAATTTCTGATTTCCCAGATAGGAAAAATGGTTTTAAAATATTCGCGGAACCCGTATAATAACGTAAAAACTGTCGGGACTTTACGATGGTCGAGAAATCTACATTTCTAATTTTTATACCGACATTCACGAAATAACATCGCCGACGATGTAGTAAAACCGGGATTTGCGGAATCTCCGTCGCGGAATGATAAATGCCGGGAATTTTTTGAAAAATTCGGATCAGCGTTATGGGAGAATTACAACAAGATCTAGGATAGTTTTTTTCCCGCTCCAAAAAAAAAATGTTAAAATATTTTCTCCCGATGAACATTCGTAAGAGTTTTTTTTGTTGTAAAAAATAAAACAACCCACAGTAGCTTTACAAATAAAATATAATTTATAAATTTTTCCTAAATTCTCAATGAGTAGAATTTATTTTAGCAAACAATTTTGTAAAATTAATGTAAACATATATATTTACCATCGATGTATCGTTTAGAAATGCGAGAATAAGATGTTTGTTTCAAATTCATGGAATACCACTCATTTACCATTTCTTGATCATTTACCATTTTCTTTCTCATGAAAGAGAAGTAAAACGTTTACGAATAAAAAGGATTGCGAACTAGCGAGCTCATGATACGTTCAGGAGTATGTGTCACGATATTGATCGACTCTTCAGCAACTGGGTGCCATTAGCCATATACTTTTTGTCTAATAGTATGAACTATCACGGCCGAGAACTCCGAAGAAAGCTTACGTTGACGACCTACTTTTAGATCGCTAGGGTGGAATCTTTTTTCCTGAATCAGGTCGATGCGAAACACGGGACTGCATGCAAGTAGGTCAGGTTTTACCCGTCTAGGTAAATGAATTATAATTATAATTATCTGTTGCAATAAAACAGTTTGCAGTGAATTGTATAGACTCGTAATTATTTCGTCAATAAATAAGAAGAGCCGTTCAATCCTTCGTGTTAGCTGGCTACGAAAGAAAAATAGTTCGTACTCACTTTATTCGATTATAAACTAGCAGCTCAGCTATCTCTCGGCCTAGCCTCGAGTATAGAGTTTCTACAAAGACCAACACTTTTGGGTCTATCCTTAATCGAGCTTCACTGCGATGGTCTGGTGCTGATGGTAGTCTAGTCGCGCCTCTCAGAGTCGAACATCGTATCGCTGGCTCTGGCCTTGTATCTCGGTGTATTAAACTGCAATAATAAAAATTATTTGTTAGTTAATATTTTATTACAATTGGTTAGGTTATATTATATTTAATAAAGAAATATGCTAGTTGTCATATAATTTTTAATACATATAAAATATATATCGTTTGTATGTGATACACAATTTTCATATTGCAATTATTTTTAATTTCAAATTATTAAAAATTGGCAATTTGCCAATAATAATTTTCAGCGTGATGCTAAGATAAGCTATATTAATATATCATACATATATATTAAGAGTCTGAAGAATTTTCGCGATATCGATCATACACACGTAACGCATTTTCTCGAACCATCTCTTATCTTTGAAGTTTTACATATTTATGAGATATTTTCTCGTTATAGAGTGAGCCTCGCGTTACTTCATGCTACATTATAGTTTTCACGATAATATCAAATGTTCTTTCAAAGAGCAAAAGGAACGTTTCGATTGGCTTCAGTCCAGAAGCAAATTCTTCCGTCAAATTCTTCGTAACGAAACCCCCGTAACGAGCGGCTCTCGAAGAATGCACGGCAGCTCTTTCAACCTGTCCTCAAAGTTCCGCTTTCAACATAGACGGATACAACGTGCCCGGTATATCCGTGCAGAGAACGCGGATGTAGCAGCAATGCAGGAATTTCGGAACGTATGCGTAGCTCCACAAAGGACCCTTTAGCGCTGCTGCAACGAGTTCTTCCGGACACCTATTAACATCGGGCATTCTGCAAGTTTCCTGGTATTTACCACGATTAAACTATCTCACTATCTGAATATATAAAGAGATAATTCTTTTTTTTTATATCGTTCGTATTGTATTTCGATATTATAAAAGATTGAAAGTCTTGTGATATCCGATATTTTTTAAAAATTCTAATTTTTAGAAGACGTTTCAAGAAATAAAAGTTTCTTTCAAATTTTTATTTTTATTACCTACATTTTTTACTTAGAGTTTTCCTTTAGATTGTAAATTGAATTCGATAGCATACAATTTTTATGTTTTATATATAGATTCAGATCATATAGCTAGATACATTCTCTTTAGATGCAGCAGATAATGGATACATTCCTTGCTGTTGAGCTCCTTTATGTTTGTCACGAGCAGATCCAGCGGTATATTATCGGCGCATGCACCAAATTAGTATGCGTCCAGCAATCGAGCTTCTCGCCATAAACCGAAAATCAAACCTTTGTACTGAAGCAGGATAAGCCAGGACCGGTCGACATTCAAACATGCGGGGGCATTTTCATAATGGAACAGCAATAACTATTATTATGCTATACGAATTCTGGTAGTCGAATTATTAATTGGGACGCAAACACGATCAATCGTTCTCATAATTTCTATCCATACATGTCATAACACTCATTGATGCGTAAAAACGTTTATCGTGCAGCGTCCCGAATTACGTTGAAATACGAATGTGGATATTACGGGTGCATGTTGATGGTTGTGTATCGAATGTAGATTAATATCATTAATTCCTAGATGTGAGAAAAAGTTGAAAGGCCCCAAAAGTAAATAAATGATAGAAGGTACATTTATAGACACGTTAAAAGAGAAGTGATATTTTACGTCATATTGCGAGCCTGAAAAATTTATGCTAAAAAGAAAGAAACATATGTATAAAAATTTTTTAACGAATAAAGCGATGAGTGGGACTGAAAGGGTCTTTGGCTTAAATGGAAGCGAAACAGATTATCGATGATGCACTTGCGCTTCGCAGCTCTTATCCACTTCGGTTTACAATTTATGCACATTAGGCGTCGTGTCAGTAGAACATACACGAAATGGGGAGCTTCGGTCGAACGTTTACTCACGTAGTACTGCTTTAGTCGTTGTTATGGAGCATTTGATGTAACTAAATTTCAAGCAAATATTTTCTCGTAACGCAATCACAGACATAAACCGTACTGTAGTAAAGGTCTTTGACGCGCATAACGATAATTCACTGTGCGAAATGCAATTATCAAGATGTGAAATATTCACGAAATTGCCCTGTAGAAACTATGTTATCTATTTGCATTCCATATAATTTGCCAAAGCTCAATGATTGATTTCCGCTTATCAAAGTTTCTCGTTTCGTCTTCAACGTGTGTTTTGCAATAGCTTTCATAAAGATATGGAAATGCTCGTAGTAGGAAACAGAGGTATTGATCGTGATATGCTCCATACACGTATGCATACACGACGATGCATCGAATGGTTCCTCTGCATTTCATGCGCGGGTTATCGATGCAATATTCTTGACATTCGTGTGTATCGAAGTCGTTTATCCATGCACACGGGATCATTCGTAAATATCGAGAATCTGCAATCCTACCCACAGTTGAGGAGAACAAGAGAGGCACTGTATATGCATTGTCTCTACTTGATAAAAGGTCGAATCTAGTTTCATCTCCATTCCATTAGATGACATTTAAATGCAACTTCGTATAAGCTTCGTACACGCTTTGCCTATCTACCAAAATGTAAATATACTACTTTATATTTATGTCTCAATAATTTATGACACCTTAGATTCGATTTGGAAAATTTAATAAAACGTTTGCATTTCAGAAAGTAAATCATATTTTTATTGATAAAAATGTTGTATTGTTTCTACCAAAACTAAACTAAATTAAACTCAAACATTACATATTGTCTCAAAAGAAATATATTTATGATAATCAAGTATGGCGAGAATTGACTAAGTAAAAACACGAATAAACTTCTGGATTTAGTAGAGCATTTTCAAAAAAAAAAAAAAAATTGTAAGAATCAATCTATTTCTTATGTTATGACTGTCAATGTGAGGTTTAGTATCTCATATGTAAATGGGTTTCAACAATAAACAACAACAGTATCGCATACACAGAGACATAAAATCTGACAATACATACAAGTTACAATACATACACATTGCGCGGATCCACACATACGTAGAGGCTTTCAAGTACACGGGTAATCTGGGACGCGAGAGATACGATGCACCCTCCTATCGCGCATCAGCCGTGGCCGCAAGTAAGCCTATTAATGCGCGACGTTATTAGAGGATACTATCTGACCTACATTCCAGGTCCCTATCAGTAACAGGCGTGCGTAGGCATCCTTAACACGAATTTACGATAAGACCGTAGGTTCAGATGCATGCTACCAAACTGTTTGAACTTCTGAGCAGGGGGATCGATCGTACAATTGTTTAGGGAAGTATTCAATCAAAACGCTCCCATTATTCTATCGCAGATACGATTGACTTGAGAACGATGGGCGAGCTTCTGACACATTGAGAGTAAATGGAAAGTCGATTTCGATCAGGATTCACAAGACTTACTGATTATACAGACATGACTTCGCAGACTGTGATTGGAAAAGATCGGTACCGCGTTTGTTTGTCAAGTAGCAACGTTAGGTTCAAACCCCGAAAGAGATCTATAACAGCGCAAAAATGTATACAATATTGCTTTTGCAATCGAAAGCTTCTATTTCCCGTCGGAATCTCAATATCATAGTTTTTCGATAAGTCCTCATATTCGACAAGACCCATATAGATGCACCTATCGATATTAACCATAGGTAAAAACATGCAACTGTGGATATTTTGCAAAGTCTATGATTGCAAAAAGATAGTGTACATTTATTTGTCAGAGTGAGATTGCCGTATCGTTATCACTGTTTTTTCCCTAACGTCAGACGCACAATTTCCAATCGACCAGAAACTATAGTCAAAACACGTGCGATATTTACGGATACAAACATTTTTCGTTAAATTGTATAAATAAGCAAGAAAAAGTTGTAAAAGGACATCGTTAGATGAGCTTAGATCTTTGTCAGTGCGAGTTATCCAAATTTACGACATTGTCCACTCTTAGATCAGACTTTTGTTCATTTTCTTATAATTAAGTAGGTGCTCTTGTGTAGATCAAACTTTTGTTAATTTTCATTAATCATATAATTAAGCAATTACGAAGAAGCTATAACTATACAAGAACGTCATTAGACGAGTTTAGATCTTTATTAAATGCGAGTCATTGAAGCTTACGGCGCCGTCTATTATACTCTTAAGACTTTTTTATCTTCCATCAACTTTCCGTCGTGTTAAGTGTAACATTACAAACCTTCAAGAAGAAGCAATCACACGAGAATTGCTTTTCACAAATCAAGCTGCGCCAGCTTCTCTCCATCCTCATCATTTTAGTAGGACTTTTGTGTGCTGTGACGAAAAAAAAAGGAACTCGTAACGGCAGTTTCGACACCGTCTGGTACTAATAAACGTCGTTATGAGAGAGAGAGAGAGAGAGAGAGAGAGAGAGAGAGAGAGAGAAGAAAGAAGAAGAGAAAAGACACCCTTCTTAAAAAGTAATTTTAGATTACGACCGCCATTGTCGTCTATCGACAGCCGATTAAATTACAGTGGAGAATCGCTCTCGACACAAGGGAACGGTAACGAAACGGACGAGGGAGCTCTCGAATTACTATGTCGTATAACGGCTCGTACTTTTCGCGCGGATAATCGAGTTACGTCCGATGCGTCTTTATGATCCTCTTTCGTCTCCTTATTGCTTGGCTATGACAGGACTTTGCCGGCACTTTTCGTCTCTAACCAGTACAAGTGTCGTCTTCTTGCCCTTTACGTAGTGTTTTTATGAGGTACCTTTGCCAACTCGAGAAGAATCGCAAGGAAATTGACAAACGTCTAAAGTCATACATTTAGAAAAGCTGTCAAAGCGGTATCCGTAGAAAATTCGCGTACAATATTAAATGCATTCGCAAAACGAGAATAATCAGCGTAGTTCTGTAATGAGAATTAACGGTATCAAAGAAAATTACAAAAGTATTCATTCTTTTATCTTTCACGCTGCAGAACAATATTCTTTCAGTTTTTTTTTTCTCTTGCTTTAAAAGTTACGAGTTTATTCAAAGTGCTCATACATTACTAACGCTCTGTATTTACGACATTCGTCAATGCTGCATCCGCATTTTCGCATTTAACGTACTCGAAACGTCGAGTTAACTGCTCGAGTAGCACAATACGCTGTTAGATTCATCAAATGTATGATGTCGGAAAGGGCCATTGTACCGTATGCGCTTTTCTCTACGGGTAGAAGAAGTTACAATACAGCGAGTGGTGTGCGTGTACCTTAAACGTTCAAATGCACTGGCAAAGCTGTTCGCGTAGCAGCTCTTTTCCGCGCGCATACTTTCTTGTTAGAGAACAGCGAGAATCTCTCGACCAGAATGGCGACGCTAATGAATCATAATCGGTACTTTCCGCGCGAAACGTTTTAGCCGGGTTAACCTGAGTAGCTGTGCCTACATGGTACACGACACTGCGCCGGAGTCTGCTGCTTTAGCGTGCAGCTGCTGCACTAAACTATAACACGGTACTCCATGGCGTCCACCACGAATGGTTGCTCACCAGCGTCAATTGGTTAAATAAATGACAAACGAAATCATCTCCCCGTTCGTTAACCTTGATGAGCCTTCCTCTTCTCTCTTCGTAGCTATCTCTGTCTTTCACTCTCTCTTTTGCTTCATCCTTTAGCTTAGTCATTTGAATTACCATTGGCAGAATCTCGTGATCCTCTTTCTCATGTTAATTCATGTTAATTAGCAGCAAGTGTCCGCGGTTGCCTTTGTGAAAGAATAATAGGGATCAACGTTACACGATTCGTTTAGCATAAACGTTGGCTACAGCAGACAATACGTCGATTAACTGTACGCATACGATCTCTCTCGGATATGCTATTCTTAATGCTTATTTAATATATAGACGTTCGTCGAACCAAATTGCGCGCTCTCTCGCTCGATATTTTGCTTGCTCTAATGTAGATTAATAAAGTAACGAATATTTCCTATTCGTTTGAAGTATGAGATAAATATGGAAACTGGAAAATATTTGCAAATAACGTTTGATCATTTCGAAAGCAAAGCTCTATATATATATAGATATACAAGATGTTTTATTTATTTCGAATATAATGAGTTGAATATCTCGGGAAATATGAAAAATACAAAAGGCACAGACATTGGTAAAATTAATTTTTGAAATAGTCAATTTTTTATATAGAGGCATTTTTTTTAAATTGGAATTATATGATTTTTTTACATAATATAATTCCTTTGATTATTCCGAATATAAAAGTATTAAAATAAAGTTATCAAAAAATCAATAATTTACAATATATTTAATATTTCGTGTAAATATGTGCTAGTATAAAATATAAAATATCTCGTAAACTATTGATTTTTCAATAGCGTTAACTTAATATTTTTATATGCGGACTAATCAGAGAAATCATGTTATGTAAAAAAAAATCATACAATTCTATTTAAAAATGGCTGTAACCTCTATGATCTTGAAAAATTTTTTCAAAAATTAATTTTAGCAATATTTGCATCTCTTCAGACCGGACAACTTTTATCTGAAACATTTTTTTCTGTATCTTTTATATTTTATGAAATATTCGACAATTATGTTTGAAATAAAACACACACACACACACACACATAACGCGTGCGCGCGTTATTATCTACATTAGCTAATAAAATTTTCACAATAAGTAAAATTTTTGATCCATTATTACGATAGAATGTTATAATTGCAATTATGTTAAAATCAACTTTCCGGAGTTAATTAAAATCGCAGTAATACGCGTTATAATTCAAAATATTCCATGATCTTTTAAATGTATGTATAATACGGTATCGAATAAAATTGTATGTTTTCTTGTTCTGACGTATATATTCATTGAAGAGAATCTCGTTCAAGAAAATAAAAGTTCGTCGCCTAGAATGTATTTGTAGGGATGTTTGTAGGACGATTGCATTTCAAACTACATAAAACACCAGGGGGTAATGCGACTCGATGAAAATAATATTTTTGTACGCCTCGATCCGATTTGATGCCTCTTGAATATTGGAAAATTATGTGCGAACTGTGCTCTTCCTTGAAACTGATGTTTTTTTTCTTTTTGCGTTAATACGGGAGAGCAACAGTTATTACTAGTTATTAAGAATTTCATATTTCAATTTCGTTATGTAAATATAAAAATGATTTTCTTATAAATTACAATTAATAAACAAAAAAGGCATTATTTGATGTTTAAACTAAGACAATAAAAATATATATAATAGTTTGTATCATTTCTACGATTATAAATACTATGATAATATACGATAATATGCGATTTTGCTTATTACAATATATTCGCAGACATAAAAATGACAATTGAAATTATAGAGTGAAATTAAAGTTATAGAATTATATAAGTAAATATGAAATAAAAAGGTAGACAGGAGACTTAATAAAAATAGGAAGATATCCATCTTATTGGTCTCCTAATTAAAAATCATTTAAAGATAGATTAAATTATAAAAATTATCGCAACATTTCTCCTCAAATACAAAGATCTGTTAGTTCTTTATTGCTCCTTAATAAAGTTTTATAATCAGAGACATCGCAATGCATTAGTAAAAATAAACAACATATTTTTGAAACAAACTCAATAATTTTGATAATTTTCAGAAAGAAAGAGAGTGAAAAAGGTACTCGATTACAAGAAAAAAAAATTAAAAATAACTCGCTTGTTAACCATAAACTACATAAATATGAAAATCAAATGAGATACTTTAATTTTATTTTATGTATGTAATTTTATTTTATATTTCAGAGAGGTTTCAACAAAGTTGTAATTAATTTAATTGTCTTTAAATTAAAAATTACAAAAAATTAATAAAACAGAATATAAAACTGACTGTTTCAAGTAAGAAACAACGCGCGCATCGATTTCTACATCACTTTTTTTTTTACCTCAATAGTAACGGTGCTTTGCAGCCAGAATCGGGTGTAGAAAATGTGTCCAAGGCACGCGAATTCATGGCGTCAGTGGTGATGAAAGGTCCCAAGGGTTTCCTTTTTCTTTATCGCGACTGTGTGGTGGTCTGCGCGACTTTAACCATCGCGTACACGTGACCACTGGAGTTACCGAGAATCTATCTTACGAGCGCAGGTGCGCAAGTGTGAGCGCGGACACGAAATCGCTGACACGTGAAAGATAGAGTTGTCCGGTTGTTAAATGTATTAACTACTTCATGTAAGAATTATTTTAATCCAAAAATAATATCGCGTGCATATATATTAGGTGTTGGAATTAATTCGTAGCGTTTTTTAATGAAAGAATGTTATTTATTTCACATGAGCATTAAAAAATACATTAATGAAAGTACTTTTAAAACTTATAAATACTTTGTAAAACGCTACGAATTAATTCCAACACCTAATACATAGCCGATTATCAAGCAATCAAGTATTTAGATTATTAATCATATTTTTTCAATCTTTCAATATTGATGTAAATAACTTCCTTAAATAAAATTTAATATATATATATATATAATTTTTTTAAATGTATATATGTATATACAATAAAGCTTGAATATATTATTTTAAATTAAATAATACGAAAAAGTAGTACATTTAGATATTTTTATAATATATAAATATCAATAATGTAAATAATTAAGAATACTGAATGTTATTACATCAAAAAAGTTGGAAACTTTCTTCGTGAAAGAAGAAAAGAAACATCAATGTTCAAATAGAAGAGTAAACGTGTACGAGGTAATCGTATGAATGAAATGAAAGTAACTTCTATTCCTTATTTCGTATAATAAAGTTATGCCATGTTCGAAGTAAGTAAAGTAGAATTATGATCTCAGAGTTATACATCACCTATATATCTTTCTTCTTTCTTCTTTGAAGCTATTACAAGTTTTGATATCTGTCTACATATCGCGTGTTGATAAAAAAGTGACATAAGTACAAAAATTAGCACTTTTGAGATAACGAAAAGAAAGAAAAGATATAATAACGAAAAGATCGATTTCAAAGTTAATAAAAATTTTTTATAAGGAAATGACACATTTGCAGCTCATTTGAACAATCTTTGGAGAAAAAAAAATTGCTTTTATATCAAACAGTGGAAAATTGATGTACTTCTAAATTCAAAGAATAAATCATTCTCGATAACAATTGATCATTCACAAAATTAAATCACGCATTTAATCACATTACTTAAAATGCAATTCAATGACGTGATTCATATTTGAGACATTTCGGCTACGATATTGCACAGTATTAATGGCTGCAGTTGCTTAATGGAATAGCAAGCTATTTGCAGAGGCAACATCGATGGCATTGATATAATGGTTGCATTAATCCTCTCTGTGTAAGAACAAATAAAGTTAAATATTTGAGATAAATTAAAATTATATCATTAATCTAATTTTATATTATTTGCTAAATCATTTAAAGATAAAAAATGAATTAAAATAGTTTTGAAACATTGAATTCTAGAACGGGAATATCTAAGATGATATTTATTCGTTATAATTATTTCGTAACAATCAGATTAATAAATATTTTAATAAATGTGTAAGCTGCAAATATCAAATATATCTCGACGTTATTTTTGCTAATGGATTTACATATAAATTACTTTTATGAACATTATCGTGCAAATCGAGATAAAATAGTAAGTTCGAGAGAGTTCAACACGTTCGCATTTGTCATCTTGTCACGTATTGATACACGGCAGCATATAAGTAATGCATTTTATCGGCACATTGATTTTACCAGCCTCAGAAGTACGTTTCGCGTCACGATGCACATCTGTTATCGTGCGCCGCAGCTCTCTCATATAGCTCTCAGAATCAGCACAACCCTTCGTGTTCGGCCATTCGATCGCTCTGGCCTTCCTACGGCACTCACATTTCGCGCGCGACTACACGCGTCTCTCCATCGGGTACGTGACCGAAGGCACACGATAGTAAATTGCTTCTGCGGTTTTACTCTTCACGATGGCGCGGAGGAGGTTGGCACGGGGCAAAAGTCGAAGGACTGAAACTGCTCCGTCAATCGGCCGGTAGTGAGACGGGGTGAAAATCAAGAGAGAGAGAGAGAGAGAGAGAGACTGGAGGAGAATGGAATCGTTGAGGGATGCTCCTTTGGTCGTGGCGAAATGGGAGAGAAAAAAAGAAGAAATCAGAGAGAGAGAGAGAGAGAGAGAGAGAGAGGTAGCGCGCGCGAACTTTTACCCTCTGATTGAGTGGCGAGGGTGACCAGGAGGTAAAATCTCGATCGGTTCGGAAGGGCGTGAGGGAGCATCCGGCAATTTACGGACGTCCGGCGAAACTGATTTCGAGGCGACAGAAATTACTTCTTCAGGAAGTCGTGGTTCTCTCTCTCTCTCTCTCTCTCTCTCTATTTCTCCCTCTCTTCCACATTTCTCTTCCTATCTCTCTCACTATTCGTTCTCATACCGAGGTTTTTTGGTTCTTCTCGTCGCAATGTGACTCGCCTCTGGGGTACCGTATTCTACCGGCTTGCAGCGTTACGGCGAATCTCTCGTTCGGTCGTCGCGTAGCATTGGGAATTGTGGATTGCATAGAAACAAAAGTCACATTCTCCAATTTTTCACGATATTGAGTGAGAGAAACAATCTTATTTCGTATCTTACGTTGTATATCACTTTTTATTGTCACTAAAAGTATACGTAATAAAACTAACACGTCACACGATTTAATTTAAATCAACAAATAGAAAAAAAGAAACTCAAGCGGTTTAACGAAACTACATAGAGATTTTTTTTCAACTTTATGACAAATTTGGGAAAATGGAAAACGTGAGTCTCTTTCGGTCTTGTAATCTTCAATTGAATTCGCCTACAGTGAATGCGCGGTTTCTTCGTATTGGTTTTCCGCGGCCAAAGCATTGGGATTGTGGTCGCATCGATTTGAGACCAGCGGTAGCTGTGGTAAATTTCGTAATACACTTCTCAAAGATAGTGGACCAATATTTGACTTATGCCGTTCTCGTTTGACTATTAATTAAATTCGATATACGCACAGATATTCGCGAGATGAGAAAATCTTTGAAAAACATTTGTCTAAAAAAAAGTTTAGAAATTTTCTTTTAATGACTACGTCATCATCTAAAGCTTTTAGTATAAAGTTTAAAAATGTCATGGCGTTATATATGAACGCGATGCAAAAGTTCATTAAAAATGTTAATAGTACATTTTTTAGTTTTAATTAAATATGTAATTATCAAATTACAAATGTAAATAATGTTGATTAGTAGCAATGATTGCTATCAAAAAAGCTAACAGTTAAGTGACTAAATTAGGGACAAAGGATTGAAGCCATTTCTTTCTGTTAACTGCTCGTAAGGTTGATATATGGGAGACCATAAACAAGCACCGGGAATCTACTTTCTAGCCCGTAGTGTAGTTTCACTATGGCTGCCAAATGTAATTGAACGAAATAAACGTTGCAGCAAAATGCTTTCACTTCGTTACATCGCCGATACACCGAGACCGGCGGGATTTTATTCGCAATCTTTTTACTGTAGTCCACCATTAAGCGATTATCTGAATTGGCGGTTTAAAAATCGCTCGTCCCTGCGGCTTTTATATCGTAGATGCAAGACTTGCAAGATGTCAAGATATATTTCGGACACATAACAACAATACGAACTCCGTATATCCTTTTTATATTACTTTTACTTCTATTTCAAATAAATAGAAACTTGCAAAAAAAATCGGCGATTCGCGACGTCCGACTTGCATTTTGGCACCAATAACCATTATCTTTAATGGCATAATCTTTTTAATTAGCAATATATCAATATATCTAATCCATTCACTTGGAAATAAAACGAATAAAAAAAGCGAAAAAAGCTCTCGTGATGAAGCTGTTTTTGCGACTAGCTTTTACATGATATATAGTAAGCCTGGATATCTCGTGTACATATAATCGTGCGTTTCACAGATCAATTCTCTCGTCTACGTCTCCCGTTTCATATGTGACATTTTTACTTTCTACATTCAACTGTGCGGAAGTTTTTAATTCGTACTGCACTAATTAGAGACTCACGGTATCGACCAATCGATCCGTGAAATACACTCGCAACCCCGGCGTACGAGCGATAAATTGAACGGGGTGTGTGAGCTGCGCAAAAGGGCTTTTTCTCCCTCCCGCACGAGGAGGACATGAACACGAGCTCTCGCAAGGTTTTCACTCGTTTACAGCGAGAACGTGTAAACGCGCTGCATTACATGCGCGAGCGCGATCGATCGGTACCGCTCGGACAATGCGGTGTTTTCCTGGAAAGAAACTGCGATTCCAATTACTCCGCGAATCTGCAATAATTTTTGTCGTTCCGATAATTGTATTGTTCATCCATATGTCGATGTGCCGATCGGCAGCGATACGGAACGCCAATTCGAATGCACACGTTCCGCGCGAGTACCCGCACAAAGCCTTAATGTCGTATCACGTGTAATCACTTTCAGCAATTGAATACCGCGTAAAATAACGATATGATATAATTACGACGAGTCGTGAACGAATTGTTACGAGGGCCGTTGTACGGCTGTAATCGAGATTATAAATGAGGGAAGCGTTAATAAGCGACGGTGGGTATCATAGTCGACCGGAGGAGTAGGGCGACGATTAATATGTCGTCAAAGGAGCGCCACTTTGGTACGCCCGCAATTTCTGAGGCCTGCGGAAAACGTGAGCCGGCGCTCAAGTGCTCGGGCGTTGAAACAATTAGGCGGAAATGCCTCTAATGGTGCAGCAGCTGCTCGAATTTGACTGGCAAAATTCCTGACGGCGTTTCTCCTCAATCTTCATCCGCGTCTAATGCATGACTCTGTAACTACGTGACAGTTGCTTTGACGGCATTATTCGTAATGAGAATCCGCAAACTGAATAGGTATTATTCGGCAAATGATTGTCATAATGAAAAATTACGAAATAACTTCGCATAATTATATTGAACAGTATAAAAAAAATGCCATATAATAAAAAAATTAAAAAAAAAAGAGATATATAAATTAATCGATGATTGTAGCGAAAATTGAATCTCAGCTGACAGTGAGTATTTTTGGAGCAAGTCATGGGCATGCATTGGAGCAGGATGGGACTATTATTACAGTTGATCTTATTTGCAACCATTTCCTGCAATTTAGGATTATAATTAGTGCTCACATTATCACCGTAGATAAATCTGTCTAATGTATTACAAGATTTCAAAGAGGTCAATCGGATAATTCGACACTAATCTACTTGCAATCCCGCGAAAAGAAGCTTATTGTGACATCTGGCACGTGAAAACGATTTTAGCTGTTAAACGCCAGATTAAAGCGTTTAATCTGGAACCTTGTTACATGTAATCAATAATATTTATTTTAACTTTATTCAATTATAGTCATTATGGCAATTTGCGCATTACAAATCATATGGACATAAAGATTATAATGTCCAGGAATTCTTCTATTTTTAACCTTATTATAGTTTGAATAATAATTGTGTCACGAATGCCAAAAGTAGTACATATGGAGAATTATAAGAAATGTTAATTTATATTTATGAATTTCAAAAGAGTACATTGAAAAAGAGAGAAGAAGCGCAAAACCGGAATTGTGCAATCGATAAAACTCGGCCGTTGCATCTTTGATCAATAATCAGAAGCTTCCGCATCACGCTGATGAGGAAGAGCTGATTCGGCAAGGACCGAGGAGAACAAAAGATATAAAATGCGAAGATGCGAAACGGACGAGAGTCATTATCAAACGAAGAACGCGTCACGTCACTCTGTCCGTTTATCTGATTACAATATTGTAAAGGTGATAACTAATTCAACTAAGTGTTTAACTGAAAAGAAACTACTTTATTAAAAAAAACTCATAAATTCTATAAAATGTTCTTATTACTGAAACGCCTCACTGGATCCTGGTGCCGTGGAAATGCGGTACAACTAGATACAGTTTCAAAACCAGCCAGGTGTGTACTTCGAGGAAATCGGGGGAATGAATCAAATAGAATCAGCTTGGAAAATGGCGATTAGAATAGACATAACTGCCCGATATGACTTGGAGCCCGATATGAATAATTCCAAGAGTATTTAAAAAATGCTGAGCAACGATGCGAAGTAGTGATAACTGGTAATGCACAACAGCTATGCAAAAACATGAAAATTTTGGAGAAAAATAACGAAAAACTCTCTACGTTATTAAACCATTTCAAAGTGTTACATAAATCGAACCAGAATAAACGGGGATTAATAGATGCTATCGGCACGATCAGCAAAACGCTGTTCGGTACAATGGATGCTGATGACGCGAAACGGATATATGAACAACTACAACTATTTCAAGGAAATCAACAAACGATACAACACGCCGCGAAATATCAACTAAAAATCATTAATGCAACTATTGGTCATATTGACCATTTGGAAAAAGCAATAGCTTACAACGAGGATTTACTTTCTAATATTACTACAAAATAGAGCTATAATTGGTTAAATGTACTTAAAGAAAAGACTTGAACAAATATTTTCAAATTATCTTCATCATTTTGACGGATCTCATGACGGACGTGGATAAGACAGAAGAATATTTAATATCCGCCAAAAATGGTATTCTACGTACTAGTTACTTACCTCTATCATAATATTATAGATTTAAGAGAAGCTGCCTCACTCCAGCTTACAAAAGGATTACATTTTCCTTTCCAGATAAAGTTAGAAAATTTCCATTCAAAAGTATACGTCAGTAAATGCCTTTGTTGTCGATAATTATACATTCACGACTCTCAAATTTCCGATAATTGCGTACTCTACATACAAAATAATAAGGGTAATGCCATTACCTATCTGTGAACAATTAAATGTATTCAAATTCATTAAAATAATTCAATAATAGCATTAGATGGAGAAAATAATCACTACACGCTGTTACGCGGAAACGAATTAAAATGAGTGCATTCGCGATATAATCACTTATATGTGTGAGAAAAAATTTTCCATATACAATCAGATGCACCATACAAAGTGCAAATCTTTGCAAACATGTCACGGCAACTCCGGAATTGCGAGTACGAATGTGTCCTTGTAAGTACTACGTTATGGATCACGCCAACGGAGGATAGAACGTGGGTGTATTCAATCATAAAAAAATCAAGAATGTACCATTACTTGTAACGATGGAAAAAATAGAAGAAAAAATCGAAATAAGCACGACAGGCAAAATTAAACTAAAAGGAAATTGTAAATTAACAACACTAGATATTATCTTGAGGACAAAATCATAATTAGAGACGCGGTATATTCATACTCATTTACCCGAATTCAATCTTATACCTTAAATATTGAAAAAGAGAATACGTTAGATCTCCCAAAGCGTACTCCATTGAAGAAAATAATAAGAGATCCCGAAGACCTAACCGAACGAAGTCTAAATATCGACAAAATAAATAAATATTTAGAAAATAACAAGAATATATTACTACTAAACATTTTATCCCATAGGATTAAGCATATTAGTTATATTAATAGCTAGCGTGATCGGTGAAGTTTTTTGGATAACAAAAAATAAACTGATGCATAAACCAAGAAATAACAATCAAGAACGACCAAGTACAGGAATAGAATTTCGCACCAATGACGTTAAGCTATATTGAATAAGTAAGAAATAATTGTATAATACGATAAAATCGGGAAACATGAAACTAAATTGTATTATAATTCGATTCCTCATTTCCTTTTTCTAAGGGAGGAGGGATGTCACGAGTGCCATTGCACAAATGCCAAAAGTAGTACATACGGAGAATTATAAGAAATGTTAATTTATGAATTTCGAAAGAGTGAAGAAGCGCAAGGCCAGAATTGTGCAAGCAATCGATAAAACTCGGCCATTGCATCCTTGATCAATAATCAGAACGCTGACGAGGAAGTGCTGATTCGGCAAAGACAGCCGAGGAGAGCACAAGATATAATGAAGATGCGAAACGGACGGGGGTCATTATCAAACGAAGAACGTGTCACGTCACTCTGTCCATTTATCTGATTAAAATATTGTAAAGTGTTCTTATTACTGAAACGCCTAACTTGTCCTCACTGGATCCCGAACCCGGTGCCGTAGAAGTGCGGTACAACAATTGGAATTCGATGCCATATTAATAATATTGCCGTGTTCCATATAAATGGCTTCAGATGTACAAAAATAATCAAAAATTGGATTAAACTGTCATATTTTTTGATCTGAAGCGATAACATTTTGTGAACGAGTGCGCGATATTTTTTTTATTTTTTTGAAAAAGCTTTCGATGGCAAACGGAAAAAAACTATTCCGTTTTCATGTACTCACAGCAAAAAGCTCGGCAGAAAAATAATCTCTCAATAACCATTCATTTTTGCCGTTAATGCAAATGAAATAAATTGCTTGCAAATATACGAAAATAAAAAGGCTGATACGTGATTTCATATAACTATTAAAATAAATCTATCCAATTGTATTCAATCGAAAAAAAAATTCAGTTTTTCGAAACGTATTAAAATTTAAAAATCTATTAAAAACAAATAAAAATAATTGTAATTACAAATCGATGGCTAGTACGAGTTTAGTCAATCTGCTTTATCGGATTCGTACTGGCTACCAATTTTATAATTACAGCTATATGAACAAATCAAAATAATAATTTGTTTTAAATCACATTACTTGAAACAATTTCTCAAAATTGTTTGGAGCTCAATAAAAATGTATACACATGAACAAATTATCTATAAGAAAATAAATTGGCTTATTGATTCCGTTAAAGAAAATTGAATTTCATCTGCAGAAATGAGTGATTCTCGTGACGAATGGAAATATTCGCGGAATTAATCGAAGATCATCATTATCGTCAGAAATGTCAAGTGTCTCTCAATCTCCGCACTTCTTTCGATTCACGTTTCGACGCACGTGATATAACAGGATTATTGTAATGAGGCATAAGTAGTCGCTTGGTAAGCATGAATCTGCCATCACATTGATAATGCAAAGTCGTTGCCAAGAAATGTGAAAGAGTGCAGCTTATCGATAGAAAATCCCTTGATATGGTTTCGTATCAAGCATGTTTACATCGATAAGTACTTGACGATCGACACGATGGTACTCGGCCGTGCTATTCAGATTATAAAGGCTCCATGAAATACGTGAAATACACAAGCTTGTCGCAACATCATTTTCATCGATTTTCGTTTCGTCCATGCAACGCCAATTTCACCGACATTTATTCGACGACGCCATCCAATGTAAAGCACAAACGATAAAACATTTCGCATCAGTTAACAAGCGAATGATTTATTTAAACTATGCACGCGCAGACGCGAAGTTACCATGTCAATTCAATGATTTTCTCGGAATAATGAGATTCGCGTAGACTTCGACAATCGGAGAAAAATATCAGAGAACGAATATACGAATCCAGTCGATTTTCTTTTGTATGGGTAAATAAAGGATTTTGCAGTCATCGCACGAAAGTTTCTAGAAAGGGGTACGAGAAAATGGAAATAACTGGGATTGCCTCCAATAATTGGAAACCTAATCAATAGAGCGCAATCAGTCAACCATGAGTGCACCGTTCAAGGGTGAGATGCAATTTATATACGCGCGTGTATCTAAGCACACAGATACAATATGCGAATGCATACTGTGTCATATGTATCTCTATCCACATGGAAGCGCTTCACTTGGGCACAAAGAATTATTGGCTTCCATTCTGCTTCCAGAGTTACCAACGGCATCTGTCCGTCCGTCGGGTTTCCTTCCACCCAAGTTTGCGTTCTCCCGTGTCCGACTGCGTCATATATCAAGTCCACACAATTCGAAACATATCGCCGCTGTCTTCTCCTTTGTGTCTTCGTCGATTCGTCTCGTGTAAAACCCGTTTTTATCGCTATCCGTACGCCTTGGAACCCTTTACCGCGACACAGCGCGACGCGCTATGAGGGAGCGGGAACGTGTAGTCGCGACGAGAAATCACCTGGGTCCGGCTTTCAGAGAGCCAGGAACGGAGAAATCCGGCCGCGCCATGTTTTCACAACGAAACGATACATTTACTGGCTTCCCACCGATGTGCGACATGACTTATATCGCACCGTGCACATTGTTGTTGGAAACGAATTTGCCATCTGAAGATCTGCGCTTGTATCGACAGTATTGATAACATTCTTTCAGCGTCAGTTTCGCACGTTATTGAATGTTATGGACCAATTCATATCAATCGCATATCAATCATTGTCGAACTATTCAATTATCGAGGACGTCATAATTGTGCGTCACGATTGATCTCAATTATTATAGAACTACAAGAAATATGACGAAATGAATTGCACTGCTTGACAACGTTCTTTTTTTATTTGTTTTACATTTATTCAAATCGCGCGTAGTATTACTTTCTTGATTTCCTTTAAATGTTCCAATAATCACATAATTACACTCAGAGAAAAATACAATTGTAGAAACTATAAAGGTGATAATTACAAAAGTTAAATAAATAGAATCGGTGTGCATAGTTGAGTAAACTAATGTATATAATTAAATAAGTTATTTAATAGTTACAATAATTATGAAATAGTTTATTCAATTATATGTACATTAATTCGACATATAAAATTGATACAGTTATCATTAAACTTTACAGTGTGTGTATGTTTCTACCACTATGTCTTTTTCTCCGAGTGTGATCTGATCTAAAAAAATTACTGAGAATATGAATTTATGTGAATCCTATAACGCTTTAAAGAGAACTGCTTCATATTTTTTCGATACGCCAAATTTTCGAATCGTTTTCCATTTGCATCCGATGCATCCGAGCTCGCCGCAATTTCCAAGGGTGAATCCATGAGAGATAAAGGTCTCTATAATGCCGTTTCGGTTTGCGGAACCCATTTAACTCTCTTTGCGGAAGTATCTCGATACGTTCTCGCGTTAATTTCGAGACGCGGTATGATTAAACACGTGATTAGCGTCTGCCATTGCGACCGCACGCCGGAGCACACCCGCGTATCTCCGCACACAAGTCTTTTAACGGGTATATTAAGCTCGCTTCTACAGCACACCTGTATGTAGGTTGAGCTCCACCAGCACAGCCTGTATGTGCCTGTATGAGCCAGGTAGGTGTTTGTACGTACATATATACGTGTTACCCGCAACGAGTATCAGATGCCACGTACGTTAAATGGGACACCGTATAACATCTCGACGAGCTGAGCGGGAATGTATGAGAGCTCACCGACACGCGAATATATAGATACGAGAGAATAACAGCGACACTGTAGGAGATTTGTGCGGCGTCCAAGGGTTAATTCATGGAAATCCACCTGAGCCACGCCCTTCAGAACGAATTGCACGTCACGAGATAACGCGGCGAGCTACACGCGGTTCGCGTTACCTCTTACCTCCGTCCGCTTTATTAATTGTTGCTCGTGAGCGCGCGATCCGCGAATTTCTTCCATGAGTAGTTTCGCTCGTGGGAGCGAGCACAGTTGCGAACAGTTTGCGTTCGCTTCAGTTGTGAATCCTGTGGCGTTTTTCGTATTGATCGCCACCGCGTTTCGCACGACGTGTTGCAAGTTCACCAAGTTCAGTGAAACCGCCTGTTCGGATACGAGCTGGGATTCATTGATGCGCAAAGATCCCAGCTCTCGTATTGAGAGTAACTACCGAATCTGTTGGAGAGAGAGTTCTATCGCTTGGACTGTCCGCAAGTTCTAAAGTTCATAAACTATGATGTAACGCTCAATTTTGATTTCCCGTGTTCCACACCGCTAACAAATCTTAAGAATTGTTATACTACAAAACTGAATATTACAACAATGATGATGATGAGTACCTACTATTAAAAACTTTGAAAGGACAAGATTTATATATCATTGTACGTGTTACTAGATTGGCACATTACAAACGAGTATTATACACTCTGCAGAAAAATAGTTATAAAATTAAACTGATTTTTGCAATCAAATTCTATATTTTTTAATGCAACAATATTATAATAAACGAAGAAGTCGATACGAAATTTATTTACTGTACGCAGGCAAAAGCAAAATTTCTCTCGTAATTTCCCACTTTTGATGTCGCAAAATCCAATATGCTAACCGGTAGCGTAAAGCCTTAAAGGGGGATTTGCATTACGTCCTATGACCAATTTGTTGACGTTCGTCATGAAACAGCCTCTTTGGCACGTAGCTTCCTACTGCGTGCGTGATATTAGGTACAAGGTATCGAGTTGTACGTATACGCTGGCCAGGACTACAAGGGTATCGCAAACGTTTTGAATGGAGCTTTGTATGACCACACAACCGATACGCAGATATCCGCAAGTGGACATTGTACAATGGCCGTGCGTTTGCGTCATATCCTACAGCTAATTCATCGAAATCCACCGAAACCAGCTACGACCAATATCGAATGCATATACCTGGATAGTGTATTTTGTACGTGTGTATGTGCGCATACGATCGACTGAGGGATCATGAATCGAGGACTAACCGTAAGGCAGGCTATCACGTCGATTGTCGTCCGGTAGATGCGTCTGATCACATGTTACGAGTGATTCGCGATTATTGAGCACGATCGTTGGTTTGTGGCGAGATTTCGTATACGAAATCTACTAACGGGATCTTGTTTTACGTATGCATTTACAAACGATCTCACGAATCGCGATACGATCCATACCGAAAGCCGAGCTAGAACTGCTCTCGCGAAAACTTCTTCGAGAACACCCGCGTATCCTCTTGTAGTTTACGTTTCGAGTTCAATGGGCGAAACACATCCTCGTGTCACATCCACAAATACATGGGAAATGGTGCTCGCGCCAACCAAGTAGAAACTCGTTTCTCTCTTTCAAGACAAGCTTTCGTATTAACGCTCGTATTCCCTCTTTGCTTGCTAATTCTACGCTCCGTGCAAGAAGAAAAATAGATTGTACGTAAACAATGGCAACAACGTGTGTCCGATAATTTTCGTTCGCAAAAACCAGAGAACCAAACGATATCGTCTGGTAGAGTCTGATACTCGCAGCTATTAATTCTTCGAAGGGGGAAGTGAGGGAAGAACGGGAAAGAGGGACGAGAGGTTATCGGCTTGCCCTTCCCTCCCCCCCGAACCGCATTTCGTGTTTCGATTGTCGCGTGTACGCACGTTTCATCCCCCTTTGTACGTCCGACCGTTCCTCCGCGATTCATGCTGTGCCGTGGTATATCTAGCACGTAACGGAAATCCTGCATGGCTGGTATACATGCTCCCGGGTATATTTACACCGGAATCGATGAGAATTACGAGTTAACATCGCCGGCACACTATCGACGGCCACCCGCTGTACCGGAGGCCGCCCTCAGGATTGACAGAATTAGGGTCGCTTCTCACGCACTCGCGAAAGCAACAGGACAATGTTAATGGCTTGGATGTACATACCACATTGTGCCGCGACGGTCCAGACCGGAATGCATGACGATTTGTGATACGGCCACGTGACACGTATTATTTAGTAGTGAATGGATCTGCGGCTCGTTGCTGCGACAAAACTAACGCGCTTGTAATTAAGTTCGCGTACAAGCGACGGCGTTTTCTTTTTTTTTTGTAACGTTTCATTTCGTTAAAAAACTTGATAGAAATCGTGTTTCTCTCTCATTGACCTTGTCAAAACGTAAATCAATAATCTGTACCGCTCTAGGAAAATCAATCGAGATTGAAATGTTTTCTTGACTGAGTGTATGTTGTTCTAGAAAATATTGTGAACTGTGAGATCACTTTGATCTCTCCGATGTAACCTGAATCAAACACCACTATTTTATTCACTGAAAAGCGCGAGCGTAAAGATACAATTTTATTCAATAAAAGAGAGCGTTTGCGCATAACAATCGCCCAACTGACTGGCGTATTTACCATTTTCCAACTACTCTATCTGATCAAAGCAACCCTTTTACCGAAGCAATTAAAATACAAAATAAAATTGATCGAAGATATGTATATGAAAAACGCATTAATTAACGCACCATTCTCGTTCCAAATAACACATCATGATATTTTTTTTAACACTAGAACCGCGGGTCTAAATTAATCCAACTACAATTTAAGGTAAATCTAACTTTTTAGGAGGGAGGGTTGTCACCATAAAAGTAAAATAACTTGTAATTAACTATGATTATTTATGAAAAGTCATAAAAATCTAAAACTCCACGTATAAGTCCGAATTAACTGGAAAAGAAAAACTATCGAGTAAAAAAATGGTGCAGCCGCGGTTCTTAAATAAAATAGAGCGCCTTTAATAAGAATCATGATTAACGTAGTCACAAACGTATTCAAACGTTTCATCCACAATCACATGGATTAGACGAGATTACGATTAGCGAGGAACCAGCGAAACCGATGCGGGCGCTTTACGGCTTCACATTTAACTCGTCGTAATTGCGGAGCTTTTTGTCTACCGTGTGTCTTTGTGTGTCGCTCCAGTATGCACGCGCGTATTCACGATAGCCGATTAAATCCCCGTACAGCAGCAATGGCGGCTCTTCTCCGTCTTTTAAACGGACGGACCGGCGGCTCTCGGTCGAGTGCTCCTCGAGTTTTTGCCCGGCCGTTGCCGTCGCTAATGAGACCGCAGCCACCCTACTTTTTCCTACTTTTCCTCTTTACTGGAGAACGATGCACGTACTCTACCTACACGCGAGACTTGGGCGTAAATTGGCGTAGTGGTGCGCGGGGGAATAAAAAGCAAGAGGCACCGCGGCGGAGGATCTGAAATTACGCCATGGTCTATGCGGCACGCGCTTCTTTCTTTTCGTATTTTTTTTTTTTTTTTTTTTTTTTTGCCACCACGCCGGCAATTACCGCTCGATGCCGTCTGTAAAATGTCGCCGTGCCGGAATTTCGTACGACGAACAAGAGCCTAGAACGAGTTAGGGTGCAGTCGTGCGTGGAAATAGGAAGTATCTGTTACTCAAGTACAGTAAGGAAGCTCGCGAAGGAGACGGAAAAAACACGCGAATGAAAGAGGAATCCGTTCTACTTTGCTTTAATTCACTTAGCGCATTTCATACTTAGACTTTTTCAAAATATGTTTTATGATGATTGACAGATGTTAAACATGATTACAAGAGATATTAAATAATTTTGTATAAATTTCATATTATATATTTAAATTATATGTTTATTTTATAAATTTTATATACACTATAAAATCTGTATAAAATATTTATTTGTAATGTAACAAAGTGTATTAAAATATAAATAGAAAATTAAAATCAATTTTTATAAGATCCATAAAGATAATGGCTGGGCTGTTGTAAGAATAAATATGGAATGCAACTTCAGTCGACCACTCCCTGATGGTTCCGGAAGTCGATGAAGCAAAAGATTCTCCTCCGTTGTCGTCGTCTTTTGCGATTATCCTTCGCAGGGGCGAAGTCCTACCATATATTACTTTCTTTCATGATATATTGCTCTGTTGGGAGAACAAGCATCGAAATCGAGATACGTCGAAAATTATGTTTGTTCGGTTAGTATATTGTCTCTGCCTCTTTAAACTTTCAGCTATCCAATAATCCTTGCTGATACCACCATTTCGCATTGGAAATTGTTTTCCCTTGATACACACGAGTCGTAAGCTCAATCAACAAAAATATTAAGAAATTTCTAATTGTAATAATTTATTTCTAAAATGTGAAATGTAAACGCTTAGTATTTAAAATATTCAATATGTTGAAATATTCAACAAAAATGTTATCGTTCCTTTATTTAAAAAATAATACAATGGAAAAATTTTGCTTTCCAAAAAGGGGAAAAATTGTTTTCGAACTTGATAGAAAATTAGTAACTAATTAAATAATATCGATAAGAAAAATACATTTTTCAATATGATCAAGTGTCATTTTTGTCATTTTTAATTCACAACCTATAAAAGATATTCTCTTTTTTTTGTGACGATTTTTTTATAAAGTTACGTTACCTTTGAAAATTGATAGGATGATGATTACATAATTCATTCAAGGTAATTATGATTTTGAATTCACTGTTAATTAAATTCATAATATTATTATAAATTATACCCAATTCAAATTCTTTTTAATCATTTCCATAAGTTGTCACTGCTCCTATTCAATATGTCATTAACTACACAACAGAGTTAAACAATTTAACTTAAGAAAATGCATTGCCTCAGTGTATACGCTAATATAGTAGACGTTGTTTACTTCGAAACTAACCACAGTAATGGATTGATTTACATTTTGACATACATAGAAGTTAAAAATAACAACTCTTGTATAAGCCAAGAGCTTGAATTACCATTGTTCCTTTAATATCTAATAGTGTTCTGTTATTTTTGAAATAAAAAAACATTCCATTTTCTTTCTTAAATAAAGCCAAAATAATTATTTTAGTTGCATACTTGACAGTAAGTTCTGTTCTTACGTGATAATCCGTACATGGAAAAGTTAATTATTAGAACGTCTGTAATTTAAGCATGGGGGTTAGTGTTGAAGTTTAAGTTAATGTCGGAATAAATTTCGTAAGAGACTCTCGAAGAAATTTGCGACCAAAGTTTTCATGATTCAATTACTACTACTTCGCGAAGATAATTGTTAAAAATAATCGAAACTCCGCAGGCGAATAAACGCGATGAATAATGTATCGCTACGTTGAACAAACTCTATCTCTCGCGATATTCGCGATACTGGTCGCCGCGTTGGCAGAGCTCTTGCGGCGTTCGCAATTTAATTAGCTAATTTCAGATTGTAAGTCTGGACTATATAAAAGTTCGAACTATAAGTCTACTTGTAATTTGCGACGTCATAAGTTCATGAAATTAAATTAATATTTACGTGGACGTCATTAGAAAACTCGTTGCAATAGTCAAATTTTTTGTGATACGTGCATATATTTACAAATCTTCTTTAAAATATAAAGATATCGATATTTTTCATTAATAAATATCGTTAAATTTAATTAACGATTAAATTTTTTTAATTAAAACAATTTATCTAATATTAAAAGAATAAGCAAGTAGTAAGAATAAACAAGTAGTAACGAACATCTTGCTTTTATCTCGTCAAATTTAATTTATAAGACTATAGTCCATCTACAAATTAAAAAAATTATTAGAAAAATGAAAGATAAATAAATATCAGTGTTCGATGAATTTTGATAAGCTAAGACTAATTACAAAATTTCAAAAATATCTCTCAAAATTAAAAACGACTAACCATTCTTAATCTAAATATATGAAGATTATACGTGCATGCACATTCTATTTCTTCCTAGAAAATTAACTGATATAGAACGCAATATGTGAGTAGGAAAACTATCATACGCGACGATTTTTATGAGCATAGTTGAACCGGGCGGTTCAAGGCAGTTCAAGAGCAAGACGAGACGCATCATGCAAAAGGCGCGTGGCTAGTGATAGGAAGTAACTACGTGCGTGTGGGAAGCTTAGCGCCGATGTAAGGCCAGTTGAGAGAGGAGAAGCTTAAATTGACGCTGATTGGGCGTGCGACAAACATCCGGTCGCATTTCACGTCCCACGACAGGGAACGCGCCTCTCTTTCTTTGGTGCACGTTTATGTGAGATAGATCGAGTGATTGCTTCTCGTTTTATTAGATAGAGAGAGAGGGGGGGGGGGGGAAAGAGAGAAGATATAAAGTTGCACTTCTCGTATTTCGCACGAATGCGCTTCCGCCTTTTACTTGGCACGTGTATATACACGCTCATGTTTAACAGAAGACAATTTTTCGCGACAGTATCGTTGCGCGAGCAATTTTCTCCATCCACAGTTGACACCTATGCATTGAGAACATCGCGATGACAGAGTAATCGCGATTTCTTAGATTAATGGCAAAAGAATTATTCAACGGAGATAAATGTACTTTTTGTCAGTGGTATACAACCGACGGAAGTCCGTGAGATATTATTTCAGAGCTCTCACGGGGAAGAACTTGCGTTACGACGCGGTGAAAAAAAAATGAGCCAACGACACACCGTTAACGATAAATTTCCTGCCGCTACCTTTGTGCCTCGGCATCCTACTTTAAATAGCGTTTACGCGTCACTGTCCAAAAACAACGATTTATCGCACGATAGCGCGCTCGCGTACAAAAACGGCGATGCATAGCTGCAGACGCCGCGACAGCTGACACTATCGCGACGCGACGAAGCAGAATCCTACGAGTGATCTAAAATTGCCACGTTGTGCGCCCGTGGATTCCGCTAATTTGTTACTGCCATCGCGATAATGCATTTTACTACAAGAGTGACGTCGCTGACAAACACTCTTTGAGAACGCCGCTAAAAATATTCGTTATACATGTAAAAACTGGCGATACGTTTTTACATAAAATACCAATAGAGAAATGTAATTATAATTTATCGTTGTAGCAATATTTTTATCATTTCATACGTAAAAAGAATAATTAATGATTAATGATAATTTTTTTCGTTCGTATGAAGTGTATAGATATCTTAAAAATCTGTTTAATAAATCATTTTCATATTTGGTATGAAGATTTTAAATGTAATTTTCCTGAAATTTAATTGACAAGTTCAAAGAATGGCAGAAACTTTGATATTACGGAACAACCTAATTTGCATGGATCTAATATAAACAGATAAGATATAATTGAACTCAATAAGATGATTAATCCGAGTAGTTTCGTATCGAGCCTCTATAAATAGCACGTAGTCCGTCTTGTCATATCTAAATTGGCAGTGCAATTATAAATACCAAGATGCAATATCTCGCAATACAGTTTCCAAGATATCGTCGTATATTTGCCAATAGGATTGTCCAATCCGGATCATATAGATGGCGAAGCTGCCAGTATATAGATATGATATTACATGTCAATGTCTGTACTAGCGTGTATCAAACTCAATGATTGACGATAGCATACCTGTATACTATGATCAGCTACAGAATTCCATGGTGTCGCGTATCTATTAAGATTGATCCATGTAAGATCATGGCATTATCAACTAACTTGATAGCGCGTGCACGAGGATTTATGAGCCGGCCCCTTGGCCTCTAGATATAACAGCGCATCGTAGTAACGAGTCATATATCTCAACTTCCCAGTCTCTTCCATACGAAGCATAGTTGTAGGATTATAACGAATATTTTATGATAACAGATACGTCCGTTAGTATTGCAGCAAGTAAATTATGATCTGTCGTCGGGGGAAGAGTTTTGCGGTCGTGTAAACGTGCGGTTTACATTCTTGAAGATCGTCGTTTGCAACTCGGCGGTACCATCGGACCGCATGAAAAATATATTCCGAACTTTTTCCCCTGACGTAAGCGATATTTCGGAGGGGATCAGTTTTCAGAACAATCTCGTCGACTACGTGTCGAAGAAAACTTGTTAAGCTCTCACTCAACGAGATCGGTCGCGTAGCGCGCGCGCGAGGAGAGAAATTATACTTTAATTACTTTGATTCCCGTGCGAGAAAAATGTGAAACTTCGCGTGTACGTAATGGCTAAAACATCGAGCCACAATATAATTTCCGCACCTTTGGAAATATCAGGCGCTTGACGCTCACGCGACACGTTTCATTTCAGATATTATATTTCGGAAGTGCACTCTGCTGTGCTGTGCGATCATTATTTTTCAACAAATACACGGACATTGGACTTGCATGTCGTCTCGCTATTATGGAGACGAACTGAATAGAATCGTAGAACTAGAGCGAGCGTCTCAGATCGTGAGGTTGTTCAGTTCCTCTCTAATTAACTGTGAATTTACTTCTCTGCCTGACGGGCATCGTAGTCAGGCAATCCTACAGAACTGCAGGATATCGAAGAAAACTGGAATTGGGCCAGTTATTACGGAAACATGTATATAACCCTTATAGTATATATGTACGTTCGCATACATATAGATATACTTGTATTCGTAAATTTAAATAGGATCGTCTCTAAGACCGAAGGTACCTGCCAATTCGCTGAGTCCACAAACTATTTCGTCTTTGCAGGGGTTGTTCATGCTTTCTACATACGAGTTCTCGGGTAGTTTACAACGGTAGAAGAGATTTCCTCTTGCTAAAATTCACTGACTATCTTCGTTTGCCTACTGCTCGTTTATCAAGTGAATGATCAAAGGATGCTTTGTACGACTTTAAAAGCATTCCAAATTTTTAACGCTGTTTTTCAATATTAAAGAGAGCTAAGAAAAGTTTTATGCCACGGAAAAGAAAAAAATGATGTGAAAGATATAATTTTCGTGAATAATGATTAATTTAACATTTCAGGCTCTGTTATGCAGCACGCAACATGTAATTAAAGATATGAAACATCCTGCAGTATAGTCTATGATAATTTCATGCGTCTGTTATTCTTTGATTATCAAAAGTAATTAGTATAATTTTCCTGTATGCGATTTTCTTGATAACCGCACGTAATATTTACGTATAATGGACGGTGTGTCGGCTGCGTGACAAAAATATTTTATTACTACGGAACATGGAAATACGCTACTGCGAAGTTAGATCAACGCGCTTTGATACTGCCGATATTTCTGCATCAATAATTGCTTTCCATAGAATTCCTTCTGATGTATTACATTCATCATTTTGCGAAATTGTAAAAAAAAATATACACGCGCTTTTTTTTCTACCTATTATTTGTTGCTTCTCATTGATGCTTCTCGTGACTTGATATAAAAGTGGTTTATAATTATTTCGACTATTATCGGAATCATAAGACCGTTGATGCTCCATTATCTGTGTATCATCAATGTTATTTACTTAATTATACCCATGATATTATCTCATGAGATCGTTGCTACGCTTTCTTAATGAAATTAATGAGTACAATCCGTTATTTTAAATAAAGGATTTCAGTTGCTGATATCAATGAAGGTTATTGATTTCACAATTAGAAACGTCGTGTCTCTGTGATAAAATATTTCCTGTCGATTGCCAATCGCGTTCGTTTATAGATTTTCACTTTTCCACATCGTCACCACGTGAAAAATAAGACGTCAATGGAAATTGTCTGCGACGTACGAGATTCTGTTGGAAGATCCCCTACCAACACGCGACCACGCAATTTTAGAGTTACGAACTGGCTGGCGCGACGGTCAGCCAACTCGCGGCTCTAATTGATCTGCTTTGACTCTCGCTTGATTGCATACAAAGTAATTAAAAGTGTCACCATTCTACTTTACCTATCATCAAACGACTCGTCGCTCGCCATTCAATACTAATCGCCCTTTGTAAACTTGCTTCCACACGGTCTTTAATGGTGTGTTTTCCGTTGCATTTGCATGCTATTATTGCCGCACTATCACGAAACTACACGTATTTCAAAGTTTACACAATTCTACTGTGTAGCAATGCGCAAAGTTACGCTCTTTATTTTACATTTTTACGATCATTCTTGACTAAGACAACGAAAGTCAACAATCCGAAGAAGTTGTACAAGTGTTTTTCTATGCGAACACGTCCGATTATTGTGCAAAAAGAGTCTTTGAAGTTTTGCTAGCAACAGATGCTGCATGTAGAAATCTTGTGCTAATTAGGCATTACTCTGTTTTACGCCGTGTACTGTAAATATTCTCAAGTAGACAAAAGTTTTTCGGGCTCAGAATTCAAGAGTTCACATTCAAACTATCTTAAAAATCCTATATTTTTAGAAAATAAAATATTTATATGTTATAATTTATTTATGTTACATTTAATTTACAGAACAGTAAAAACATTTTGTATTTGTGTCAGAAATCCACTTAAGTTCTCGTTAAAATTTTGTTGAATTTTTAATATTCCGAGTGTTAACACAATATGATTCAATTAATTTCAAATGTGGAGAGGTGCTAACTTCACGTTATGGCGTAACATATGTGCGTTAATATCACCACGCTTCTGATTTTTTTAACTTAAACAATGAGTAAATTTGGAATAGAGATATTCTTACAGCAATTAATTCTAAAAACATTTTAAGATCGCAAAATTAATTGCTTTAATGCACTTTATTCTTGTACGCGAGCTAGCGCTAAATTAATGATTGAATTTCTTAACTTAAGCAATCATGTTCCCATTTTAGGGAGAAAGCAGTAATTCGTTGCATTGTTTGGACTTACCTGGATAGCGGCCCACTGCTGACAATGTAGTAAGTGTAATAGAATATACTGGCGATGGAGACGAGCAACAACGCCAGGACGCAGCGCTTCACCGTCGCTTGTTTAACGACGTAGCGCGGACCGACGGCGCCTAATAGAGGAACGCCAGCTTCGCTTGCGGATATCTTCATCACCATCGTCTCATTCGACGACGTCTCTGCGGATCCGACAACGTCTTGACTGGATTATCGCGAAGTCTTCGTCCTCGAGCGAGTCACGGGATGTGTTTGCCCGCGGCATACGAACGGTGCTGCTACGTTAGTCAACGGATTTGCCGTTGAGAGGTCAGGTAGCAGTCCCAAGAATCGTCGATGCCCGGCAAGTGTTTTTTTCGTCTGCACACCATAGAGCACTTTCGTCGCCATGGACTCGCGTTTACAGTCTTTCTTAGAGCAGTCACGTGCAACATTGAATCGCGTCACGTTTCAACGAATATTAATACATGCATTAATAACCCTAATTTCCCCTGTTCTGGGCGAATCGTCGTATAAATTAAAATTTTCTTCAACTTGTATACATTCCTTCCTGGTAAAGACGATGTTGGTAAATTCAAGTACTCGAGTTCGACGGAAGCCAGCGGTTGGAATCAAGTTAAAATCTTAGCTCGGACTCTAACTCGTCGTCTACCTTTCGATCTCGCGATCAATAAAGCACCCTTTGACGAGGTTAACGAACAGCGTCAAACCGGGACCTCTTGATGCGTTGGTCGAACCTTTCCTCCCAGCGAAGGTAAATCTACTTAGACCGACGAAGAGAATCCTGATGAAGAAATTTCGAGATGATCGTATTTTAGACAGGCGAAACAGATTCAAAGTTCATTAGACGCGCTTAATCCCGCTGGCATCGTTCTAGGAAACAATGGCGGTCCTCCTGTTCGAGACTCTCCAACCGGTCGCGAACCTGATCGGTCCCGGATCAAATCCCCTCGTCCGTTTGTCGAGTAACATCGATGATGTCTCAGCATTGAGAATCTGGACACCACTTGTTGCACTTTCGAGAACGCGGTATAATCGCCATTTCGCAAACAGCACGAGACCGTGCCGTCAATCGCGAACCACGAAAGTTTTTTTAACCCATCTGGCCGAGTTATCATGGACCAACTGTTATCAAGATTTCAATATCGAAACGCGCGACACCTCGTCATCTCTGAGTCTGCGAACGCGTATTAAAAAGTCGCGACGCGTTCTCTCGCAGGACGATCGTAGCGAAACGTACGTCGTTTCATCGTCGACGTTTCAGAATCATCTTGTCTCCGGGCAATTTCGTTGCAAACAAGCGCGTTGAACAAACTTCACCGTTTTCGGCTTTCGTGCCTGGGAACAATTCACCACGCGAGAGATGACCGGGGGGTAAGCTTCACGTCTGTGTCCTCGCGAATTCTTGCGGATCTCCTTGCTCGTTCGCTCCCTCGTTCGCCGGATAGCTGCCGCCTGTTTCCGGTGTCGTTGCACGGCGAGCGGGTTCACGGCTGAACCATTTGTTACGGCGCACGACCGCCCCTAGACACCATCTTGAACCCCACGACGTGCAAGCAAACCGACTCACTCGTAAATTTCGAACGCTGCTTCGTGTATTCCGCTCGATCCTCTTCTCATTCCCGCTTCTAGTTATCTCCCGCCGCTAGCTCCTTCCTCTATCTGTCAATTAGGAACGATGTACAGTCGCAGTGTTTCTTATGCCAAACAATTTTCGGAGTTTATGTCTTTGCGTCGGCGACTTTTTTCGTGCAACGTTGGAAAATTCCATGATGTCGCTCTGTAACAATCATAAAGATAGAAAAATAAATACGTGGCATGATAATATTAGTGCTATATATTATATGTATATATATATATATTCCATCAATCATTCGTTTATGTTTAAAATAATAGATAAAAGTTCTTTTTTTTTAATAGATTGGAAAATATATTTAAGAGTTTTCCTCTCTCATCTGCAAGATTTAAAAATTGTGCAAATAAATATTAATAATGTCAATTGTACGAGATAATAATGCAGGAAAACGATTGTGCGAGTCATCTCGGAATAATTAAACAACAGCAACCAGATGATTACGATGCCTAACAACTCCAATTAATCGACTATAATACAATTATAGCAGTGCAGCTTTCTCCGGTGCCACCGACCTCCTTTCGACTAATTTTTTTTCTCGCCCGTTATACAGCAAGAAGTCCATTAATCAGACTCCCTCCCCCCCGGACTTCCTACTCTAAGCAAGCGACCCCGCGGCGATACAAACTTTCGTTTTATCTGTTGTATTCGCGCGAGTCCATTCGACGCCGGATCCTCTAAAACGGGGTAGGAGAAACGAAAAATGCAATAAAAGGTTTCAAGGATAAATTGAAAATGAGACTGTAGGGCAGTAAGAAACGCGGGAAAACGTGGAAATGGATAGAATTGATGTCAAGGAGACCCTCCGGAAGAATATCGCCCTCCGCGCAACGCGGCCTCTCTCACCCCCGCGGCTTCTCCCGGGAGCTGACCCGACATTTTTCCCAGGGAAAATATTGATACCGTCCACAGAATGCGCCAAGCTGATTTCGAGGAATCAAGCAGAGAGAGAGAGAGAGAGAGAGAGAGAGAGAATGGATGCGACAGCTTCAAAAAGATTTGATCGCGCAGGGCGGAGATCCACGCGACGACATTGGCGCACGGAATTTAATTACACGGCCGGAATGACTGACACGCTAATGGGTGGATGGGGTAGCTCGTCGAACTTTGGCAATACCTTCCTCGCTTTTCTATTCCCTCGTCCCCTTGATCGAGGTCTCCGTTCTTTGACTCGCTGACGTGTAATGATGGGATACTTCGCTCGGAATGAAACTTGGCGCTCAGCAAAACGAATGCTTGATGCCAACATAACGTGTGAAAGTAGAACGTATTTACGTGCTAGATAGGAAAATAAAATAAACAATCGTTTCTTCAACAATGTTGTGTTATCTATTTGACTAATACTTTTTAATGCATAAGATATCCATATATAACGTGACAAAGAATTCAATATAGATGTGATGAGTGAAAATTTGCAAAAAATACTAGTGAGAAATATTTTTTCCAATTTTACCGACTTTTTCGCGCATTTTAAATGATTATAAATGTTAGGTGTTATGAAGGCGCTATAAAGAAGTTAGGATAATATCTTTCTGAATCTTCCACATATATGTGATATATCACACAAAATATATATTTTCAGCTATTTATTCTACGTCCTATAAGCAACTTTAATGTTGTATGTCTTGCAAAATAAAGACAGTAAATAAAATTTATAGCCGTAATACTTCGCTTTTATTTAGATAAATGACAACATTCATACTAAATTTTTCCAAGCACGTTCAATCCTGCAATATTTTTTCGTCTTACGCACCTTAGTAACTTTTCTCGTAAATTCCGTTGTGCGCGAAGTCAATTCGTTTATTGCACGGAAATAATTCCTACGGGGTTCCTTCTCGATCTACCCAGTGTCGGATGCTTAATTCGAGAGACACGTTTTGGCTCCCCGAGAGGGTCGTTAGTCGGATGCATCACGTGCGCGGATTTAGAGGGAGAAGCCACGTAGGTGCACCAAGGCCGAGATTGCACGAGGAAACTACTCGATTGGCACGAAATGATTACCAGAGGTTCCTCCTGATTATTCGTTCGAACGAAACCATCTTTCTTCCTCGTCTCTGCTGAAGAATCTTGGCGTATCTTCCTTCTCTTCGTTCTCTGGGTTCGCCCGGGCGGATCCAATTTCATTCAAGCTACCTAGAATATTCTACTACTATGCATGCATACATATACCGATCCACAGCGAATATATTTATAAGTATCCGAATGCAACTTGATCAGATTTTTAATTTACAAAATGCGAAACCGTGAATCAATCCAATTTCTTCTTTCAATTCTATTTTTTTGGAATGGAATGTTTTGATAAGATTGCCATCATAATTAATGAGAGACGTCACGGGGCAAAGAGCATTTTTGAACGTCGATGTGAAGTGAGGAATCACTCTGGTACATACACTTTGATACACGTATTAACTTAAACTTCCGTCTCTAATCATATTTTTACTCTCTGCAATATGGGTCTTTTAACTTAAATATCTCTATTTAATAAAAACTAAAGTTTGAATAAAAATCCAGAAAAAAATGGAAATTTGTGTAACTTAGTAATAAAACTGTCTTTTTGTGCTAAAAAGATCCAAATTATACACGGTTAAAATTAAATTGCATAAACATAAATATCGAATATAGAAAACAGATAAGTCAAAGTAAAAAACGACAAAAAGTAGTTAATCTTGTTTATGCATGTTTTATTATATGTCGAATGTGGAAAAATAGCATTGATCGGGAAATGTCACATCTCGAAGTTTCTTGCGGTGATTGGTGCGCTTCTTTTCAGTCCGTCATGAAACAAAGCACTACGAAAACGGAAATCTCCCAAGAGGGTGTTCCGTAAGTATAGAGATCTCCCAAGTGAGACATATTTCTCAAAGATAGGACACACGTGAAATTTATCACTTTCTTCGTAAAAAAATAAACTAAAAAGTTAATCGCATTTTCTTGCTAATATAAAATTTTAAATATAAGTTTTTATATTAAAAAAGATGTAATACTATAAGAGGATTAAAGCATAATAACAAGAGTTTGAATTTTATGAAAGTTACCGACCTACTCCATTAAATGTTGAAACTGAATAATAACGAATCGATTTTTCCCTCAGAACATTAGATCTCTATTTTTTGATCCTATTATCTCCGCATACGATATTATCAATAAAGCGATTCTGAATTTATGAGATATTTCGTAATCCATGAAAAACTCTATATAACATCACCTATTAATGGGCGTGAACCAGCTTCCATTATTCGGTCGAGCAGCCTCCGCAGGAATTTTAAGAGAAAAAACGGCATTCGATGGCCACAGGCATCATGGGTACATTAACCTGTGCCTACATTTTTGAAACTATTTCGCATACAAAAATCTATAATACACGTACATAACATATATTTTACCTATATATTACTATGTAACGTATATTATATGTATACCATTTTCGTATACGACATTTTTCGAGAATATACGAAAAGAATAGATTTGATGAAATATTAAAATTTTTTTAGATACTCCGATCTAAAAGTAATTTTGTTGAATCATCAAAATAATTATATAGAATGCTTAACCATTGATGACAATACTGTAAAAAGTTTAACATTTTAGTAACCAGTTTGAATATTCTGCATAATAATTCTGACAATCTAAACAAAATTATTTTCAGATCTGCATCAGCTAAATTTTAAATATTTCAGCAAAACCATTTTTTCTGTGTAAAATTTCTACACCGAAACAAATTTCTAAATTTAAGTAATATTTTCTTGAGTAACTAAAAATAAACATTTCTTTACTGCAAATAAATATTTATTTTTAACAAAATGATACTTGAGTTAATATACGTTTACGTTTAATAAGTATTTATTTACAATAAGAAAATGTTTGCTTAATTATTATTCAAGAAAATATTACTTAAATTTAGGAAATTTTTTCCCGCGTGGATACAGTGTTGCTCCATCGAGCCTCAAAGTGTTAATAAAGGACATATCGAACGATAAATGTCAAGTACAATTAACGTCGGGGAGGAATTGTGCGAAGTTTGACTTCCGAAACAATTGATAACGGAATTTTTATTTCGTTGGTTGCAATATGTCACGTTGTGCTGTGTGATCTTTGGATTATAATCTATCGTACATGGAGGTACATCTCTTTTTTCTTCTCGGTTGTATTCGGCGGTGAGCACGAAAAAACAACGGCCGGAAATAACGCCTATTGCGCTCCCCGGCTGACCGGTCTCTCGCTTTCCGGCGCAATTCGTTGCACGTATACACGCACGACGTGTTTCTCTTGCGCGCACATGTAGAACATCCGTATGTACGTATATATTTTTGGCCGGAATATAGAAGCGCGAAATTAAATCCGAGGAACGCGTACGCACACACCGTCATCCCGCGCACGTTTATGTGCCTCCCTGTTGCTCCGATTGCGTGTGCGCTATGATATCACAATATAATATAACTCAGCCAGCCCAACGTCTCTCTGCGATTCTCGGCGGAAGCAGACGATTTGTATCGCGCCTATGCGCAAATGAAACTTTCACAAAATATCATATAAGTCGCGCGAGAATACCCGCGGGAATCCATTATTTATGCGTGTTCGATGAATGACCGCGTTTAATACGTAAATTAAAACCGACATACCGCGAAATATCCAATGCTAAATTGATGCATTGATACCGCATGTCGGCGAAGCCCGATATGATGAAATAAAAATTCACAATGTTTAAACTATTTTACATGTTACCGATAATAATAAATATTTAACGGAATTAGATGTGCACGCACGTGAAGTAAGAATGACAGTTTTAATCACATTCTGAAAACGTCAAAAAGTTTGTAACTACAATATTCTGAAACACATCAGTGTGCGCGAACACGTAGGGCATTTTGAGAAGACACTGGAAATGGCATGCGAGCATGTCTTTGCTTGCGTAAAGGAAATCAAATATCCTGCTTGATAATTACAAGCCACGTGCTGTAAGAAATGAGCGTGTCGCGTAGACGGGCAAGGAAATTAGTTGGGAATTTACATACTGCTCACTCGCGAGAACAACGCGATTATACGGAAGGCTTTCGAGTGTCAAGGAGACACCAGCAATCCATCGAGTAACATGAGAAGAACTACATGTATCAAGATGAGGTGAAAGCGAAGTAGTATTTCTCGTATTAAAGTTCGAGAGAAAAGTAAAAATTTATATAAATAAATAAATATCATAAACGGAAGAATAATTTAAATATGATTTGATGTATTAATATGAGAATTAATTCTTCTGTTCACACATTTTGTCCACCAAAAGTGAAACAGCCAAAAGCTTTTAAAGAATTGTCAAAATGTCTGAAATTACGTTAAATTAATGCGCATAAAAAATTGTAATTTATTTCAGAATGAATAAAAATTCAGTATGCTGGAATGGAAATGTTAAAATTCTATACAGCATCGTTATGTTTAATATTCGTTAAACTGTTTTTATGAAAATCAAGAATAGAGTTGCAAATTAGGATATATGATATAGCATCAAATTCCACAATTAATTAAATGATTGTCTTAGAAGTGAGAAGACGTTTAACACTCGGCTGATTAGATTGTTCAACGTCGTAGAAAGTCGAAATGGCGTATTAACGACGATGATGGAAATCTGGCGCATGATGCAAAGAAGGAATATCACCATAGCTCAGCAGTGGTTTAAAAGCTACGGATGAAGCATCACCTCCGCACTATTACTTAAAAAGCAATTAACTAGCTGACGAGGCGTGCGAGAGATTTTTTTTACCACGCGCGCATTACATAGGGCTTTTTACGGTCATTTTGTAAACCAATACTCTTCACTATTTATGCTTCTCGTTCTCTCTCTCTCTCTCTCTCTCTCTCTCTCTCTCTCTCTCTATTTATCTATCTAACTGTCTCTCTTTCTAAATCCCCAGATTAAAAAAGAAACGATTTACGTGTCTGACAACGTCTTTGCATCTTCTTCAAGGATGCAATGTTACGTAAGGAATTTAATACTATTTTTCGCGTGTTTTCACAACGTCGGATAGAAAAATATCAATTATGCTTATGGAAATAACGTGGGACAAGAGAAGACCCGAGATGCTGCGATGGAATACAAAGACGGAAGTCGATAATTGTGCGTAGGTGCTATCTGCGATAAGAAAATATTTCCTCTATTTTCCAGCATCCTAGTAGCATCCTAGTAGCATGCAAATTCATGCTAATTGTTTGCATTAATATTTATTATTTAATACGTAAGGAAGCGCGTGCAAATATCCTATTTCTATTTGCAGACTATTTCTTATCAATTTTCGAAATTAAAAATTTATTATATCGAGCTATTAAGAATTAATGGTTACACTATTTAGAAAATATTTAATAGTTAATATCTATTTCAGAGATAACACATAAAATTTCGAAAAAATAAAAGACTTATAAAAGTTCAAGCGAAAACAATATTAAGTAAAGAATTAGAAATTTTAATATCGACAAAATCAAGAGAGAAGATCTAACCGCTAATTTAAACTGGATTTATTTTATCATTATGTGCAATAAGGTACAGGATTTCTTGGAATTTAGCAAGCGATTATTCCACTTATCATTTCGCAGCAGAGACAGTTTTCGAGTTTCACTGTTGCAATTCCGGCGCATTTGTGGCCACTATCATCTCTGACCACCGGCGTATTTTTTTACCCGTCGCGACCACAACCGGAGAGCGGATCTATCGACGGTGTCGCTGTCATTTCAACGCTGTTGCACACATAACGATAGACGGACAACCGAGATGCGTCGCACGACCGAGAACAGATAGATGCATACGCATATCGACGGCGTGGTAACGCCTCTTTACGACTGCCGTCCGTATCGCGTGATATTTAACGTGTCGTCATAATTCGTCCTCCTGTCGCTCGTTTTCGCTCGCCCACCCACGGGTTTTTGCGAGCGCATCGAAGTTTGCGCGTACGTGGCTCGTGAAAGAACGCAGAGAGAAGCGATGTATATGTATATCCCGTACCATTTACTCGTCTTGCACGTGCTCTGTCCGAGATCAAACTTGCAGCGCAGTTAATATTTTAAGCTCCGGGATATGAACGCAGGCAGTAAATATAATAATGAGTATTAAACGCGTTGAAATTTTCCGGTAAGCCGGAAATAGTACTTTCGTCATTATACATGTATGAATCGTGTATAATCGTATAATAATTTGGGAGGTAATTTGTGAAACTACAAAACTACAAATATAAAATATTATACGTTCATCAATTTAAATTGTTAATTGTTAATCCATGGCTTATTTGTTTCTAATATCGGTTACCTTTACCACGGTGAAAATAAACAACTTACTTTTGCGTTAAAATTCTAGAAGAGAGTAAGTATGATGTATCGTGTTCTGAACTGCTACGTTGATCATTAATTAGCTGCCGCCGGCGTTGTACGTTATAGCAGGACATTCAAGAAACGAGCGCGCGACATAAAGCGCAGGTAATGAATGCGTCTCATTTACGAGTCGTTTGAAATTATAATTAAAATTGAAATTTCCTAGGAAATAACAGCGCGGAAAAGATATGATGTAGCTTAAACGTTGCTAAAATGAGATTTTACACAATTTAGAAAAGAGAAAGAACGCAGCTACAAGAGCTGGCCTAAATATTATTGCAATTTTAAGTTCAATCACTGTTTTGCAGAAGTCCATCGATACTCCTTATATTAATTTTCGCGCGCGGGTTAGATCTAACAAAAGTTAGATTTTTACTTTTAACGAAAAGTAAACGAACGGTATTTGACGTAAAAACGTGAACACACGTGAGTTAAGTCCCTTGTCACGCGCATGTTTCCTCGTGTGGGTGTGTGCACGCCCGTCTTTGTTGGATTATTGCTCACTCGTCCCTCGTTTACTTTTCGAGTGCTTCTCTCAGCGCGAGTACAGCGCGTCTAATTACGACTCTGTATCCGCTTACGGAAGTACTTCTACAAACACGGAAGAGAACACGCGGGAGCGGGTTATCGACGTCGTTATTAAATTTACCAGAACTACAATATTTGCATAGCGATTAATATTACTGATTAATATTATACGTGGATTAGTAATATAGCAACTCTTTCCTGTTCATTTTGATAATAAACGACGTTATTAACCCGTGTAATTACATTCCAATTGTGATTAGAGGACGCTGTATATAATATTTGTTATTTGCTAGATGTTAATTTACAATTACTATATCAATCTCATAATAAATCTATTCTCTCTATAATTTCTGTTCGAAATTCCTAAATTCTAATTCCCACATTCATTGCCTGCACCTAATGAACATAGTAACATAGTACCTACTACAATATGTAGTCTCTCTTTTCATTAATGAACGATTAGTCCTTACTTGACAGTTCTTTTTTATATTTATATAATATTTTATCTTATGTGAATGAAATAAATGACGATTAAATTCCGAATGTAACGTGAATGAAACAATTACCGGTTGTGAATTAATAGGAAATATTTTTATAAAATTCACTAGACGTTTTTATGATACACTCTCTGCAAATATCATGAATATTAAAACAACATGAAAGTTTATAATTATTATATCCAAACGAATATATAAAATGAGGCTTGAAAGAATCTATCAGTGAAAAATGTAAAAAAGCCCATAAGAGCTTACATCAGCTGTTCGGATGCACAGAAAATTCTTTATTTACGTGTGAATGTAAAACAAAACGAATAATATAAACATTTCGACCCTTCAATTCGGGTCCTTATCAATATAAAATATAAATCGGAATTACATGAGTAACGCAAATTCCAAATTGATGATTCCCGACAATTTAGTTCGTTCATCTTTATCCAAATGCCAAATTATCTATGTAATGAATAGCTCAATGATTATCAAAAATATTAACTTACACAATAATAATATAAAAACTTACATAAAGTAAAAAATTGAAGTCATATTGCGTCTGTAAATTCAAATTCTGCTTCTGTTGCTTTATAATATAATAAAAGAAGAACAAAAGGGGGTAAAACCAACGTCATAATTCCGTAAACAGATTTATATGTAGTGGGTATCTAAAGAATACATCATTCTGTAAATTCGAACTCTGTTTCTGTTGCTTTATATGGATCGCTTCCAAAATCAATCTTTTATTAAGTACCTTTTCCTCAACTTTTTGTTCCAACAAAATTGAGGAAAAGCTACTTAATAAAAGACTGATTTTGGAAGCGATCCATATAAAGCAACAGAAACAGAGTTTGAATTTATAGAATGATACGTATTTTTTAGACCCACTACATATGAATTTGTTTACAGAATTATGACGTTGGTTTTACCCTTTTTTGTTCTTATTTTTATTTTTATTTCAATAACTACATGACATTATTATTTTGACTCTCATTTGACTATCGACTACACCACAAGACCTTTACGTCGAGTCACGAGAAAACGCTTACATATAAGTTGATATAATTAAAATTCAGACAAATGATTTTAATAATTCTCCAATTTTTCGTTTTCGTGTTTCTTTTGAATGACTACACAGGAAATCTAACAATCCGATGAGCGACGTGATTCTACTTAGTGACGCAATGTATATGACTTCGGTTTTACTTTAATAAGTTTTTATACTATTATTGTATAAGTTAATATTTTTGATAATTATTGGGTATATATTTAATTGGGATAATATTTAATTATAATAATTATTCATTACATAGATAATTCGGCATTATAGGATAAAAAAGAACGAGCTAAATTCGGGAATCATCAACTTGAAATTTACGTTACTTATGTAATTTCGATTCATATTTTATATTGAATGACCCGAATCGAAACGTTTATGTTATTCGTTCTGTTACATTCACACGAAAATAAAGAATTTTCTGTGAACAGTTGAGTAGGCTCTGATGGATTTTTTTTTACATTTTTCACTGATATATCCAAACAACTAATGAGAATATTTTGCCTCCCTGCCCTCCAAAAAAAAAAACATTTCTGATATTTGTGCGACGATGTGATGTCGTCCGGTGAGATGCTGCATCTCTTGCAGTTAATGGTCGGTAAAGTACGTTTTAGTAGAGCCCACTCAGGCATATGGTTGGTACAGTACGCGATAATTATGGTTGTAAGCTGAAATTGCGATCATATCGACGTGCCGGTAACGCTGTTAACTTGCCACGGAGCCATGTAGTCGTACGTTGTACGTGTTAATTCGGTGTTAACATCTGTCGTGTGTACCGACTTGTAGGGGATAGAACGCTAGCTACGATATTTGCACTAATGATGGCACCGTAAAACGGAATGCGTGCACTGCACTGCAAACCGGTAAGCTACGATTTATGGTAATTAAATTCGCGTATGCGCTTAAGAGACAGGTTGAAGTATTGAGCCGCTCTACAAACAAATGTTTCGCGTAATATTACGTCATATGTCGAGAAATTAATTCTTATCACATACATGGGAAACAAGAACGTGCGTATTCATGAGCAATAGTAATTTATGCGCGCGTCAGAATTGCTTATTCGCTAACAATAACAAGCTATTCGACTTCAATCAACTCAATTTGGCTGAGTCCATTGAAATGTTCCAAGCGGCATATAAACTTCGCGTAAACGCGTTTCAGGCTTATTTAATATATACAGCGATTTAATAGATAGTTACGTTAATTAATGTAAAGTGATGAATTTCTGCATTAACGCTATGTAATTGTCGACAGTTTTGGAAATAATGTTTATTTATTTCGAAGCCAAAGAACTTTACTAAAATCGCGTGCATTACATTCCGCTGTATCGGATTGCTGCCACATTTCTTGATTCGAGAAGAAAATTCAATTTCAGCCGATAGCGGTAAATTCCGTAACGCCGGCGATTTCGTTACCTCTCGTGTGTGATGCAGAAAGGGACTGCGAAGTTCACACCTTTTCGCGTGAAAGCCGCGAGTCGGCATCGAAATGCATTTCTTAAAAGCGAATGGCCTATTGAATTTCGCTTCGCGCGGAGATCTTAGACTCCACCGGGGACGTAGAGGAAAGTTCGATTCTCGGATGATGCACGGTTCCCGTGTTTACCATCTCAAGTTCGTCCCGCTTGCTCCGCGTTGCACCGACCCTACCGTGATGCACACTTCCATAGCCACTGCTGCCGCAGCCGCCACCATTACCAGCGCATCTTCGACTCTCGTCCCTGTTACAGTTCTCCTTTTCGTTTTGCCCCAAGGCATTCCGGAGTTCACCTCGTACACCTCCGCTTCGTTCTCGAACTTCCGCGACGCGGATTTACGGTCCCTCGTCCGCAACGTCGTCGCTTAAAGCTTTGTCGTTGTCGTTGTTGTCGTCGTCATCGTCGTCTTTACCCGCAGGGTATTTTACTTTTGTGAATTAAACCACTGTATATGCAAAAAAAGAAAATAAAATTTGCATGTACAAGTAATTATAATAAATCTTACGCTATGTTAGTTTTATTAACGCAATGCTTAAACCGTTATCTAAATTTGATCCTTTCGTATTATTAATATATAATAATAATTAATTTTGTAAATTAATAATTTAATAAAATTATAATATTGTTCGGTTTATGTATTATATAATAATATAATGAGAAAATAAAAGCAATAGACTATATTCGATGAATCTTCTTAAAGATCCAACCGGAGCATAATAACTAAAGCACAAAGAGGTATATTTAAATTTATAACTAGAGAAGTACTTTAAATCTTCAGCATGCATACGAGTGTAAGTATATGCATAAGGTATTAACAGCTTAACATAAATAACACGACTACGTTCTTCGAGATTTAAATTTAAAGCTGCAAAGCAAAGTAAAGTAAGTCAAAGTAAAAGTAGTAAAACTATTTATCAGAAAATAGAAAATACTTGTTCAAAGTTGGTAACATGCTGCAACTTACACTGCATTCCCAGATTCAATCTCTATTGTTATTAACAGGACCATCATTGGTAAACATGTTGCATATTGATGATTTCGTATTATTTGCATTATACTAACGTTGTAACATAACACATCGCGCGATGGTATAACGCCCACATTATTATCATACGTAATAGCCATAATAATACGCAATAATCGTGTTGTATCATAATTAGTTGTCATACATACGGTGGCAATCGAGGTGGCAACGTATCGCCATCGTTATTATGACGTAGCACAAACGCGTTAACGACGTGACTAATTTCAACGGATGTAATATCCAAAGATTTAATAAAGTTCCGTAAATGAAGTAATCCTGACTGTGACACACTGATACACATAGCTTTGATATCTCTTTAAGGTCAATGTAGTATTATTTGAGATTAACTTGTCGATATGCAAATTAAAGTTACTTTAATTTCGTATTGAATTATGTGTTGTATTTTCCACTTAAATTTACGCATAATATTGATATTTTATATTTTTTTAACTTTCTTATATAATTAAATTACGAACTAAAAATGCAACAATAAATTATAACAATCGATATCGTATATAAAAGGAAAATCGATATCGTACATATCGGAAAAAAAATTTTGCTGAAATATTAAAAACTTTAGCTCGATACAAATCTGAAAATAATTTTGGACCATCAAAATAATTATGTAGGACGTTTAAATTGATTGCTAGAATATTAAAATTTTTTGTCATCGATAATTGTCATCGATAAGTGTTTTACATAATTATTTAGATTCATCTAAAATTATATTTTCAGAATCTATCTAACTAATTTTAAGATACTTCAGCAAAACTGATCTTTTCGAGCAATTTCTATAAAAAAACATCATACAACTTTGATGTGAGATTCTCGCAAAAATCATTCAATCTGAATAAGTCTTAGTAATGAGAGATAAAAAACATATTCAAAGTTCAATATTCGAATTTTCATCTCGTACTATTCATTCTCTCGACAATAGAACGCGAATAGAAAACAATGATGATGACGACGTATATCATTTACTCCTTTTGTTGCGGCCTTTGATATTGTGTTAGAAAATCGTTGAACCGAGTCTATATACTCTAACAAGTTAAGTACAAACTTTCTCCCGAATATGTGTACGACCCTGTATAATTGTACATAATTATTTTCCGCTCGAAAGAGCTCTACTATAAAGGTAATAATACGAAGACTCATTATCGTTCATCGTGCTCTAAAAGAATTGTTCTAATAGGATTGTTCTAGGAAAAGATTTCGATAATTCCCAAAAGCTATTGCGAGTTAAAACTGTTCCATTAAGTGGACTGGCCTTTACCGGATCGTTTATTCGTATTACCGGTTGATAGCGCGACGAGGCATGCAACGATTTATGTATGCTATCTTTAAAAAGATCATGTTACTTGAGTTAAATCGTTCGAGATATTGATTTTATAGCGACATAACACTTACGATTGCACCAGGTATATTCGAAGTACCAGCTTTTAACGTTATTATTCGGAAAATTCAATCCATACTCTCTAAATCTGAATCAGTGGATAATTATTGATATCAGTACCAAGTATACCACTGGTAATCATTAAATGAAACGTGAGATCCCTAATATATCTAATCTTTATTATATGATCTAACTAACCTTGTTTCACTGCACTTATAAATTCAATGAATATAGTATTAGAAGATTGAAATTAATATATAAATATCAGTACTTTATTTATATAATGCTCAAACATTCTTCCTTTTTTAGTTGAACTTCACTGATTATCCAGGGCAAAGTATGGATAATGAAAAAATGACTAGGTATCCACTGATTCAAATTTAGAGAGTAAATAAAATATCGTTGATAAGAACAGTCTAATAATCAATTGTATTTGAGAAATAAAAAAAATTTTGATTTTCTTTATAATGGAGAAGAGATAATATTCTGATTAGAAAACTGATTTCGCCGTCTAGAGAAACGTAAAGACTATTTTAATAAAACCAGCTTCGTATTTTGCAAATAGCTGTAACATTTCACAATGTAATTGAGATATTCTACATAGCTCGCAGTATATATTTTAGTTTTCATAAATGTACGCCATATTCTTCTTCATTTATGATAAAGATATGTAGTAGTATTAAAGGGGCGCGTTGTAGTGCACAGAAAATCACGCTTGGTTGCGATAACGTCACCGTTATATTGCGTGACTAATTGCAAATGTAAAGAGAAAGTTTACGTCTAAAAAGGTGGTCTAGAAATTGCTACATTGTATAGATTAATAATATATATGAAAACGGTTACACTCATCGGGATTTCTAAAAAGGTAGTTACTCATAATAAGATGATGTAACGTTCGTTCTACCACTATTATACTTCTAGATTAATCTTTCAATAGATTGATCAAAAAATGATTATAGAAATTGTAAATAATTACATAGTGTTATTCTTATATATTTTACATTTGTTGAATAATCATGGTAATTTTATAAGATAATAAGTATTAATATTTTAAACCTATAAGAAATTAGAAAAAAATGGATTTTAAAATAGCTACATATAATAAATTCTGAAAGCTAAAGAAACTTCTAAAATTACAATCATCCGCATTAACAAGCAATAAAGCACAGTAGCTCTAATTAAAAATAGAATTTTGCGGAGTTAATGTCATATAAATATAACGCATTATTTTTGTAATATTTGATGATTGTATATACATAATTTTTGAACTATTTTATTAAGATGGATAACTATGTAAATTGCTCATTTAATTAAATTTAAATTTAATTTAATTTATAAACTAATTCTATTTTAAATTTGTTATATATCCTGTTGCATATCAAAATCTCTCTTTCTATTTTACGGTACATTATGTCTTTCAGAATAATTATCAGAAAGGTGCATATTAATTGACAATTAATTCGGTACCTCGTGAAATAAATGATAATGATAGCAGTGATCGAATCGAACCGATTTAATACTGTTCGTGTATTAACGTGAAAATGGATTTCATCTTTCCGCGCTGCGATCCAAATAATTATGAAATGATTGAAACTCAAATAGCAGACAACGAAACAACACGATCGTTACGCTCAAAATAAAAGCTGCTCACACGGTTGGATAACAAGCACATGATTGATGTCCGGTTTAAAACAAAAGCGATAATTAGGACATCGTATGTTACGCCTCGTTAGTACCTCGCCATTTTAAGCTGCGTTATTAAACAGCCGGTAACTCGTTTTGAGAGTCGTTTGATTTCCCCCGTATGGGTAAATATTGGACATGTTTCTGGTGTTTTTCGCAAACAGTGAAAAATATAAATGGGTAAAAGTATAAGTGGATTCAAATAAAATCCAATTAGACACCAAATCACACGCAAATTAATTCACTGAGCCGTAATTATTGATGCAACGAGCACGCGAGATGCATTATTGCAAGCATTTACGGAAAATAAAACTGAAAATCCACCTTCAAATTAGCTTTGTTAAGTTTCCAAGTATAAATAAATCACATTCAAGATGCTCATCCCCTGGGTTTCATTTAAAACGTTATCTTCGCGCGTTGAATTCTCCAACTAGAAATATCTGACCTAATAATTCTCTCTCTCTCTCTCTCTCTCTCTCTCTCTCTCTCTCTCTCTCTCTCTCTCTCTCTCTCTCTCTCTCTCTTTCTCTAACTTTTATTTTTAATGAATGATATTTTTATATTTCGTACATGAATGAAATGATTGATAGAAGAACTATGAAGTTATCAGTTATTATATTAAAAATTTATTATAGAATTTTTTCTTTTATCTTTTTAATCCTATATTAACACTTTTCAACAAACGACTTATAAAAAGATCATGTGTTTAAATTTTTCACACTATTTATACAAATACTTATTCGTGCATGGAATATTGAATATAATAAATTCTATAAAAAGATTATCATTTTTATATTAATCGCAATGCTATTCCTTTATTATGCAGTATGCAAAAAATCTTTTATAATAAGGAATTTTGCCGCTTTATTGATAATATTATACAAACACGTGTAAATTGCCTTGACACAAAATTGCAGCAAAAACTACATCTCCTATTATTTTCTATTTTGTAGAAGTGCGTTATACTGAGTGTTCGAACTCTCTCTATCCTCAAAACTTTCAATGTTCTGCGACGCGTTGCGGTCTTGATACAACGTTTATTGTTGACTAACTTTTCAATATTCGCTTGTTTTACAAATTTATACTAAAACAAAAAATGATATTTTTAATAGATACACTTTGTATGTGTAGAACATTATATAGTTTTATCAATAGTTATATGAGAGAGAGTTTTACGTCACAGACGAGAAAAGTATATAAATAAAAATATATAAATGAATAAAAAATGAATTTATATAAATATAAAAGAATCTGTGTAATTCGCAACCATACAATCGACTATTATTTTCAGCTTGCATTCTGACGAGCGTAATTTTTCCGAATATGATAAAAGAGGAAAATGAAATAATGCGATTAGTGGGATTCGCCAAGGGTTCTAATACTTTTATTTCATCTCGTGTTTATTTCTGAATCTCTAGGTAATATTGAAAAAAAAATCCGCTTTTCGTATTCATCTCGACGCTTTCAAACCAACATTTCATCGATATTTATTCAATATTCATCACTCCATCAATATGTCCTAATTTTCCCATTAATCGAAAAAAAATTTGTTCCACATTGACATACTTATTTCTTATTTTACCTTTCATGCATATGCATCAAAAGTGCATATTCACGTAGGTACTCGGAACAACCAATCGAGAACATGTTAACCACCGCATGAAATATACACGAATTTTCGACGGCTGTTATAGTTTCCACTTCCACAATTATTATTTAAAGTATAGTTTTCACATAAAACGTATAAAACAAACACATACTCTTATGTGCTATTGAAATTCAATAACTGAATGCAATATCCAAATTTAACTTTGTGACTATCAGTAACACGTTTCCATCTTTTTTTTCATACATTTAATGACTTAATGTTTTTATAATAAATTGCAAACAGTTTTAAAAATCTTGATTAATGAGAATATTATATGCATAAGTTCGCTACTTTGATAGGATTGAAAAAAGTATGATTAATGATAATTCTGTTAACTGACTTCGCATGATGTAAAAATAGTAAAATACGAATAATATACACGACATTATACATCTTATATATCTTAATTCGTTACTTTCACCTTTAAGTATTAGGTGTTGGAATTAATTCGTAGCGTTTTTAATGAAAGAATGTTATTTATTTCACATGAGCATTAAAAAATACATTAATGAAAGTACTTCCCATCACTTGTAAAACGCTACGAATTAATTCCAACACCTAATATATATCGACTGTTATGATGATCATCACAGTATTCTTATTATTATATAAAAAAATTAAGCAATAGGAGATAAGCAATAAGGAAATTAACATTTGTTGCCTTAAGCCAGAAACACGTAGAAAAAAGTAATAAACAAATCGGCCTTCACTTATCATTTGTTGGATAAACAACACCAGACAAATCAAAGATAAAGCATGGACTGCGTAATTCGTGTGTACAATTGGTCGACAAAAACGAGAGACAAAGCATAAAGACGCTAGTCTGTTTCTTTCTATTCAAAAGTATAATGTTGTTAAAAAGAGAGGGAGATTGGCCGCTCCTCTCTCTCATTATTTGTTGATCACATTAGATATATTATTATTTAAATATGGATGACATGATGTTTTTGTCTTTAGTTTATTATTATTCTAAATTATGTCTAAAAATGTCTTAATTCAAAAGAAATAAAAAAAGCACCGATTTTCTTTTATCCTTGACATATCGTACCTTCCGAACTTGATTTTCTGTTAACGTACCTCCGATGTTCTTCCCTTTCCCTTGTCATAAGCAGTCATCCTGTCCAAGACACGCTAATCCGATCGGCGCTGATTTGAATGGCAATTGATGCTGGCAAAACCGCGCTGACGTATTGCCATAATGCGGCACCGGCGATAAAGTGTGTGCGCACACGTTGCGTCATGATAAAGTACTGACTGATCGATGGCGACGGAGGGAGAGCGCGATAGATGGGTACCTGAGATGGGTCGCATACGGGATAAGAGGAAGATGAAAGAAAAAAAAGGGGGCGGAGAAACGAAGGAGGATGGCGCCGTCAGGAAGCACGAAGTGCATGCGACAAGAGCACACGCGGAAAGAGGAAGGGAAATCCAAAGAGTGTGAGGATATTACGAGAGAGGAGGTCTATCGCGATCTCTGGAGAGTATCGATAAGTTCGGAATACCGAAAGGTCGTCGGACGACTATCGGGGCGTTACGCGGGTGATCGTGATAAGTGTTCGCTTAAGGGACCAACGAAGGAGCGAAGCGGCGATACATCATCGACAAATCGCCGAATTGCGATGTAAGATGAAATATATGGTGATTGGATTGATGATATGGATTGATGTTTTATGACAAAAATATAAAATATCCATCGCATTTCTTTCAAACTTATAACATTTTATGTGATCCCTTATCCGAATTTAGAAATGAATGATAAATAATATAGCTTAATTCGATACTTCAGTATACCCGGTTTAATCTTGAGACAGTATCAGCCATCCTTAATGATCAGTCTGCTGTCCAAAGTCCGGTCAAAGGTTTGCGATATCAAAGAACTCGAGACGTAGCGTCAAAGGACGGTCGATTCTGATAAAAAAAATATCTAAAGAACGAGAGCAGACAGAAAAGAGAGGATTCTTCCACTTACGGAACAGAATATCTCGACCGGAACAAGTTTAATGATGTAAGGGCGAGAGTTTGCGCTTTGCGCTGCCTCGCTTCTTCCGTTTACCTTTAAGAACATAATGGAAGATGAGGATATAATAAGAGCTGGAGACTCTAAAAACGGACCGATAAAGATGAAAAGGAGCGAAATGAAAAGAAGCAATTGGATTGGATTACGTTTATGGCGATTTCGTGACCGCCGTAATACGCGAGATGCGTTTTAATCGGAAATTGCGTTGACCGAGACACTGGTTTCGATCACGTAGCCGAGGCACGGGTGCCGCAGCGCCATTATCTCGGTGCACGTGCCGATAATCAAACGCTTTAGTCGGCCGTAATTAGGCGACCATGTCCGGTACGCAACGCGTTCGCCGTTAATGATGCACGTATTACGCGCAGGCAAGTCGCGGCTACATGTAGACGCGCGTGCATCGTTGCGCGACGCGATTTTACGTCGCTTCTCCCTCTCGCTCTCTCTATCCCGCCATTTTAATTGCACGTTAACAGCTGTCGACCCGCTCGCTATCGGAGACTCGTTAACACGACTGCCACACGTCCACCACTTTGCCGCCACTTCGACCCGGTGTCATTAACGGCGCGCAACGAGTGCGACGTAGATATACGCTCGTATCTACGTCGGTAGTACATATGTATGTATGTATGTGAGCGCACGATCGATTTTCGCAAGTCCTCCATTAAAACTTGAATGTCCTTGTGAAACAGACGTCTGGGCTTTCGGCGCGATTCGCGCAGCCGGTCGAGTCGATTTGCTAGCGGACACACGCATTAGAAATTAATCGCGTAATTCGGCCATGCGCGAGAGATCGATGGCATTTAGCCAAGCGTAACGGGTATTTACTGCTCGTGCGTGTTAATCATGACATAAACGGTACCAATTACGTAACACTGGATCGAGGGAGATACGTACGTGTAATTACGGAAGCGGAAGGGACATGAATGATCTTGCGATCCGAGACAAAAGGTTTACTGAAAATTCATCGTTATACGAGCAATATTTTGATCGATAAAAATACGATATTGGAAATCCATTTTTTTTTCCGTACATTTTAATTAACTTTTTAATTTAATAAAAATTCGATTGGTTATTGATTTAGTTTTAATTTTTGGCAGGAAACAACGAAAATTCTCAAGTTCTCAATCAATTTAAATTTCATATTAAAAATTTTTTTCATTTCTTCATCATGAGATTTAATTACATCGCAGCATGTTTATTTTTCTCTGAGAATCTAGATTTTTATTTAAAGACGGATCAACCCCGACAGTCTGATTAGCAGAGTCTGCATAAGTCTTGAATGCGTCAGTTTGAAGGGTCATATCTCATCGTACGAGGGTGTAAATTTGGATCTATTATCGGTGGCACGTCGATATTGTATAACGACAGGGTATTGGCAGCGCCAGTACGCCAGGCGTCAAGTTTAATCCGATCGTCGGGTACAGTTACGGTATACGTCATGAATCACGTTCCACGGTTGCCTGACTTACGTCATTGTTACAAATCTCGCATTCTTACCCAAGAGCTAAATCTTTTCTCGATACGGAATCCGGAAACTTTCTGAGAGTTAACGGCTACGGTTCGGTAAACATACCGAAGTTTACAAGCTTAAGATACAAGCTTTATAAAGTTATATAGGTTTTTCTACTATTAAAACTTTCACTTTAATCTCAAGAGCGTAGCAGAATTCTTAAGCATACTTATTAGCACGCGAAATAATCGGATATATTAATAAAAAAAATAAAAAAATAAAAAAAAATATTAATATTTTTATGTTAAACAATAAGAGTAATCTTTTACGCTGCAAAATGCAAAACAATTTTAAAGATACAGTGAATTCTGTTGGATGTATTAGAGTGCGCACTGGTGCGTATTAAACTCATTGTACCTATACTGATCTAATCTGAGTGTAAAAAAGTAAATCTAAAAATTCTGAATTATAAAATATGTATTTTATTATACGACACATAAAGTGTATTGAAAATTTTATGGTTTAAAACTCATTTCTACATACATTTATATTAAATACATTTCTTTACGTCAATTTATATATAGCTTACTAAGTGCTCGCTAATGCGTTTAATTGAATTCGCTATTAAAAATATATCTAAATATTTTTTTAATAAACCATATACATATATTGATTTAATAACATTCTAAAAGTACTTTACTATAAAACTGTGTATATGTATGTACTAAAATTGTGTATATGTATGTAAACGCTACAATAATAGCGACTTCAAAAAACACTTTATTCTACAAATAAATTTGTTCATCATTAGCACATTAATATACTGTATCAAACAAAGCCATTAAAGTATGTATATAATTCGATCGTTAGAGCGAATCGCATTTCGCGTCTTCGACGTCTCTCGAAATCGCGCAACAAAACCTACATCCTATATAAATTTGTACAATTACGCCGAAAGTATGCATCAAACATTGTCCACGAAAAGTCAATGATATTCATCGATTTTAACCAAAAAGGAAATGCATAAGACAACGGTGATCTATGGACAAGGCGAAGAAGCCACCCGACGTCTCTTTTTCGCGTCTCCGCTCGTTTCGCAGTTTTCCTTCCGAAAGAATACGCAACAGACGCTTGTTCATGAAAGGGACGAGTTCGTGGCATACGACGAAGTTCGTGCCGCTTTTGTACCGTTTGGGAACTTTTGCTCCCTTTGCACGAAGAACAAAGAAATAGTTTTCACAATTTGAGATGCAATTTGATCCTTACTAGATTCCGGTGCTCGAAGTACTACAAGAAAATTTATATTGTGTATTTCGCAATTGTATTTTTAAACAATACTTTAGCAAATGAAATTGATGATATTTTCAAATCTTTTTTTCATTAAAGCTACATTCGTTCGTTTTTGTTGGACAAAAAACCAGAATGATTATACAGAAGCTATGAGTTTTGCGGGTTATCTCCGTGTCTAGATCCATTATTAGAATGCCAACGTTTCGTGACTATTACAGTTTACTTCATCAGGATGAGGACTATAGCTTGATGGAGTATCAGACTGCTCTTTCTGATGAAGTGATCTGCTATGTTCACGAAATGTTGGCATTCTAATAATGGATCTGGACACGGAGAGATAATCTGTGAAACGTATAGCTTTTATACAGAAAGTATCCATGAAAGCCATGAAAAGTATTAACCAATATGATTTTTTGCCGCAGCATCCACATTAAGAGCGATGAGTTATGCGCAATCATATCCCTGATATAATTAAAATGTAAACAGAAATAAATGGAATGAATAATTGTATACAGCGTTAAATAATTTTATTACGTTGTCATGTAACATTTCGTGCAGATATTTCATTGATATACGTGTAATCGATATCTTTAATACTTTTTCCCATTTTATAGGACGCATTTGAACTGAAGCTGCTTTTCATGGATCGATGGACGTGACGCGCAGTTGGAACTTTCGAAACTATCGAGGAATCCAAGGAACTACCAATTCGTTGAGGAGCGAACACGTCAACAAAGGTGTTACCGCCTCGAATTCGACGAGGCATTAGGAGAGTCCCGAGGTACAATTGTTCCGCCCAACTCTCGGGCTGCAGCATCAAGATCCGCGCTCGTTCGAGTCAAAGACAACTCGAGTCAAAGTTCCGCCGTATTATGAAGCTGACACGGACGACAACGCTTCCAACGGGGTCTGTCGCGTTTATTTGCATTTCGTGTCGCGAAACTATTGTCCGTGCACTATCCGTGCATTCGGTGCGCAACACGTTCACGCTCGAAACCTGCACCACTTTGGTATGCCCGTAAAAGCAACTGCAGGCTTACCGGGTGTCCCTGACCCATCAAACTTTATCTTACTTTATCTTAGTAAAAGAGAGATGATAAAAGCTACAAATTACATATTGTATGACTTAATCCCTCTTTTCCTCTCACATGACATCTATAAAATATTAGTAGATAATTAGGTACGAGGAGATTAAGGATTAAGCACAAATTTATTTAATCCGTAATAAATTACTTGAAGAAACATGTGCAATATACATCTTGACAAACGCTGCGTTTCGAAAAAGTTTTTGACAAATTATTTAAAAATTATTATAGTTAGGATATCTAGATTTATAAACTTTGCAAGGATCTGTTATATATATTTTTTTCAGAGATTGAAATATGTATTATATCTTGGATTTTAAATGCTCTTAAATTCGTTAATTGAATCTGCTGCATCACGTTATCGTTCACACCAGTATTTTGCTGTAAGTCTATGAAAGTCGCGTTACGTTTTTAAATGCGAAATAGAGTACACGAATTATTAATTCGTTCTCTCTTGCAAACTATTAAATCTGTAACATTTTTCTGTAATTTTTTTCATCAAATAGTGATAGTTTTTAAAAGATAAATCGGTAAAACCTTGCGCTCTCTTTTGTGGTGTTGATAATTAATAAATACGAGTGGTGAAAAGTGCAGTTGTATGTGTAACGGCGACAAGGTCGACCACAACGATAAAAATTATTTCGTACACAGCGGCCGCAATAATTTGTGCACTATATTACCTTGCGGCAAGGAGGCTCACGGTTCACTTATCTAGTGAATTACGATTATTATATTTAGCCATTCAGCATTTATGCGACCAATATATATATATGTGTGTGTGTGTGTGTGTGTGTGTGTGTGTGTGTGTGTGTGTATACATGCCGATGATGCTCGGGCGAAAACTGTGTCAAGCGTTACTAGGCCAGATTTACGGCGACGTCAAGATAACCGGCACAGCTTGCCGCGTGTGTCACCGGTCTAGCAATAAATAAATCCCGCGTTATTAGGGCAAATTTTTCTGTACTTCCACGATGTGCATAGCCGAGGTAATGTATGAAAGGCAACAATTTACGACCGTTAATTCACAAGCTAGCGCACGCGCGCGCAATGTTCTCTGGCATCTATAACGGAAACAGCACCCTTCGTCCTTTGACAGTAATTCCTTTGATGGAGTAATCTACAAAGTTCGTAGTGTATCAGGACATCGACTGAACGGATTTATTATGTACATACATCAAGGAGAATACAGATAGAAACAGAATACGAAACTTTCAAAGCGTTAATATATTTTTTTCACAAACTAGATTACATTATGTAACAAATAATTAATGCATTATATATATCGTAGACATTAAAAAATGTATTCTAATATTAACATAATAAAAAATATTTCTTATGATTTGACGCAATAGTATGTTATTTATGTAAATAAAAACATCACTGTCTTATTGATCAAAATTCTTTAAAAAGATTTGATTATCAATCACTTCAATTATTCTTTTGAGATGTTATTATGTAATAATCATAATTTTAATAATTCTATATAATTTCAGGAGAATAACTATTTAAATTAGATACTTCATTCAATTGCTAATTCATCTAATTCATCCCGATTGGATATTTTGCGTAGTATCTCAAAAAGATTCTTTCACAAATATTCGATAAAACGTGTCATCGCCTATCCTGAATAGGAGCACATCATGTATCCGTTAATGCTATTATACGTAACGCCTCAAACCAAACACTTTGATGGATGTCCCGCATTAGGTACACGTTTGAAGTGTGCTCTTAAAGCCGCGCAATACTAGCCTATTCGCCTTTGGCGAGCGTGACGAGAGATCGATCGTTTATCCACCGCGCCGTTCCTTTCTCGCGTGCACTCGGTTAAATGTGTGTCGAATGCGTGGGTTCGTGCGCGTGGACAGCGCTTAATGACTGTATTTACAGCTCGCTTAACCGTGAACCGGTTGTGTACGTACGCGCGTGGATCGGGTTAGATAGACGTGGGCGCGACGGACAAACGACAATTGGAGCAGAGACCGGCTTTCGCGACACTTCCGCGTTGATTGAAGTCAACGGATGAAGGCAACACGCGCGGTAACGCGACACTCGCGTGAAGTCTGATACCGCGAACATCAACAACGAAAAATTGCATGCCATTTCGAGAGACCTGCAAATTTCCCGCGGTTACCAAACTGGCGCCAGCTGGTAATTGGAAACGATCCGATTTTGTGAATGTTCGTAACGATTTTACCCGGTATAACGCTACAATCAATGTCCGTTTGCGGTCTCGCGACGGTTTCATCGCGGTAAAATATTTTTTACTATGTAGAGCAATGTGTTTTATCATTTTAATATCGTCCACTAGTTGAATCTAACAATAGCAGTATATCATAAAATGTTTAAGTGTATTTATTGAAAATGAAAACAGTGCGGACGAAACTTAATAAAAAAATATATACTGAGAAGAATTTCTATTTGATGCTCTAATAAGTAACTGCTGTCTATTAAGCCAGCAGAATCAAATGAGCAGAATCAATTCGGATCAATTTAATTTTTTAATACTCATATTGTACTAATTTGTACCACCAATAAAAATTCTGTACTCTGTGACGTTTTAAAAAAAAACGTGGCGTTGTTAGCTTAATATTAAGCCAGGACCACATAAAAAAAAGAAGAAGAAAGAAAAATACAAATAAAAAAAGCTGAATTTGTACTAATTTGTATCAGCAAAAAAAAATTAACATATTGATTCATTCCCCGAAAAACAACCCCCGATTAAACTTAACTCTATTACGGTCAAAAGTAAAGTACCTTTTGAATCTAAAACTTTACATTTTGATGGTAACAATTATATCCTCTCGATTGTAAGGATATCGACTGATTCATGGCGAAAGGTATAATATTTTATTTTTGAATGGATCAATATATTATTATAACTTTTTCTTGCTGGTACAAACTAATACAAATTCAGTTTTTTTCATTTGTATCTTTCTTTCTTCTTCTTTTTTTTTATGTGGTCCTGCTGGCTTAATAAAAGGTCTAATAAGTATCTTTTACCAGAACATTAATCGTTATATGAAAATCTAAAAACTGCGAATAATTTATTGCGAAATATACCTCACCAATAATTTTAAAATTCAATTATACCATGCGTACATGTACCAATGGTACACAACATCACTTTTCTCTTTGTGCACGTATTACTTATATTGAATTTTGAATAGGAAATATAATAGGAATATAATGTTTTTAAACAATGGATCACGAGATAATTAATGACAGATTTGGTTCATTGAAATAGCAGTATAAATTATAAACGCAGTGGAATAACTTGAAGATAATCTTCCTCGATCGTTACGAAAGGCACCAATGGTCGCATTCGTAACTGAATATTTTATCTCGCTTCAATTAAAAATAATACTCTATCGTTGGTTCGGGCAATGTGGTCCGCTTATCCGCGAAATCGGATAGGTGGACTCGCATCGCTCGCTCTATAACCAACGTCCATGCGATAGTCGAGAAGTTAATAAACCGCACTGAATGCGAGAGCATCCGTGAAAAGGGCTCGTTCAGTTATTTCAACAAACATACAAATTTCCCACAACCGCGTTAAACTGTAGAGGCCGGTAATTGAAACCAATCCGATTTCGGTTACGTTTGCTCTAATTCCGAGGGTGTTAAAGCACCATATAACCAACAATCAAATTTGGTGCCTAAAAAATAGGCGATTACACTTGTTTTTCGAAAAAAAAATAAACCGAGCCTCTCAATCGTCGAGAGCTCAGCATTCGATTTTTCCTCTCGTGGTATTTCTGTTTATACGTTAAACCGCCAAAACCTAATTAAGCAGCGATCAAGACGGTCGCGACGCATTACTTGGGATTTAATCCTGACCTGAATACAGATCTCGCGCAATAAACAGCTACGGTAAAGCGAGTAAGTGAAATAAGATTATTCAGATTAGCGCACAAGCTGCTGCAGCGCTCAAACTCCGAGAAGAGAAACGACCATAAATGTAATTGCTGATGAAACTAACAACAATGGCGATCATGAATGGCAAATGGATAGGCAAATGGTTAAAGGAAATGAGAAAAAGGTGCCGATCTCAAGCTACTTCCAATTTAAAGTGATGCAAATCCGTTGTTCCGCAGACGGACAAGGAGTACCAATAAATGAACAGCGACATCGGGAACCAGGGAATCTTCGCGCGTTTCACCTCATTGAGTATTGTCGACTGTCGTGTTGTTGTCGCAGCTGCGTCGCCGACGCGTCTGCTTCAAGTCCAATGTACTCCTGCACATTCCTCTCGCTTGCAACCGACTCGTCTCCTGGCAGCTCCGGGAACAAAGGGGACGGAGAAAGAGAATTGCATCGTTATGTCACCGATTACTTAACCGTAGACGGTCGACAACCGTAATCCTACTGTCGGCCTCGTAATACTTCTAAATAGAGCATCATGACTATGAGATAAGATTGTTTCGTCTCGTTTCCTATAAGAGCCCTGAATACGAAAAACGTTTCGCATCGTATTCGAAATAAGTAGTATACATATCTTTTTATCAAATTTAGAATTGATAAAAAGATATGTAAAAAGCTAAAAAGTACAGAAAAATTAAGATAAATCGTAGAAGAAACCTACCTTAAATCTATCAATTCTATAATCGGCTTTCAAAGTCAGAAATTAGCTTTCCAATCTTGACAAAGGGATGTTGCGGTTATTAGAGTTTGATACTAGGTCAGCTTTTCATCTATGATTCTCCAAGCGGCTTCTCTGACAATGACGTGCACGAAACCGATATAATACACCGTTTACATGTGCGATCTATTTTAGCCAGGGAATGACTGATTGAGCATTGTGCAAGCGAACTAACGCAGATTGCGGGGATTATTCAAACGCGTCCGTTAAATTCGACTAGCGATCGCAAACGATCCTTTCTCGTAAACGGTCCTTCCGTTGCACGCGGCCGCTTTATATCTATCGCACGGACGCGAGATTCGCGTTGATCGTGAACGGACGATCGAAAACGAGTTATCGGAGGAAATGAATCGATATTTTACTCCGACAAGCGCAGGGATCAAATTTTGCGGTTTATTTATCGCGGCCGTTCGGTTTGTAGGCTCTTTGTCATTTCTCTTCCCTTTCCCATTTGTCCGTACGGTTTGCAATAATTCGAGTTTACCCTTCCCACATATTTCTGGTCAGTGGTTTACCTCTTGGAATTCGCCGTGCGCTTGTCAATTCCTTAGATAGAGTTTACTCGCTCAGAGCTATAATCGATATATAGTCTTTATTCGCCGAGCGTTGCGCGCGGAGCGCGTTATATCGGAGTTTGAACAACACACATATAATATAACGTCGAACTAGATTGCTATTCCACAAACGTCATATCGCAATGGACGACAATGGACGATACGTATCGAAGTAATTTTCGGCTGGCCGACTAGTTCGGTTATGAACCAAAGCGTGTTCCATCTTTCTCTATAGGTTCATATATGCCCATCCATCTGCGTAACGTTTCACAGCGAATCATTTTACCGTCGCACCACTAATGACAATTTCGTATCCAATATGCTATTTCGGATACGACGAGATACGTCCGCGGTCAGGTCGCACACGTCACAGTCAGGTCAATCCCAAGTATCATCACGTCGTTGTATCGGTCGCTGCAACGCGCATGTCGCACTATCTGCGAATATTGTGCAACCAAGCGCGACTTGATCAGCAAACGGGTAAACATTAGGAACGTTTCCGCATGTTTCATGCAGAAAGGTTCATTGACGCATTACGAATGTGAGTTGAATGCTCTTTAGCCAGAATCGCATTACAAAATATGATACGTAAGATTCTGATATTCTTATATTCTGATGCAATTATTGCACGGATTATTTCTGAATTTATAACAATCGAAATATAGAATATATTATTATATAATATGTTTCTATTTATTCTATTTCTGTTTTTACTTGATTTTAAATTGCACAATTATATATATATGTATATAAGCTTTTTTTTTCTTGATTGCAATATATTTTTCAAGCCAAATTGAATTATATGTGTGAAAACTGAATCGTATTTGAATAGCATCCGATCATTAACTATTTTCTGGACAAGTTGCCTCCATTTGCGGTTATGCCTTTTTATTTTGTAAACTGTTCGTTCGATTTTTATGAAACTCGAGCTGGGGTAATTTGATAATGCTTTATTTGAACTTTAGGTCAAAAATAAAAAATTCAAAATGGTGAATTCAATACAGCAGACAGAAAATTTTTAAAATAATCTGATTATTTCATATACACGCGTACAACTCGGTTTTAGAAAATTTTTAATTGTGAAGTAACATCACGTTTCCAGTTTCGCTTTACTTGAAGTTCATTAGTGCCATATAAATATTTAATACCGATTTCCAAACGGACTTTTAAACTCTAATTATAAACCCTATAACATTATTATATCTTCTTTTATTGGAGATTACTACCCTTTTGAAATTCGATTTATTTCCAAGCTACATTCAAACTCGCGATACATCTTAAAATACATCCTAAAATTGAGTTTCACAATAATCAGATTATTCTTTCAAAGTTGTAATTTTAAAATTCTGATACCAGAATTGAATTTAATGACTTAAAAAATCCTCAAAAACATCCTGTTTAAGTTTCATTGTTAAAAAAACTCCCACTCTCGAAGAGGTAGAATCATGTAGTAATTTTGTGACACTGTTTAATTTAGAAACTTAATCCGCTATTGTCTGCGGCAAGAGGGCCAATCGGAAAATCAATTTTAAGACGATTACATTATCCGCCTATTATATACGCCTGATTGGTTCAGCCAATCCGCGCAGAGCGGTAGTTTAATAAATTTGCGTGCTCTTCAATAGGTTCATTGATTAAGGAGTTTGATAATTGAGAGATGAATTTCTTTCGCAATTTAACAGATTTAAATTGCGCATTTCCTATTAACGATAATAAAATATACACTTTTCTATCGTAAAGAAAAGTAGAAATAAAACATAAAAGTCTTCGTTGTGAATGACGCAGCATAGATTAGCTTTTAACAACGCGCCTTAATTGGAGTTTACCAACAACACCATCATCTCCTTCCATCGTACAGTGTTTGAAGCGCGATTTGCATTAATGGACACGTTAACATGAACTTTATCAAACACAGTAATATAGTTGACAAACTGGTATTATACCTTACGCGCGGACCGCAACAGGCGATTAGGTTTGCAAATTACACTCGGCTGAGCGCAATCGATTGCAGCTGCCGATTACCGAAAACGTAATTAAATTACACAATAGCTATGATTTATAACCCAGACGACCACCCTTCCTGCAATTCAATCGGTCGGCTCATCCTTCGATTACGTTCGCAACTCTATTGTACACATAGTGCAGCTGCGTAATGAGCAATGCAAATAATACGTACGTTGTTGTTTGTTCCCAAAAGAGCATTAAATATTTCCATTTGAATTGGCAAAGGAAATATTTCAGTTCTATTTACAGATCTACGTGTCTCGCAAAAATCCAATAAAACGATATTCTCTGTTTCCATTATTTATAATCAATGTTACTTGCAATCGCAATAATAACTGCGTGTAATTATTTCAAGGCGTTAGTGCGCACGCTTATATATAACGTATATTCCTTTGACCTGCAGATTTAGACATATATGATATAAAAACGGAACTATACATATGTGACGGTATTTCAAAGCTGCGGTGGAACGTCGCATTCCAAATTTAAACAGTGGCTACGTTACTTTCATCGTCAGATTCTACATAAGTCAACAACTTTTCTCAGATCGTTCGTCTGAGGTAATAAAAACCAGATTAATTAATTCGATGCTAAAACCGAATGGTCCTCGATTCAAAAAATAATATATGAAAATATACAACCAATTATAATTGTTGTATAAACTATATATTGACAATTCAGGGCTAACTTTAGACATGTATATAGAAGAGGAGTACCCTATGGAAAAAGACACTGAACTAGAATAATGTTCTGTGCAAACTAATCGATATACATGTGTTCACGAGAAATGTTCGATACATATTATAATTAATTCAAGAATGCCGTCTGACCACCGAGTTGGATATTCACACGAGCTTCTAAAAATAACAGCAGCTACACAACCCTACCAAAACGTTTCCATAACTGCTATTTGCTTGTTTGCTTTAGCGTATGGGTTACTAAAATAGAAAGCTTTACGTGGAAATCTTTCGTGGAAAGATTCAAAAAACGCAAAGAGGCCGCAAAATTGCGATGATACGCCAGCTCCGACGCCAGCTGCCGTTCTTTAAACGCGGTCTTTAATTGGGTCAATGAACTCAAGAGTGACAAATACACAGTGACTCTCGTGTTATACCAACAACGCATTACGGCAATCGTAGCAATCGAGTTAGCCCAGAACAGGCAGGTATAGGTAGTCGATGCACGCCAGGTATGCGTGCTGCCATCGCGTTTCCTCCTGCGGCCTCTCTTTTCCGTAGCCATCTTCTCTTTCCTTACCCGCCGTTCCTTACCGTCGTATTCTTTTTCCCTTCGCTTTTGCTTGACCGAACGGAGCGAGCGTTTGCCCCGGGAACTCGTTTACTTCCCGATTCGAGAGGCGATCGACCGAGCGCGCACGAGATGGTTACCTCCGAAGGGCCGGCCAAACGGACCGACCCTGACGTGATAGAATCTCGATATTTCATCGTGCGTGCCTTCGAATTACGTGTCCTTGCGCTCCTCACGCGAACAAGCCTTTTGCGTTCCTCAACAAGTTTGCGCGCTTGACGATTGGAAAATTATATGCCGCGTGACGTGTGGATATTGCGAAGAGTTTCTCTTATTGGCTGAAGTTTCTTGCGAAGTATCGGCAAGGGCGAAGAGAGAGAGACCCCTCGTTTGATTTATCACTCCGAGCACTCTTTGAGAGGACTCGAGATTGTATCTCGTTTAAGAGTGATGAAATGAAAGTGTACAGATGATATGATTGACAACTCAGTTTAATTGGCATCAATGCCAAGCAATCTATTTTCACTTCACTCGATTTTAATTTTTATTTATTTCATACAGAAACGTTGCAACAAAACATTTTTTATAATTAAATAAATCAAGCAAATAAATGATAAATGGGAAATTAAACGCGCAAGATTGATATCAATTTGTGTTTCATTTTGCTAAGTGTACTGTGAATTTCGAAAAAGATATTATAGTAAAGAGTTTAAAACGCTGAATAATTTCAAATATATAACAAAAATGTCATTGGTCTGAATATTATTCAAACCTGTACATGTTCTTCAAATCTTGAATATTTCAATAGTCTTTAATAGTGTTGAAAGAGAGGTGTTGAAAATCTTGAGATCCTATCTTGTTTTAAAAAGATATTTTTATTTTTTCATATTTTATATTGTAATAAAAAGTATACGGAACGCTCGAAAAAATAGAAAATTGACAATTGTGAATGAATTGATGAGAACATAGCGAGATAAGTAATGTGCAAATTAATAATTGATCAAATATATTATATTAGAACTAATATTGCTTAATTATTTTATTCGTTTGTTCATACGTTTCTGCTCGAGCCATGTTAAGCGAAGAAAAAATATAGTCGCTATCAGAAAGACTGAAATGGAATCTTAGATTGTCATCAGAACTAAAAAAAATTGGTATTGTTCGATCGACGATTGTATAGTCGAAATGTCAATGAAGGAATGTCAAATAAAGGCAAACTACTTATGTAGATATTGTCTTCAAATACCAACCGTGCCAAGAACTGACATAATTAAAAATGCAGATTACTGAATTAAAAATACAATTAGAAAGTCCGTAGTTAAAGAATATTTATCAAAGTACATTTCATCTATGACTTCCACTCGACTCAGATATACTGTGACAATATTCTTTAACTAAGGATTTTCTAATTATGTTATCTCATCATTTGTTATTTTCCTTGCATACGACTTTTCTATTTTGTAGACTGCGTATTTTGAACTGCGTTCTTTTAAAGAACGAGAGTCTATTTTTAAAATCTTATAGCTTTTCCTTGAGTAAGAGAGATTTATTATAATTTCATTATACTTTTTGCCTCAAAATATAACACTCTTTCACCGCCACTATAGTAGCTTTCTCACTCTGTTAAGTCAATTATGTTAGTATCACGCTCCTGGCACGACAACTTGGAGACAATATCTACATATAGCTCCATCTTGCTACATATAGCTCCAGCTTCCTTCATTCCGACCACAATGGAACAATATAACTTTTATTCTTGGCAATTTAAGAGTTACTCTGTTTCAGTCTTTCTGACAGTACGTGACCCTTTAAATTTCGATGAAGATAGCACGAAGTTGAGACGAAACTTACAAAAGAACGAAGTATTATAGCAATATAAATTCAAATATATTTTATTGATTATTAATTTACACCCTCCTCTCATCTCGATGTACTCTCATCGACCCTTTCATAATTTTTAATTTTATATGTTATTACTTCATCTCTCTTTATTTTATATGCAGATATAAATATTAATAAATATTAATATTGAGAATTTTAACCGTTTCAAATACTCGAACATTTTTAACAAATTTTTTTTAACATTCAAGATTTTCAAGAACTTCTAGTTTCCAATTAATAATTTTGATTTCGAATTTAAAATAATTCCATATATGAATAAATTGTTTGTAAACAATTTTTAAAAGAAGAATTCAAATATTGGAATAATAAATATTACCTAAGGCAATGTATAAATAAATATTCAATACATTGGTACAAATAAAGAACAAATAAATGTATTATTTTTAGCAAAGCTTTAGATCTGTTTGTGCAAATATAGATATATTCAGTTATTAATGAATAAGCGTTAATAACTCGATATGGGATAAACTTAGATGAGTATGTCTAGCGTTAATTTAGATCTATTTATTTTTCATATTAATAAAAAATTTTCCATTTATTTTTCCAATTGTATAGTCCTCATTTTTATTTATGTCCAACATCATGCCATATTTTCAAAAATAGACTTGTCAACATTTCAGAAACACATTTGCATATCCATGACGCACGTTTAATACCGAGTTTAATACATAAAAGTAAATTCATTGAAAATAAAAACGAGCCGAGAAACGATATGCGTCATCGCAATTCATAACCGTGAATGAAACTTTAACGTTACAGAAACTCACGGAAAACGCACAACGGGCAAACACGACTGCCATAGTTCACGCCATATATCGGTGCCAAGTTAAGATAATGCTGTGGGTGCAGTAAAGGAGTTCATCGCCTACGCTTTTCGGGCCGATGAACGTATATAGCGATGGGTCGCTACATCGCGTCATTATATGAATATCGACGGCAGACTGCCAGCAGCGCTATTGGCGGGTTAAACTCGTCGTTTTACCGCGGCATAAATCGGAGTGCGCTCAATTATCATGCACGAATCCGAAAGCGATGATAACTCACGACGGGATTTGACGATCAGACGATCGGACGATCGAACGAAGCGCGATGCACGTAAGCGCGGACGCAGCTCGAGTGAGTCAATTAGTTCGGCGTATGACACGCTAATCACGATCGGTACAGCACAATGACACGCACTAATCGGATTTGTAATGGACGATTACTTCTTTGTTTGCATACTTACTACGTGATAGATTTCAAATGACGCATGCGGCTTGAATAAAAAATTCTCTTCGGTATTCTTCTATCATAACAAATAAATTTGTGTCAGATTATTTTATGATTCTACCTAGTAGACAAAGTCTCTAGATATAATGTAATAATATACAAAGTATCTCAAATATATGCCAATTCTATTAATTACGGATTGTATTGTATAATAAATTTTAAGTCAATTTATTTTTAACAGAAATTATCGGAAATCATTATTTGTAGCAGGGCTCTCGAAATAATAAACATGCAGATAATTAAGTCCTGATTAAATTACTGTTGTACAGAATTATTAAAACTAAAAAATTAAATTTTTCATTTATTTGCATTTTTAATTCTTTTTTTTTTTTAAAGATTATTTTTGGAATAGAAATTATGAATCGAATAAATTTTCTTGATAATAAAAATTATAAATATCTTATTTATTTTGATAGTGAGTTTTTTTTTGAAATATAAAAAATCGATTTAATTCAGTTTACATTTCATCGACACCTCATAAAAATTAATTTATCAAAATAAATAACTAAATTATTAGCTACATTAGATAAAATGTTTAAATATTTGTCTGCTAATTTTCAATGGATTTTACAAAAATATATAAAGAAATTATTTCTTCAAATATTTTTGTTCAATTCAATAATTCAATAATTTTATACTTTAAAATAATAAATAATTATAATAATTAAAATAATTATTTATTATTTTAAAATATAAAATTAAATCTTTCCTGTCTCTTTATCCTCATGTATACTTTTTAAATATTTTTAACCAAATAATTAAATCGTATTTTAAATATGTTCGTTATTTTTTGTTTAATTATAATTTCGCAAAAAAAAGTTTGTAATTACATAGCAACAATAAAATGCTATTTTAACAGAAACAGAAGATAATATTTTATTTGAAAATTATCTCTGACCCTATAAATCCCTAAATAGCTAAATATATGCTATCGATTTAGCCTAAGGTGGAATTATGTAATCAAAGTATCGGACCGCATCATCCGTATCATGGATGTTGAATTCTAATTGAACATGAACAAGATACGATGAATCGTTAATAATGCGTACCACTCGGATTGCGTTACGCATAGGTCGTCGGGATCAGATAACGGGTTGAGAATCGTTCATATCATTTGATTAGAAGGTAACATATGCCTGACGAGGTAGCTATAAGGATAGATCGATGCGGATAATACAGATTACAACGATCCTTACACTGTACCTTATTACCGCTGGTAAAATCCCGTGGGTTCGTAAACCCAATTCGGAGCGCCTCGCAAAGTCCCTAAAGACTGTCTCGCGCGCGGGCGGGCGGAAAATCTCCGAATTTGCATGTAGCGAAGCGCGTCGCCCGGAAAATCCAGTAACGAAAGCCATTCAAACTTTTCGCATCACGCGGGAAGCGCGTCCTCCGCGCCGAAGGCGACCGTGAAAAGGGGTAATCTTGAGGGTAAGATAGGCAAACTCGGATAATTCGTATCAAGACCCGAAAAAGAACGAATCTCTGTCCCTTTTGCTTCCCGCACCACGTTCCGTCGTTCGTTTCTCCTCCTCTTCCTCTGTCTAATTCAATGTGAATTATTCGAGCGTCGCATTCGAACTCCGGCAAGAAGTGCGCAATGTTAGCACGAACTTGCCGCGAGATAAATGTCACGAAAACGATTCGCCGGCCAGGATCGGCGTTTCCGGAATTTCCACGACTCCGCGACATGCCCGAGGTCGACGGCACGCGAGATGCGGCGTCGAAATCTCTCGCGCACGGGAACAATTTTCGGTAACGATCCGAGGTGTGGGAGTCGTTAAACGAATCATGCCCGAGTTTGATAGTAATGTTGAGACAAACGATAGACGGCAAATAAATATTTTTACTCTCTAAACCTGAATCAGTGAAATTCAACTAAAAAAGAAAGAAAATTTTAGCATCACTCTCTAAATCTGAATCAGTGAATAATCAGTGAAAACTGATATCAGTATCAAATATAATCAGTGAATAAAATGTGAAATCCTTAACCTAGCTAATCTTTACTATGTGATCTAACTGACCTTGTTTTAGTGCATAAATAAATATGGTATTGAAAGATTAAAATTAACATGCAAATATCGGTATTTTAATTACATGATACTCAAATTTTCTTTCTTTCTTTCTTTTTTAATTAAATTTCAATAATTATCCAGTGCCAAGTATGCCACTGGGTAATCAGTGAGTATTCACTAATTCAGATTTAGAGAGTATATATAATTAAAATACCGATATTTGCACACTAGTTCCAATATTACATACATTAAATTTATACACTGAAGCAACGTTAGCTAGGTTAAGGATTTCACGGTTCATTTACTGATTTCCAGTACTTAGGATTAATGTCGATTATCATACACTGATTCAGATTTAGAGAGTACCAGATAATAACGAGTGCGTGTAGCGTCAAAATTGAACTCTTGAATATCGAGTTTATATTGAGCAAAATAAAACGATTGACATCAGCTCGTTACAATTCAATGCAGCGCCGGTATGAATATTACATCACAATATCAAGATAGCGTGACGCAACTACTTTAAATAAGCTGACATTGCTATAAAATTTCCGTCTGTATAATCACCACTAATCCATATTCCAAACCCCGCTAAATAACGAAGAAAAAAAGAAGCAAATTAATAATTAAATTTTTAATAACGAATTGATCGTGTTATACAGGATGATTTACAGAAACCTAATAATTTCAAAATTGAAATAGCAATATAAAATATAAATTAAATATTAATTTCTTGATATATAATAATAGGAAGTAGAATGCCATTTGAGTATCTGAATATATTTGAGTAATAGCGTTCAACAGACAAAGGAGCTTAGTGAATGTTCATTCAGTTATTTTTTTCTTACGATGGTTTCTACACTTAAATCCACCAAAGAACTAAAAGCAAACAAGAACTAATCATTAAAGAATCAGTGAGCTGCTTTGTCTGCTATACAATTGTTATTTATTCAATTATGCTTACAATCAGATGTATTCAAATAATATTCTATTTTCTACACGGAAAAGAGGATGGTTTTGTTGAAGTATTTAAAAATTTAGCTAGATACAAATCTGAAAATATAATTTTGTTGAAACATCAAAATAATTAGATGTATATCTATTATCCAAATGTGTATTTGGCTAAATTTTTAGATAAACTTTAACAAAATCGTTCTTTTCATTCAGTTTTATATATATATATATATACACATATATATAAATTAATTTAAGTTATATTTCATATTATTATTTTACTTTGGAAATCCTTAGGTTCCTATTATTCACTCTATATAAACGACCGTTTTAAATTGGTATAAATTCCGGTGGTTGTTCCATTGGTTTTTAATCCTATTTCGTAATGTCGCTATAAAATGTAGTAGACATGTGTGACTTAAACGAAATGAAGAAATAGGAAAACAAGCTGCAGGCTGAATCCGCGTTTTACTTGGCTAAAAACAGTGCCTTTAGAGTCTCTCCTGCTATGTATTAGTGCGGACGTTCCTTGTTCAACTTTTTCCAACCTATTCGCCTTACCCTGCTCTCTCTCTTTTGCTTCCTCTCTCTGAAAAGTACTCTACAAACGTGGAATTTTTACTACATCCCCGTGGTGTAGATCCTGACGAGGGTACGTACGACGTTGCATTAAAGGCGAGCAACGTTTAAAGATGACCATGCCAGAAAAGATGCTTCCATGGCTAGGAAAGCAGTGGGACACAATATGTCGCTATTAGTAAACCGTCCGCATTGTAAGAAAGCATAAAATCCACACCGAATACATCGGAGTCTAATTCCTCTAGTGAATGCGCTGTGTCATGCAAAATATGATACGATCTGTTATAGCACGAACATGTACATACTTTTTTTTACCATTACTTCAATGTCTATCTAATCTAATTTTACAATATCACGTTTCCTCTTTTGTTTATAAAAAAATAATTTTACATCGTTAATAGAGATTAATTTGAGTTACTGGTTTCCATTTAGAACTATTTTTATGATGTCTTATTGTCAATATCGATTTGTTATCATTTGCTCTGATAATTTGAAAGCGTTGAAACGAATAAATAATTAGAAATAAATTGACATTTCTGCGCTCTTCGTTAAAATTTTTTCTCACATCTAAAAGTATGCTACAAAATGAGATCGAATATGAAATATATATGCGCGAAAATCTTTATTAAGTTAGCACGAGCAAAGTAAAAGATGAGAGAGAATTAAAATATTTAGTACCTGTTTTGCACCAAATTAAATTATTTTGATCGTCTTTCTATATATACAGTGAGAGCAAAAAGTATTCGTACGAAGGAAATTTGTTATAAAAAAAGTCTTATTTGTAGAAAATAAACATTAATTAGCAATTTTATAGAATAAATACATTCTGTTCTAACATAAACAAACGAGCTTCACATGTATTCTTGATTTTAGAAGCTAAATTTCTCGTCCGTACGAATACTTTTTAAGTATTCAAACAATACAATTTTTAATTTTCGCTTATTTTTCAGATGATATATTTTGTATAATTAATACACATCTTTTTGGTATATATTATTTTAAGAAACATACAGTCTATTTTATTCTTTATGAATAAATTGTTAATTATCCAACAACAAATGATCAATTAAACGTCAATTAAACGTCGAATCGACATCAAATTAATGTTGAAATCATCATATCGATTCGACATCAATTCGATGGATTATTTGCCGTTGGATAATATTTATTTTTTTTTAAATAAAATTAAAAAAAAATATTTTCTCTGTACGAATATACTTTTTCCACTCACTATACTATTGTCACTGAAAATCTAAACATGATGTAAATTACTGTCGTGTCTCCAGATATACTATATTATGTATATTATTTCAGTACCTATCTGGTTATCGGTCTTGTATATCGGTCTTTGTATCATTAAAGATAATTTCGTAATGTGCTATTTCGAAAAAAAATCATACTTAATATTATTTAATGTTAAACCGGAAGAACCATTTCAAGACAAAAAAAAGATCGTGAATAAATAGGAAAATTAATTTGCACTAATTTGTATTATCAAAAACAATTTTATATCATGTATCATTTCATTAAAAGAAAAATTTTTGGTATTTGCAATTACATATCTAATTACGATTATTACCGATATAGTATTAGTAATAATAATTACGAGTATGTGATTGACAACCAAAAGTGATTATTATAAAATAATTATTATTATCATAATAATAGTAATAATTATTATAATTTATAATTATTTTTTGAATCAACTATATTTTTTATGGTTGTTCTAAAAAAATAACTGTATAAATTATAGTCAAATTATAATAATTATTTTATTATAGTCACGTTTTCAAGTGTCACTGTAACTGTATATATTTGTTCAAAAAACACTATACATAATTATTATTACTAACTATTATAGCAGTAACAATAATAATTATAGTAACACATAATTACAAATACCAAAAATTTTCCTCTCAATGTTCCAAGAAAATTGTGGCGCTGGTGGCTTAATATATTAAGCGAAATATGTGCCGCGGAATTTATTTCTATTCACACACACGCTGTCGCTTGCCGGGAATATCGGAGAAGGTGAGACCGCGTGTCTTTCACGTGCACGACCGAATATTTAATTACGCAAGTCACGGCTAATTAAATTCATCATGATGAAGACGGACTATTCGCGGCGGCGACGGTCGCGGCTTAATACCACGAACTAGTTGTGGAATTACGGTCCCATTATTGCGGCGCATTCGTCTTCCTCCCGATCCCGATGACGTGGAGGTCGACGTTATCCAAGAATCTGCAGCCAGCGGCTTAATGATGCGAACTCGCGACTACACGACTACGCGACGCCTCTCCACCTCTCTCCACTCTGCCGTGTTAGGTTCATCGAAATTATGACGCGCAACAAACGTGTCAGCGAAGTTGTTCGCTCGGCAACGATTTTCAAGCTCTATTATATTAAGCGTACTTCAAGATTGAAGTCTCGAACTTTGGCTCTTGGAAATGAATAGCATAAACGCACAAGCGAAGAATCTTAGTTATCGCTTCCGTGGCTCCGAGATAAAAAGGATAATTTATCTCTCGTAAAAGTGTATGTGTAGGTGACGCACGTGCGTCGACACTTATGGAATTGAAAAAAAAGAGAGAGAAAATCACTACTTATTAAGCACTCTGGAATGAAATTCACTCAAGCGTATACTGAACAAAAAATGATTCATTTGATTACATTAATTTAGTTTTATTTCTTTCGATGAAGAATGTATTTAAATCAAATATGTTATATTTGACTCAAATACAAGACAAATTAAAATAAAAACAAATTAATGTAATCAAATAAATAATGTTTTCTATTTTTCTGTCATATTTGACTTAAATACATACTTCCTATATATTTTGGAATGAAATCTCGTTCTAAAGAGTGAAAATTAAGCCTTGAAAAGAATGGTTCAATTTCAATCTTTAAGAACGAGATTTCACTCTAAAAAAAAAAAAGTTTTAGAAAGTATATTTTCCAACGAAAGAAATAAAGATAGCTAAATTAATTTAGTCAACTGAATAATTTTTTTCACAGTTTACAACAAAAATAAAAATAAAAATAAAACGTATTAACACGCGTATTAGATAACTAAATGAATAGGAAGTGCTGATAATACACGGAGTAAAAAAGAGAGAAAAAAAAGACTATGTTTCACAGAAAATAATAGATAATAGAATCGCTGTGTGTCGTTTGCTATACAATATGATCGACGTTAACGAAATTTTATTCATTTGATACGAAACAGCGTTTAACTGAGGCGATAAAAAAATGAGAAATCTAGACGATCGCAAGTGCGCAGTAAAAATATATAGATCGTGATATTTATTGATAATTAAACGGATTAATCGTCTTATTTATTTCTTGCACTCAACATCTGGCATCGGATTCTGATAATAATAATCGATAAATATCTGCAATCACGCACACTCGCTACGCCAGTCGTCACGTGTTTGAAAAGTAAGGCGGGTTTGTTTACGATCGACGTCGCGATCATTATTTATGCGCGCGCCTTATCGTCTCGGTCGATTGAATGACGCGCGTTTAAAGGTCCGGCAGTAAACAAAACATGAATACACATCACCCTTCCAGAAACTGTCACGTTGAATTTTCGAAGCGGGTTTGTTGACAATAGTCCCTACTCACCGTTAAGAAAATTCCACAGAATTTCGGTCGGTTTTCTCCGAGGGACGAGAGAGAATCTTCTTTCTTCTTCCCTCAAGGTGAAAATTTACTGCCTGATGCCCGGAGATGATGGAGCGGAGCCTTTCTTTCTGTCCACGAATCGCTGGGCCCTTCTCTCACTGCACTGTCATTTGCCGCACCGCAGTTGCCTCTCCTTTCGTCCCTCTCGCCGTTAATCACAACACGACACAATCGAGATGCCTCCCGGAGAGTTTCGTAATGAAGACGCGCGGAACTTCTCAGCGCTCATTTCTGTTCTCTCAGTTTCACTCGACGCGTCGCGGGAAATATCGCATACACAGAGAATCGATTGCGAGAGATCGTGGAGATCCCCTGTGGGATTAACACGGCGTAATAAAATCGGCGGGACGGAAGCCACGTTGGACGCGAGTCGTGGCCGCGAGCGTGATCCCTCGGGGCGGTCTTCGCGCTTGGAGGTTAGGTTCAAGCATCTGGCGTCCTTTCTCGAGCTTCTCGTTCCTGATCAAACGTGTAAGTCGGACGGGGCACTACGCGCGATCGGAAGAGAGACGTAGTGACGTGACGGAGTGCGCGAGATCGACGCCACGCACGACGGCGAGCGAGTGCGACGTTACTCGAGGTAGTTACTCCGAGGCCCTCAGCACGAGAGGACCGGCGAAAAACTGCGTGAAAATCCAGCCATGCTGACTACGCGACCGGCGTCAGACTGCCGCGAGAAGTGCGAGAACCCGAGAACGGAGCGGGGATTCAGTTGAGTGGCATCGCCCGGCTAGCGGCTAGAGGGGTCGTCCGCCCCTCTCGCGCTCATTCGTTCTCTCTCTCTCTCTCTCTCTCTCCCTCTCGCCGCGGCCATCACCCCTGATCACCCCGCTACTCCACACCCTGTCTTTCCCCCACTAGCCCGCCAGCCGTTTTCCCCTCTCCTACTGTTATTCTCTTCGGCCGTGCTCGCTCCCACTCGGCTACCCACCCGGCTTCCCCCACCACTCGACTTCTTCCGTGACTCCAGTCTCCACCATTCCCCGCAGACGCCATAGTAGTGAAAGAGTATGAGTATAGGACAAAGAGATCCGTGTTGTAACGGTCGCACGAGCGGGACGAACGAAAGAGCGGTAGTGCGCGATAGAGCGATGTGTGAGAAAGACGAAGATGCGCGAGAGTCGGCGAGAGCGAGAACGAGAGCAGGTGACGAGTTTAGTGGGACGGAGACTGCGACTCGTGTTGAAGCGAGAGAGCTGCGACGCGCGCGGATGACCTGACAAGGATGGCGCAGGTAAGAGAAAGAGAGAGAGAGAGAGAGCTGGGTGCTCCGAGAGAAACGTCACTGTGAAAAGGATAACGAATGCATCTAGCGGCGCGACAAAGACATACACGAGCGAGAGTACTACGTGCGGAGGTGCACTGGCGAAACGGAGAGGAAAGAAGCTTCTTCGTTGTCACTATGAAGACTTGCCACGCGATGGCCTGTCGGTTAGAGAGAGAGAGAGAGAGACGAATAAGCGGAATGCGCGCGCATGCGCCGCACGCAAAACTCGGCACGCGGTCGCGCCCAAACGCATCACCTCGCGATCCTCATATATTGATGTACTACGCTCTTGCACTCGCGACGAGCCGATTGCGGCTGTCGCAAATGCGAAGGGGAGTCGTAGGCGCTGGACGGACGACGGATCGTTCTCTTGCACTCGTATGTTATGTCACGTAGAAACGCGTAGGTGAGTTTATCGCATACGCGAACTTGAGCTCGGTGCTCCGGTCGAGCTTACGTGCACACGTATGTACGTGTATGAATGTGTGCGCGCGTCTGTATGTGCACGTGACACGCTACTTCTTCGCGCGGCTTTTCACAACGGTTTAATTAGCGTAAAAAAGGAATTGATTCCATTAACTACAGCATCTTTTTTATCGATAACCACAGTGGCTCTGAAAATGTATATTTATTAAACGTATATATCTGTTCCTAAAAGAAAAATGTTTATTCGACTAAATTAATTCAGTTTTCTTTATTTCTTTTATTGGAGAATGTATGTATTTAAGTTAAATATATGTTTTCTTCGTGGAAAGGAAAAGAGACCAACTGAATTAATTTAATCAAATGAACAATTCTTTTTCAGTGTAGACAGAAAAAAGTTATTTTATAACTAAATTAACTAAAAATTTGATTAGATAGAGATCGAAAAATAATTTAATTATTTTAAAGCGCCATTACGGTCTGAATGTTAAGATGTTGAACTATTATATATATATATTCATATAAATGAATTAATTTCAGAAATGATAATTGCGTGCCGATATGGTTCGGACTTTCAACGCAATCAATCTGAAATATTAATAATCATCTCAAATTTCCCAAATTTTTTTTCCCAAATTTAATCTTAAAAAACTGTAATAAACTTATTGCGAAAAATATTGCCTTAATCGGGCGAGGCAATATATATAATAATTTTATTGATCTTTGAAAATAATAATTCTGTAGTACACTCAAGTTTGATTAGAATGAGTTGCAAGAAGTTTCGGTATTCTCCTAATCAGATTAAGTGTCTTACATAATTATTTTGATGATTTAACAAAATTATTTCCAGACCTGTATTTAATTAAATTTTGAAGTGTGTACTCTAACAAAACCATGTATTATAGAATTTTGTAATTGAGATTATACATGGCAAGAACGATCTTGCTGCAGCATATAAGAATTTAGATACATATTAAAAATAAAATGTTAATTTTAATTTAAAAACGTCTTTAAGTTAAAATTAATACTTTATTTCTAACAGTGTACATATCTGAAAACGATTTTGGACTGCTGGACTGCCGAAATTATGTGATTAATTAGATGATTAAGCAAAGCAAGCCATTCTACAAAAAAATTTTAACATTCTGGTAACTAGCTTGAGCGTCCTACATATTTATTTAACAAAATTAACAAAATTATTTTCAGATTTATTTAGCCAACATTTTAAATATTTTAGTACGTTCCTTTTACATAAAACTATTTTTAAAAAAGTGCTATTCCTGGAAAAAGATATACATTTACAGTAATTATACAGTTCAGTAAAAAATAATGAAGATTTATAGAGATAAAATTTCAGCGATATATCTGTCGATAAATTCCTGTCGAGACTTCCTTTTAACGAAAATTAGGACGAACAGTTTGCACGAGTTTCTTCTGGACCGATCTTGTCAAACTGTCTCGTTAAACGTGATGTTTAAAACATCTCAAATTTATCGAATAATTTATATATATTTTTTTTTTCTTTCGTGTTTCAGAGATAAATTTTCTCTTCTGTATTTGATACTAAATATTTAATAATTAAATATCTTTAATATAAATTCTCAGAAGCAAAAAGTTGATTTAACTTTCTCGACGATACGATTTCAAAGTCTGATGAAATTTTCCTTATCAGTTCTATAATCATCATTTTGCAGTTTTAGTAGTGCATTAGTTCTAATATATCTACCTTATATTTTGAACGAGTTTTAATCATGCATTATTTCAGCTGACTGAACCGTTTCGGATAGGAAGTGTGAGATAACTCTACACCCATTATTCTCACGCGTCGATATACATCCTCTGTAGCTTTCGAAAATTATAATCGTATTCACTCGATTACTCTTTATTTTTGTGTGTATATCGTTTATCGAAAAATAAAGTTTGTTGGGGGGAAATTTTTCTAAAAAGTCGGCGCACGTATTTCTCGAACATTGTATAAATTATATATACATGTATCAATGGACGCTCTCAGTAGAGAAAATGAGTGAACAGCAATCAAATATGATTGGCCTGAATTCCCAAATCCAGCCAATTCTAGCATCGTTCGATTGATTTCAACTAAGTGACGTTCCTATGAAATACAAACCGATATGATTTTTTTTTTTCAATGCACGAGGGACATAGCAAGGGAAAATTGCGAATAAGTACCTTTCAGTATTTTTAAAGTATACAAATTCGAGCGTAGCAAAAATACCGATTTGCGCTGCTAGGCGATGTAATTTCGTATGTCACGCGCTTATCCGTTCGGCTTTACGATATCTCGCGCAACACGAGGCAATTTAAAGTTTACGAACGATTGTCGCGTCGATATTATGCCGATATCTCGCCTCGTGAAAGAGAACCGTTCTTTTATCGTGCGCTTCTACGAGTACAGTATTCCTTTTGATATTCAAACCAATAGTCGCGCAATCTCTACTTTTCTCTCTCGCCCTCGCATTTTTCCGAATTCTTCAACAGCGCAATGCCATGTATATGTGGCTACGTGCAGGGCTACGTTACGAAATGAGTCTGCAAAAATACTGAGCCACGGGGTTAACTAATGAATCTTGGCGTGACTATACTAGCCGCCTCGGGCTCGGCCACATTTTGAGATCTTATCGTCGGCTGGAAATCAGCTCGCCCGACAGATGTTCGCTAAAACCTCGAGCTCTCGTCGTGCATCCGATACATCTCCCGCGACTCTCTCGTTCTCTCGGATCGCAGAAACGCCGGCATAAGGTGCTAAGTGCGAGCATTTTATACCGGAGCGTGAAACTCAGTCGTCCCTTCCTCCTCCCCTGCAAGTTCTTTCCTGCGCGAACACGAGTTGCCGGATCTCAAATTGTGCTCCCGGGATTCGGATTATGTTCTTGAATTTCGGAGTATCACGTTCGCGAATGGCGTTGGCGCGAATCGTCGGTAAAAGATCATAGTAATACTTGAATTCATACGAATGGAAAATATCAGGAGAAAAAGAGAGAGGATTCAGCCTGCTGGATATTACAGTTCATATAAGATCCTTTAACGTGTAAATATTTAAAGAATATCTATATTTTCGGTATTTTTCTACATAATTGTTAAATCCATGTCAAATTATATATTCAATTTGAATTATTTTTAATCATTTCTAAAAGTTACTACTGATTTCACTCAATATAACTTAATTTAATAATTAAATAATTTAATAATTTAATAATTAAGAATGTATTAAATTTAACTCAAATTTAATTTATTATTTACTAAGTGCATGTATTAGGTGTTGGAATTAATTCGTAGCGTTTTTAATGAAAGAATGTTATTTATTTCACATGAGCATTAAAAAATACATTAATGAAAGTACTTCCCATCTCTTGTAAAACGCTACGAATTAATTCCAACACCTAATATTAATGGACATTGTTTATTTCGAAGCTAATCACAGAAATGGATTGATTTATATTTTGACATATATAGAAGTTAAAAGCAATAAAATATTATTTAACTCGAGAGATTGGGTTACTACTTACTTTTTTATGTCTAATAATGTATACGTTAAGTATAAAAAAATTATTTATCTCATACGGGAAAAGGCATAAAATCATATTTAAATATTTAGTGCATAATCACTGAAGTTTAATTGTAATTATGGAAAACTAAATTAACTTTTTTTTTTCTAACAAACCACCGTGTTACGCCAATCTACGATCGATTGATTTTAAGTTATCTCTGCCTTAGAATATATTCTCGATTTTCTCTTCAGCTTCCAAGATCTTTTATTATGCGAGCTAACGCTCGGTGTGAGATGGAATCCCATGCCGGCAGTTTCGCAAAAGTTAACAAGTTTTCAGCCGATTAGACTTTTAATCGTTATTACCTACTTTGCTGAGTGCTACGTTTATCGTCACGGCCAATTAAAATCACAATGCAGACATCGTTTTTTCCAATTGCTTTCTCTCTCCGTTTCTTTGAATCCTGCTTATTTAAAGAAAAGGTAGAGTTTCAATGGTTTTATGTAAGTTGGCCTATTATTATTATATCTGATGGCGCACGCCAAACTCACGTCGTATTATACATAGACAGTATTTGGTAAGAATATTATTTTCCTACCTTCGAAAGCTTGTATTGTTTCGCGAAACTTAAGTGAAAACATTTGACAGTGTTGCTTCTGATTTTTAGTCAATAAAATTGAACATACTCCTACAGTTATAAAAAATAATTGAAGTATGACTATTACTTTTAGTATTATTAAAAGTGGAACGTATTTAATTTAAAGCAGCATTTTTAGAAACTAACAAGTAATTTTAGAAACTTTTTAACAATTTTGAAAAAGTAGTAGAAAGAGATTATAAAGATATTCGTAAAAGAACAGTTTTTCTGAAGTATTTAAAAATTGAAACGGATATAAATCTGAAAATATTTTTGTTGGATTTTCAAAATAATTATACAGAACAGTCAAATTAGTTACTAGAATGTCAAAACTTTTTGCAGCATTACTCAACGTGCTTGAGCGTCCTTCATAATTATTTTAGTGATCTAACAAAGTTATTTTCAGATCTGTATCTCGTTCAATTTTTAGATATTTCAGTAAAACTACTTTTTTTCCATATGTTTTTAGAGCATGTCTAAATTGTTAATGTTACGATGCCGTTGAATAATACGTTTAATAGTTACTCGAGGAAAATTGTTTGCTGAATACACGCAAGTATATATTATATATTTTTTTCTTTCCTGGAGTTTGCGAGAGGAAATGAAATTCCTCTTTATTCGCTCTTCAGATATACAATCACGTTTCTCTGACACGATAGTGGAAAAGAACTTACCGCGTATATTCTTTTCTGATTTCTGTATAAAAATTCTGTATAAAAACCAACGAAGCAACAAATTTATTAGGAATTATATAAAGTTTTTGAATTCGCGCTTCATATACTTTTGTAATTTATTATTGGGCATCCTAAAAGTTTTCTTTGTATTGGAAAAATAGAGTTCATTCATAACCCTTTAACGCCACAATATGAGAACAATACACTTGGCATACCCAATTTAATTCAATAATACTTCTATAAAAATGAATGTATTATAAACAATTTTTTTCAATCGAAATACCAGAAACGTCAAGAAACATAACGCCAACAGTATCAAGCAAATGTATCTTTATTAATAAAATTATTATAAACAATGAAAAAAAACATTGGAAGGAAAGTCAGGTATACCATATCGACGAGAGAGGCATTTAAGGGTTAATTAAATTTAAGAGTTAAATTGAGTTAATTGCAGAATAAATTCGAAGTAAATATTACAAATTATTACAAATGAACAACAATAAAGAGATCCTAGAGTCCTGATGTTAAAAATGCCAATATCGTGCAGATATCGTGAGCAAAAGTTATCGTTACCAGTGCATGAGAGTCTGACAAAGAACTTCCCAAGTTCATTCGTCATTTCTAATGTTTCTTTTTGTCATGGTTGATGCTCGCGCGACGTGACACCGTATTTTGCAATTGGTAAAAAGTGGAAATGACACGTAGGATAAAATTTTGCCTCCGATACACTCCAATGGTACGTTAGACCGGTTCGCGATCGTGTACATAGTCCGTACTGACGCGGCGTCTGACGGCTTTGTCAGTAGACAACTCCCTTGCCCTTCTGTTTGTCTTGTCTCTTTTGAGCTGACATTCCATGGCGCCTAGCACTCTCTGAGAATCTATCGAAAAGCAAAAGGCGTGCACGAGATACGGTATGTGCTGGCGAAGCGCTTCAGTGCCGTGCTTCATCGCAGATGAGTTCTCATCTTTTCCGTTTGCTGAGCTTCTTCGCGTAAGCGATTCAATTTTCCCTGCTTTGCTTCGAGTCGCGGATGTTCTCTAATAAAATTGTAATTTAAAAAAAAAACGCAATTTTAATAGAAAAAAATATGAGAGAGAGAGAGAGAGAGAGAGATCGTTGCGTTTTTATCACATGATTATACGATATTAACATTAATGTTCTTATCATACTATATGACTATTTTATGGAAGGGGGGGAGGGGAGGGCAAAATCAAAGATTTTTATATTTAAATGTTTTTTGATTATTAGTGCACATTATTCATGCCTTTATTAAAGTGATGATCCTATCAATTCGTTAATCGATATATGTTTCACACCTGTTGTGGATACCGCAAATGTGTGATCAAACAGGCACGGTAAGCTTTGACGCATCGAAGGACACTATAGGTGCTAATTAAATGTGCCCTTTAACGTGATGCAGGGTCCGTGAAGCGTCTCACACTGGATGAACACTTCGTAATATCGATCGATAGTTACGCGCTAGAATAAATCGGGAAGGGATACAAATGCAATGCTCCGGTAGAATATCAAATATACCTATTGTAGATGCGTCACGTTTCATATACTATTACGTATATAATATAGTTTCTGCTTATATTACGTTGAACATTGGTGAATCTGTATATACGTTATACCTTAGTGGGATGCATTTAAAATAGATGTTATGCGCTTGTACAATCGTTAGTACTATAAGACAACGTTAATATGAATTAAACTGTTGCGAGTCTCTGGATGTTAATTACGTCTTACGGTATACATTATAATGTAATCTAAGCTTAACGTCACTGATTAACTTAATGCTGAGGGAGTTGAAAGCCCTTGTTTGCTTGGAACTGAATCCTACATTCCTCTAAATTTATTGGTGATTCGTCCGCTGAGAAACGACTCGTTTTCATCGTCAGCGCCATTAATAATCGTTTACCGGATCTTTCACTGCGGGAGGAAGAGTAGTACGCATCGGTCTAACATACGACGTTAGTTCTTCAATTTACGACTAGTGGGTTATGCTATCCCGCACTCACTGAAACGTATTGTAGTCATTAAGCGTCGATCGATTAAGCACCGTCGCATACGGATGTTTATATATCTTGCACGTAGATGCATACTCGTGTTTGATTTATCAACGGACTCGCGGCGCCCTCGTCTGAAAATTAACTGCAGCAGGATTGTAGAGGGATGAAAGTGGAGTAACTGTGGTATATATTATTGTATATATATGTATATGTATTTTATATATATATATATATATATATATATATATATATTGCACGCGCAAGAGTTCGTGGCAATGGAACATTAACTAATTACCTTAAACTGGCAGTCCAGGCATTTCTATAGCTTTCCCAATTCAGCCGTCACTATCCAGTGATCGGAAGGCGGAGACAGATTATGTTAGTTAGTATGCGATTTAATTAAGTCTCTCTGACGCGACATTAGCAAAGATCAATGACAAGACAACTTAACCGCAGAGCTTGGCTTGTTTCCAATCATGCTGACGGGACATATAATCTATTGATGAAAGAAGCTATCTTAATGGCTAGATCTTATAAAAGCAACCTCGAATTAATGAGAAGAAGTGTATTATTGCAGTTTGTATTATATCATAATTTGATTTTTATTTAATAGATAATTATTTAATAGATAACTGAAGCTGATAAATGAAGCTTGTTACTATATTCGAAATATAGTGTTAATTAAGTTAGTTAAATTACACAGGCCTGCGATGTTTCAGATGATTATGAACAAGGAGTGGTTTCCTATGTAATTTTGTACACTGAATTCGAATCTAAGTAGAATTTGCCTATTACGTTAGGTTATCGAAATATTTGAGGTTAAATTGCCCCAAAATCGCCATTTTGGGCAATTTAATCTCAAATATTTCAAATTTATGATTTTATTGTGCGAGATCGAAATTTATTCAAGTGTTTTGATGAATGGCATCGAACAGTACTAACTTTTAGCTTTAAAAAGAATTTTTGCTTTTTGTTTTACGATTTTTTTCCGCTGTGATACAAAACATTAACTTTTCAATGTTTGCGACACACAGTGGAATGGAGCACATGTACACTGGTCAATGTATTAATGTCAGTGGAATATTTTATACAAATGTTCTTGGATATTCACTGAAATGGAATCTGAAATCAAAAGTTCAAAATTTAAAATGGTGGATCCAATATGGCGAATTGAAAATCTAAAAACTTAAAAATTTGAGTTAAAATAAATATGGTTGTATTCTACGAAAAATTTGAAATGCGAATCCTCTATTGTGAATATCCAAGAACATTTGTATAAAATATTTCATTGACGTTAATACATTGATTAGTGTACATATGCTCTCCATTCCGCTGTGTGTCGCGTCACAAATCTTGAAAAGTCATGCTTTGTATCACGGCGAAAAAAGTAGCAAAACAAAAAGCAAAAATTCTTTTTAAAGCTAAAAGTTGTTACTATTCAATGTCATTCATCAAAACATTTGAATAAATTTCGATCCCTCACAATGAAATTATCCATTTTGTCAAAATGGTCATTTTTGGGCATTCCAACCTCAAATACTTCGATAATCTGATGTGATAGGCAAATTTTGCTGTTAGATTCGGATTCGGCGCACAAAATTACATAAGCAATTACTCCTTGTGCTCAATCATCTTTGAATACCCTCGATTTTGCAGGCCTGTTTATATCAGTAATTATTTAAGCAACAATCTGAATAAAAATCTCACATTCACGGATATAGATATTCATAACGAATTTGAATTTGTAATAAAATAATTTGATATTATAGAATTAACTGTGTTAGATTACAATTTTTTTTCTACACAGTATGCTTGATGCGATGCGTAAACAAAATGTAAAATATCTTCCTGCGAGATGAAAGTCAACCTTTCTTTTTCTAGCAAAAATTGGAAGATTACGGAGCTTTCGCAAAGAAAAAAAAAAAACCGTGATGCCTCTTATGTACGCCAATGCACGGTTGCAAATTCTAGGTTGAGCTACGAGATTCCTCGCCGGAGAACGGTAATCCGTAGACGTAGCTCCGGATAGTCCCGCGAGCGACTGCGTCGATACGTCGCGCGGTAACGATTTCTATTACAAAACGGATTTCTCATGCATCACCGTGTCACATTGGTCTCCCGCCGGGCGTGCCGTAAGCTCCTTTCCACGCACGGTCTTCCTAGACTCTCGATCTCTCGTCTAGTGGTAGATAGACGCCGGTGATGGCGACGCAACGTGTCTCCGTAGTGTATCGGTTGCACTCGAGACGCGACGAAAAATCGACATGCGGCAGCGTGTGATCTCGAGAATAGAGAGAAGAGGAGAAAGAGAAAGAGAAGGAGGGGGGAGGAGAGGGAAAGAAAGAGAGAGGAGAGACGGTCAAATCGAAATGCGAAACGGCTAAAGTGATTGCGCACCAACTACCTTTCTCTGCCCTCTCGTTCCTTCCTCTCTCTCTTTCTCTCTCTCTCTCTCTCTACATCCGTTCTGCCCTTCGTTCTCCGACGATGTGCGCGTCGTCGTGTCTCCGATATCGTACCGTAGTTCGATCGTAAATCAAAACGCGGCCCTGCCAGAAACGAAGGTACCAAACAAAATCCATAAATTTCCGCTCTACTGCGTCCGTGGTGGTTTCCGTCAGAAGTTCTCCAAGTTCCGAAAGTAGTATTTCTGGTACCCGTGTTGCTCCCCGACCTCCGAGAACAGAGGTGTGCGCGTAAATAATCTAGAGATGAGAGGTTAAGGGTATATCAAAGGTAGAGATTCGAGGAGACAGAACCGAACTTGCTAGGTCTTATATATACATATAGGAATCATCAGTGAGACAAATAAATATGACACTAAACATTTCAGCAAAGGATTTGAAAATAAAGAGTCAAGCTATGACAATGATGAATGTTTTAGTTCTTTTGTTGCGATCGTTGCGTTCATTATGATAATTGTTGCGGATAATAACAATATTTTAAAAATTGTTAATAAAAATTTATCTATTATCTCAAGATAGCTGCAAGCGTGATTTATCTCAGAATAAGAGCTTGCATATTCAAAAAGTATCATAAAGAATTTACAGCTGTATATAAAATTATCAGGTTGTGCGCGTTATCTTAAAAAAATAACGCGTTATCATTACGGTTAATTGAAAAGTAACGATTTATTACTTTTTCGTTACTTTTTTTTTATAATACTAAAGTAAGTTATTAGATTTTAAAATTGCATTAGCTGATAATTATATATATATATATATATATATATATATATATATATATATAATTTAATATTAAATGTGAAGTCAATATTCAAACTTGAAACTCTCTAATAATTAGTTTGTATATAGAGCAAGTTTTCCTCTATATTAAACTTATCTACAGTTTTTTTTACTAATTCTTTATTTTTTTAATGTCGTTATTTTAATCTACTCCATTTTTATAAGAATTTAGATTAAACAGATAATAATATATATATAGATTAAACATTATTTTTAAACGTTAATATTCCCTGATGGAAATAAATCGATGAAATCTTTATCAATAGATCCATTTCAGTATAATGTAATGAATCAATTGATAGAGATTATAGCGACTTTCAGTGATTTCAGCGATTTATTTCCACCAGGGATACTATTGTATATTTCAATATTTATTGTCCGTACAAAAAATTTATAATATAAATATATAGTGGATACAAAAAGTATTCATACAGAGAAAATATTTTTTAATAAAATTTTATTTTTAAAAAGCAAATATTATCTAGCGAGAAATGAGTCATCGAATTGATGTCAAATCGATATAAATACAATGATTTCAACATCAATTTAACGTCGATTCGATGTTTAATTGACGATCATTTCTTGTTGAATGATTAACAATTTATTCATAAAGAATAAAATAGACTGCATGTTTAAAATTATATATACCAAAAGATGTGTATATTAATTATACAAAATATATCTGAAAAATAAGTGAAAATTAAAAATTGTATTGTTTGAATGCTCAAAAAATATTCGTACAGACGAAAAATTTAACTTCTAAAATCAGGAATATATGCGAAACTAGTTTGTTTATGTTAGAACAGAATGCATTCATTGTATAAAATTGTTAATTGATGTTTATTTTCTACAAATAAGACTTTTTATAACAAATGTCCTCGTATGAATACTTTTTGCTCTCATTGCATATGTAATGTGAATTATATATTTTAAGAAAAAAATAATGATCATTACTGAAAAAAGTAACGAAAAAGAAATGTTAAATCAATTTTTTTTTAATTTCCGAATGATGTATTATCAAGATTGGCAATATTTATAAATTTTATAAACATTAATTAAAATAAAAATATTTCCGAATTATCTCTCTTCTTTATAGGTAAATAAAACTATCAAATATCCTTTATTAAAAGATATTTTATTTTTCCTAAATACATTAAAAAATGACAGCTAATTAGTTCCAACAACTTTATGAGATGGCCTGCAATTTTTTATCATTTCAATTTTGACTTCGAGTCTTTTAAATAAATAAGTCCCATAATATATCTCTTGCGACAAGTAGCCGTATTGCTACGCCTACGAATCGTGAGAATTAAGCACGTGTCGAGAATTGCTAGACAATTATGTCCGTAAAAAATGATTGTTTTCTCACAGTACTTTATCGCGCGGCAGTCTCTCGATAGGATGATAATGTGACAATATACAGAGCGCTCTATGTCGCTACCTATCTGCTTGCGTGCTGCAACACGTTTATATTCGTAAATCTTTTACAAACAGTTTTCTCGATAAACGATGTCTATCTTAATAAAATACCTTAATGAACCTTGATTCTGCTATCTCTGCTTAGACTCTTACTTTATAACTCATTTACTTAAGACTTAAGACACTTTCAAATTTTCAAAATCTACAATTAAAGTATGATAGTCCTAATCTTCGAACAGATCTTTATATCTATCGATCTTATCACGTTCTTCCCTTCTTTCTAAGAATCCCCACCGATTAATATTTTCAGTATTAAAAGCGGTATTAGTCACTGTTTTTAACTAAAATTGCATCCTCTTCCATTTGAGTGAAGTTTCCGTCTCGATCTGCAGTAATTAATCTCTCAGAGTTGTATGTTGTAGCAAACACATCTTCACTTTATACGACTTGCTCGGAATAAAGTTTGTACGAGGACTTATTCAGTTGTCTACTTTCTCTTCAGTAAAATATGTTGCATATTATATTAAAATAAAGATCTACGATTTTTGCGAAACGTAAAAATATGTATGATTATTACAATTTCAATAATGAAAGACATCGAAAGAAAACGAAGTAAATCAGATTTGGAATTGGATTTGTAAGTTGGAAGATCCATAAACGACGAATGGGGCAATCGTTGAAAAACTTTTCAAATTAAGATAATATGTGTGCGCAGACTAGAATATTGTACGATCTAACTTGAACTATCAATTTCCGTAATGTTAGACTTACGAAATAAGTCGAATGTGTGTTTTTCTATATACATATACTTTAGATATTTCTTCATCGATAAAAATTTTGGTTTGCAATAATAACGTAATATAAGAAATCCGGTACGTAAGCAGAAATCAGTTAGTTATTCGATACATTTGGAAATCCAGTGCTTTTCCCGTCTACATTTTGCTGGCGAGAGTTTTGGGGGGATGGAGTTATATATTCTATTTCTATGAAGTTCTGCACACTTGATTCTAGAGAAATCGGACACTCGTGGTATACCGACGAGGAAGAAAGGAGAGAGAACGAGAAAGAGCACCGGTCACCACGCGGCCAATTCCGTTCCGCCCCAGATCATCGTGACTTTCGTACGTACGCGCGTAGATCGACCTAATTTCGCACGCTCCGGGAAAACGACCGTTCGTGGCCAATTCCTTGAACGACCAGCACTGCATCACAGACTACTGGTAATATCGTTTTCGATGGTGGAAACGCCGTTCGATTACCCTCGTCTTCGACGAAGAACGACGCGGTACAAATCCTCCGTTGGATGGTGTGAGGCGGAAATGGTCGTACGTGTGGCGGACTCGTGTGAACAGCATTCAGGTTTTCAGAGCTGGGGATCGCCTTAATGCCGTCGAAGAAGCACCCACTGATACCCTATTAGCCCGATTTCTTATCCGAATCTCCGTCCTGAGCATCGCAGGAGGAAGAACGTATAGTGCATCACCTCGGTGCTTTTTTTACGAAAACGGACGAGCTTACAATCCGCGGCGAGGAAACGGAAGCTACTCGCGAATCTGATTCACAACTTCCGCTAAATATTTACTCGCACTGAATCCGAGTTGCTGTATCCGAGTCGTCGGCTCTCTACAAGTCGCGATAAATAAATAAATGGCAGTGTTCTTTGTCATATGTTTCTCATTTATACGTTCCATTACTTTACGCAATACAGAAATATTATTGTTTGTAAGAAACAAAATGTTAATTATTTTCAAATTACGAAGAACAATAAAAAGAACTTAAACTTCTGCAACTGCAAAGTGCAAGAAATGAGGGTACATTCATCCTAGTAAACTTCACACGTGTATACATATAAAAACACTTTTATTACACAATTTGAATCCAAACTATCGATTGAGCCTGCACAAAACTTGATCGGTTCAGCCGTCATTTGAGATCCGATAATCTCGGGTGCTCGCAACTTGACCGCTCGTGCAAAGGAACACCGATCTCAATAAGAGTCATCATAATGTGTTATATGCATATACATATGTATATAAAAATCAAGCACTTGACACCTAAGAAACTATCGTGTCTCCTGATTGTATCTTTAATCTTGGTCCCTGCTAATCTATTCGTTTAATTTATTCTGTTTGAATCAAAATGTTTATTTTCTTACTAATATATTATTTAAAAACTTTTTTCTCTAATACTTAATGATTTTGCTATTAATGTAAGATCTTTTTTCTTATAAATTTTTTTATCTTTTTAATTGTATTATAAATAAGAAAAAACGGTCAAAGTTAGATGTTGAAATAATTTTCAGGGTTGGGAAGTATATATAACGCGTTATTTGTAACTTGTTACTTGTAAGCATTTAATGTTTATTAAATAATAAAAATATTTTCAATTATTTTCATTTCAAATGTAAATAAAACAGTTAAATATTCTTTATTGAAAGATATCTTATTTTTCATATACGCGTTTAAAAATAACAGAAGATTAGTTTCGGTGACTTCCCATTGGACATCCTATATGTGATGTTTACGAGTAACAGTTTATTTTCTCAGCAATATTCGAATATACAGTGAATGCAAAAAGTATTCGTACAAAAAAAATTTTTATAAAAAAAGCTTTATTTGTATTATAAATATTCACTAGCAATGAGTACATTTTGTCCTAACTCAAAAAAAACTTCGTGAAACTAACCGTGATCTTAGAAGCTAAATTTCTCGACTATACAAATACTTTTTATATGTCTAATACAATTTTTGATTATTATTAAGATAATATATTATATTTTAATTACACATATTTTTAAGTAAAATAATTTTGAGAAATATACAATCTATTTTCTTTTTTGTTAATATATTAATGTCTATTTTAATAATAAATAAGATTTAAAAAAATATTTCCCCTATTTAACGAATACGTTTGCACTCTGTATATATATTTCATGTTCGAATCTATATCTCGCATCGTATTTTTAATCTACCGTATTAAAATTTATTCATCTTTAGTTTCAGAACGAAATAAAATTCGAATTACCAAATCGAAAAATTTAAATAATGGAAAACTGTAATGTATCGTTCGTTTATCAATAATTAACTAAAAAATGCAAAAAAATATATTCGGCGGACGTTATTTCAGCGCGTTAAATATTGCTTTGTTGACATTCTGCATTCGGCGTTTGTATTTTTGCAGCGTACAGTGTGGCATACTTTGTAAACATAGTCGCTTTTGTTATCATTCGCACAGTGAAACTAGTCAAATTCAGCATCTCTCTCTCTCTCTCTCTCTCTCTCTCTCTCTCTCTCTCTCTCTCTCTCTCTCTCTCAGCGGTGATCTGTTCAAGATTTTTTTACGAAGTATCGCGCATATTGCGAGATTACAACTTAATACATATTTTCTTTACAAGTATTGTTTTTTCTTCGGAATGCAATTAAGCACGCATCGTCTACGATTAAAGTTAAAAGTACCGCGCAAAATATTACGCAATTATTGTGTTTTTTTTTATTACAAATATGCGCGATTGAATTAATCATGTTTTTGCCAATGTTACATTGTACAAATTCAAAAAAAAAAACTCCAAGAACAAAAAAAGAAGATCTAGAAAGCATCTGGCGATAACGGAATAATTAGGGAGTTATTGACATTTTCGAATTATTCGATTATTAACGAAGCATTATTTTTATGAAACGGACTTTGAATTGAATACCGCAACGCTTTTAATTAGTAAATACCTGGCATAATTGACTTTGTATTTTAATATTTATTCACCGCGTCACGTAAACTCATCGTTTATACATCAGTAATTTAAATCCTTCATCGTTTAGCATTGATTACACTAATTATAGTATCGTTCATTTCGATCAGAATTTTCGACACTTTAATCATTTCTGAAATATATTATTAAAATATTACATGATGGTGAAATGGCTTATATAATTTAATTAGTAACATGACTAGGCTGCATTATATTTACGTGAAAGAGTTGTGCTAAAAATACAACAGGAATATCAGTTAACTAAGTTATTATTTAATTGACTTGTCAAAACCATCGTTTTTATAATATATTTTTATACATTGTTTTTACGAACTGTGTAATATATATATCACTCATTAATTTATAACTGAAAAACTGAGTTGGTAAGAGAAAACAATTGCATACGTAAAAAAGTTTTTTCATTTAAAGGAACTCAAAAGTAAACAATTATTTCATGAAAAATATTCTTTTTTATTCTTCCCCTACTAGTGTATATATTTTATTTTAATAATTAAATATTATACCCTTAACATTAATTATATATTTATATATATCGATTTCGCGTTTCGTTAGAAATTTTATTCCGACCTCTGAAACAGAAAGTATCGTATATCAACGGGAAGTTTGAGCATTTGTTTTGTACACTCTGCCGGTAGCATATATTTTAGACTTTTGATTTTATTTACTTAAAAACATGATGATGTCATTTTCGTTTTTGTCGACAACGTTTTATAATTGTGGAGTTATTTTATCGCGAAATGTAACTGGTTGGTAATGTAGCATAAACTTTCCGTCAGAAAGTTTATGTCACAATTTAACGACAGTGTATTTCTAAGTATCAGTGTATCTAAGTATATTTCTCGTTTCCCACAGTTAACGTAGAGTATATTTGTCGCGGACACACGCGGCAAATTTCTAAACAAGTTCTTAATATGTTTCTATTTTCCTCTGGGAAAAAAAAGTGGATAGAAAAAGAAGAGGAAGGGGCGAACGCGACATGCCGAGTTCGTGCACTTTGGCTCCTCGACAGTATGAAAATTTTCGTTTTAGTCATAATGCAAAGTTGGACACACCTGGCTTTTTATGGCAAGAGCAGCGGCGGCGTTGAAATTTTCACGCGGTGTATTACAAAATTCCGTGGAGTTTCCTCCGGTTGGAAAAATCGATGCATCTCACGACAACGATGCGGGACACGATCATCGTGGCACCCCAGCATCAAAGCGGATATTGGGTATTGCCAGCGGCGGCGGTGCTAAAACTCTTTTCCGTATATTTCTTCGTGCGCTCACGCGTTGCTTTTATTTAGCACAATTTTCTCGAGGCTGGCGACTCTTCCGCAGTAAAGTCGATTGTTTCTATTCCGGAATTTCTCATCAGGCTTTTTACCGTTTACAACCGTTGTTCTCGCAACTTTGGCACCGGTGCTCTTTGTTTCGCCTAATAAAAGACTCAGATCGTCAGCTTCAATTAAGACCGATGAAAGAAGGACCGTAAGAAAATATCGAGAAGTTGGCGGAAATATATTCTACCGTTACCGGTTTGTCCTTAAATTATTCAGAGCAATGCGCGGTCAATGTGGAAAAGTGGCGCGAAAAGTTTATGCCACGAACGAAGTACAAAGCTGTCTTATTCGCAAAATTGTTAGGAGCATCAGAAACGCATACAATTAAAATTGTAGAAATGTAAAAAGGTTTGTATTGCAAATAACGATAATTCGGCTTTTGTAATTAGTTTATTACTTTGATGAGACATTGTAAGATCGCTAAAAGATGATTCCGCGTTTTCAGAATATAATTGAAATGCACAACACGTGTACAATGCCTGCCGTTTTATTGAGCGCAGAAATTTTCGAGCTGCGTTACCTAGCAAAATGCCACTTTATCCAGTAGATACGTATGCCAACGAGTATGACGAAGATGAATTCGTTCTCGAGTGCGCACGGGAGGATGGGTATGCGTAATTCATCAGCGTAATTGAGCTCGTGCAGACCAAGTTTGTAACGCTTCACGAGTCTCATGAGCCGAGTACCATTTCGTAATAGCACGTTAATTTTAGTATGCAATTTTCAAGCTTCATTATAAACCAGAACGTACTACATTTCTTCTATAATTTGCAAGATTGATTTCATATTGATCGAAAGCTGATCAAAAGCCTCGTTGAAAGAACAAGTGTCTTTTATAGGATTACCATAATTTTTCTTAACGCGATAAAAGTAAAATCGAGCATGGATAATTAGTGATAGCGACAACAATACGTGGACGTGGCTTTGGTGTGGCAGACATATCGTTCTATGAAACAAGGCAGCTTCATAACGTAATGGAGTTTTCTTGTCTCCGTTACTGTTCTTCTTTCCTTAGTCCGTTTCTTCGTTTCCGGAGTAACTTTGCTGTTCCTAGCAAGGACAATGCCCTTCTTTTCTCCGTGAGCCGCAGACGTTACGACGTAATACTTAAATTAATCTAGTAAATTTCCACGAAATCTCGTGACTTGCGCGAAATTAGCTTACGAAGGTTGCTCTGGCGAAACATTTTCAGCACGAAAATATTTACATTGTTACAACTGCAATATGTCCGAGAAAATGAAAATACAACATGTGTCAGGTGTACCTTATGAAAAAAGGAGAGTTTAGGAGAACAATTTTTAAGAAATGAACAAACATATACGTACATTTTAAATCAATTAAAGTATAACGCCTGCAACTATGCAATATAATAAAAAAGAGAGGACTGGCCAATAAACGTGAAAATAATGGATGTTTTACTAAAGCAAATATTAATATTATTTATTCAACACCAATAAAATATATCAAAAAATGTTTCTACTCTACTTAGTCTTTATCAGTTTATTAAAAAACATTTGATAATTTTTAATTTATGACTTAACGTTCTCAACAATGCCTTTGGACTTTAATTTCGGACATAATTAGATTCTCGCTTCGGATCGATGAATTTGTTTAAATAATTAGATTTTACAACAATGATCACGAAGAAAACTGGAAAAGCTCGCGAAGACGAGATGAATATTGTCATATTTATAATTATTGTGAATTGGTGTCTAACAATTTAACATTACTTCTCAATAATGTCCTTAATTTATTCTATACTGTTCTTTGTTTAGAAATATGCTGTTAATTAATTTTTAGATAACATTTTTTCCAATTAGGTTGAAAGTTTACATTATTATACTAATGAAATAGTGTAATTAAAGTATTTTTTTTTTTTAAGTGATGAAGATTAAGTAAAGTTAAAATACAGAGAAAATATGTTTTAAAAAAGTAAATGTTATTCACAGCGAGAAATGACTCGTCAAGTTCATGTCGAATCGATATCGACAATTCGACATCGATTCAACTAATTGACGATTATTTTTAGCTGAGTAATTAGCAATTTATTCATAAATAATAAAATAAACTGTATATTTTTCGAAATTATATATGTCAAAAAGATGTAGTAATTAAATAAATTAGATTACCTCAAAAAAAATTAAAAATTAAAAATGGTATTATTTGGATGCATAAAAAATATTCAGTTGAGAAATTTAACTTTTAAATAAAATCAGAACACACGCAAAGCTCGTTTATTTATATTAAAAAAGAACGTATTTATTGTATAAAATTGCTAATTAATGTTTATTTTCTACAAGTAAGACTTTTTTTAATAAAAATTTTCCTTGTACGAATACTTACTTTTGCACTCTCTATATTTTATGGTTTGAATAAATTACATTAATATTTTTTAATAAACCATCCATTATTTGCTCGTTTATTGGTCATTCTCCCTCTTTTGTATAACGTGCGTTTTAATTCGGAAATCGAATGAATGAAATTTGCATTCCGTTTTCATCTTATTCCGCACATTTCTCTCTTTCGCATTCAAGAATCTTAATCGCATTAACCAACAAGAATGGTAATAACAAGACTAATAGTATTTACGATCGACATAGTTCTCGGCTGGGAAATGTGTGTCACATTGTCGAGGCTCCTTCACGGCTTTGTAATCTAACTTGAAATTAACGCAGCCTAATTTTCGTCCAATTCTCAGTCTTGCATGCGAGTCTTGTGGTATGGCGCACCGCGTTTCAGTTTGTTAAAACGAATTTCGATAAAGTTGACGCCTTCTAGCCAACGATGCTACATTTAGATGCATTTAGATAAGTTAATAGGTAATTGGACCCGTGCATATGAACATACTCGTCCCTCTTTTTCTTCCCTTATTCTTGTTATGTTCCTCTTTTACGTTCGTTTCCCACTCCATTCTCTCCACTTGCTTCTCTATATCTATGCTTGTGTTTATTCCGTTGAATGGTTGACTCAGACTGTGATATCCGTCGTCTCTACGAAAAGCAAATTCATCGCTGCTGTTCGTCGCATGCAATCTCCCGGAAAACAAGCCTTCCGGCGACTCGCGGGATTGATTGTAAGAGGCAAATTGCGTTTTACTCATAAGAAGTGCTCCTGTCATTTCTTTTTTCGTTTCTGGAAACAGTAGTCACGTAAAGGAATAACCGACAATCTTGCGGAAATAATGAGAAAATGTTCGCGACCTGCGCACAACCTGTGCTGCACTTCGTTCAATATTGATATTCGCGAAGAAATGTTGCATTCGGGAGATTCATCGATACGTTCATCGAGTTGTTCGTTATTTAGTTAATGATATTTCCACTTTTAAAAGCATACACGATGAGAAATGATTTGGAACTGTATAAAGTAAATCTTGGATATGCTATTCACGGTCTATTACTTAGGCAGATAAGCGCTTCAATCTACGAACAATTTAACGAAATGATTAATTCAATCAGCGTACGTGCGTTCGTGTGTTCGCTGAGAGAGGATGGATATTTATATTTTATAAATCCGTGGGCGCGCACGACTCGATATCGGCAAATATTTCATTTTGCCGCCACCGCGTTTCGTGCCGCTATACGTCTAAATACCCTTTCCCCGCACGATGTGACGTTACTCGCCCGAACGATTCCGCCCGCGAGCAAACTATAAATCTGATAATCACCACACGACAGTGCCGTGAGCGTGTTGTGTGTGTGTGTGTGTGTGTGTGTACACGTCTCATGTATGCACGCGTATATTTATGCACGCATGCGTATACATCGACGAACCGTCCGTTGCCATGATTTTTTTTTTATTTCTGTCTCTTTTTAGCTATCGGAATCGGCATTAAATGCACGTAGGCATGCATGCAAACATCGCGGTTCATTAAATTAATCCGGACACGGACCGACGTATAAATGTTGGACGTGCGAGTTCGTCGCGACGTGCTCCGTCGTCGTAATTTCTCTCGGATGCTCCGTCGATTTTAAATCGAGTAGAATACTCGACTGATTCCAAAGAAATTAAATTGGTAAACAGGCACTGCGGTGAAATACGCGTTTCATCATCTGCTGTGTAAAGCTAACTTTATGAATAATCATGATATGTAGGTTTCGAAGTAACACATTGGCACGATTTATTTTAATTAATTGAAGAATGTTATTTTTTAATATTATATCGAGCGTCGCAACGCCAAGTGCATAAAAATATAAAATCGCTTGACGTGTGAACGTCATCGAGTATATGTTCGTGTCGTTGCCAAATTTGCATAACAAACTAATAATCGCTTATTGTAATACAATTGAAATATTCATTTAAAATATTCATGAGCTGAGTGCGTAACGAATGTAAAAAGTAGAGCAAAAATTGTGCAATTAAGGCTATTCTTCGGAGAATATTAAAAATGTAAAGGATATGTTGTTTTACTTATTTCGTAAAATATTTCGTTATTTCGTTAATTTCGGTGGTTAGATGGCTGGCGCGCGGCCTTGGGGTTGTTTTGTTCGCGGAAGGGCGAACGGGCGATGCGTCATGTTTACGCGTCACTACACAGTCATCATTCCATTATTGTAACTCGTACAGGCAGGTAGCCGCATCGCGTACCGTCTTCTTCACATTTCTTTTTGAAATATAATTGCGACAAATGCTAGATAATACGAAACGTTGTAAAATAATACGAAACTTTATGAATATTCACAGTATAAATATGATCATTAACTCGCACGATTAATTATTCATAAAAGGATCGAGATGATAATTATACTTGTATATCAATGGAATAGATATTTCGTACGGTTCATTCATTTGGAATTGAAATGCGATGGAAAACAGAATTTATTACTATTTTTTTGGACGATAATTATTTTTGTTTCAACATTTTTCTCTCGTTTGAGTATAATTCTCGATTATGCTTCGAACGATATCACATGAGTCATAAAAAGCAACGCTAATATAATACTCTCATACAATTCATGCTATTCTTACTGTCAGTACTAATATAGTTTGTGTAATTAATAATTTAATTAATTTTCCGTTTTATATCTTTTTTGTTATACAATCCGTATAAACAATTAAGCGTAACTTTGGAATTTATCGGTAATTAAAGAAATGTTCTTCTTTATTTATCTCCAGTCCATTCCATCGACTCTGGTCATATCTTATAGACATCGTAATAATAGAGATTGAACTCTCTTTTATCTGCTCTGAATTTATTTCGCAATGGTGACGGATTAATGTGTGTTCGATACTCATTTCTAAAAGTTAACTGATGATTGCATAGAAATAGTTGTATGTTATATTTTTCAGATGATATCTTTCCTCTTTCGGATACGATCTTGACGTGATAAGAGAGCTCAGTACCTGGAGGATGTACACGAAAAGAACGGTTTTTCTCAAGTATCTAAAAATTTTCGGATCTATCTGAATGATATATCTAGGTAAATTTTCAGATATCTGAGTAAAATCGTTCTCCTCATGTAAAAATCCAACGACGGGGAAGCTAACGTACCTTCGTCACTGATTTAATTGAAAGTGAATGAAGCGTAATCGGTTCGTCGCGCGTTTGCTTCGGGAGTGTCGTTGAAGTTATCGAAGTAATGGACTTTTCACAAAATACATTCGATGGAATTCTAGTTCGACGCGAAAGACTTTTCTAAATAATTAGTCCGTGCGCGATTATAATGTATTATTGGCGAGTGTTTTACGCGAGTGTCCTGTGCGAGAGTGTCAACCTAATTCTGAGAGGAGGAGGAGGAGTCTTGCGGAAAATATTATTTTTTGTTTGTGTAAAATCAGTATTTTTCTTCTGTTTATTCTTGAGTCGTTTTATTTTACAATGATTCAAAAATGATAGTTAGAAGAAAAGAATTATTTAAAATTGTTTTGAAATTTTAAATAAATACGTATTTTTAAAATATTTTTAAAAAAATGTATAATTATTTTTATAAATATCTAACTGAATGATGAATCGAATGAAAAAAATCGATGCTTATAAAAATTATATATTTTGAAAATTATACGATAATTTTTAAGAGAACTTTGTTTTTAGTAAATATTTTTAAAAATATTGATTGTTTTTTTCTGATTTAGTTTAATTTGGATTTTAATTTATTTTTTACAGAATCATCATAGCGACGTGACGTTGCAGATGTAACTCCGCTGTTGTGCATCGGGTTGGTGAGTGATACACTTGACGTGTATTTTTTCTTTTTCAAAGATTTTTTTTAGATTTCATTATTTTCCGAAAATTTTCATCAATATATCGATGTCTTTTTACATATCGTAAAATGGGGTAACCTTGGCTCAAATTTTGAAAACGTCCAAACAGTACACATGTCAAAATTTGCAAGACATAAGACGTCTTGAAAACGTTTTAAAAATTTTGGACATTATGCATATCGTTTAGGCATTTTTAAAAACTTGGACCAAAGTTATCTTGGCTGAGTTAAAGTTTTGAGACTCCATTTTATAGTAAGCGTTTATTTAAGAGAGGATAACACACAAATCGTGTATATAATATACTTAAAAATGATATTATTTACACAAAAGTTTATTAAAAAAATGTGTAATAGGAGATTGATTCTCTTAATGGCGTATGCACTTTACTTTCCTAGTAAAGTAACTCATCTGCACCTTTCGGTTTGTTCGGTATCATGGGGATACGGTCACTAATGGGATGATGAATGGTAGACAAAGCGTGAATGCCCTGAATGGTGGCTGCGCGGACAAAAGCTGTCCCTGTGTGTGGCAGCCACTTCGCGATCTCTTTGTCTCGGCTCATAATCGCTTATCCGTAACATCGGTACCGACCTCTTTTGGTAATTAGACTCTCGTATTCGATAAACGGTATTAGGGAGAAGTGTCGTAGCGTTAATGTTCTCCGACGTGTTTGGATAAACGGAAGGGTACGTGTTCAATAAGAGGATTTCCTTTGATGGATCGTTACTTCTATATTACTTCGTCTTTCGTACAATCTGCGAAATTGTGCAGAAAACAATTTGGCGAAATTGCATTGGCCTTGTGTCATTGGCCTGAAAGAAAAATCTTGCCGTTGGCAAGAAAAGGTGTAAGCCTCGAAGCTTTTCCGTCGCGTTTCGGACGATACGTGCGTCTTGAGACTTCGAAAGGCTCTCTGGAACTCCCCGCGGTGTTACGACTTTGAGAAATCCACCTCTCCTACATCTCTCCAGGAGAATCAATGTCTCGATAGATTCAACAATCTTTCGGACGTGAAATTTCGCATGGTGCGTAGCTTCGCGCGTTGTTTCAAATTATATGTACTGCGTGTGAATCCATTTTGATAATACTATTAAATAATTATGTTATATGTATTTTTTTTTATTTTAAAGAAGACAGAATTTTTTAGCGTATCTTTCAGAATTCTTATTGTGTAGGAAGAGAGGATATGTTGTAATGGAAATCCAACGTAGAGAGCTGAGAAGTATATTGTACCACGTCTCATGAGCGACTGACTCTCGTTCCAACAACAATATCGCAACAAATCGCTTGTCATCAAACATCGAATAATCCGTCTTAATACATAAATAGTCCTAGTGTTTCAAGTCGTCTAAACGATAAGCGCTTTATTCTACACTATCTAAATTATATTTGCTAATATATTGTATTCTTAAGTCTTTATAATTTTTTAAATGTAACTTATTTTTCTTTCTTATAAAATTATACAAACAAATTGAATTAAAAATAGATAGATTTAATAGCTTTATACATCATTTTCTAAAATGATTTGAATTATCCTTTGCAAAGAGAGAGAGAGAGAGAGAGAGAGAGAGAGAGAGAGAGAGAGAGAGAGAGAGAGAGAGCTCTTCACAGTCTTTGTTCAAGAGAGAATGACAAAATATACATTGCGAAAACCAAATTGTTCATAAAATAATGATTTCTTTTACGTTATGAAAATAAAAAAAATTGAGCAAAACATATCATGAAATTAATCGGGCAATCAGTGGCTTAAGGCCGCGCAGCTCCAGAATTTGCAACGGACGTGAGAGCGATAAGGAATGTCCAATAACCCGAGTGGGGTAAGTCGGAGACTTCTCGGCATGCGGGGCACGTCAGCCCGATAATCTACGAGTCGATAACTTACTTGCCGAATTTCTGGTCAACCCAACGCAAATTGTCCGTTCGTTCCGCACCTTAACATCGTCTAATTACAAACATTATAGTCAGAATGCTTTCATGCGCTTCATAACGGACTACCATGATCGATCGTGACTGTATTCGATAATGTTGCGATTTTATGTTTTATTTTAATTCAGCTCCATGGTTTTGTACGTGTTGAGTACATGATTCTATGTATTTATATTTTATTAAGCATTTTATTCTTGTATAATGATATACATGTATATATATATATATATATATATATATATATATATATACATACATACATACATACATATACAATTTATATATATCATATATAAATTTATTGCAAAATAAATGAATTCAATTACCTAAAATATGATTATAGGAGGAAAGTTGTCATTATTCAATAAAATCGCCTTCACGAGCACAACTCATTAGCATAATGTGAGAGTTTCGTTACACTCTTAAACGTATTTATAGCTTATCGCACGCGTAACTGGCCATTATAAATCTTGTGTTGCTGCAAATAACGAGCTAAATAAGTTATAACCAGCGGCAATATTTTCTCTCCATCCTTTACCGTGATTCTGAGGGAACTTATGATGGTCGTTAAAGGAGCTAAGCTGCCGCTCTCTTGGTGTGTAAAGCCTTACGTACCGAATAACAACTCATTACCGAGTCTCACATTGCGGCCCGAAGGAATTATATCGCGCTGGGGGCGCGCGATCGTTTTTAGCATGCCACGTCCTTGATCACTCACAACCTCCCTCTTGCTTTTACTCCTTCTGTCGCCGGTAGAGCTAAAACGGGGCGGATGGGCGTGCAAGTTGCAGCTGCACCCAGTTAATTCACGCCAACGGTCCGGACTGTGTTCGCGTGTACACTTACCGTCACACGGCTCTCGCCTCCACGAACGTTTCCTTACCACCATCAACACCCCGATCTACTCGATAGACCAAATATAGATAGTCTCACTATTACATCGTTCGCTGGCTCCTATGTTCGAACGAAATTCGTGCAAAGAAGAGAGAACGATGAGGAAGAGAGAACGATGAGAGAGAGAGAGAGAGAGAGAGGGGAGGGGGGAGACTGCGAGAGCGTATTCTAGAGCAGTGTGAGGAGTGGGACAGTTGATGAGCTGAAGGAAAGAGTGAATGTGCGATGTATTGTGCATACATAGACTAGCACAATGCCGATACGTACTCGAAGACTGAATCGCACTCTCATATATATTGGAAATATGGTGTTCTACCAATATCAAAATAGTCCATGCGTTGACCGAATACACGAATTAGAGCTTCTTCGAACAGTACATTGAGGAAAAGTGTATTAAATTTTAAGAAATATTTATTTGAATAGTGCCAAATATTTACTTACAGTAAATAAATATTTACTGAATAAAGAAATGATTGTTAAATTAAATTAATGGTTCTTGTATCAAATAAATATATCTTTATATCTAAATATTATATTTAATTAGTATTATTTAAATAAATGATTTATTAAAATTTAGTATATATTTTTTTTCAGTATACAAAATATCTTATCAAAGATGCTAAGTCTTCCAAGCTCACGTCTCTCGACATATCTATGAGATTCGAATCAAAGTACGAAATAGTTATGGCAAACTATTTCGGATTCTTTGAAAATTTTATTATGAAGAAATTTGATTTATTACAATAATGAAACGGGAATTGGGCGAAAATTATATTATAAAAGATTAAAATTTTCATTTTAAACTTTGCGATAAATGGTTTTTAAAAGAAACGAATTCAGCATTTATCGACGTTTATTCATTTTGTGAAAATGTAAAAAAAATATATGTAACAACGAGCAGTCGTGCTTCAGCAAATTGTATGTATCGCTTTGGATGAATATTCGATGCCAAACTATTTCACTTTGTTTAATGCGTAATGCAGCTGAATTTATGCTCATAAGAAGCTTGGTCCTGTTTACTGTTTCGAGTTAGACTTTATGGCTGGTATTCGCGCGCGTTTAGCAGCTGGAAGCATGTACATAATAGCGCCGTTCGAATTCAAACTATTTGGCCGCACAATCGAAATTCTAACCGAAATTTCTACCAATGTGGTAGCGACCGCTTTCGAACGACCGTAAATGCAATCTCGCGTGCTGTTAGTTCGTTTTGAGTTGATGCTGACTAGCACAAATTCAATTTTACGATTAGTGGAATTTTTTTTTTAGGCGCGATTAATCGTACACGTCTGATGGCGCTTATAGGTCGCATTTCGTCTATGTGATTGTTACCAAGTTTCAATTTATCTTTCATTTTTAACATTGTAAATATAATTTATATTATTTTCGCAAAACTATATATTGCATGATTAATGTTATCTTATTTGGTTTGATAACAACTTAACACGCAATTCTATATCTAAAATTTATATTTTGAAGCACAATGTCTTTTTTTTTATTATTTATGCGTAATCAGAAACGTAATTATATAAGATTGTTATCATATATGACATCTATGATGGTGAATTGATTCTCTATAACAAAAAAACCAATTATAACATACATTTTTTTCTAATTAATACGTTTTCTCCACTGTACTTTTATTTATTATTATGTTATAACTTGCAATTCTGGGAAAGTTATTATTAAATACGTCAAGGCGCGATAAATGCAGCAATCCTTTCGTGATTTATTACGTGAGATGAATTCCTCGTGTGGCAACAAACATTTTAAAATTTAATACTATTTCCCTTTATTTCGCCTTTTACCGATATCGGTAGATATTTCCTTCAACCGTAGTCGCAATTTATTTTCAACGCGCTACCGGTGAATTGTAAATGGGGCACGAACGTGGGCGTAATCCCTTGTAACGGCAAATTGAAAGCTTCGTTCAGTGTCCTCTCGATGGAGTTTGTGCAACGCTAGCCCCGATGATCCGCTTTATATACGATATACACTGTGTCGCCTCTTCTTCTATATATCTCTTAGCGAGAATGCGTCTATCTGAATCTTCCGGCCACACCTTCTTCTATCTTCAGAATGAAAGTCACCGCCTGGCTTATATCGCGTGATTTCTGAGAGGATATAAGATTAAGATACTGCGTTTCAAATAAGGTGAGAAGCTTTATTTCAAAACGATTCGTATCATTAGATTAATAGTAACGACATTTGTCTTTTCTCGAGGTTCGTGTATACTCGTGCTGTATTAGCGACAAATCTTAAGTTGACGCGTAGGTATATAAAATCACGAAACTAAGGTGTACTTTGTTTTCAATATCCGCGAAATATTCTCGTAAACTTGTGCGAACGCCTTTTCGCTCTCCACAAATATTGCGCGCATTTTAGTGATCGTTTTGTGCAATTTTATCTCTGTCGACGAAGTTGCAGTAAGTGAAACCTGTTCCGCTCCGTTTCGAAACATCTCCTGTTCATCCCCTAAAGACAAATAAACAACGACTGTCGCGCACGGTTGCGAATTTGGTAGCGAGATCGGGGCCTTCCATCGCCACCCCATGAACTAGCTATTCAACCTTTCGTTGTAAATACGTGACTAAATATATTCTTTTCTATTTTCGAGGCTCTGGGACCGAGGTTAGAGAAAACATCGTGTCCCAATTCACGTTCAGCGTGACTGTCGCGTATATTGGGGATCTGTTCGTGTTTGGTCGACTTACCTTCTCGATGTGCTTACACGACGAATTACACGCCCCTCGCAAGGCTTGAACTCGAAAATGGAAACTTTCCTTTTTGTGCCATGCACGAACGACATCAGCATTGCGTGTCGTGACGCTGAAAAAAAATGTACATATGAATTATAAACTAATATAGTTGTGTTCATTTATTTAAAATAGAAATCATTTTTGTACATTAATATTATTTCCGTTTCCTTTATTCTCTTCTACAGAAGCTGATAAATATTCCTTTATTAGAAAAGAGACTTTATCAGTTCAATTTCAAATTCCAATGATAATAAAATATTACGTTACGTAAAATTTGGTGAATGGATTTGTTTTTCTCAAAAGAAACGCGAGAGTTTCACCGTGAAAACTAAACTTTCTGTACGATATTTAACGTAGTATGCGGATTTATAGTTTACTCGATGATCGTAACTGCTCTGAACGCGAAAAGTCGAAGAAAACTATATGCGAAAGAGTGTGTTTGGAAGTTTTCATTCCTCTAAAGTAACGCGTTTATCGCCGTCCAGATTTCTAAGAGAGAATATTTACGGGTCTTGATACAAGATTGCAATATTGATCCAAATCGCACTTTCTAAGTTCGAAAAATTTTTCTCCTTACGTAGTTTCAAATGCGAAACTTTTTCGCGATTGCGTACAAGTTTTTCTAAATTTCCGAATGGATATATACATACCTAGAATTTTATTTGTATATATAATTTTTTACAATCAATGATGATAAGATATAGGTAGACTCCTTATAAATATTTATTACTAAATTATTACAATATTAAAAAATTATGAAATAATTCAAAATACATTTGTGTCATTTTCAGAAATATATATAATTTTCTTTATATAATGAAAAAGGCAGATATAAATTTATAATTATTTATAAACTTTTCATAAACGCGAATAATAAGATTGAATTTACAAAAGACAAGCGCGATATTAAAAAATACATATTTTTTTCAAATAACAATTCACGTTAATTTAATTTCATAATTTAATAAGCGCAAAGAGAATCCGCGAATATATTTGTAAAGTAAACTCAAAAAAATAATGAAAGATAATTAAGAATGTACGTATTTTTTAATAAAATGAAACAATCATAAATATTTTTCTATATTGTATTTGAAATTAACACAAAAAAGATTGCCGGCGATTTAGAATCAGGATAAAAAAATTCTTCAATAAGAAGTAGACATGATGTTTTAAAAAATAATTATAAAAAAAATTTTCATTTAAACTATAAAATCGTGTTGATATTATTACATGAATTATGTTTATAAACATGACCTTACGCATTGAAGAGTTTTATATGTATAAATATTCATTTTTATCCGGAAAGTGTAAATTTCTAATTTTTTTTGGGAAAAACTGTACATCTGATACATCCTTAAGTGAAAAAAAAATATTTTTCGCGGCAATATTTTTCGCAATAAGTTTATTACAGTTTTTTAAGATTAATTTGGGAAATTTTGGGGGATTATTAATATTTCAGATTGATTGCGTTGAAAGCCGACAACCATATCGCACGTAATTATTATATCTGAAATTAATTCATTTATTTGAACATATATATATTAGTTGAACATCTTAACACTTAGACCGTAGTGGCGCTTCGAATTTTAAAGTAATGTTATTTAACATAAACGGTCTTGTTTTCTATCTTATTGTTAAAAATATTTTTATTACAATCTTATAAAAAAAATGATGACGGTGAAGAAATAAGAAAATTTCAACGCGATTTTCTAAGTGGTTTCGAAAATGTCCGTTCAATTGCCGTGTAGCTAATGTCAGATGTACTCGAGATTTCATCCATTGCGAATTTCCCGAATTCTTTCCGTATGTCGCCCGCGGCGCGATAAGAAGGGGAAGAAATAAACGGCGCGGCGGCAAATGCAAGTCTAGAGAGCTGGAAACTCTATTTTATGGTAAATAGACATTGTGCCGCACCGTAGGTGAAAAAGCTAAGCGAGAAGAAAGAGTGGAAAGGGAGTTAAGAACGGTATGGAGGTGCCGAGCCTTTAACAGCAGACGGCGAGAAAGAGGCGATAGTTTCACCTACCGGTTTATCGGTTTTCGAACAGGATGCACAGGTTCCACTTTCATGCTATCGGTAGCACATTATTGTCACCTTCTAACATACAAAATCTCCGTAGATATTCAAGTTTAGCTTGTACCGAAGTCGCTTTGTATCGCGTAAAGCGATGGCATTTGACAAAATCGTAGATACACAATTTCTTCTAAGTGATGACGAGAAATCGTGTCTCTTATAGTACAGAAAATATTATTGTATAAAGTTCCTTTTTATGAAATAAAATTCTTAATAGCAAACTTGCGTAAAAATTTCTCCACGGATTTCTTTGAAATCTTTCTCACTGTATTTTTTTCATATTATTTGCATTTACTACGCACACAACAAAAGGTACTTGTGATGAGAAGATTTGTCTAATTCACGTTTAGAAGATTGATATGTATATATTAATTGTTGTTACTTCACATATGCATATATCTGAAACTGATATCAGTTGCTGTTATTTTGCTGCACAAAGGAGATTAATGCTTGCGCGGTGTGTATAACTATGGTATTATGGAAACGAGGTTAGCAGTAGTAGTTTAGCGATCAACTGGCTTTTCTTGGGAACGCGTAGTGTAATTAAGATATAATTGTGTTACCCTTGTCGAGGGTGGAGTATATAATGGTGTGATGCAACACCAACGACGAAAGTTATCCCAGATTAATCTTTGACGTGTAGATAGCTCTTGGAAATTACTTGGATGCATTGATGCGAATAATTATTACATTATTTACAAAAATATCGATGCGTACGTTTGCAATACGATTTAAAATTATTCATTCATTACATTCTGTGTTTTTGCGATATAAATGTTACATGCGCTACAATTATAACGAATTAATTATAGTTGCAATCTTTTGCAATTTAAATCCGAATTTTATTCTCATTCTACACCCATTCAGTTTCAAAATTTTTCTTTTCTTTACATTACCATTTAAAATATTGTACCGTTCTCTCTTTTTACTACAATGAAATATATACATATATTTCAATTCATTATCAGATATAAGACTTTTTTTATCTCTTTCGGACTCATCGTTGATTTCTATATTCTATCTTATTTTCCATAATTTATGGTGGTTTTTATGTTTTGATTTTAACTTTCTTTAAATTAGATTTTGTAATAACTGTATTACTTGGCTATTTGTGAAATACAATCGTATTTCCATTTAAATTCAATGAACTTGAAAAATTCGATAAACTAGTAATATGCACTCAATAAAATTATTACTACGTAATTATTATTATTATTATTATTATAATATTTATCACTACACACATTGTACTTAATATTAAATTTCTGCATTCTTACTAATTATACAAAGAGACATTACAAGAGTGTCAAGTATATTTTTTCACCGTAATTTTATCTTGTTAGAGCACAAAGAGTTAACATTATGTAGATAGGTATAATGCACATAAATCAGAAGCGCTGTTCGCGCTTGTTAGAGTATCAAAGCAGCTTGCCCGCCCATTCGCAGCATGTCTATCTCGTTGGTGTATTCAACCAACCGCAGGGGACAAAAGCCACGCTAATATGTGCAAACTGACGAGGGCGCAAGAAACCACTGACTGGATGTTCGTTGCATATAGCGCTCGTATTATGAGAAATGTTGCTTTATATAACGATGCAAGTAATTTATTTAATCGGCATTCTTAGGGGCAATTAAAAATTCATTAATACATTCTCGTCCTTTTGTTTGGCATATTTGTTTCTTTAACAAAGTAGAAAGTGTAATTTCCGCATGTAAATATACTATGCATGAATTCTATATAATTTTTTAAAATAAAAAGAATAAAGATCTTTAGTTTATTTAAATAACATTTTTAAGGACAATTAGAAGTTCATAAATGTATTTATTGTTTAGTATACTTGTTTCTTTGACAAAGTAGAAAATGTAATTTGCACACATAAATATATTTACGCAATTCTACATGATTTATGAAAGTAAGATGACAAAGATCGAGTGTTAGCATCGGTGATATTTTAAATGAGAAATGTTGCTAGTTAATTATTGAACACTGCGCAGTGTTACTAAATTTGTGCTATTTATCAGTAAACAGACGAGGTGTGTTTAGCACATGACGTATGCGATGTTGTTATAATAAATTAGAATGCCTAAATGCTTGCGTAATTCTCATGATTTCGGAATGCGGAGGGTCACAGTCAGTTTACAATCGTCCTAACGAAGGGACGTTGATTAATCATGATGCCGCATATATATTGTGTTATGCGAGTTATGTTCATCTCAAGAGGAATTTGAGACCGTCTACGAAGCTCCTTTGGCTTTCGCAGAATATTATAATATTATCTTTATAATTTTGATAATTTCTTGTTAGTAATGTAGTCATCATATTGTCACGAATTTGCAGAATATCATAAAACGAACATAAGTAATTAGTACTTAAAATTATTAATTATCTGTCATTATAATTATTGTAACATAGTATATTTGAAAATTTTAAATCTTATTTCTTCCGCGTGTAAATTAATATTTCATTATTTCTACTTTACATATACACCTAATGTATATAATTTGATCACAGAAATAAATCATATCTGCTGTGCATTCGTCTAAATAACTGTTAAATTAGCACATGCATTGTGCAAAAGTTTTCTATATGATCAATCAATACGAATCTTTATCATAAATAACAGAATTATGAAATGTAATGTATTAAACAAAGAATATTGACTCAATAATAGTAATTGCTTTTTGAAATGTTGCAAAAAGAACAACATCGTATTCGAAAAATTTCGAAGACAATGAATTAATATTGCGCAAATAAACAAAACTCGTTCTGCATTGTAGTTTATTTTATCGCCGACAATCGATAGTCTCGTCGTTCTGTATTCAGTATTTCGGTACATAGAGAGATGGTACGTTAGAAAATAAAGCGTCAACGACCAGTTTGACGCGCAAAAAGTTCGCAAATCGTGTCTTAACGCTCGCGGTACCGCCTCGTCGTCGCGTCTAACGATCCCCGGATATACGTTAACGGGTATTACCGGTGCTGACGAGCAGCGGGACGCGTTTAAGGATTAAAGTCGAGCTTATGAAAGCCACTCTGGAACTCGCCGCGCACTATGTGTATACGTAGATTCGAGAGCAGCTGCTCGTAATTGCTCTCCTCTCTACTCCCTTCTGCTGGTGTTATAAGTGGTGTGCGGCGCGTAAAGTTCTCCCCGAGAAAGCCGTTGTTTCGGTGCACTGGTGGTGTTTACGTGTACGCGGTGCTCGTGTGCATCATACGCGAAAATGTAACCGGATGCTAGCTAGAAGTATTCGTCCCGTAACACATAAGCAATCATGTGTGTGTGTGTGTGTGTGTGTGTGTCTATGTTGCATTTAAACACGAAATTCGCGCAAGAGGCAAACTGTGTACGAGTACATAAATATCTATGTTTAATCATTCATATGCAAATCAATTACATGCATATACCCGTGTACATAGTATATAATGTACACTTACCTTGAGTCTAAATAAATATAACTATGTTCCGTTCAGCTGTGTATATACATATGTAGATGCTATGGTAGCAGGAAAGTTAGTACTTAAGATGCGGAGGGAAGAAGAAGCATCGTTAATTTCTACGTCGGCGGAACAATCCAGCGAGATTTACTGATATTTTTTTCGCAGTAAGCTTTTAGTATTTGCGCCCTGCGGCGTTGCCTGCCGGACTAGCCTCTAATCCGCCTTATCCCCTCACCTCGTATCCATTCATACTCGCGAATTGCAAATGCTTATTGCGCTGAATAGGTTGTAACAGCCAGCAGGTAGAGGAATAACCAAGGAATTATTACGCTAGTGGTCCTCTTCGAAGTCAACTCGGTATGTCTTTCTTGGCGTTACAACTCCATAAGGAACCATAGAGAATAGGTAGTGCTTGTTAAAAGAGTTGAAGGAAAAGCGTGTCGGTACAAGCTTTTGCTATTTTTACGTGACTAATATCTCTTCCCGATAAATTTCCTAGTTCTTGTCAAAGCAATCTGCCGTCTTTTCGAGACTGTCTGAAGTTCGCGTAAAAGGATGAGCGGTGTGTGACTTTAAGATGGATGATCGTTGCGACTTCCGAATTAATCAATACTTCTTGAGGGAGGGAAGGATTAATTTAATTCAGATAAGAAGAAAAATAGCCTTTACTTGTTGTCGCTTTACTGTTGCTGCGTTTTTAAGCAGGCAGCTTTCGCATTATTTATGCAAAGGTGACGTCTGTACGATGCAATTAATGTGAAGTTAACAATGGATAGATTCTCGGAGTAATCCGAAAAATTGTCGAAATAAACACGTCATTCAACGCGGTATATTTTTATTATATAAAAAAGTTGAAATCGAGTTTACAAGAATGAATTTTTAATTGCTTCTTGATTAATGTCAAACTTAAATTTAGAATTGAGGTATATAATATATAATTAGTATGTCACTCATTGCGACATGAAACTTTACGAATATATTATATCTAACGAAATTACGCTATTATCTTCGTAAGATTATATTTCAGAGATAACGCATGAAATTTGATTTAAACGTATCTGACGATACGCGTGACATATTCGATTTACAATGTCGCGAGATGCATAAAAATCCGTGCGAATTTTGACAGCTGATGTGGCAGGAAACGAATTTTTTTCGATCCCAACTCATATCGGAAATTCTCAAAATTTTTGCAGCAAGGTCAACAAAACGTGATACGCTCGACCGTCGTAATCCTCGGTCGATTTCCGTGTTCCAGACTTGAATGGGCGATAAAAGTAACGACTACTGCAGCAGTAACGTTTGCAGTAACGCCGTTATGCGCCGTGAAATCCACCTTAAAGGCAGATCGCCTTCTCTCTTTTGCTAATTGATCCGTCGGCATCGAGAACACGGGGCGTCTTTCCAACACAGCGCGCTCACAAAAGCCACCCCTGAAATTTACTCACGCTTTCTCCGGAGTTTATTCAGGAGTTGCCTCGGCGCAAGCTTGTACCTCGACGAAAGGAAGCTCGGATAAGATGAAGAATGAAGGAAGGATGGATCGTCCGACTTACTCGAACCGGAAACGCGAGAATAAAAGTTCTTTTCATTTTCCGCGACATCGTGGCGTGAGAAATTTGAGCAGCCGAAACGTCACGATGTGTGAAAACATAAAAGGTGACCATAAAATGTATCCCCATTGTGATGATTCTCATTTTCAGTAGTTATCAACAGTAAAGATCGCACAGTGCGTAATAAATCTAACGAGAAAGAAATGAAGATAACGAAATTAATTTAACCAAATAAACATTTTTTCTCAATGCGCAATTTTACACAAAATTAACAATTTAACTGAAGTATCTAAAAAAAATTTAACTGGTACAAATCTGAAAATAATTTTGTTGAATTATTAAATTAATTATACAGAACGCTTAAGCTTATGATAATGCTATGAAAAGTTTTAACAAATTATTTGCAACCAGTTTGAGCTTCTCCTACATAATTATTATATTTTGATCCAAACAAAATTATTTTCAGATTTGTACCTATATTTAATTGAATTGTTAAATACTTTAGCAAAATCATACTTTCCATATATAAAAAATTTACTGATACCTATTTAATTTTTCATAATATACAACTTTCAATTTGATTAATATAAATCTAAATTAAAATTAATATTAGCATAAACTTTTGAAGATTATTGCAATAAAGTTATACGTACGATACGCACAGTGTTAATGAGATTCCAGTCAAACCAATTAAGTCGGCGAAGCTAAATCTAGACAAACGGCTTTCGGTTAACGTTGCTTCGCGAGAAAATAGCTAATGAAGCTGTATCCAGAGATTTATAATCGCGAAGTTTAATGGACTTGCAGGGACGATAATTATAAAGCGCATTCTCTTGAGTACATTTATTGATCGTTAATCATGTGTATATTAGCTGGAAAATAAGGAAACTTAAGAATTTTGATTTTAAAATGATAGAAAAATTTAAATAGAGAGCGACTACAAATCGCAACTTCTTTCTCTTTCATTTCTCATGAATTAAGAAAATGACGGATACATGCCAACAATTGAGATATTTTAAGCAGTCTTATCATAATTTAAGAGGTTTAATATAAAAATTTAATTAGTAGGTACAGAGTTTTAGCATAGTTCAAAAGGTTTAATATAAAAATTTAATTAGCTGTTATTTTCGCACAGTAAGAAGGTACAGCGAACATGATGACTTTCAACCTCGAGCTAACGCCATGCACGATGAATATTTATCGCGTTGGTTTGCAGTAGCGTAGCTACCGACAAGCGCGACAAATTAACCAGCGCACTTTGTCGGATTAATCGTATAATGAACAAGTTTAATTACGATATTTTAACAAGGGAACTGGGGATTCAGAACGGGAGATGGGTATGCAAAACTTCAGCCGTTATGTAGTCACGCATAGATGAACCATTTCAGAGGCAACGTCTCGGCTGTTCCTCCTCGCAGTCTCAAATGCTCGACGATCTCTAACTCGACAAGAGGTCAGATTTTGCCGCATGTTGCTTCAGCGACAACTGCGAACGTGATTCGCGTGCCAACGTGCCACAAAATGTCGAGGGCGGTGGCGAACTATGGTCGAATGGGGAGCGAGGGACGCGTTAGCCGCGAAGGGATGTACGGATCCTGCCCACCTTTTCGGGCGAGAAAATTGCATGTCTGTTTATGCCGCGGAATTCTCCGGCTTGTGGGCAGGCTGTACATCGCAGCGCCAGCAAAAACGGCGAACGGTTTTGCGTTGCGTCCCAACCCCCTCCCGGTCGTTTCATATCCCTCGCTAACGCGCGTTCGCCTCTCATCCCGAGGCCGCAGAGCCGAGTACGTATTACATATGCATAGTTTCATAAATTTGCACCGTGATACCGCTTCTTCGGATACGCGAACGCGCGCCTTGAAACGCAGCCAGGAAATCTGTTTGTAATATTATAGCGGCTGGAACGTGAATATCGTTGATGCTTACGTTGATTGAAGAGAAGAGTATCGCAACGTTGATATTGTTACCGTTAACGTGAATAGCACCAATATCCAATTACGCGCGATTCACTTTTGTTAGATTTATGCAACGGACTCTACTTTGAGTGGATATAATTGAGCAGTGGCCTATTGTCCTAATCGAAAATACGTGAAATAGATGCAAGCAAGTCACTATCAATTCTATAACATTGAATCGTGTGTATACCATAAGCCGAAATTGCCAGTTATATTTTAGGATGTATGCTTTGTCATTTAACCATCTTGTTCGCTGATACATTGTATGTTTTAAGTTCTATCGTGGAATATTAATAATCTTCGCCGTAATTGAGTTCCTTAATTCAGCGTCAGCACGCTGATATGCAACAATGGTCCCGAATCGTTTTTCTCCTCGCTGCCAAGTAGTTTCATCGGTACACCGCGAGCGGATTATTAATTGCTACCTTAGCGTTTTGATAAATTGTTGCAGTCGACTCTCGTTATCGCTCATTTGCGAGATAAGCACGTGGAGGACGGAATGCGCGCTAAGCCCGACTGATTTTGATAATGTTCTGTAGCAACGTGTTCCTAGACAAGTTGCAACGATGAAAATGAGTAAATTCGTCAGTCACTTTGGCATCAAATATTCTCACAATAAAATGAGTAAAATTATATGTACAATTTAGTATTGTATACATAAATGATAAAAGATAAAGTATTATATCTACATATTTACTATATATGATATATATGATATTCCCTTAAAAAAAAAAACCATTAAAAAACAGTCAAAGGAAGTAAATGATTAATATGTTAATTTTATTTGATAGCCACTGTAATGGATTTGTTATGTCGGACGGAGAGAGAATCGGATAAATGGGACTTTGCCTCCGATGCTTTGCCCGAGGGCAGTGTGAATGTGTTAATTATGACTCGCAATAAAGTTATAAAAATCTTCTTTTATCAAACGAGTTTAACTTTTTCCCATGTTGATCATATTGTACTTTTTCTCAGTAAAATTTTATCGAAGACCATTATTGAAAATAGAATTGTTCATTTTCGCGGTGCAGTGACTTTTCGTTGGATTTATCGCTGGGATCCTTCGTAATAACAGTGACTGAGAAGCGTGAGACAGAAATGAAATATTTTCATATCATTTGCTGCTCGTGGTTACGACATTCCGTAAACTTTGAAAGTACTCTTTCAATGGAATTAAATTCGTCACCGTTGTAAGCCGTAAGAAGTCGCTTGGTATTAAAACAGTGGCGATCTACTTCTTGGAAGATCCTCTTTTTTTTTCAAACTGAATAATGAAAATGTAAAAGCTTAATTTTGTGAATTCAAGACAGGGTACGAGAAAACAATTAATGCGATCATTTTATGATACATCGAGTTTTCAGATTTTAAGAATGAAAGGCAACTATGAGATCAGCAGAAATATTATAAAGAAAGAGATTGAAGAAACGGGAAAGGAAAAATTGGTAAGCGCCGCATATTCTATTGAATTCCAAGAATATTTCTCTATACATAGAAAAAAATTGGCTCTGTCCCAAGTTAGATACCTCTTTTTGCTAGCAGGCAGAGATTTATAAAAAGCGCCTGAAGCATCGTGTATATTTTCTCCTAAGAGGAAGTTTAAAATAATTTTATTCAGACAAAAAATGCGAGCACAGCGTAACCAGTAACTTTCGTTGCTATGCCAAGTGATAAAGCAGGTTGTTAAAACAGAGAAGATTTATTCAAGCATTTACGGTGGCTTGATAATATCAGTCAGAGTCATTTATTTTTAAAGTTTAAGTATATGTAAGGCAAAGTATATTTATAAAAAAAGGAATTATTTCAAAATTATATATATATATATATATATATATATATAAAATTATATATAGTACAACAATATTAATTTGCATTAATATCGTAATTATTTCATGTCTAATCATAATTATCTAATATCGTATTTTTAGAAATTAGCTTTTGTTATATTGTTATTGTTAATTAGAGCAATAACTCGACTTTATTTAATTATAACTTTTACAACAACACGTTATAACTTTTATAATTATTAGTTTTTATTTATATTATTCGTTGAAAATTAATCGTTTTATCAATCGTTATTTGTAAGCCAGTCAAAATAAAAAACTTCGTTCGATGTTAAGATTGATGGTAAACTTTTATGTTAAGATTCACGCTATATATTTTCGTTATAATGCTACTCGTTACATCTTTGTTTCGTCAAAGTACCTTACCACTGTTTCGCGTATCCTTCGAAACAGATACATCGTTCTCGAGGAAGAACGTCATTTGGTTTTGTGAAAGCAAGCCTTCGAACGTGAGTAATGTGAATACGTTTCCCAAGGGTGGAGGCACGACGCTTTATTCCCGTCGATACGCATTTCCTTCCGTACGATAACGTGCACACATCTGATACTCCCGCAGCTCCATTCGTTCATTCCTTCTTTATTTTTACCGACTTGCATTTTCCGTGTGCCATGTAACGTTCCTTAACCGCGCGTCGGAAAGCGCATTATTTACGGTAATCCACTAGACGTATATGTGAGCATCGATCTCGCAGCTTAATCTGCTTTGTCGTATAGGAACAAGTAACGATAAGTTACGGTCGAGCTTACAGCTCGAAGCTCACGTTTGAGTGTAACGTGATATTTAACTAACAATTTAATTCTTTGCCGTATGCGTTACAAACGGTGTTGGCCGGTAGAACGCAAACGCACGCTACTACAGACAAATATTTGCACTGAAGTCTCTCGTTACTTTAGCGACGAGTAGTCTTCGTCGCGCTTCTATTCACCCCTCCTCTCATCTCCACCTTCTCCCTGTCATCCTTATGATCCGAGGGACTTTCCAAGTTTTCTAATTAGTATGGTGCCCTCGGGTAGAGACGAAGTCGGCCTCTCGACAGTTCAAAATAGAGAAAATAGGAATGGCATGCCTTTGAGTCCTACATAGGGAACTTCGGACGCGAGATGCCCCATCTCCTCGCCCCGTCTCCTCCTTCTCTTTACAGTCATGCAGAAGTCGTAAAGTTGGCTTCATCGGCTTCGAGATTTCTCTCGCGATCTCGTTTCTCCCCTTTATTATTCGTTCGGGCGGTCATTTAGCGTCGTGTCTAACTCCCCCAAAGTACAAAGTTCCAACCAATCAGGAGGAAAAGTCGCGGTCAAACCAAGAAGGATTATTTTGACGGCTTGATATTCGTGTATGCAATTAAAGTCAACAGGTCCTTCTGTCAGAAAATAATGAGATGCGGGATTTAAAGCTCTGGTTTGAAGAACGGGGAGTACGAAGGGGATTAAGAGAGGGTCCGTCCGCATAACTCTGCACGAGGTTTGATCTCCGTAAATTTAAGCAAATCTAAATACCAGGCATGCGTTAGGTTCATTTTGTAATTTCCGCGACGATTCGTTGATGCAAAAAAAACGAAAAAAATCTCTGCGGACATTTTTGATATGAAAAACGAAAAAGGATCGATACACAGCTTATTTTAATCTGTAATAGTTACTGCTTTTGATAAAAAAAAAGGAGAGAAAAATAAATTCAAGGGATCTTTGTAATCTGCTGCATAGTGTTTTCTTTTTTCAGATTTTGTGATGACGATAAAATGCGCGGTTAATACACACATAGACATGGAATTTGTTTTGTTTTTCAAATGCAGTCCTCCAGTTCGATTTACATCGGCCCTGCCACAATATGTGCGTACTTTGCATTAACCGATAAAAAGTTGGTGATTAATGGTTACTATGGAAAATAGTCGACGAGTTGCGGTTCGTTACACATGATTTTAAAGAGAAGTTTTTTTTTTATACAGAGAGAGGTAAATCTGGATTCAAGCGGATCGGTTTTACAAACGTGTTTTCTAACGGTCTGCGCTATGAGATTTTCTTTGTGAAACATCGAAGCTATAATAAATTAACATGCCATGTGACAGCTGGCTAACGATATTCCTAACTTGATATACGCGACTAGGAGTGATAAATGGCTAAAATCTTATTAACTAAGTTCTTATAATAGTTATAAGATATTTTGAATTTATCAATATAAAAATTTACTTTTTAATTACTTGCAATGCAGTATAATCGCCATCGCGTGGATTCGTATAAACTGTCTCTAATTATTGCCTTTTTGAACACATAGTACCAGTTGATATGCTTATTTTATAATTTTTTAAATGTATAATAAATATTCTTTTTTCATCATTGTTTAAGAACAAATTTAATATACACAAAATAAAAGCAACGAATTAAAAATCTAATTATTTAAATATAATTAAAGAACAAATATATAAGGTATTGAACCTATTACTGCCAGTCAATGTCTTGAATATTGCTTTCCACCCGACTGCCGCACGTATATGTACCTAATATTGCTTCTATTTACTGCTCGTGTATTTGATAGGTTAAATCGATACCCAAACTCTGACTTTCTTGATTACACTAAAATATACAAATATACAGTACATATATACATTAATCATTAGAGGAGAAGGTGAATATGGCTCCTATTTACATTTCATACAATAACTTTATTAATAATCAATATTTAAATTTAACTTTAATATTTAAATAAATAAATATTTAAATTTAAATTTAAATGTATTGAAACTTAACGATTACATTTGTTAAAATATTTTTCACTCGATTTTAGACTTAAAATTATGAAATATTTATTATTAAATGATATATGATATTATTTATAAAAATGTGGCAATACTGCGTGAGTTGAAGAAAAACAGAGATGGTAATGTAGTCTCTCATAAAAATAGATTTCAAAAATTGGTTTTGCTTAAAAAAGCAATATTTAGTTACAAAATTTTATATTTGCAAAAAAAAATATTGCAGAATGTATGCAAATATATGTATATATAATTTTTTTCGCATATAAGTATATATAGGATACTAAAAATCTACAGATAACGTAAACTATTAAATTAGCAATAGAGCTATGATCGACTCATCGAATAATTATTTTTGTATGAAAACCTCGAATAAGAGGCCATCAACAGTTAACACTACATTTGCTTGCACTTTCGAAACATGTTGTTCTGTTTTATTTCTATTTAGAAAATAATGGAGCTTACATCCTCAGCAACATTTCTAACTTGTTTAATTATTATTTATTTTATAATGTAAAACGTATTAAATATTTTATATAGTTATGCACATATATATATATATATATATATATATATCCTAGTTTAACATTAAAACATTTTTAATACATAACGCTCTGATATTTTTTATTTCAATATTATAATTGGGACTCAATTACAAGCGGTAATTGAGATACTGACAATAATTGAAACAGTTACTCTATAATGAACATTTCTGAGCGGCTATATTTTCGAACACACTAGTTTCTCGTTAAAAAAAAGGAAAGAATGCCTTTCCGCATTCTTTTTTTTTATCAAACTTGGGTAGCTGTTATTTGTATTCACTTGGCTTCGTTATATGTCGACGGCTCGTTGTAAAAAAGCGCGAACAAACACAATAGAAGTTAGTTCAGTTATAGTGGCCCGTTAGAAAACACGTTAGGAATATTATTCCCTCTGAATGGACTTTAACGCGCGGAAAAAGAGGTGAAAGGAACGTTTACCGTGGTTTTCATATTTTTGGCGAATGTTTGAACAACGGGACGATAACTATTCTGGAGGCGGGCAAAACGGGCCATTCGAGGTGGACCGATTCGATCCTAAATCGATTATCGTCCAACGTTCCATCAATTTCTAATTGACGCGATAATAAATTTTACCATCCCCCTCCCCGAGCTGTACCGTTGCCTATTCCCATGTCGCCGTCGATGCGCTCGCGCACTGCATCCTGAATTTCCACCCTCCGATTAAATTTAAGCGCTTTGGTACATACCGTCCTCCGTTCTCTGCATATCGCAGCACGCTTTTCGGCTATTCCGAGAGAAACTTAATGGCTCCCGATGGCACCGTCGATGAGCGGACCTGCTATATGCGGCTCCTTCGAGAATTGATGAGTGTTTTCGAATCGGCTTGCACGCCGATTTGTCAACAGTAATGACGTGTGGGACTTTCGACGCTCTCTGCACGCTTGTTTTTAACGACTCGCGGTTCCAGAATTATGGCTGGTAATCAGATATTTTATTAAATACCCACCTTTGCTCACGACGCCGTCAATGAACTTCGTATATGCTAACGATGCTTCGAAGAAGAATGCAAGAACTTTTTTGGTTTGTTGAAAGCGCGAATTTTGTTCGGAGAGAAAAACCAGTTAAAAAATGGGCAAATGAGTTTTCCGAACAAATAGATAGACCCGGACACACTGTTCGTTTACCGTCGGTTTTGGAAATTGAAGTGGAAATTGCTAGGAGGAATGGCGATATAACTGATGGCGATATTACGTATCCAGAAATGATTGGTGTTGAATATTACATAGTCTTGTACACTGTAAAACGTATTTAATGAAAGCTGTCAGAGCGAAAGCTTTTTTTTTTGTTATTTCATACGACCACAAAAAATTCGCAAAATGATGAATTATCAAAGCCGCTTTATTAGAGGAACGAATCTGCATAATCGATTTTAGACCAGTTTAATTCTGCGATCCAGTATGGCAAGCGTACTTAAATCTTCTAATCGAAATGGAAGATGCGAACTGCAAACCTCGTCAACTCCCTATAGGATTAAGGTTATATACGGAAGCGAAGTTAGATCCATTTTGCCGGAGACGAATACATCGTATTCCTTTCGGAAAACTAACTTCTCTATCATTTTAATGCAGTTCGCTCGTATTTTCGAGAAATTCGGAGACGTTAAACGGTAAATCTCTATTGTAAAACGCTAGTTTGAGAAAAGTTCGAATTGCCAAACTATTAAATAATCTTATAACTCGCAGCTTATATCTTGTCGTCTAGCGGACACGGAAAGGATGATGTAATGAAGTGATGATTAGTAATTTTTAATCTTAAGTGTAGAATTTGTAGAAATAGAGTCGCGAGAGACACGTGCACAGCCCCGTGCACGAAATGCATTGGCATTATTATGGTAGATGCATTGCGGCGTGCACGCGGAAGCGCATTGTGAATTCAACGCGTGTCGTGCACAGGCCGGAAATAATATCTATCGATCCGACTTGGCGGCGGGAGAGCCGGCGAGGTGCGGGATAAAAGTGCATCGCGGGTGCATCTACCACGAGAACGGCATAGATCGTCCTCGATCGGCGGGTACGAACGTACGTCGCGTTTTCATACGCTGACGCGTTTTTCCCCGTCCTCTTCATAACGGATGCAAAATCACCGACGAAATGTGCCTGAACTGCACAATCAGAAAGAGTGCGAGATTCGTGCTTGTTGTGCGTTTCGTGAAGAACCAAGAGAGACGCGGTCTGAAATTTTCAGCTCGACAATACGTATTTTGGATTCATTTATTGACTTTCGATGCACATATGAAATTTAAATGAGTTATCTTATCAAAAATGTAACAAAGAATATTCTTACTTCGGATGTTTTTGGATCTTACCATGAATGAGAATGTTATGTTTTAATTATGTTTCGATTGGAGATGAATAAAGTACGCTTGAAGGAAAGAATAAGTTTACGTCAGCAATATAAATATACCTCTAAAATATGAATAAGAGCATGCAAATGTGATGAATAAATTTTAGACTTTAATGCTATTTTATTATTACTATAAATTAAGCCAGTTTTAACTTACTATATAGATAGAATGGTTTAAATGTGCAAAAATCTTAAAAATAATGATTTTTGGAAGGATAGGAATTTTGGAACGCATGAAAACGGAAGGGAATCAAAAAGAATCGCAGGCGCAACCATTGTGAAAATTGAATTGAATAGCCATAGATCTCCATTGATATATGCATATCGCTTCCTTATACAATCGATTCGAGAGAACGAAAGCGCGAGTCGTTCATGTGCATACGCTGCATCTGGAAAAAGAAAAAAATAAAACTACGGAGGATCAATAGATTCGCTATATATGAATTTAGATTGCAAAAATAGATACGAAAATTTGTGTGTATTTTTGAAGGTTTTTGAGGAGGGTGAAAACCAGATATTCACACGGTTGAATGCTAAAATCGATGGAACTCCAAGTAGACGTATATTTCAATGTTCGACATTGTGTGGGACATTTTGGAATTTTGACACGCAAATTCGATTAACGTTACGAACGAATATATGGACGAATGTTCTCATTGTAGCCGCGCACATATTGTAGCACGAATAACTGTTTAATTTTTTGACGTTTTTTTTTATTAATTTCCTGATAAAATTTCGAATATATCGAGCCTGATTCTTGATATTTCTTTATTACGGTTACGCTATTAAATCGTGTAACTTAATGTTTAATAAGATTTCTTGTAAATTTCGATTAAGTTTTACTTCACTTTTCATTTTAATCTCATGAATCGATCTCTGTGAAATTACAGAATTCGATTTCAATAGAAGACCATTCCATCCGGGCTTTATATCGATACTTCTTTCTCGCAAACCGCTTAAATCCTGCGCGCTAGGTTGCATTCAAATCGCAGTATTAATCTTGCGAGAAGTGTTTGTCCCAAATCTAGACGTGATTTTTTGTTCCTTTCTTCATTGCATCACGCAGGAAACCCTTTGTTGAGAACTGAGATTACGTTATCGCTGAGCATTTGATAAAAAGTTTCATTTGTGCGTCACGTCGCATACGCAATGCAAACGTAAAGAAAATCTTTTATTCGAGATAAATGCTTTCTTGTGCAAATTTATTTACGCATTTCCATCGATTAGATATCGTGTATTTCCATTTATTGTACTCGTAAAATTCTGCGATTAAAAACATTCACACGAGGAAAATAATCCTGTCACGACATATTTTAATATGTAATCTTTTCACTTTTGAATTTATGATAATGATAATAATTCTCTTACGATAATGGTAATGATGATAATAATTTAAATGAATTTTATGTAAATATGGTATAGTAAATTAGTAGCAAATATTTTATATAGAACGTTAAAGTAATACTGGAGCAATAACTATGTAGAGAAGAGTTTATACACTTAGGAAAGCGCAAAGACATGAACTTGTTCAATCTTTTCGATTTTTATAAGAGATGTAATCTTAGAAAAGAATACTACGTAGCGTCTACCTGATTATCGTCTAGATGCTATATTTTTCATACGGCGAACTTTCCTCTTAGCGAATCGGCCGCAAGATGAAAGCCCTCTCGAAGTCACTTTTCCTTAGGAGGAAGTCGCACGAGGGAGAGGGCAAAGTTTGAGAGGGGAGTAAATTGCGCTCCCCTTCCACGACTTCCACCCTTCATTTAGCTTGTACATAACTCTTCCATTTACATTATGCTCGGTCGTGAATTCCTTGTTCTTCATTTTTCTTATTCGCGTATTTCGCGATTAATTACCCGCGATATCAGTTCACCATCAGATCTGCAGAGTGTAAGTTCACTATCAGACTGAAACATCCGTATCTAAACTGACTTAAATGATGTCTTTTCTGAGTAAAGGAACACTATCATTACCTTCATTACAATAAAAAATTTTGCATGTTTGAAAATAATCTCGAAAAAATATGGGACGTTCGTGACTTATTAATGAATGAAAATTATAATTAAAAAAACAGAAAAAAATTGAAAAATGGGATTGTAACAGTTTACGGATGATATAATACGAAGAATATAATTTTTCTCTTGATAAAAGAGTCTAAATTCGTATCATATGCTATGTAATAAAAAATATAACTATAAAATTAAAATTCTTCTTGGAGTGTTCTGAGCACTGCACCATATCTTTAAACCATCTACCTACTTAAAGATTAAGAAAGTTCATTTTAAAATCATTTTAAACTTAAATTCATAAGTAATATCGAAATGCAGGTTGTTTTCTAATGTTGCCTACGTATCGGAAATTACAAAAAGGGAAGGTCACCTTCCCGAAGAAAAGCCCCAATAACTTTGAAAGAGACTTTGGAGTATTCGCGACGTCACATTCCATTTGGAAGTCAAAGAAAATCTGAATGCAATGGCCAAGGAATGAAAAGCAGCATCGACAGAGGAATTGCGATATTCTTTTCTCTGCTTTCTTTCTTCGATTTATTTTTCCGTGCATATCCATTGCGACGTGACCTCGTCTCGAAGTAGTTCGTTTCATTCGATACTTACAATTCAGCATCAAGCTTATCAATTTACTCGCGGAGTGTCTAATCAAGTTCATGAAACTCGATTTCAACAAAAGTTACCACGAGACATGGCTGTTGTTTCGCCTTTACTCCATGGAAGTTCCGTAATTAACGGATGGCGTAATTAATTTTTATTCTTTTTTAACTCTCCAAGATTTGCGCCGTTTCTTGTTGTTGAGAAAGAAGAATGGCTTCATCGTGCTTCGCTGTCGCCATGCTTCTTCCACCGCGACGCCAGTTACGAGCTGGAACTTAATGGTTAATCTGCAAAAATAAGCATTAACGTTACTCTATTTCCTGAAAATATTATGACGGCTACGGAAAAAGTTCGAGCTGCGATTCTTGTCTCATTTAATTTATCATTCAGTCATAGAGTTGTGGTTAGCTTTACTCGAAAATTCAGTTAAATTAGTTAAATTCAACTTAATGAAGACGATGGTATATCTTAATCCGTAGAACAGTCTCTTCTTGTATCAGTGTTTCATTATTATTAATACGATTCACGCCAAATGGTGAACTTTGTAACAAAGATGAACAAATGAGGCCAACTTAGTCATAGCACTATCTCTCTTTTCTCCAGACAGTTCTCGTGTATTAAACTGATGCCATTAAAATCATTAAATAGATGTCGATTTTAATTTCCTCGAATATTTAATTTCTTTGAAAATATTTTAAAAAGTCATGCATTATTACGATTATACAAATTAACTTATTAACACAAATTAATTGAATTAAATTATTCGTTATACTTTAAAAGTTCTTATAATCAAAAAACTATCACAGCCTTGACAGTTTAGCATTAAAATTTTTGTCTCAAAATGATCTTAGGAATCTTTAAGCATTGTTACGATCTTTACCAGATATCCTATATATATATATATTATAGAAATATATAGAAGCTGTGAAATCAAATCATTTCCATGTTTTAAACTAAACAATATCTATATTAATATATGCACTTAATAAATAATAAATTAAATTTGAGTAAAATTTAATATATATATATATATTTTTTTTAAGTTAAATTTAACTCCATTATTTTAGTTAAATTATACGAGATATTGAGCAATTAAAATATAACGATCTATAAAAATGAAAATAATTCAAATTAGGTATAATTTGATACTATATGGCCATATATGCTTATAGTCGGTTCTTATATTTAAGATCGCTTTAAGTGCAGTCTTAAGCCGTCATGAACTAATCAGAGGGCTGTATTATGTCTTAAGACATTACATAAGTCTTAAAATAAGAATGAACTATTAATGTCGCTCTATGAATTTAACAGTGTAGGTATAGTTTGAGCGTTAAGTGCAGTGCTCATCCCAGGATTGTAGCCGTCATTGCCAAACATCCCCGGTAGCGCCGAATGCGACGGGGATGCGTTCGCAATTCAACGCAGTCCGGAAGGTAATAGACACCAACGTTCCCGATTGGCCAATTCGGACAGTCGTAACGCGAGAACCACGAGATGCACGTCGCCTCGAATTAGACTGGGAAGCCATTTCGCACAGCAGATCGATTCAGAGATTGTCGTTGCGGTTAACCGAAAGAATTCTCCTCCCCTCTGATCCTCTCTACGTACCCACCCGCGCAAACCGCGCCGCATTTGCGCCGGGTTGTGCTAGACCGCTACGAAGGGTCGGCACAACCCTCGAATCCCTTTCATAGCCGTACGCGATCTTCAAATGCCATTTGCAAGAACCGACGAGGCTGTCCATTTGACGACGAACGGAATACGCGGGCGAGGTGGAAACACTTTGAGGCGGATCGCGCCAAACGACTAAGGCAGGTGGTTGCGAAGGCATGAATAGCAATTTTCAAAGAAAATCGTTGGCGTAGATAAAGACAGTTATATGAACGGTATTTGTCGAACGTGATTTATAATGCCATGACTGCGCGAGAGAGACTGTGTTACAGCGAATTTCACGATCGATTTCCTTAATGGTCAAATTTAATAGCGCCAACTTGCGATTTTATAAATTCTCTATTATCCATTAACAATGTACTTATGCAATTACAGTTAACAAGATGTGTATAATTGGCTAGATGTAAGTTTAGACCTTCGCCTTTATTAAATTTGAAACTACGCTTCCTGTTCTTGTTTCGCGGTTAAAGTTTCTATATCGAATTTTAGTCCTTCGGCAGAATTAACAATGAATTTCCCTTATCGTGTGCACAGGATCGACCTTGTCGTCATTGAGATTACCCGAGGACATCGGGAAGGATATGGAAAAATTCGTTCGGGATATATTCACGGTGTAGCTTCTATCTTTCCGCACACGTACATCCACTTCCCTTCCACGTCGTCGATACGATATATCGCCAGTTTGAGAGACGATGTCGGTGACCCGGAATTTGCATTTCCACGGAAAATACGTCAAGGAAGGGAATGAGGGAGCAAGCGAGGGACAAGGATAGAGGCCCGAGGTAGTATTAGGTGGTTTACGGGGTGATAAGGGATGGGAGGTAGAAAATGTCTGTTGGCGCTTTTCCCTACGACAAGGGAGGTAACCGTATAAACCGGAAAGATTTTCCTCGGGCATAAGCATCGACAGGCTCGTAATTAGATGCGATCTGGCACGATTTCAAGCGCTGTACGTCCCGTGCCCACGATAACGTCCGACCGTTTTCATTTACGATCATTTTATTCCTCGTTGTCGGGCGAACGAATGGAAGGGTCGACGTAAATCCCATGTGGTCGACCGATCACTCGAGAAACGATTTAACACAATTATTCGGTCTAGTCGCACAGTAATGCAGATCACCAATTCGTATCGAAAGAGACAGAAACGGAAATATTTCGTTTGAAGCGAATAAGAGAAATTTGAGAGGTAGATGTTATGAAATTTAAATAAATTAAGGCTTAAATAACGGAATCGACAAAATTCAAGATTTACATTTGAAATTAGCTACCTTTTATTAAATTAATGAAACTGTATAGGCAAACTGTTGTGCGACCTGCGATAGAATTCTACTCACTGTTCAAATTAAAAGCGAGGTACGACATTGATGAAATAGATCAGTAACATTATTGCGAAGTATTAAATAACTTCATGGCACTAATTAAAGGAACTTTGACAATAAATTACAGCACTTCGGCGACGCTACCTCCCGCGCAAGAGGTCTTTTAATCAAATTTAGTAGACTGCATTCCACGCCGGAAGAGCGCTCATCGACGCGATATACTCGATTCCGACCGTCGAACGAGTCTGATGGACATTTAATGACGAAATGTGCGTCGACGTAATAGGTATTACCAATACGTTTACGGGCATGTCATGCGGCGTATCGTGTGCAATTTCTAGCGTGTGTGCGGGTTAGCTATGCACATATAAATCGTCGGGCCGTATACGCAGTCACACGGAAATCGAGAAAATGTGCGACGGCTTCCGCCAGATAACAAGGCTATATGAAAATTTTCGGCTCGACGAGTCAATTCATTTTTAGTTCACAAATCGTTTATTCCGCCACTGATGAAATACTCTCTGAAAATTTATTAGAAGATACGAAACGTAACATTATAAGTTATAATCGTCGTTGGATGGAACAATACGAACTGATGACGAGTCAGTCGGCACTCTGGCCAAAATTGAATTCAGTTTAATTAAGTGCTCACTTGGGAGAGATTTGACAGTGGATTGATTACAAGAATTGAACGGCGATTAAATCTAATTCGTAGTTGACCTCTGAACTGATTCTAAATGAAAGAGAATCCAGGGTGCATATCCTGTTCCAAATATGCTCGTGCTCTCCTCCAATGATAATTACTGCCAACTGATGATTATTAGAATTAAATGAGTTTAATCTATTTTAATCGGAAATACATTGAATATATTCTGATTGGGATTTCACACGACACAAAATTTTGAATTGATGTAATAATATTACATAATACATATTATATAAATACGTATGTGTGTATGTAGATACATTGAAATTTTATCTTCGAATATTGTTGAATTTTGTGGTGATTTCATGAAACTTGTTAAACATATTGGCTGTTCCACAATAATAGTAATAGTAGTAATAGTAAAGAGAGAACGGGTGGAACTAAAAATAATCCCTTTCCATAGATACTTATTGTTTAAGTATTCATTTTCAGAAATAACATGGAGAAAAACTTGTAGCTACAGACTTTTTATTATGGAATTGTTTATCATTTATGCTTTTTCCATTTTTCAAAATTATAATTCTATAAAAAGTATCAGGAGTGTTAATTGAGCAATAGATTTTATTCCTTCTTAAAGTTTAAAAAATTTCTTGCAGCTTCGAGATTTATTTTTATTATAGATATATTTCCCGGAAGAGATAATTTCGAGCACGACGAGGAGAAAAGACGGGAAGAGAGCGGGAGGAATCATTGTGGATACTTCATATTCGTCTGAACCTACGTCTATAAACGCTCTCCTCTAAATGTAAATCCAGCCAGATTACGAGGGGATGATCCCCTTTTTCGATATGGCAACGGAGAGGGATAGCATTGGAGGTTTTCAGTTGTCTTATCGGCGCTATTGGGAGGCGAGTGAATATAGGGAGCATTAACCAAATTGTTTTTGGTTCTATCATTGTTTTTTTCAACTAAACGCTGAGCAAGAGGGAAACAGAGAGAGGTCCAGGAAGAGGCGAATTTCTTGCGCCTCTCCACGAAGCTCACTCTCATAATTTCATCCGACCGCTCCCCGGACTCTCTCCCATCGTCGTGCATTGCGGAAGTGGTCGGAGGGATGGAGGGGTTGGAGGTTCGCGCAATAAAGCCTGTCCCAGGGAAAAAAAAGGACGAGGAAATTCGGCTAGAACACCAAGCCGCTTTTTATTACTACCGCTAATTTACCTTCCGCAAAGTTTCGCCAATTTCCGGCCGTAACTGCGACCGCTTTACTGTCCGCCCTCTGACCCTTTTTTCAATCCCCACTCTCGAGCTTTCCCTCGAGTTCTCTATAGAACATTGCGTAACCCGTACAATTTAATCCAGCGACAATCTACTCCGCTCTTCCCCTCATCCGAGGACAATCCACCTTGCAGAAAGAAAGGATATTATTTATAACTGCGATCCCCCTCCTCCTCTCTCTCTCCTCGCGTCGTCGCGTCGTTTATCCGCATTTACTTGGTTTTTCATTTATTCGATATGTCCTTGCACGCGAAAAGTTTCATAATCTTCGCGGATGAAATTAAACACGACGCAGTTCGATTTCAAAAAATTACGATCGACGTCATTACGTGTAATGTCGTTGTGGTAACGTCATTCATGTTCAGTTCTGTCATATTTTGGTACATCGTTACGATGGCGGAAGCCGCAACTTGACCCAGTTCTTTGATTCGCCTTACATAGTTGCTTTCCCGTCGTGCTTCTAGAATATTCTGTGTCCGACGACAAACTAAAATGTGAGTTTGTCTGCATTTGAATACAAGTTACCTAATTAAAGTAGCTTACACATTTTACAGCAGACATTCTTTTTTACTGTGATGAAGAATTCATCGTGCTGTGACTTCCGTAATTTTTCATAACAGTATTAATATATAAAGTAATGTCATAAACATTTTATTATTAATCTTAACTAATGTAAATTAAATTGGCTTGATTGCTTCGTGCATAAACGTTGTATTAATTACTATATTTATGTGTTGACTAAATCTGCAAGTAATTATAATATTTTGTCCATGCAATAATAATTGCAATGCTGTAAATCACTAATATGTTTAATATAATAATGTAATCACTAAATTATAATTAAAATGAGACGTTAAATTATTGTTATTATTCGATTAATTTAAAACACGGGACATTTTGTAAAATATTGATTTTATTTATTGTGTTATATCCCATATACGTTTGAATTTTACTTTACGTCATGTCTGTTTCCTGAACCTAAAAGTACAGGGAGTCGAAATTGCCGAAATCGCGCCAGATTTTGAATATTTTGCCTTAGCTGAAGCCTCTCAAGTGGCCCTTGAGTTTTTATGTAATGATCGATGTGGCACGTCGCCCCACATGGATGCACTTGATGGTGCAACCGGCCGGCAGCGCGAACTCCCTTCGTATTTTATTAAACGTCCGACGGTCTTATACAGAAGGTGGGATCGATAAGTCGTTGGACGTTTCACGGCACAGGTGCATTGCCCTTTGTGCACTGATATGTCACGATGGGTTTCAGTAAATGACGCGTGCTCGTGGTTTGCGACTCGTAAGGCTTTAGCGCAAACGCAAGCCCGGTGGCAGTTAGAATTCCTAGTCCGCTATAGATTTACTCGTCGTTTACGTACTTTGTAGAATTATAAATTATGTGTACAACTTCCAACGCAACCGAGACCTGTCTGACTAAAACTTGATATATGTCGCGTTTTAATATTTAAGTGATTCTGTAGAACATGCGCTAAACATAGCAGTAGTAATATCATTGCTATAACTCAGCAGAAGTCTCTGCTTCTCGCAAGGATGATCGATTCATGTAATTATTTAAGTCTAATGAATCCATGGATCTTAACTCAATACACTGCGGATACACACATTTGCATATCATATATCTACACTTATATATACGCATTTTTACGAAGTATTGCAATCAAAATTTGAGGAAAAATGATAGTAAGATGTGCAATCTAATTTAAACGAATAATAACAAGAATAAGAATACAAATTAGATTTATTTACATATTTAATGTAGATAGAGCAAGATAGCGAAGCCAAAGCTCATTTTTTATTTATATCTTAACAAAGATTCTTCGCTTATTATGTAATCAAATATATTTAATTTATTTTGCAAATATTTCGACGCATAGTTTTCTTGAACTGGAAATTGTATAAATTCACAAGAAATATTAACCGCGAAAAATCGCCTTGAATACATTTTTCACTCATGTGTACCTAATTTTATTTTGATTATGAATACGAAATAGTTTTCGCGAAGAGGATTATTGTCTTGTTAGCGTTATCTTTTGCGTTTGCACTGGTATGGCAATTTCATAACCAATTTCCGACATCATTTATTTCCTTTGTAGCGTTGTACTTTACTCATACTATTATGAGAGCGGAATGAAAATTCGCACGTACGTATGACTCTCACAGGGATAGGAAGATTAACCTTTAGTGCCATCGTGTCACTTTTAGGACACAAAGCCTGAGATTGAGTCTCTGAGGTTCTTGAGATAATTAAACGTATCAACCGAGAATAAAAAGATAGCTTTTCGGTTCATGCGTGTATTCTGGAATAGATTATTTGAATTGAAGTAGAAACAATTTACAATAAATTTCATCGTTTGTATTTACTGAAATAATTAATCATTACACAAAAATTTTGATAATCTTTATTACAAAAATTATAATCTCAGTGTGTATGTATGTATATATATATATATATATATATATATATATATATATATAAAATAAATCGTAATATGTCGTTAATGATAATTTTTATTAATTTCAAATTAATTTTATTAACAGTTATTAACATAAATTATGTATCTGAAAAACTTTTTAAAATGAAAATGTTTTGAAAATCAAACTTAATCACAGTAACTGGCGTGGCGGAAGAGCAGCGAAGAGTTATTGGGATTATCCTCAACACGCGATCCACGGCTTGGCAGTAATTAGGAAAATAATTTATGCCCCATTGGGAACTGAGAAAGGTACCTGGCGGAGTAGAGAAAGCTCTTACCGTAAGTAGAAATTTATGTATAAGTACATCGGTAAGCCGTGTGATTAGTATTTTTTTTTTTTTTTTTTTACGCGCGTGAACGTATGCGACAGAAGTATTGCAATATGTATTTTAGAATTTTATTATCTGTTAGACAGAGATTTTAACGCTTTTACGATTCTGCTTTTCGGATAGAAATTTTAATGTCCGTGATTCGGATTTTATTATTAATGAAATGTCGTCGTTTTGCCAGAAGCGCGTTCTTGCGATATACGCGATTTCGAATGGCAGTTATATTTACGGCACTCTTTCTCTCTTTCGATGCATAGCAGGGGAGAAATTACAATTACAATAATTTGTCGTGAAGTCAGTACGAGGTCTGTATCTGACAATGTAAAGTTTTTATCATCAGCGTTCTTTCCGTTTCAACGACTGGAACACGCGTGTATATTTTAGCTACAAGCAAAGCGACCCATTGAATTAGATCCGCCATACGATATTTCACATGACTTTGCCAATTATTCGCCGGCACAAAATAAAATATTATACGACCAGACCCTTTTGAAATACCGGTTTTTGTTAGAACAGCGATATACCGTTATTTGCGCCATGATAGAAGAAAATGAGCGTAAGCGTAATAAAAGAGTACACTGAGAGATGTCTTTTACGGGTATTCACACATATAGGATTATCATTTATGAGACTGTCTTCTATTTCTTATTACATCTCGATTTCGATCAAACGCTTCATATTACACACAGCTGCATCCTCCCAATATATTTGAATAACTTTTTTATTTTGTTAGTTTTCAAATAATACACAATTTATAGTAATTACAGAAGATTGCCGAAATAATAATAAATCACTGTCAAAGAAAATTACTAAGTAGCGTAAAATATAACCGTCTAGGTTTACATCAACTGATCTTACGAAGACACTTCAATTATTTATTTTCGCGGTTAATTAGTCTTCCGTCAGTTGGTGAGATAGACGCGAATTAATTAGGGGGATACGCCTTTATTGATAATAGCACGATGCACAATAAGTATGTCTCCATAATAGAATACAAAGGAATGTTTGAATGTAGTAGAAAATGGGGAAGAGGCGAAGAGAGATCGACGAGGGAGTATTAAATCGCGGAATTATTAAATTAATTTAGGCGCCTCGATGAATAACGGCCTGCCGATTCATACCTAACCGAGGAGGTGCCTATTGTCTTCGTTTAATTAATCATTGCGAAATCGTCTATGCAAATAACTTCGTCTCTCTTTAAAAAATTCCGGAGATATTCTAAGGAATTCGCACGGCTAAAGTCGTGAATATTTACTGAGCCAATCTGTTGGAAAAAATTTTTTTATAACACCAAATACTTTACTTTTACATCTTTTTCAATTTACTTTTTATTTTCATAATAAAAAATAATAAGTCTATAGACATTATTTATTAACTCTTAATTAATATATTTATTTGATTAAAGTCATTTTGTAAAGTCATTACGCACAAAGACTATAATCACAAAGACCATAATATCTAATATAGTAAATGCAGTAAAAGTAGTTTCCTGTTAGTGTCTGGAAACTTGCTATAAACTAAGTGACATCAAACCTGAAATCGATCTGTAATCTCGCGTTAATGATATTCTAATTTGATCACGGGATGCTACAGTGAGTTTACGAAGTTAATTGAGGTGTTTCAAGGAAGGTAGCATATACATATATAAGATTAAAGGAATAAAGTAGGATAATTCAATAATAGTAACCAAAAGAAATTAATTGTTCGAATGTGAATTGATGATATCAATTAAATCTGAAGAATATAACTTTATATTAAAATTAAAAATTCATATATATGAGTTTATCGATAAATTTAATCTAGGATCTAATAAATAAATTACTTATGAAATATTACGATTTCCAATAATTTATCCTTTATATACTTTGTATTTATCTAATAGTGCTCATCAACCGCAATTACACATTTATATAAACATGTGCATATATATGCGTAATTATAATTCTAAAAATTCAGACGTTTATTTACTTTTTCTCGCATAACAAGAAACAGAAAAACATGCAAGCTAAATTTATTTTATACTATACGTGTTTTTATATAAATAGTATGTTTTGAACACCATGAATGATTTGAATAACCCTGATGTAGCTTAAATTGCAAAAATTTTATAAATGATATGTCTGGATTAGACATATCATTGCACACAGCGCACAGTGTATAGATTTTTATTCTTTAATTCTACAATCGGGCTTTATTATACAAACGGGTTAAAATGTACGTAAGCGCAGACAGAGAGAATTACATTACGATAACACCACGGGGAATGCATGCTTTTACACGATGCTTTTATCTGGCGAACTCGCCGGACAGTGTTTGCGTGTACGCGATGCGCTTAGATACATCTTACGACTTTCCTACGGCACTAACGGCCAATAGATAGCAGATGACGCTCCGGGGATGCACTAAGATGTTAATTTAGCTATTACTTATAACCCAACCACCGCCTCCGGGGTTGCATCCGAGAGAAGTTGGATCACCCCGTTGGCCGTGTCGGCGCGGTAGTTACGAACGGACAAGCGGGAACTACCGGCAAACTCGTTGCTCGCTCGCTGGTTCCTCCCAGATACGATCGATTTTGGTTTACTGTGCCCATCAGTCGACAGTCTTCCACCTTAATATCAGTTATATCGAGTAGTAGGTGCACATATAAATCAAATTGATGATTTTACAATCAAGATGCGCATCACCTATTCGCTTGTCTATCAGCCTACATCTATTGCAATTTTGATGAGACGCCTAAACCATTTAAAAAATATCTGTACAGATTTAATATGTCTGGTGCAAATTTAATACTTTTGCGATGTATATAATTCTCACTATATTGGTGTTAATATTAACATCAACATGGTGTGGATTTCAAATTCATGATGTTAAATCTACATATTAGGGTTAATATTAACATCAACATAGTGAGAATTATATAAACACCGCTATTTTTTAGAGGATATATTTTACGAACACATCGCTAGCAGTACGATAGTACGACAAGTATGAGCGAGTATCTAGCGAAAGGTAATAATGTTAAATTGAACAATTAGATTTAACATCTTATAATGAGCTAGTAATATTTCTCATTTTATGTAAGAAATTTTTTATTTTTTTCTTGTCGACGATGTAATAAGAGAATAATAGACGTTCCTGTTATATTTGATCCAAAGATGATTTACAATATCAGTTTTAGATTTTTGGACAAGCTTGGGTAAAGTACAAACATTACCCAATATTAAAACTGGAATATGCTTTTACGATATTTCATTAAATGAAGAAGTATAAGTACAATATATTCATAAAAATAGCAGAGATCACCAATTACAATATTCTAAAAAAATCCGGTTGTTTGTACTTGTATTCACACATACAAGATTTCTGTTACTACTCTGGAAACCAATCTTGCAGCTGTCGATTTGGAGAGAGGCGAGTGTGAGAATCATCTTGACAGAATAGACATGTAACCGATATGATATAGTGACGTTAACGAGTGCCATCGCGAAAAGTTCAGTGGAGTGCTGATATCCGTGATATAATCAAGTACTGAAGTTTCTCTCCGCATTTTCGCATGCTGGCAGAGTTATCAATGCTACCGACTGTTTTACGGACATTTAACGTGACACCCTGTTTTCCGCTCTCGTTTACTACTAATTCACTTTGCTATTTTTTATATTTTTATTTTCAAAAGAAGATAATCGTTTTACGGACGTTTGACATAATTTGTCATATCACTTTACTGAGATTGTTAAACGCTGACTATTGCAGTCTTAATCTTCTCCTGTGACATTAAAAGGATTGCCTCTAGAAATGTGCCTGAAATTCAGCGAACGGTGCAACCGCCATACATTACAGCACGCTAACGTCCTCGAGAGTTTTGGGATTTCATAAAATGGATATTGCAATCATATTTTATAACGAATTACTTTGATACGATTAATCATGAGACGTGTGGGCATGTGAGAAGATGAATTAAATTATGAACGCATTAGCAAATGAGATCCCATTATCACTGAATATGTTCAAAATTACAAAGATTAACGTTCCATAAATACAGAATTACAACGAGCTGTTAGAGTTAATTATTATAAAATTTTGTTTGGCTACATTACTTCATGAGATTAAAACCTTTAGCTTCATGTATTTTTCAGCTATATTTCCTGAAATATATAGGAGGCTTTAATGTCGATAAACATTGAGCGATGTCAGTATTTACATTTGCATTATATATCGATGTAATCTTATATATTGTAATTTGTATCTATATTTCTACATTTTTGCACATGCAACTGGTTTTACTCCGTTTTAAAGTTGAGTTTAAGACTGTATTTTAGTAGGCAATAAGGAGAAAAGGCTTCCAAGTTCTTCCATAAGAACAGTTCGCGATAACTTTGTTTAAGTGACCTAATATTGTTGAAAGAAGTAATCACAAATTTAAAATTTACGAGAGAAATTTTAACTTCTCCTAAAACGATCTAGTACTTGCGACAATAGATGCAGGTCGTAACAAAGAGATTACAAAGCGTTTGATTATGCAGAAACGTCCTTCCCCATTTCTGTATAGTCGATCGAAGGTCGGCCGATAAAACCATGGTCAACCCTTACGTCCGACACCACAGGGTGATAAAGAATCCCATGCTATCTAGTTGGTACAAGAAGGCACAAATGGCGCAAATAGAGAGAGAAGCGATAGAGAGAGAGAGTGCAGGATGAGATAAATGAGAGCGAAGGGTAGAATAGAAAAGAGAAAGAGGGATAGACGGAGAAAGAGAGAATTGTCGTTGAGCACCAGTGGTACCGATCAGTGACGACGAGAGATCAACGAGGGAGACGACGATCTGAGAGTAGGTGGGAAATGAGACTCATCTGCATCCGGTAACATTGTTCCCACCATCCACCACCCGTAGGAAACTTTCCCAGTTGTGATGCGCACGACCCTCGGATGATGGGATGGGGAGGCCGCCGATTTCAAAGCAGGTGAAGACAGGAAATGAATCTAGAGCCGCTGTTCAGGAAGCCGCGGAAACCGTTTCCGATAATTGCCCCGGAATTGTCGAAATTTCCCGCTCGCGGTTCAGTTGGTTTGTCAGGATGTAATTCGAATTACAGCGATTCTGTGTGCTAATATTTTCATGTAGCGAAGTTGTGCGCTTCGCGAATAAATAACAAAAAATAATTTTTATTATTTGCTAAATTTATTACAAATTTAATTCATCTAGAACTTTATAGTCAGTATAAAAATTTATGCATTTCTTATTAATATAATGTAATTATGATTATATACATTTTCATAATTACGTTTTTATAGTATATATATTAGGTGTTGGAATTAATTCGTAGCGTTTTTAAATGAAAGAATGTTATTTATTTCACATGAGCATTAAAAAATACATTAATGAAAGTATTTCCCATCACTTGTAAAACGCTACGAATTAATTCCAACACCTAATATTTTCTGTTATCTCATGTATTCTATTGTTAGCTTTTGCCAATGAATTTATTTATATCATCAGTATTACATCAGTATTACATGCCGAGTTACCTGAAAGTTAGGTGGCTGGTATAAGAGTATATAAAAGATTCATAGAGAAATGAAAAAAAAATGAGGTAACACCGAGAGAGCTACTTCATTGTCTTCCTTTCTCGTCCCACGTGGGCCTTTTGGATTAATCGCGGCACGTCTCGAATGTCGTTCTCTTACAGGATATTCTCTTTCCTACGCCGAAGACAGTTTCTTCGCCGTAACGTTACAAATGACATGGTTTTTAAAGCGTCCGCCGCGGAGACGCTTAACAAATGTTCGAGGATCGTCGGCTCTTTTAAAAGGCAGGAGCTTTTGCACGGATCTTGCCTTCTATATATGTCCCCTTTCCAAATCTTTTCCGTTAATCGAACTTGCGTCGCTCTCAGCGTTATTAATCGGTTTGTTATCGTTGTGAAGGTCTCATGTCAGAAGAAAAATTCCGCTGAATGATCACTGTCGAACCATGACTGTATATATATATATATATATATATATATATATATATATATATATATATATGTGTGTGTATGGTTCTCAAAGAGATTAATGTATCAGATCAACGTACATTTTTCTCATCTAAAAAGTGATAGGGTTCTGTCTTTTAAAGAGAATAAAAGTCGCACAAAATTAAAAAGAGTTAAAAAGAGAAGGCGTTAAAAAAGGGCTTTAATATCAATTTGAAAAATAATCATAATGTGAATAAAAAAAATTTTTTTGGTGATATTTTTGTTATATTAGTAAAAACCATGACCGACATTGCGATTTGTCGAGTTAGTTATGCACGATAAAGAGTGAGATTGCTTGATATGGTATATCCTGTAGTTACATATATTACGGAACATTATACATATTGTTTCCATCAATGATAAATCGCACTATCAACGTCGCATGATGTATACTGGTACCAAGTTTATCCTAGCTTTAACTAATTCTGAAGTCTGTGGAAACGCGTTTAGTATTTCACGATACTACCAATATAAATAATATAAACAACGAACGTTTACAATACAAATATTGTTATAGAACTTGCTTCAATCTATATAATATTCATTAATACTATTAATTAGCATCTCTTACACAATGTGATACATTCAATATATTATTATATTGATTCTAATGCAATTGGATTATTAAGTATTCAGAGTGTAATCGAATAATTACTGAAATGTATATGCTACAGTTAATTAATGTAGAAATTTGATATAAATACATACTGAAAACAATTCTTAAACAATACTAATGTTATATGATAATAGAACGTTCATTATCACTTGTACCTCTAAATTGCAATATTTCACTTACCAAATAGGTAATACGTAATAATTTTTAGAAAATGCTGCATTGAAAAAAAATTGTTTCTTTGACTAAATCAATTTAAGTCTTTATTTCAAACATATTATTAGGTGTTGGAATTAATTCGTAGCGTTTTTAAATGAAAGAATGTTATTTATTTCACATGAGCATTAAAAAATACATTAATGAAAGTACTTCCCATCACTTGTAAAACGCTACGAATTAATTCCAACACCTAATATATATATTTGACTTAAATACACACAATACAGTCTTCAACGAAAGAAATAAAGACAACTAAATTAATTTAATCAAATAAACAATTAATTTAGTTATTAAATGAATGATTAATTAATTATTAAATGAATAATTTTTTTCTTAATGAGGAATTAGATTTATGTCTTACACATTTCGTAATAAAATGAGGTGTAAAATGATCCAGTTCTAGACATTAAATATCTTTCACAATGCGTGGCTCTACTTGCAAGCAGAATTTCGTAATTTTATGATGTAGGAGGGAAGAGCATGTACCGGACCTTACTTGAGGTTACGCGAATCTGTTTGTGCAAGGTGCTAGAGAAAGGGGTGCTCCCTGCCCTTCATTCGTCTCGAATTCTATGCGGAGGTTTGCGAACAATACCATCTCTCTCGGAATGCTTTCTCTTGGGATTATAGAAACGTCGTTTTCAAGCAAGCACTGGCAGACAAAGTGCGTCAGCTTGAATTGCACGATTTTATGCCGCATTCTAATAAGAATAATATATAATTTTGAAAATTCATTCGGAAAATTTTTCATGGTTAAACAACAATTTGTAATAAAATTTGCATGGCTTGTTTTTAAAAATTAAAACACACCGTCATTTATCTTAGAGAACTGTTCAAGCAGAACAACAGGTAACGATAACGCCAAAATGACTTCAAAATGAATGATGTGAGTAATTGAAAAATGACATTTAATAATCATTTTGGAGCTATTTTGACGTCATTGGTGTCATAATTTCTACTTAGATATTTAAACTTTGATTTATTATTGATATCATATAGACACGCATATTTATATATCTTTCTTATTATATACATCCTGTTTTACTGTGTATAAGTATACGAGCCACACTTATACACACAAATGCAACACAACTTCGTTTTATTAGGTAATGATCCATCCACTTTATTCGTTTGAACCTTTCATAGCTGATATGCGTTGCTCAAAGTGCAATATACCTAATTTCTACACCATGTTATACCATATTATCTATATATCTCTTGCTTATTATTACCATATTTAATTTGTAATTGCCTTATTCAATGTGTACACTTTAGCGTCAGATTAATTACAGAATTTTAAAAATAGATTTCGATATCCCAGATTCTCTATTAAATCTATCCTTTGAAATACGATTGCATTGATGATTTTACTGATATATATATATATATATATATATATATATATATATATATATATAAGTGTCGATAGATAATATTGATACGTCTGTCCTATCATATACTGAAAGCGTACGTTTGTATGGTCATTGGGCGTACTTGCACGTGTATTCGAATATTTAGTCATTCACTTATACCATCTCCGTTCATCAACTAATCGAACGTATCAAATATTTACGATTATGTAATTAACGTGCGCCGAGGTATTGAGTAGAATGTGTATACTTCCGAAATTAGAAGCGCGATGTATATAATTCCAATCATGTCGGACATTCGTGGCGTAATTACCGCAGATTTCGATTATGCTGAATATGAAGCGATTCTTGTAAACGAGCTCTCTTACTGCTATCGCAATCGAAAATTCACTAGAAATCAATCCGAGCCTTTTTCTCCTCTTCTAACTTTTGACCTCCTCTCTCATCTCCTCCGCTCTAACACTCACACTTGCTTCCCTTTTGCTCTCGCGCTTTCACATTTCTACTCCGCTTTTCTCTCTTTCTATCGTTTCTCCTTCCTATCGTTTTTTACATCGCACATCCGCAGGCGTCTGTCCACTATCGTAAATATTGGATATCCATTATGAAATATTGGATGATATCGGATATTCGACGTGCGGCCGATATAGTCCGCAGCCAATACGTATTCGCGTTTCTGGCAGTACCGACGTCGGGATCGCGCCAAGAGGGGGAAATTGCTTTGCCTGCGGTAGCATCTTCGATAATTAATATGCCTTGTTGGAATTCGCATTTGACAGAAAAATAACGAGTGACTCGTTGGAAGCGACGTTATTAGCAGCAGTGAAACCGCAATATGGATACTGTAGTACAATACTGTAGTGGAAGCGGAATTAATATCAGCGCGAGGAGCTGGCTAGTTTAAATATATGTGTTTGCTTCATCAACGCAACAACTAAAAATGCGCTCGATGTTTTGCCACAGAAGATAAATATATATATTTTTCATATAACTATACTGATCCAGAGTAAATGGTGTTGATAAATATAAATCGCACAAAATTGTCACAGTATAATTCAACTTGAAAAATGTATTTATTTCCTATTCCGTGTTATTTTAACAAAATAAAACATAGCACTCTTGTTCAAAACTGTCTGTTCGATATCAGATCGTATATCACATTGATACCAGTTAATATCAGTTAATATATCTTAATATTATTATATATATATACATTGTAATGTCTCTGACTAACAAGATATACATTGTATACATATAAGATATTAAAGAGAGATAAAAAGATAAATACTTAATATAATGCACACTTTTGTTCATGTTAAAGTATCAATATTATATAGGGAGACATGGGATTTCCTCGTATTATTGTAATTAAAACAAATTATAAACGTATCAGTATTAGCATAAAATAATGTAGGATAAAATGATATGATAAATAATATGATAAATAATATAAGAGAAATTCATTGAAATTATAAATTCCCAAGCATGGACGAAGTTGCAATGTAATTATGTTTATATCTAAATATTATCAAATGCGTCACGTTTTCATAACAAGAGAAGACTCGTCGCCTGTTTCTGTAAACATCAATTCGTCCCGGTGCACAGTATCCGGTGTGTGCATCCATTCCGATGTTGCGTCCATCTCGTTTTGTTTGTGCACAATGCGACATACCTACTTACAGAATCGGTCAGCTTTTCACGTGTTTCATTTCCGAAAGCGTATGCACGCAACGTAACAGTTGGTTCCGCGTGAGATTGAAAGATGCAACGTTTGTCGACATACAATTCACGCAGGCGCGCGTTTATTACGTATGTGCATGTATATGTGTGTGTATAGATGCATCGGCAGGCCGAATCGAGAGAGTATACACAATGCGTTTGAGTCCGCAAGGACCGTACATGTTGGAAGAGGGCAGAAGGATGTAGCTGTGTGTACGATGGACATTGATGGTGGAACATTTCACTGTGCAACAATGCTTTGCGGCAACAATGCACAAACAAATGATTCCGTTGTAGCCGTTGTAATTACTGACGGCGTATGTGGGGTATTCCCTCTCTCCGTCTCTCTCCTCGCTCGTCTCTTGACCGCGCAATCGGTCTTTCTCCTTCCCTTGTTCCGTTTTGATTGCTAAATCAACGCATTTCCGTGAATGCCGATTGATCAAACATGATTCCCTTCAGTGACGTACTTGTACGGTGATTGGAATTCGCGAAAAGAAAGCGCGAGCAGCAATTGAATGCATCTAATTTCCGAGCCTTTTTCCGTCATAAAGGAAGAAGTCATATAACAATTCAATTATAAACACAACTTATTCTTTATCAAGATTTTTCTTTATCTAGAGTTTTTTAATATATTAAAGTTGCATGAAATATCGTATTTACATAATAAGTTATCAATATTATAATATTTGAAAAATATATTAAAGTACACTTCTATATATTGTATATTTTTTAAACATTTCTGATTCCTGTATAATTGATTCAATATGATATATATATATATATATAAAGGAGGTAATCAGATATCAAGCAATTTTTCTTTTCCTATATGAATTTTAAATATTCATACATGTCATTCTTCCACGAGTCTATTTATTAAACCTTGCTTACATTCTTATAAAAAGGTTAAACGTTTTGGAACTGTCGCAGATGTTAACATAGTAGATGCATCCCAATTTCATGGACGCGCTACTGTTTGTTCCACCGCACAAGATGTACGGCACTATATTTGTTTTTTGAATAAAGGAATTCTGTTGTGATCCAGAAATTCACGAGACATGCATACGTAATTCTTTCGGTATGCGAAGCTCTCTTGTTTCTCTTCGTAGACAATATTTCAAGAGCAAAGCTGTTTCCATGAAGTTGAAGCTTTATCTCCACGACTGCAGTTTCTACACGGCCAATGCATTATATTTGTTCGTAAACTAGGCTATTATTTGTCTCTCTAATAATTAAGAAAACTGTCGTTGAACTTTATATATATATATATATATACATATGGACATAAATTTATTGCGTTTAATAAATTTGAGAACAGATTAAAGAAAATTCTTATAATTTAAGTACAATTTAGCTCTAGTCATATCTTTTCAGAAATTGTAAACGAATAAATTTTATTATTCTCTATCTATAATAAATTTCATTAGTCTCAATCTATAATTCAGAGTATAAGCTTACAATTTAGATTCAGTTTATAAATTAGAGATTTTATATTCTATAAATTACATTATATTAATAATAAAATGCGCAAAGTCATAATATCGCGTCGTTAATTTTTCAAATCACTTATATCAAAATGTAATTAAGATTTTGGATAAAAAGGTTGAAATTTAAAATGTTGTAATAATCAATTTTCCGATAATTCCGAAAATAGATCTTTAATATCTATCCGTTCGATCTCCGAATTATAAACAGCAACTACCGTTTCGTATGCCAGATAGGAGGCAATTGGATGAAGGGTGCCAGAGCTTATGGGGATACAACTGGTAAGAGATAGTTTAATAACGGCGCAACGTCGCCGAGGGTGCACACGTGCAACTATCGTCGGCTTACGTGCACGTGTATACGTGGCACTAGCACGTACTACTACTGAGCATCGTGGACAGGGAGGGTGCCGTAGGGTAGTTTTGGGGCGGATACGTAGACGTAACTACGATACCTGACATCGGGCAATATTGAAGCAATAATCTTGGCCCTCCTCGCTTCCCTCCTCTACTTCCGCCCTTGCCGGAGTCTTCCGACGCGTTAGTGCGCTTTGGTACACGAAGATATTAAACTTACGTGCTTTCTATGTCTCGTGCGTGTGTGAGAGAGATGGGGGTACATGCGTCGATGCTCACCCTTTCGAAGTCTCGGCCTGTCTCATCAAATGATCTTGTGAAAGGGCGTTAACTCCTCGCATCGCTGTCTCTGGAATAAATGAATAACAAAATTATGTTCCTTCGAAGAAAATAATCGCCAATGTATCGCAAGTAGAAAATATCCGTTTCTTCTTGTAGGAGATATCTTTATAAATATGATGTAAAGTAATATTTTTATAAATCATAGAATTTCTTTTACGTAAATACTTCGATATTAAAATAATTTGACAATTGGGAAAAATAGAAAATAAAGTTTTTATTGAAGATGGCATTTCCTTAAGCATTTCCTTAAGTGTATAGTATTATATTGTAGTTTTTCTTAATACTACCTAAATAAATTCTGGCAAAGTATCCATTTTATTCGCTAGCTCGCAAGATCGATGACGTAAAGTGCACTTGTGTAAAGCCGTGGCAGTTGATTTCGGCGCCTCTTGGTGTTAACAGGGACTGATACAAGACGATGCTGGTGCTGTTCGCGCGTTGTTCCTAGACACCGTCGTGTATATAAACTTTACACAGGAGAAAATAATTTACCAATCATGCTGATGTATTCAAATGAGATTCAAATTCCCTTCAATATTCAGCGCGGGCTGTTTTACTTTCAAAACGATAAGCTTCTCTCACTGTTGGCGGCTGTTATCGCTCGATATGCGTCCTACATGCTCTGCTCCACCTTCTATTATTCATTTTCCTTTGTGCCCCGGTCTTCTTGCGCCAACGCGCGTTCACCGAACGCCGTTCTTCTCGTGCCGTTATATCGAACTACCACCAGCGGCAAGTTTCTTCGTTTGAAAACTCGATACAATGGCACGTCGCGCCCGCCACGCGCTTCGTATTGCCGCTTATGAAATAAATCAGGCGGTCCATATCGCAGTTTGCCCAAGTTTCAAACGTGCATCGTGACGCGCGACACTTTATGATATTGCCTCTCCACTGACTGTATAAATTTTCCAAACTGTCATCATTTCCGAAAATTGTGTTGTGCAACGTATTCAGGGTATTCCGTGTCATGAAAATTATACTTTTATGACATAATTCGCCGTTAATTGTTTCAGTGATTTGCATATGTACAACAAATTGGTCTTTCATGTAACATATACGCGCGAAACGGAACGGAACTGAAAATCTCTTCCTCTCTCACACGCGAAAGCGTATTTCGGACAGAATGAATTGTAGAAACGCGTGGATGATCATCGATTGATTTTGCAGATGCCCTGAAAACATGTTATTTCGGGCGAAATGGCATGTAGATCTCTTCGTTGAGAGGGTTGAAACGTAATGATCTTCGGTTTGGAGCCGACTGAAAATTCATGACATCGATATTCGCGGTTTTGCATGCGAAATCAGGCGCATTTGGCCGAGGCGCAAAGCCCTCGTGCAAAGGGGGATGGCAGGACATAGGGAATGCGAGAAAACGAGGGTAGTGAAGAAAATCGGTAACGATTCTCGCAAAATTATTCGCGAGCAGCTCGACCGAGGCCCAAAATTGCACTTCGCGTGTAGTAAGTACGAAGACCGTTCGGAAATTTCTCTGACGAGCGTTTGTGTTATCTTATATGGCACAAGACGACAAATGACCATCTTACGAAATGTAGTTTCGGAACCCGTCGGGTTTAGCAACTTTATTCGACTTTTAAATTCTCGACCCACTTGGCCGCGACTTGTATATCGGTTTAGCATGCCAACTGCAAGGAAATTTCCACCCCACCAGACGCGACGATGCTCACGGAAATACGAAGACAGCCACTTGTTTGCCTCGGAACGACTAATCACCAAAAACCTACACGGGGATTTCGCGAACAATACTATGAACTAAGAACGAAAGAAATAAGATAAATTTTCGTTCGTACGTGAGTTCTCGTTCGAAAAATGTTTCCGCTACGGAAAACTGCGATCGATATCACTTCTACGATTAATGAGGAAGAAGTTTTTAGATTTAGAAGGTTTTCGATTTAAGATAAATTTGAAGGAAGGTGCTCTTAAGCTTTTATTTTTTAATTTCTTAATGTTATTGAATTAAGTTACGAAAAATATATTTTAGAAACTTTTTTTTAGTTATACAAATTAACGAATGAAACTTTTGATATTTTGCATTATTGGAAAAAATTGATATATCATGCAATCTTTCTGATGGCTAAACATGCAGTCAGAATAAACGCGCGTTCTATGAAAAGACTATAAACAAATCATCTTCCCTCTTATGGCATCTTCCATTATCTTATATTTAGAGAATTTACATTTAGAAATTACCTTACATTTAGAATGTAATTACATAATTTTTACGAGTATTTATATTTTTAATCAAGTGATTATTGTTGATAATGTTCCGCAATTAAATTCCTCACAATAAGACTGAATACAGGAAGTGATTAATCTTGTCTCATATCGATACACTGCGAACATCGATCGTGTCTTGAAATTTGTCGAAACAAATGGTTTTTCCGTTTTGCGGATGTCGATCTTTTTTCTTGCCGTCAGACGCCGGTAGATGCGATATCAATTTCTATTATCATTTCCGTCCCGTACAGTCGCGCAACTCGATTATTGAAGTAGGAAATTCTGGCAGGCTGGAATTCAGCGAACCGCATGACCCACATGCGAGGAAAGGATTTCAGGAATGTGTGAGTGATCATCGTGTGCCGGAGGAATATATTGGAAGTGACTACCTTGATTTCTCCTGGATGTCACGAAGATTACCCTATCTGCTTTCGTGAACCGTCGAATTTCTCTCAGACAATTCGCCAAATAAAATCCAATCTTGTCGACGCGCACGGCCATGACCGTGTAAGGCATGAATAAAACACGAGAGTGCATAAAATCTAAAAGACAATAGCGATGCAAGTACGCGCACGACGTGAAATAAGTTTTTGATTTGCAAGCTCTGGAAACTTTGGAATTCAATGCAATCAGATGTCAGTTTTAATACGATGTATGATATTCCTGAAGTTAAACCAGTTGATATAATATAAAAACTATAAATGATATAATGAAACTCTTGAAAAATAATAAATGTTTATAAGAAAAGTTTAAAAATGTAGATATCTACAAATATTTGAAGTTAAGAAAATGTTTCCTCAGATAAAAATAGAGAGAAAATAAAATGTCGACATTTAATATTACAAATGGCAGTCGAGGTTAGATCTTTAATGCTTAAATAATTCAATGTGAATTATATATACACATACACACATATATATATATATATACACACACACACTCTATATGTACATGCATATGTACCTTATGTAGTCATTCGAACTACGCGCCGAATTGGGTTTCCGGACTTATAAACATAATTAAACTACTGTAATAATATCACGAATTAAATTAAATTGACAAGCAATTTTTAATTTGATTCTAAATCAAGCATCATATTAAAAAGATGTTAATGTGCTGAAAAACTGTGTAAATAAAATTGCGAAGAATATTATCTCGGCTGAGAGTCAAACCCGGATCTCTTGTATTCCGTACGAGCGTCCTATTTTTCGCAATAAATTTATTTATAGTTTTTCAATACATGTTTTTAATATGATTCTTAATTCAGCATCGAAGTATTAAAAATTGTCAATTTAATTTCATTCGTGATATTATTACAGTAGTTTAATTGCGTTTATAAGTTTGGAAACCCAATTCGGTGCGCAGTTTGAATGATTATAAATGTAGTATATATATGCATGTATATATATATATACATATATATATATATATATATATATATGTATATATACACACGAAGATATATCTTTCGAAGGTATATCTTTAATGCTTAAATAATTCAATGTAAATTATATATAATATATATATATATATATATATATATATATATATATATATAATTATAAGTTAAGCATTTCTACCTCGTATTGATTGTGTTTTCACATGTAGTCCAAAATGATTCTTATTATTTAATATTACATTATATATTATTTATTTAATTAAAATTATTTAATTAAATTTAATTTTTTAATTAAATGTATTTGTTCTGTCAAGATCATTGTTGCTTTATTTTAACTCCAGGGCTATTATGGTTCTCTGTTATATTTATGCAACATTTCTATTTGCTAAAAAGATTTGTTTTAAACAATTCGCCCCAAACTCCATTAAGCTGGCAAAGTTACTATCTTGCGTGTGGAAAAGTGGACGTAAAAAATGACTCTCAGAATTCACGAGTGATCGCCGGAATAGGAATATATGAAATCGATTGCTACGATTTCCCACGTGTCACCAGGCTCGATTTTCTGCTCACTTCCACACTGCGTCAGACAGAATATCGAACTCCATTCGCCGGTCGAGTCCATCCTCGTCTTCTCTTCGTCGAAATTGTATCGTATTTGCGATCGAACACAGGCTAGGGTGTAGAAGGCAGAAGAGAATCGGCTGGAATATTATAGTCTTGGGGGTTGAAGAAAGAAAGTCGCTGTAGAAGGTAGAGAATTTGAGAATGCGAATCCTGCTTTTGATTCACGTTCATTTTTCGGAAGATGCATTTGCGAAGGGAAGTTAAATCCGCGACGAAATCTTCAGAGCTTTGAGACATTCAATGGTAATCTAGTCACATATAAGCATAAGGGAGCCAAAAAGGAGTTATGAGAAGAAGAAGCAATAGATTCGTGAGAAGCAAACACGAAACGACGGAAAGTGTTGTCTTTTCTAATTGGATTTTTTTAAGTTAAAAAGTTATTAACAAATATGCAAACGATAAGCAATCGAATGAGCTTAATTAATAGAAAATTAATTTTCCCAAAAGTTGGGGGACCAACTTTACATGGGTGTAAAATACAATTTGATTTATATAATAATAATAGTAAAAACTTATTGTTGAAGTTTTTACAAGTATGCAAGAATTTTGTTAGACTTTAAAATTCAATACAATAAAAGAATTTGTACTGAGGAGATCAAAGACGTAGGAGCAAAATTCCGCATAGTTGACGGAGGGTTAAGAAATTCCGAGATGAGGGCGATTCGCTTTCGAAGATTCTAATGCCGCATGCGATTCAGTTTGTCGGAATTCTCTTTCTGCTGCGCGATGACCTTTCGTTTCGCTACGAGTCAGGCAACCGCTGAAATACACTTCAAGAGACGAACGGGTTGAAAGTTGAAAGATGACCGACTGTCGCGCGGTACCGGGAAAGACAGGATGCACGCTAGTATACGAACCAGAAGTTCAACTTTCGGAACTTTCGGTGCATTGTTGTGGCGGGCACGACGTCGAACTTGGCAGCAGTTCCGGAAAAGAGAGATGCCTCAAAGGGGTGGCAGCGAAGTGGGTGGTCCCGAGTGAGAACAGGGAACGAGAAAACGGCGGCGCCGGCATACAATACGCGTGCAGACGTCGTCGTTGTCGCGGGCATCGCGTAGACGAAATTGACGGAAACTTTCGTACTTTCGCCTAGCTGAAAACAAAAGGTACCGGCGCGTGTAGGAAAAGCGTTGTCCGATTACGATAAGCCTCCGTTGCCCGGGTGATTTATCGATTTATTTTCTTGGTACTATCGAGCGATTGAAATTCAGTGCAGCTCTTACGCGCAGCTTATTGCACTGTCTTTTCTACGTAATATCGATCGGCGTCGAGACAGTCGACGACTACGACGTTAACAAACTGCATCGAAATTGCATTGTAGAATGATACCGAAAATTCGATGTGCGCGTTCCTTTTTCATTTCCAAAAGATAAATTGTTTAAAGGAACGATCGAGGCATTTTGACGCGCGCGGTAGATTGGAATCAGCCCGTAGATCGCAACGATGTAATTATAATTTTATGCATCGGCGTAAAATTAAATCAGCTTAAACCGAATGAAAACGTGATACCGGCGCCATGGGAGAATAATTGTCCTGGAATCGCTGGGTTACGCCAACGAGCGTATATATCGAGCGCACGTTATTTCTAATAATCTGTCGCGACATTAATATTCATAGCGCGAAAATTCGTATATTCTGCGTTTTCTGTAACAACGTCACTTGTAAATTACACGTAAGCATCGGAAATTTAATATCAGCGGACGGTCGACTGCCGTAGATATTAATTGCTCGACGTATCGCAACAGCAACACTCGTGCATACGCCGTAAAAACGTATGTTTGATCTAATTTAATGTAACGTTTAATTTAATCAGGTCATTTTGTATTATCGAATCTCTCGTCGGTTATTTATGACATGCAACATTATGTCTATACCGCCCGTATGATATTTTGTCATCTGGATAAATATACCCCAGTGTTTGATTCACGATTTTAATGATAAAGTGTATAGAAATTGATAAAAGTATTTTTTTGCTGATTCTGTTAACATGATATTGGTTAAAAATTTTTTATAGTGACGCTTTTATATTAATCCAGTAAAAGGTGAAAATACACAATATAATCGAAGAGATCATTTAAATGATTACATCATTTCTGACCCTGTGTATGTAAAATTATACGTATAATATGCAATGCCTACATTACCTATTAATAATATTTATTAGCGATTCTTAGCATTTGTGAAAAATTAAAAGGAGTTTCTGGTTAGATGACACACACATATATTTTGCTTCTCTCGTAACATTCTCAGTTTCTTCTCATTTCTTTAATTGTACTATTATTTATCCTTCCTTTTAGACTTCCTTTCGCGCGGTCAGTTACGTCGCGCGCGATTCCATTAATTAATTCTTGTCCGAAACGAAGCTGCGACACAACACCATTAATATTTCTTGTCGTCGCACAGGCAATTCGGAATTTCGTTGCATCAAGTTCCCGAGATCCGACTTAATTATCGATAAAAATTCGGAAAAGGTTGGGTTTAGCATGATCGGCCTGTCGTGATCGGCGGGCATCGATAATTTATTCATCAACAAATGCACGCGCGTTCGTCAACCCGACAACTCGTCGCTCGAACGCACCGCTGCCGAACGATCGCTCTCAATTACTTGGCAAGTGTGTGCTGTATTACATGGTACGCTCGCGAATTGTTACGCAATGCAGCAGATTTCGTTTTGCTAGTACTCGGTATATTGCTACTAGGACTTTATTTCCCTTGGTGGAATTTTTAATTAAGTGAATTGTTAATAAAAGGTCATAACAAGCCAGCCAAAATATAGAGAACGTTCATCAACTGCCCAAAAAAATAACATTTTCAGGATAACATTGAGAAATGCAAAGTTCGCGTGCGAATTGTATCGTCATGTTAACGTTTCAACATAATACATATTTCATACAATGATTGGCGCGCGTGGAAGTTGATATTAAACTGTAATCATTTTTCGAAACGTCTCCTATTTGACGTGTGGTTATTTGTCACTGTCAATCAACCTCTCTCCACAATTTCTCATAGATTATACATAAAATAACGTGTGAATCTAGTCATATTGTCACCAGTTATTTCGCTTCTGGACTTAAAATTATCAGCATCCTTTGTATTTGTAATAATAACGAGCGTAAAATTACGCTAAAATGGTTTTTAAATTCGTTAAACGTTTCCTCCTTCCCGCCTCGCTATCTTCCCTTTACATCCAGCTGTCAGTTCCAGATGATCTGCTTCATTAAATCTTTCATTTTTCATCCGATGTGCTCTGCGAACGGAAAGCACAGCGCAAAATTCAACTATGGCCTCACATCCATGACGAGACATCCGGCGGCTTTATCGCGATATTGTAACTCGTAATGAGAGTTGTCACTCAAGAACATACGAACGAAAAGATGTCGTAAGAAAAAGGGGGCCAATCTTCCGGTGCGTCTTTACCTACTTTGAGATAGAAAGAGACAGAATGCATTTCGCATTCAGTGATTTTACGTTTTATTACGTTCCCTTGGAAGAGGACCCGAACGACTTCTTCACTGCCGCATGCGGTAGCTAGAAAATTAACTTGAATAAAATTCCGCATGAAATCCGAACGAATATATTTGAAGAGCAACGTTCATTTGTAGCGTGAGGATTTCCAAAGTTAAATTTTACCCTATTTATCGTATCACTTTGGCCGATTTACTTCGTTCGTATTTACTGCTCGCTTATCGAGATACATTCAGGCGATAATGGTTGGTTAATGTCAATGGAATGAGCGTCAATTTAATTTTCCTGTACCGGTCGCAGCGACATTGATCGATTGCGATAATTAGTCGCCATATTTCCTATAGCATAAAGCAATATAAATGAACCCGTTCGCGCGATTCATGTCGAAATATAAAATAATCTGTAAACTAGTTTAGGACGGATTGTTGCCGAAAATTTCCGCTTAAATTATGTTTGGCAATTAATGGAAATATTTGTTAAATCATAACACGTTAATGAATAATACTACTGTTAATTTTAATCATCTATAATATTATCTATCATAATATTATTCTTTTTAGATAGCTACAGCACTCTACGTATATTATCTTAAAAACTTTGTTCCAAAGAAGAAAAATAAAAAGAATTGTCTACAAGTCTTAAAGTTCATTACTTTTACATTCTTTTATTTTATAAGAATATAAATAATGTAAATTAATTTAATTTCTATAATATTACTAAATATTAAAAAATATATTAGGTGTTGGAATTAATTCGTAGCGTTTTACAAGTGATGGGAAGTACTTTCATTAATGTATTTTTTAATGCTCATGTGAAATAAATAACATTCTTTCATTAAAAACGCTACGAATTAATTCCAACACCTAATATAATATTAAAAAATATAACTATAAAAAAGTTTTACTACTTAATCATATTTTAATTGTTGGCAACAATACAAAATATATCTATGAAAAAATTGTAAAGGATTCTTTTAAACAAACATATCAACATAAGAGAATTATTCAGATTATACCTCTATATATATATTATATATATATAATATATATATATGAACAATAATTCTCTTGTTATATATATATATATTAGGTGTTGGAATTAATTCGTAGCGTTTTTAATGAAAGAATGTTATTTATTTCACATGAGCATTAAATACATTAATGAAAGTACTTCCCATCACTTGTAAAACGCTACGAATTAATTCCAACACCTAATATATATATTTTTCTTCATTTATCAACATAAGAGAACTGTTCAGATTATACCTATATATATATATATATATATATATATATATATATATATATATATATAGGTATAATCTGAACAGTAATTCTCTTATATTAATAAATGAAGAAAAATGCGGAAGAAAGCTGTAATATAAAATAATATAATCTGAACAGTAATTCTCTTATGTTGATAAATGAAGAAAAATGTGGAAGAAAGCGTAATATAAAATAATAATTGAATAAAATAATAATTGAAACACACACACACACACACACACACACACACACACACACACACACACACACATATGTATTTCAATTATTAGGTGTTGGAATTAATTCGTAGCGTTTTACAAGTGATGGGAAGTACTTTCATTAATGTATTTTTTAATGCTCATGTGAAATAAATAACATTCTTTCATTAAAAACGCTACGAATTAATTCCAACACCTAATATTATTTTATATTACGCCTTTCTTCCGCATTTTTCTTTGCAAGAAAGTAAAATTTGCACACACGAAAAATCCCCTCTTCACCAACATGTTCGTTATCATTCCTTTTAACGTTCTCGTTACTATGTATATCCAGCATGTTACCATCGTATTTATGCAAGGAATTCAAAACGAGACGAATACATGCGACGACACGTCGTCGCTCGGGCGCGAAATGCAACGCTACGTCCATCCGTCCGTCCGTCGATCCGGCTTTTTTATTTCCTCGCACGCTATGTCGCGTTTCAAGTAGCGTTGTGTCGCACGGTATTTAAACGGTGACTCCTAATGGCAAGCACGCACATTCGACGCATATCAGGTACATCGTGTGCTGTTTACAAAAACCGCGGTAGCCGTCGAACGCGTTCTTTCCGCCGCGAGTCTGTGAAAACATTCATTGCCAGTAAAATTGTGAGTAAAATCACAAACGGTGACAAAGTAAACGTCATTAGTTCTGGCGATTGTTATTAACGTTACATAGTTACGAGAGTGATAGACAAACATGGCCTGGGAAAATTTTCCGCTTAGAATGAGAGAAACTGGCACAAAATCGAGGAATAACCGCAAGTGCTCTCATATTGGTTTCGCACACGCCGAATATCGACCGCAACCTCCAATTTTTTTTACAATCCCGGGATTTCCCTCCCTTTCGTCCTGTTGTATGTGCACTCACGTAGTTAACTATATGCATTCGTACAGAATTTGATCTGTACATATCCCGCTCTATATCAGTTGCTTCATTCCGACAAAAAAACGCTTTTAGATTTATGGATCCTGAAATTGCACACAATTTCTATTTAGCTTGAATCTATTCTTAGAATTTTATTTGATTTTTATTGCATAATATGTACAAGGTATATAACTAAAATAAGAGATCATTCTTCAAGATCGAACTCTCCATATCAAACATAAAAAAAAAGTTCAAATCTTTTTATATGCTAATCATGTACTCTCAATTTTTGTGTTCGAACGGTTTAGCAGAAAATCGCGATTAAAAGTGGCAGTTAATGTCAATTAGCACTACCTTTATTAAATTATAAAATTTAATAAATTATAAAATTATAAAATCTTTATTAAATTATAAAATTTATTAAAAAATCAAAAAGTTAATATAGTAAAATTAATGCTTTTTGTATGCTTTCAAGATCACAAATTAATGTATCTGTAATGGTCTAATTTAAAAGCCAATACAATTAAGTTCATAATACATATATCATTAATTGGTATAAGAGTAAAGTGCCAGTTTAAATACAAATAATAAATTGATTGCAGGCTTAAAATATTCCTACTTATGTACTTTCAAAATACGTACAACAAGATTTTGATGTTCATCCCTTTGATTAACAAACCACCAAAGTAAGCACTCTCATCAAAGGAAATGAATAAAGTCTCGTTGTGTATATTTCGAGAGCACATAAATATAGAAGGACATTTTAAACGTAAAATATGTTATCTGTATTTTAACTGTACTTTATTCTTATAACTATTTTACAACTCACGGTTAATTTTTAATCGAGATTCAACTTTCTTATCTTTTTCCAATTCTAGAATTGAAAAGAAATAATGAATAAGTTGAACCTATTAAGAGTTAAGCGTGAATTGTGAAACTGGGCCTAAGGAGACGATGGTCACTTCGGGGCGATTTGTTGAGCAAAGGAAATAAGCACCAAAAATCTCGTTGAGATAATACTTCGTACTAAATAGAGGAACATTCCAAGCCTAACTAATTTGGTATTCTAACTGGAACTTTATTCTATTTATGTATCGAACTCTATTGGCATAAATCTTTTAAACAGTTATAAATATTAATTTTGTTTTGTGAACTTGAAAACACATATAAACCATTTATATTAACTTTTCTAATTTTATATATAATTTAATGAAAGGAATGTTAACGTTACACCTCTTTCAATTGCGATTTATTACATTGTTTGAATACAAAAATTGCGACTAAAACACATAATTAGTACATAGAATACATTTAATTCTGACATGAGTGTTATTTTAATTTTTCGTGAGAGGCACAAGAAATTAAAATAACACTCATGTCAATGCTAACTTAACAGATGTTTTTTATTATAATAGTATCTAACAAGAAATTAAAAGTTCCGAAAAAGGTGTATAATATGACAATATATGGCACATAATATTGTAAAGCGCTCAAAATTCCCTTCTTCGTGCAAATTCGTACATCATGCAACCAAATGATTTGTCGCTCGCTGAACGTTCAAGAAGCTTTAAATTGAAGTGGATAAGGTACTGAATTCTTTATCCATGAGTGTTCCATGGATGCTAAAGTAACGGCTTACGTATATTGTGACAATTCGCCATTACTCTTCTTCGTATACCGTGCGCTGTTACGTCGGCTTTCTTTTATACGCTGCATTTCTCAAATACCCGAGCGAGAAACAACTCGAACCAGAATAGGAATAGATAAATCGACTGCAATACAGAGAGTCATCGCCTCTCTCTCTCTCTCTCTCTCTCTCTCTCTCTCTCTCTCTCTCTCTGTCTCTCTCTGTAGTAAACTGTGAATAAATTCATGTCTTCGTGAAAACGTGTCATCCTACTTATAGCGGAGCAAAATTTTAATGCCTATGTAAACTTATCGATAAGAATTCTCTCGGCGAAACTCGCGTTAAAAGGCAAATCAGATTATCTCGAAATACATTAGAGTTGCTTTAGAGTTGAATGAAAACATATGTGACATGCTGATTTTTTGTACCTGTATTCTTATTGATGAGAATATCCAAATTTTACAATATTTTCGAAGTTTAACTGCTAGATTCATGAATAACAAAATGCACCATAAAGTGCAATTGGTATCTGAAACATCAAGTTACAATTTCTAATGTTTATATATATTTACAAATCAGTATTAAATTATACAGAATATTATAAGAAATAACTTAAGTGATATGCATTCGACAACTTTTTCCTAAGTAAAATATACCTATACGAATACAGAAAGAACGTGTGCTGAAATATTTAAAATTAGGTAGATAGAGGTCTGAAAACAATTTTGTTAGACTATTAAAATAATTATATAAGAAATTCAAGCATATAATGAATAAATGCTGCAAAAAGTTTTGACATTCTAGCGATTAGTTTAAATGTCCTACATAATTATTTTGATAGTCCAACAAATTTATTTGCAAATTTGTATCTGCAGTTAAATTTTTAGGTATTTTAGCAAACCATTCTTTCCGTGAAGGATATTTATTCCTTATGGCGAACGTTACGAGATGACGTATTCTAAAATGGGAAATTCCGATCTCACTTGACTTTATTTCACAAATCAACAAGATAGGAATCATAAACAGAGTTGAGACGAAGGTGATGGTGCACATTGCGCGTATCATCGTCCCCGGAGGAAACTTCCATTGCGCCTTTCTCGTTTATTCACGTTCTGGCTGCGACACTTCGTTCTATTTCTGCTTTCAGGCGTTCATTTAATTTTATTTTCGCCCGCATCATCAAGGGCTTTTTATATTTCTAAATCGAGCCACCGACTGCTCAATTCAATATTCTCTTTACCAATCTAATATGCGACCAGTAGTGAAAAGTATGAATTTAAATTAGTATTAAGTAACTATCAAATAACGAAAAGACCTTATTCGTCTGAGCTGGATCTTAATGTTTAAATAATATATTTCGATGTGTAAATTTGTATACATATCCAGTTCTTGCGCGAAGAAATCATTTTCAATCTTTAAATGCAATCTTATATCACAAACTGGAGTAGTAATATCTATCACAAATTAAATTACTAAGCAATTTAATGACATTGATACTAATAAGCCTGAAAAGGTGTAAATAATTTAATGCTAATAGGTATCTTAAAAAGTTATAAATAATTTATTGCGAAAAATATCACCTTAGCCAAGACTGATATTTTTCGTAATTATATACAGCTTTTTAAGATACTTATTAACATCAAATTATTTACAGCTTTTCAGAATGCTTACATTAGCATCAATATTATTAAATTGCAATATTATTGCTTGGTAATTTAATTTGTGAGATATTATTGCCCCATTTTATTTTAAAATTGCGTTTAAACTGAAAATGATTTCGTCGCGCAGTTATAGGAATAAATATTTATAAATACGCACCGAAACATTATTTAAACATTAAGATATACCTCAGATTGATAAAGCCTTTTTGTTATTTATATTTACATTGCGATATTATGACACATTGTTTAATGTTAAATACTATTTTTCTATTAAATGTAATTCTAACACGATAATACATCTTAATTCTAACAATGTTTATTTTGTTGTCAACATATTTTTTTTGTGAAATATCTTTTACATTAAAATATTTTTTTTGTGATAAAATGAGAGATCGTAAAATGACGCTTATATGGTAAATAACCACAATTTAAAGCCTCGCGAAGTAAGGAAAATTTATGACACGGCGCGTTTTTTAAATCGATGTTCAGATAAGAAAGATTGCGGCGGTATAATTCTAGATGATTTTTCTTCGTAACGGTTTGGTCGGGACTTAATAACAACTCTGATAAATTATTCCGCGGTAGTTGGGTACCGAGCTAATTACGCCACGGCAATTAGATGGGGATGTATATTTGACCCTCGAGATCTCTTAACTATCTCGTTTCAGTCCTCTTTCAGAACAGAAAAATGTTTGGAGCAGGATAAGAAAGACGTAAATGTTAACTTATATTCTTGAGTTATGTATATGACCAACGTACGATTACCCAAATACAAGCATAGCAGCAGTTTTACACAGAAAATTTAATCATGGAATCATCGTGCGTGAAAACATAGTCTATTGATAATAATCATAAAATATTTATTGCAAATGTCAGCAATAGTCATATACATTAGTCATGACTACAAAAACTGTACATACCAAATTAATATTTATTTAAACGTTTTACAATATTGGCGTTCTACGGCACGAGACACATTTGCATGAAAAATAAATGCAAAAAGCGTTAACAACCGTAACGATGGGGCGGTGGTTTTAATAATGCAATTATTATAAAACCGCCATATGCGTTCGACGTAAACAGGTAGCTTTTAAACATTCATTAGAATTGGATAGTGCTTTTTAAAAATTGATCTGCGTCATTCAAAGGTTTATTAATCCCATGGGTAAATGCTTAAACGTAAACGTGCCTAGAATCTAAATTACTTCGAATCACAAAGTCGATACACATAGCGAGACTTCTCCACGCATTTTTCCGTTATCGGCACCCACTTTTAATTCAGCGGAATTCTACAATCGACGAAGTACTTTACTCTGAGATCGAAGCTATCTGTGGGAAGAGAAAAGGTTGGGAAGGAGGATAGAGAGTAAACTCGTACGCCGTTACGAGCACAGCACTTGGTGCATTTTACGGTCGCTCTTTACGTCGGTCGTGGGATACTTTATTACACCTTCATTCTCCTTTTCGCCCTCCCTCCGATGCTCTACGCTTATTCTCTTTCTCTCTTTCTCTTTTTCCCTCGTCTGTTGTTTCTCCTTTCCACTGTTCGATCTCCTCCAACTCTTGATTGTATGCACATTCGCTCGACTTCGCCTAATCGCATTATGGTAATTTCGCTATCGCACTACGCATCTTCCAGACTAAGTAACGTCGGTACGTATGTATACATTTGCATTGCTTTAATGTTTCACATTATTGGACCTCGAAAAATACCGATTTATGCTTGTTCCATCTACAGAAATGATGGACATTTTAAAAAGATACGATATATAAAATATAAAAAATATATTTATAAGAACAAAATTATTATATTAAGGTCATCATTAAATATATCATTAGATATTTCATAGTTAATTAATTCATGTTATTTTATTTTATTTTTTTTTTTAGAAAGATGTTGTTTGTTTCATATTTTTTCATTAACAAATTTGTATTAAGAGAATTTTTTCCATTATTTAAAAATATACCATAACTGACACTTAAATTTAAAGCTAAATATTACGTCAGATTAAAAAATTTAATTAAACATTTCATTCTAGTCTAGCTACGAAATTAAGAATAATATTGCGGAGAAAGAAATATTATACATTATTAATACAGTCGATTCACATAATCCTTTGATAGTAAATTGAAGTTTGTTTGAGGTCGAACGTTGAACTTTTTCGAGGGAGAAGAGTAGACATGTTGATCGATAAGAAGTAATAAGGAAGATCCCCCTTCCTCTTCACGTGCTGTTGGCGAACGAAATGCAATTTTTCTATGATATTATCACCGTAAATTCATCTTGACGGCTGCTTAACCCAGATTCCTAGTTTCCTGACGGCTATAAAGTTCGCGAGTATAAAGAAAGTGCATCGCTATCCTTATATAATGGAAAGCATGTGTGACAATATTCATCTCGATGTCGAGGTATCCAGGTGCTCGCGCTCTCGGTAATATCGCAGCAACGTAGAGACACGAATAAAACTGGTACTGTGAATAATACAACAACTCTCACATTACAATTAAAACATAGAACGCAACGTTCAGAATTTATCACGAACGCGTGCTCAATCGTAAATCAGATTATTAAATAATCGCTTACCGCAAAAAGATTTGATCGCACACGTTGCATTACGGTAAAATGTTTGATTGCAACGTTTGCATGAATAAATAATCAAAAACAATAGTGACCTATCATAATCCCATGGCCACGCAATGCCTTCAGCGGTCGTTAACCTTCTGACCTCAGAAATATGTATATAATGCCTCTTCTTTTCTTTGTAAGAAAATTAATGGATGCGGCAATTTTATCATAAAAACTACACAAGCTTTTCGTAAAATGTAAATATAGAGAACAAAAATTACACGTACGCGTGTACTCTTGCATGGTTATCGATTATTATGATATGCCGCAGCCAGCGATGAGCATCAACATCGCCATAAATTCCCAGTACCAACGTATTTCTCTGCGTGCATCACTGGAATCCTAATAACGCGCGTGCACATCCTTTGCGCATCTCATATCACATTATGAAATAAGAGGAACTTAAATAAAATTTACCATATTCGATATTAATATGGTCTAAACATTTATTCATAAAAATATTTCTTTCAGATTCCAAGTTTATACAAAAATTAATGATAATAAATTTGATGATAAATTACATTTTTTAATACATATAATACATTATAAAAAAATTATATTTTATTTGGAAGATTATATTTTATATACACCTGTATAAGTTTGAACTTTCTTTTTATAATTTCGAAAAAATAATCAATAATTAAATAGCGATAATAATTTTTTTTTCACTTCGTTATAATATCTTTTTTACGTTTTATCTTTTTACTTGAGCAATCAATCATTTAATTTGTTACAAAATAGTTTAAGGAAATGAGACAGCGAAAGGTAAAAATTTGCAAGACGAGGTGGAAGGTTTGAAGCGTGAGATACTCTCGGTGGAGGAGAAAAAAAAAAGATCTACGTCGCGGATGGACGCGCAGAAAACCACGGTGATTTTTCCTGAGCCAGATTAAAAGCGGAGCCATCCCCGAGGCAAGTCGTTGTTGCACCGTCACAGTGGATGAATGGGGGTGGTTCTGTGCGAGGATGGAATTTCCACCGTGCACTGTCCTGCCACGTGGCGCACTGAGTTGAAGGAATAAGGAGCGATGGCAAGAACGATAATAACAAGTCGGTAAGGGAGGCGGGGAACAATAACCGTGAAAGCGCGTCGGGAACACGGCCAAAAGGCAAAAATGTCCGTCCGTTCGCCAGTGAGGAAATAGTTTTTTAGCTTCTGGTCGCTGTTGCGCGTTCTATACTGTCGTACTGGACGTAGGTCGATGGTATCTTTTCTTTTTTCTTTTTTTATCTCTTCGATACTCGTCTCGAGGAGCCCAGGCAGGGGAAGAATGCTCGGAAGGCTTGAAAGCACCGGACTTACAGGTCGGTGAGCTTCGAGGGTACAGACGATCTAGATGTTATCCTCTGTGTCTGTATTCGCTTGAATGTCCGTTTAGTTCTTATTTGATTTCAATCGTTATCAAGTTATACAACTGTACTATGGAAAGTAAAACTCTACGTCGTCTACCAATACGGTAGTAAATACGTACTAATGATTATAATCTTTTTAGTAATAAAGTAATTGCACTCGAAAAGAAATTAATAATTTTATAAGTATATATGTATAAAATTAATCGAAAGTACACAATCGAATGTAATCGCGAAATGTATGTTGATTAATTAATTAGAGATCGCTGTATTTGTAATATATTAAGATACTACCAACTACATAAAATTTATTTCCATTGTAAGTCCGATTGTGTATTGGAAATAAATCCTCCTATAATAATTTATATTGAATAAACAAGACTTTTCCAATAATTGTGCCAACAATAATGGTATATTTACTCTGCTACCATATTTGATTAAATCATGGATATGTTCTCACGTGACGTTATTCGTATGAAACGTGATAAATGTAACTTTACATTATTTTATATACGCGTACATTTTTAATAATATGTAAATACGCAGTGCTATTGACACGTATTACAACGTCTAGTATAACAACGTCATTAAAATGAGCAGAATAATGCGTGGCGAACGATCCTTTTAATATAGTAGAAAGCGCTCGTGAAAGTCAGCCAATGTCTACCCGACCGTAAAGCAATACTACTAAGCAAGATGACAGAAAAATTGTGATTAAATATTCACATTGTGATATTTAATTCGCATTACAAATATATTAAATTAATTTATTAAAAATGAAAAGTACGTAAAATCGTTCTACAAAAAATATTTCGTCACTTGTAGTTATTTCTTAATTTTCGAGAAACTACAATAATTTTTAATCCTTTGTATGTACGATTAAATCGTGTTCTGTGCATTTCTTTTCTTTGAGATACTAGGAACACTTGATTAAATAATAATCTTCATTATTTCCTTTTTTTTTAATACACAACTTTACGAATACTTTCTAAAGATGTTAAAATATATGTAAGAATTACTTAATAATTTTTGTATACTTATAAAAATTATGAAAATTGATTTAGATACGAATGATATATATGTAGTAATCGGAAAATCATTGTATGTACCAAATATTAATATATACATTAGATTTAGTCATAATATTCCAAAAACGTATTCGTACATCGCAATATACACATAACAGTACAGTAATACGACTGTGCAGCATATTCCGCACGTTTTGCGAAATATTTGCTGGAATCTCGATGCTTAGCCTTATCATGCAAAAAAGGAAATCTGTATGATAAAACCTGTTGTGCGTGGTTGCAACATAAACTTGCTCGATTTTCGTGAAGTCAACATATACAGCTGTCACCATTGCAAAATGCTCGATTTATCTTCATGATGTGGATCATGTTGTAATTTGCGTATTTGGTTTATTACCTATTTTCCACTAGTGTGATAAACTACCTTTATTGATAGTACAACAGCGGTAGATTACAGAATACCGCAAGAGCTATCGATTCAATAATTTCCAACTTCAGCTATTCTAAAATAATAGACGTGTTTGTAATTACAAGTTTAACATGAAAGTGTTAGTAACATGAAAAATAGTATAATTCAAATAGAATAATTCAAATATCTGGAGAATTAAAATTACATTCAGAGTAAAATGAAAAAATTGTTATTTAAAAAAGTAGTATTGTATAACCAAATACAAGTCATTTGTTATATAGATTATTGTGTTTGCTCATTTTTATCGTATTAAATTAGTATTATACGATAACAAAATATATACATATATGGATCAAAAATTCTAATGCTTCTCTTTTACAAAATATATTCTGTTCTTATACTAACAACTCTGTGAAATTGTAAAAATATGAAAAAGAGGCGAAATAGCAGAGAATTCAGCATTTTATATACTTTATATTTCCATACATGTGGCATTAGCATTTTATTTTTATATTTTATAGGATAATGTTCTTATTATATTACTATTTGCAAAGATAATAAAGATCATTTTACATAAAAAAAAGTTACCACTAATAATGCACATTTTCGTTAAGAGGATTAATTAATAGCTGTACGCGTGCGTACCTTGCATGCAATTTGGTATGTTAATGCGAAACTCGTATAATCTGATTATCCGTATCATTTCTGCCGGTATAAAGGTAAGCAGAAAAAAATGCTTTCTGAAACAAGGGGGAAAATATAGAATGAAAGTGGCGTCAGCAACTCGCCGCCATCCAGATTTCGATCCCAGTGCACGGATGCGCGCGAACTGTGATAATTCTAAAATGTGGGCCGTCGATTCATTAGCAGATATGACAAAAATCCTTTCGCGTGCCGTAATCCGAGCGTAATTTTTAATCCGGCCTACTGGCAGAATTAATCCCTACTGATGGAGTTCTACGTAATGCTCGGTGAGAGATAGCGAGAATGGGAACAAGAGAGAGTGCGAGCTTGGTTTTCAACGAATATATGTACATTGTATATACTAGGTGAGCAGCCGATAACACCACATACCGATCTGCCTTTTATCCATCCGATAAATGATGCTAACTTCTCCCTCTCTTTCTCTCTTTCCTTCCCCCTCTCCCTCTTTCCTTCTCTCTCCCTTTTCGTAATTCATAAGTGACTAAGTTTTTTTCTTTCCCTTCTATCACAATATAATTCCTATCACAATAAAACAAAATGAGAGTATTTTATGAAAATATATAACGCTTTGCTAAATGAGGTAAAGCAATAAAAAATTTGTTTAAGTAAATGTTAAAAAAATATATGTTAATTAATATAACTTAGATTTGTAGAATTTGATAGAATTTTGATTAATTTAATTTATTTAGAGATTATTTGTTTTATACAATTATTTGTAAAAATTATATCTCTTAAATAGGTGTAATTGTAAGAAAGCTAAATAAAGATTCTCTCTCTCTCTCTCTCTCTCTCTCTCTCTCTCTCTCTCTCTCTCTGTCTCTCTCATTCATCTTCTCGTTTTTCCTTTTTCTTTCTTTTCTTTTTCTACAAGAGAATAATGGCGATATGTATGGCCAGCAATTAATTGTCATATCATCCTGCTTCGAAACCCCGTTGGCAATGGCATTTTCTTCATCCTTGTTTCCCGTTCCTTTAACATTTTTTCTCTCATCCATTTCTCTCAACCTGGACGATAACGAGACGTTAGGAGTAATAAATTGTCATTAGGTAGGAGCGGTCCGGTCGCTCGTTAACGAACCCGCTGCGCACTGAGGAACAATACCGGACGTCGCACTCGAGTAAATTACCTACGCCAATTGCGTAAGCAACAAGTGCTCATTATGTGTTTAATGCCCTCGGGGCCAATTCGATGTAGTAACGTTAGGTTGTGATTGTTTGCGTAGTTATTGAATAATATCTTTAGCTGTTTATCACGGATCTACTGAAAAATGATCATGACGTTGTTTAATTACGTCACTCGTGTCATGGCGGAAAATGTTCGCGCGTAGATCATCTAAAGCTGTGTATAGCTTAACGAACGAACAATGAACGCGAATATTCGAACATTCGTATTCGTGTTTGTAAGCCGTTTGTTCCTTTTCTTGAATGCATCAAACATTAACGTTTGATCAGATTTAATATTTGTTGCATATATCAACTGAACTTGTGCAACGAATAACAACAACGAACTTTCTCGACCGGCGTTTACGGATATATATACCTGGCTTTAGATATAAACTTGATATTATTGCGATATTGTTCACACGGTGCTTGATTTTGTTTTATAAAACAAAAAAATGTAAAACGGTTATATCGAAACCGCGAGGTACAATTGCTGCTATCCCATGATTTTGCGGAAGAGAGGAGATAATATTGCTTTCCGTATATCGCAACAGAATCCGCATAATGGATGTATAGGCGTGAATAGCAAAGCATTCTAAAGAGTATGAAGTGGAAGATGTATAACTATGGATTAGAGAGGATAATTGCGTTTTGCTTTGCGGAACACTAATGTATTGAAATGCATGTACATTCGTAGTCGGTACCACGGTGGTCTCGCATCAGGACTCCCGGCGCCGACTTTCTATCGAGGAAGAGGAAGCAAGAAACGCTGATGCCTGACTACTTCTCCGCTCCTGGGAATTATTCATTTTGCTCTTGCCACTCTTGAATATTTTTCATAAATATTCCACAACTTTAGCGATTGCGCTACGCAGACTCTGTCACAGTTCTGTCGCGTTTAATCACTCGTGCATTAGATTTTAATCCTAATTAAACGATAATTGATTAATAATTTTCATACGCAAATGTCATTCACGCTAATATCCCGATTATAAAGATCAATATTTCTACATTATTATCAGCTATTTCAGTTCTGAAATTCGGTATTTAACATTTATGCATTAATCATCGCATTAATATGTCGGAATTAGCAACAGTTCTATTTTCTGATCTATTTTTAGTACCGTTACTGAGGAAACACTTTGTAAGTTACACTACGTTTAAAAATATTAGATAATCCCACATGATGAGTCTATTTGACTCTATATATCAACGTATTACGTCAATGTTCTATTATTGTCCGTGATATCGATTGTCCGCATTGCCGGGACAATCAGAGTCGCGTTTTCACTAGCTACTTGTTAGTGAGCTTACAGATTATATATTGATGTAACTATAATTGAAGAGATGGGCGGAATAAAGGCACAATTCTACTTAGATTCTTTTTCCGGCAATTAGCTTTTTCATGTAATATTGATCGTAATAGAGAAGTATTGTATAACTTCTTAAAGACATAAATTCATTTGATATTGTACTTATTTGTATAATAAAAAAAGTAGCAAGTTATTTTAATTTTTATTAATATCAAAATTTTGTAATTAAGCCTTCATTCCGCCCATCCCCTCAATTGTTGCTAAAAATATTATTGAAAGATGTATATCTTACATCTAAAAATACCAAAAATATAAAAATTTCATAAACTATGACATTATTAATAGGGATATTAATTTTCAAACGAGCAACAATTAGTATCTTTAATATACTTAATTGAATCTTTGATTGAGAGTTTAGATTACAATATTTTATATAAATACCTTATTGTCATCTGGCGGGATACTTATTGACGTTCGAAATTTTTAAATATTTTTTTATATATTTTTTTTTATATTTTAACACTTCACAATTGATGGGTTTTAAATTTTCATTGTATCCGTTATTTTTTGTGCATTAATTTAAGATTGTATTTCTGCGTTGTAGCACTGAGGAAAGCTTTGTAAGCCGAAACGTTTGTCAATTATATTAATTCAAAATTAATTTAATTAAAGCTTGAAATAAGCCATGATATTGTATTAATTTTTAAAAAAATATAAGAGCATTTTTTATTCTATTTAAAAAAATCAACAATTTAATGATATTCAAATTTCAATCGGATATATTCCTGAATACTAATGATATCTGACTATCCAGTCGGATAATAAAAAAGTGCCGGGTAATACCGGATATCGGATATTTTCAGGATATCCGGTGCATCTCTAATTATTATGTTTGAATATCTGTATAAAATTTCAGCACAATTCTTTTATCGATTTAAAAGTTATTTAATTTTTTTGTTTGAGTTGAGTCTTACGTAAAATTAATTATTTTTTGTAATTATTTACAAATTCGATAAAGAAATAATATTAAGAATTAAACCAAATTTTTTAAATATTTATTGATTGATTGATATACTACTTGTGTTAGAATTATATTAATATCGTTGAGAATGACTTGAAGTAAGTCGAAACGCGTACGGATTTTATATCAACTTTATATATTTTTATACTTTTATATTAAAAATGGATATATAAACATTTCCATTATTATACTTGCGCACCGAATACCGTGCTGATACCTACTTCCCCTTACATTCTAATCTTTATATTTTTAAATGTTTGTACTGATTAAATAATAATAAATATTCGTGCAAGAGTTTATTTCGATCCACTTGTTTAAAAGTTATTAATTTAAAATTGCAGAAAAATATGTTTTGCTGCATTATAAATTAAACTATTTATTTTATTTTTTGCAGTTGGTTTCAAAGTGTATTCATGGACTAATATTATCAAAATTTTTTAAATAGTACTGACTGATATTAACTTATTTTGGCTGATTGTTTGACTATTAATTTTAGTTGATATTATACAGCCAAATCATCCTTAAAAAATAGTCAACAGAATAGAGATAATAAAAATATTAAATAATGAATCATCGAGTAATAATAACGTTAAGCATTAAGCAAATGAATTGATCTTTTTTTTTTATCATTATGAGAGAGAAATGGCTCGATAGTCACGATCTTGTAAAAATTTTTTCGAGAATTTTCATTTTCTAAAGTTGCACGTCCGCGAACTCGGAGATAATATTCAACTTCAAGAGTTTTCCGTTCCCGAAGCAATTTAGCAGTAATAAAGCACGATCCGGCGGAGTGATCGTCCGTAAGAACGAATTCCAAGACAAATTCTTTCTCGTGCATTCAACCTGTCACTGGCGAGATTGCGCGCGCGCTCGGTAGCTCATGTTCTATCCTGTTTACTTTTTCGCGGCAACGAGAAGATACAGGATCTCCACATTTTGCTCTCAGGAAGTACTTTCGCAGTATTATACACAATATAGCACTGGGCGGCGCGGCGGGCCCAGTTTTCTATTCGGCAATACGAATATTCAAGATTTGATTTGCCCATGAGCTTAAATCATACACGGACCATCCTTCCATTTCCTGCTTTCTTTCAATCTCAATCTCACCATTCGTACATAGATTGTTTGCTCTTCACATTCGGGATTCAATGGATTTTATGCTTTTAGTTTCTCGTACGATGTAAATCCATCAATTTTCCTCTATTTCGAATAAACGTCTATATACTGTTTTTCTTCTAATTTATATTGCTCTCTGATCCATTACGTGTGTGTTATGATTTGTTATTATTTTTATGTATTTTATTATATATATAATATCTTGACTTATATAATAAATAATAAAAACCCCCTTACTAAATAACTTAATTGCATCCCTAAATGGCTGTAAAATTCCTCCTAAACCCACCTTATTAGGCCCTTTACGCTCCTGAATATACCCTAAAATCTTTCGCTCCAAAAGAGTTAAAAAAGCTACTCTTACTAACACATAAATTTCTAAAATAATCAATCTAACCACAGTCATAATCAAATAATTCTTATAATTTAAAATTATTGTATATATATTTAAAAATTTCGATATCATTAAATGTATATTTATGTGCAAATATAAACAATTTAAATATGTGCATCCGTATCTTTTCCAAGAACAATAACAATATTTCAGAAATCGTGAAATATAGCCTATAATGGAATAATCTAATGAACAAATATACGATATATTTTCAATCGAACATATTTCTTCGATATTTTCCCTTTCTATATATATATATATATATATATATATATATATATATATATATATATATATACATATATATATAAAACAGTCACGAGAAAGGTTTCCGCTTGTGTATGAAATTGACACTATTGAAAGAGAAAATTGGATCCACGGATGAATTGTGAATTCGTATAAACGACGAGTTGCAGTCGATCGACGGCCCACAAAGTAGCGATACGTGCGATGGAACGTCTGAGATATCTGTATGTTCAAAACGGAACAGTTTATAACGTAGAAAATTCATAGACTGATGTGCGGCAGTGAGGTAGAAAGAATGTGAATTCGTGAATGATTTTCATAAAAATAAATATCAATTGAATATGTCATATAATAATGCTACATGTATATAATAAGATAGGATAATTTTGTTCTTTATAAATTGTTAAATATAAATTAAATATATAAAAATTCCTAAAGACTCCTTAATGATACAAAATGGATACAACAGGGCAATAAGAATCAACACGTGCAAACCAAATGGTTAACAAAATAACTTTATTAATAATTATTCCCTTTACATGTTTCGGCTCACTTTTGAGCCATCCTCAGAGACAGTATGACGTTGTAATTACAAAAAAAAATTTTCTTACAAACTAATTCATTGCAGTGAGTCACTTCCACCTATTAACGGAAACTATTATATAATATAAAAACAAACTCTAATAACAATCTAAAATATTCTATTGTAAATTAAAATTATTAAGAGATAAATTTTTTGGAGGGAAACAAACGATTTATTGTAAAACAATAGAAGATAGCTCACTAAAATAAAAATTCACCATATCGCGCACTTAAATTCTATAGATTTAATCACAAACTAATCTTTGACCATTCAGCGAATCAGTGTCAATTATGTTGAAATTAATGGATAACTTTTTATATATAATACTTAGAACGTTAATCGCAAAGAAAAAGAAAAAAGAAGGAAAGAAAATTCTGATATTAATTATAGTCCAGATGGACATCAAAAGTGTTCACATTCTTCGTTACATTAAGATTAAATTATTAAAGATTCAATTTTGATTTTGATGTCCATCTGGACTATAATTAATATCAGAGTTTTCTTTCCTTCTTTTTTCTTTTTTTGCAATTAACGTTCTAAGTATATTAAAAGTTATTCCATTAATTTCATCATAATTGACACTGATTCGCTAAACGATCAAAAGTTTTTGATTAAACCTATAGAATTTAAGTGTTTGCGATATAGAATTTTTGTTTTAGTGAGCTACCTTCTATTGTTTTACAATAAATTGTTTTTGCTTCCCCCCTTCCCAAAAATTTACCTTTTAATAATTTTAATACATTTTAGATTGTTATTAGAGTTTATTTTTATATTATAGTTTCCGTTAATAGGTGGAGATGGCTTATTGAAATGAATTTGTTTGTAAAAAAATTTTTTTTTGTAATTACAACATCATACTGTCTCTGAAGATGGCACGAAACATGTAAGCGGATTAATTATTAATAAAGTTGTTTTGTTAACCGTTTGGTTTGCACAAGAATTACGTGCTTGACTCCTATTGCCCTATTGTGTCCAACTATTTTGTTTATAAATTGTTCACGAAATGATTTCTGTCATACGTACATACGCATACACAAATAAACGTAAATTATTTGAAATATATATAACATCATATATAAATTGATTATTATTAATAATATTTATTTATATTTATAACAGGACAATGTTTTTTAAAAATCATATGTATATTTTAAAAAATCGTTTTTTAATTCAGTAAATATGTTTTTATTATTAATAATCCATTTATATATAAAATATTATATATATATATATATATATATATATATATATATATGTCATTATTTAATAAAAACAAACAATAAAGAATCAAAGTATAAATAATATGAATGTGCAGAATTGTATATACATATATACAATTTACGTATCAGTTTCGTAATTAAATTAAATAAATAACTAAATGTTTAGAAATAAATAATTTTCGTGATTAATTCCATTCAAAGACATATTTCGAACAAAGAAAAATAAACATAGCATTCCCATATGACATTTACGATCTCGAAAAAATCAAATTGTTCCAGTTATATCAGTTATATTGGTTATATGTATTTTGTCACGTTTGACGATGACAAAAATCGGAAACGGAAACTAAATTCGCTTGTCTGCACGTTGAATGATACATGCGTCAAAACAATGCACTCCATGGAATCAACTCTCGCTGCGCGGAAAAGTTTCGAAACAATTTTCCGACGTCCATCGCTTTTTTCGATCCTCAGATGCATCCTGATGCCACGTACATTTTCCGTTTTCCCATGCTTCACGACCTGGTGAAAACAAAAATCTTATCCGCAAATAAATCTAGAGACGTCGAACGATACGTCTGCCGGACGACCGCCCTTCACCTCCAGCAGTCACCTTTAACCCGAGATATCGTGGCAAAGTTTCAGTGGGATGGACACCTTCAGGATATATCCATCGTCTCCGGGATCTCACTGCCTTTCTGTTGTAGCTGTCGGAGAAAAGTTTTCTCGGCTCTGCGGCGAGGAAGATTTCTGTCTAGATGCCCTCCCGTAAAACGGCTTTTCGGGGTTCGGGCGTCTCGAAGAACGGCTCTGCACTCTGCTCTAACGAGTTATCGTTGCGGATCGTTGTAAGAGGTGCCTTTTACCGAATTGAGCTTTTCTAGTTTTCTACGTTCACTGTTTTTAACCTTCTGTTACTACCGTGGGAAAAACGCTATAGGCTAACTGTCTCTATTAATGTGCTTTTTAGCTAATTTATTACTGAATTAATTATTAAATATTGTAGCTTTAATTTTATCTGCCTGCAATCAATATCAGTTTTTCAACTACTTCTTTTTTTTTAAATATTTCTTTAATCTAAAAAATGTTAATACTTTATAATGCTTTTGACAAAAATGAAAAAACATGTTTTTGTCCCTATTAATGCGCCCCCAATTTATGTGCCTATCCACATTTGATTCATTTTCACATATAATTACTAAAACAGGTAATAAATTTAAGTTAATTGTTTATGTTAATATTATATAAATCATATTATTTCAATTATATTTTTGAAGTACACTCATAACGTAACGTTCTCAGCTACAATACAGAGCATTAATAAAGACAAGCTTAAAATCTTGTGGTACGTTTTACTGGATTCACATAAATTCCTCACATCTTTCGAAAAATATTTAAAATACTTTAATACTCGAAAAATAAAATATTATTATCGTATGCATTAATAATTTAACTTAACAAAAAAAATATTCTTTCTTATATTTACTTGTGCTAATTTTCTTTATGACTTATCGAAATACAAAAGCACACTAATAAGGATAGGCATAGTAACTGGGACAGTTACCCTAATTGTTGTTGTAATCTTTCATGAAAAATAATTTTTACATCATTAAAGATAAAATATGTAACAAATTTTTCCTCTCTTCCTCTTTCATATGAATAATCATAATTGTGTTATATGTGCATAAAAAATTGTGCATAAAAAAAAAGTTAAAAATACTGTCTAATCTTATCTGAACATGCTCGTAGTTTGCTTTTGTATAATGATATCTGTTTTAAATAGTACCATTTTATTTCATTTTATTGTAAATTGTCCAGCAAGATACACACTAAAAATGATTTAATTTCAACAAATGCAGACATTATGCCACTATCATAAATATGAATAATCATTACAAAAGTGGTAATGTATCAAAATTATACAGTAACGGACGGAAGAACTTCCATGTCGTTTTCAGCATTTTTATCGCACTTTCCCGGGCTGCATAAAAATCTCTACCTAGTTTTATTGTTATTATCACCATAAGCGTCCGCGTATTATTTGCCAACGCTTTCGGGTAGGCCACGTTTATGATTCATTGCTCGACATCGTACGCAATAAAAATGCTGAGCGGGACATTCCTCGTTTCGCGAGTTATTTTCAGCCGTGAATAAGATTCCCTGACTAAACGACGATTGTGTAAAATAATGACCAAAAATGCACGAGGGACGAAGGGGGGGGGGTGGAAATGAGGATGTTTTCGTAATTTCCAAACCAGGAAAATTCGGGAATCAGCCGATCGAGAGATAGTCGCAACGACGCGAAGGATGCAACTGGAAGGTATAAGGATGGAGAATCGTGTCCTAGCCCGTTGAGAGTATCGGCGCCGGCGAAGTCGCTGTGCTACGAGGGATGATTCGATTTAACCTGGGTTCGCTTGAAGTTTGCGGAATCACTGACGAGATTACGGCCGGTATTCTCGGTACGGAAGAAACGGGAGACAGTGCAGCACGGCGTAGCCGAACTTGAAAAAAAAATTTTCCCCAGCAGGAAATGGCAAACTTAATTCTTGCTGTGACGCGATCCTACCTATGCCTCGTCCTTCTTTTCCCCTCCATCCGCTTCACTATCCCTTCGACTCTCGTGATATCCCCGCGGACTCACTGGCACTCGAGTAAAATATGCGTTTTAATTTGCAATTTAATTGGAAAGCCCCTCCATCGGACTGAACAGACAGCATTCGAGCGTTGTCCTCCTGACCCTCCTCTCCTTCGTGCTGTTTTCCGTCTTTTCTTGTACCCTCTCGTATTTCTGAAGAATTCGGTGAACGCATCAAGGTAGTTCGCGAGAACAATAGCCGTTTCGTGTAATAAATTTCCGCTATTTCATATTATTTCTCTCCGATTATACGCTGATTTTACAGACACTTCTGAAAGTTTTCCCAGAATTTGTAAGCATATCATTGAAACAATGGAAACTACGATATATTCGTGAATAAAACACAGAATTATTATATATATATATATATATATATATATATATATATGTATATATAAAATATATAGTTTAAAATATACATAATACAAGAAATATTATGACAGATGCAAAGTTAATATGACGTAAGAATGATACGATTATTCATATTCTTCCTTATGTTGTTGGAATATTTTGGAGAATTTGGGTTATATTAGAGAATTTATCTTTAATGTCAGAACAATACACATCGCATACGTAAGTAAAATCGAAAAGCGATAATATATGTATATATATTTGGAATAAAATTTCATTCTTGTGAAATCGTAATCATTTCTATATTTACCAGAGTAAAGTATTCCGTTCATCAAGAACAAAGCCAAGCGTAGTAGCCAACGTTAGCTCTTCACTACTCGTTTGAATTCAAAGTATGATCTGACACTTGGGCAGTTTTCCGCTACATCACGTGCAGCGCGATTTCCGCGCGTGACGCGATTTCACACCCTTCGCGTCGCTGACAAGTTTTACTTCATACTTGGCTGGTCACCCCAGTCAGAGTGGACTCTCGTCAGTGTATCGTGTGTTGGCACCGACTGACCGCTGGACACGCACGTAATGGTCTATCGCGACAGCGGATTGGCAGTTTGGCGAGAGCTCCGTAAAAGTTTTCCAGCGCAAAATTATATTAAAGAAAGCGAATGTACTTTGCGAATATTTAATTGATTTTCGAGGAGATATGAACTCTTGGTAAATTTACCGTATATTGTGTAATAATTTAGGATCTTTTAATATTTATATTATTATCGCGTTTAACATTCCTCTTAATATATGCGATTGATTTATTTAAATCGTTCTAAATATTATACTGTTATATATTATACATTATTATTTAAAAGTGTAGAAGCAATTATAAATTCATAAAAATTTAATAAGTCAATCAAAATCAATATAATAAATAGGAAATTAATATAATAATTAAAAAATAAATTATATAAAGTTTTAATTATACCATGAAATTACAATTTACAATCAAATTTTAACCCTTAACCACTATAATTAATTTATCATTAATATACGAATTTTGATTATTTTATTTTATTAAATTCACTTTTATTTTTAACTGCTGTCATATAAATTCAAGGTATTCTACTTCTTAATTTTTAGCGCTAATTATTGAATTTAAATTATTATTAAATTATTAAAACACGTAATCATCTTTAAGTGCGTTCGGGGAGCTATTTGTGTCATTCTTCTTCATCGTTTATTAAACATAAAATAAGGACAGAATGACACAAATAGCATCAAGTTTAAATATTTTACGTGCACGTACAAGTCATATTTACAAAAGTTTAATCAAAATTCTGTACTAAATTGCTGCTCTTATTACATCTGTAGTTTATTGCTCTCGTATGAGACTCATAGCAAATGTACAAACGACAGGCGGTCATAACGTAGGAACGCAAGCAAGCATAATTCCCAGCCAGGCTCGACACACCTGACATAACCGTAACGTGGTTTAATTATACTGCCACCTGTTAAGACCAACTAGGAATGCAGTAACCATAGGCTGGCCATTAACTGCCATACCCAGTGTTATTCTATTTGTTTTGCTGCCGTGGAAAATAGAAGACCTGTAATAGAGCGTGGCAACCTACAATAAAACCTTGTCAGAAATTATATTTGAAACAGATTGCATTACGAGAGAATTATTTTGACGTTTGATGTTCGCGAAATATCTGTGCAAATAGAATAACGAACGCTCAATGGTGGGCCCGTATCCTATCGCGTTCTCTATTTTTTGATACGTCGCCGAAAAAAAGGGGGAAAAAAAAATAAAACAAAATATCGGCCCGAGCTGTGTGCGGATCGAGTCAGAAGCTGCGGCGGAAATGTAGGTGGATGTGCAATAAAAACATTCTCGCGTTTGATCTATTGCAAATATTTTTTGCAGTACGAAAAAAGGTATGGGAGAGGAAACGTAGCTCCTTGATCTCCGAAATTGTTATTGCGCGGGTCGCACTTTCACATACGTACTTTCCCGTTGTTTTATTTACGTCGACGAGAGAAGGAATCCATTACTCGATTGGAGATTTAAAGCGGAGGCATGCCAGAAACGGGAAACAACATTTATGACACAGGGATCTAAATAAGAGTAAAAGCACACACGTATAACAGGAAAGAGGGCGAGCGGAGGGAGAGGGAAAGAATTTTCAACGTTTGGTGTTTACAGCGATGCACAAAAGAACCGGGAATGCGAGTGACATCAAATATATATCTCGTACCCGCATGGGATCGGAAAAGTATTCCGAGTGTGTCACATCGACTGACAGCGAGCGCAGTTATACGACATAGATAAACGCGACAAATCTGGCGTAAAACATGTTCAATAATGCATAATGTTCTTGATAATTCGTAGACTTATATTCCGTACATTGTACCAATGGCTCTTCAAATACACGGCTTTAATGCGCCGTTCATATCGTAGCTATGACAAACGACGCATATAAACGAGAATTAAATGAGTTTCCCAATAATTGCTTGCATTCGTTATTATGCACGAAAATGCAAATAAATATTCGGACGTATAACAGCAGCTTTTTATTTTTAAGAGACAAAAATTGACGTTTTAAATAATGTTTCTGCAAGATAAAAAAAAACATATATATTCTGAGAGGCGAAAGGTACACATATACAAATAAGAAGGAACGAAAATCCTTTCTAAGTAAACACGCCCCTAGATTTTTCTTAGCGTCGTAAAAGGGCTTTTGCCTGGAACAATAATGATGACAACAGCGATGATTTCTTAGTGTAAAGTACGGCCGCAGGTGCGTTCACAATGTTACGCAATCTTTTCCCAACCGCGAATAAATAAGGCAATTAGAGCTGGGCTGGCGATTTATTCTAATTGCTGGCGGCCATAATTATTATCGCGGCTTAAGAATGTTTCGAGCTCCTTTTTGGTCGACTACCTCCGGCCCAGTGCTCGTTTTATTCTCTACTCTCGCGGAATCGTATCCTCCTGCGTGCAACCTCTTCACTGGTTCTCGACTACGCTCGATGGCCAAGCCGGTAACGCCCGGTGTGACGCGGCCATTCCGCTCGGCGACGCGCGGAAAAGCGGCCGCATTGTTACGGTACTGTCATCCGCAAGCGCTAATGCGACTGGAAAATGTTAAAGGCCGAATGTAACCGCCGAGATAAAACCGCGGGCTCGTTATTTATTCACGGCGACCCCGCGCACTGGCGGTTGCAGCCGTGGCGCGTTGCACTTCCCACCCTCTTGCCGCCCTTTTGCCGCCCCGTCGCCCTTCCTCGTCACATTGCAACCCTCGTTCTACCGCTCGGCTCTCTGTGTCCTTTCCTCGTGCGAATTATGCATCACGGTCAGAGACGCGACGGCGCGGGCGAATCAATTAGGTCGATCGACGATTTCGAAAATAGAATTTTGTGTTCGTGTTCGTGTTCTTCAGGGTCTCGAACATGTAAAAATATAAACTTACAAAAATTCTTTTTTTCTTTTAACGAAACTGAATAATTTATTCGCATGTCTGCAGTTATGTGGAACGATTGTACACTAATTACTAAAAATTATATAATCAGTTTGTAAGAATTAACTTGTAAACTTAGCTGATAAAGCGGTTTTAATTAAAGTTCACACTTTCTTCATGCACAAAACTTGGTATGCGTTGTATTAATTTATCGGGAAAATGTTGCAACATCTTTTACAAAAGTTAAGATATTTCTGTATACAAATTACGCTCTATGTATCTTCAGACTTGGCTTGTTTGCAAAAGGAACGTGAAAAATGTTTTTAATCTCGTTACCTTACTTGCTAATTTTTAATTTTACTAAGAAAATCCAGCAGTACCGAGTACCTACGCGTCAGTAATCTGAAGAAACTTGAAGCATCGTCGCACCGCGCCTCATCCACTTAGCCGTCCAATTAAAAAACGCGTGGCGTTAGTGAGTCACATTGAATTGCGACCGATCGTCACAAAAAGAAATACGACCTAAAGGGCACCGTAGTAGTTGCGTTTGCACTCTCGAAGCCCTTTTCGTCAGCCATGAATCATTCCCTTACAGCAACCGGGGATACCGATTCCGTAGTAATTAACGTTGACTGGCTCCGGACACGCGTGTCGTTCACTCATGTGATAACGATGCGTTCACGTACGTTCACTCTCACACGCGCGAGTTCTCTTTTATTCTCCTTTGCATCTCCGTATTCCTCTTTTTTTTCTATTCATGAAACTGCCACAGAAACAGAAGCGCCACTGCGTTTATTTGCGCCAGCCTGTGTGCGCCTATTTGTGGTGCTAAAGGAACTCTGTTTGATTAAAAAAGAGCCTCGCAGGGAGTTTCTTTGCTGATTAGGTGGTGCATTGTCGCTTGAGCAATGATAGAATGTCGATAAAGCAAAAGAGACAAAGATAGCGAAGAGAGTCATTCAAGAGAAAGTTCCAAATACACTCCGGGCCAAAAGTTCGGAAACATTTATTAAAAATTGACTGTGCAGGAATTGATATATTTTATTTATTTAATATCCAAAATAAGGGAATGTGCTTTTTTTAAATAATAATTCTTCAAATTTATAATAACAGTTATTGAATTAAAAGAATTATTGTTAAAAATATATTATTATAGATATTTAAATAAATAAAAAAATGACAATTTTTAAAAATTACAGTTTTAAAAAGTATTTCAAAATGTGTGTGTTTAGTCTGGAATATATGTTCCTTGATATTTTTTTAAATTATAAATTTGTATTTTTAGTTATAAATTTGCGGACTTCATTCAACAGCTTTTTTATGAACTGTATACTTGTGTACTGATGAAAAAGATCTAAATATTTTATGTAAGTATCTTTTCATGAATTAGTTACTTTTAAAATTTTATTATATACGGATTATAATTCATATTTCATTATATAATATTATACGTTGAAACAGTTCTCAATAGGGAAATTTTGAAATTAATTACTTTCGAGTTAATTGATAGGAAAATAATTTTATATCGATGTTAAACACGTAATAACATTTGTCTGAAATAATTATGTGACACAGATTGATATTATTATGCAAACTAAATATGCCGACAAATGCGTCGTACATACATTCAACTTCATCTAACACAATCGAGTTTGATGTCATCTGCCAGCCGCCTCGAGACAATGCGCATCACTTTATATCAAGAGTGTCGGCGAATTTCGAGGTAGATGAATTTGCAGCAGCATCACGAAATGGTTTATTGTCGTTATTATTATCAACAGTGTCCTGTTTGTGACAGGGATTTGTAACTCGCATATAGCATATCTGATAATTAAATTTAACTCGGCGTACTTGATGAAGTTCTCAAAATCGGAATCGTCGTGAAGTTAGGCCCCTCCACCCAACATTAAAAAAAATAAAGTTTTTATAGCTCATTCGATTGCTTATCGTTTGCACATGAAAGCACATTTCAAATTTCCGTTTGCACACCTTTAATAAAAAAAGTTATTCAAAAAACAATTTTAGGGGAGCTAACTTTACACTAACCCCCCAACTTCGAACAAATTGGATCGAAAAGATCTTAATACCGTAAATAATGTAGGACTTGGGACAAGTGTAGGTAATTTGGGAGAGCATGTATTTTTGTTAAATTCAATCATGGAATCTATCCAATATTAATATCTTTTAATGTTGACATATTGAATATTTTTTTTCAATATGTAATTCTAAAGCGCGTACTAATTACAGCGCTAATTCTTAGAAATTTTATTCTTTTATTTTTTAATGTTAATTGCATAGGAAATCGATTTTTTTAATATTTAGACAATTTTGTATTGATTAAAACAGTTTGTTTGATAAAAGCACAACCGACATAACTTTCGACATATTTTTCGTGTCGTATCACGATCCGACAGATTTATCAATGATATCATATTTGTTGTTTTATACCACTTTTTTCACTTGTTTACGAATGTCTTAGACTTTATTACAATCATTTCTTACAATATTTTCCTCTTGAGTGCGTGGAAAGGAAAACAGCTTCGAATTTTTTAACGTATGTGACACTTATCATTAAATATGGACAATAAAATTCTTTATATAGTACGTCGTAGGGGAAGATTCCTTCTATTTGCTCGTTCAAAATTTTTTATAGCGATTTTCAAACAAAAGTTCACACTTTTATTAAACTAAATTATGACTGCATGCGAGAAGACTCGTTAGCATCGTTCACGATAATTTCATTTACACCGACAAATTTCAGCGAGCACGTAGTAAAACTGCTTGTCCCCATAGCATAATCTCGGCGCGTGAAGTGAAATTTACACGAACACGTCTTGCAACTTCACGCGAGTAATACGTATCGTAACTTCGTGAGACGAAAAGTTTGAAGCGACGGTATTAAGGACGCCACACTGTCATCACGCACCAAACTACTTATTAGTTCAAATTACTGACATGTTGTATAATGAAAATGTTTCGATCGTACAAGCATACGTTTATGAGTTATAATAAGTATTTATAAATCACTTCTTCATGATTTATACGATATTGCTTTTCCGTTTAATTATTTCCCTGATGTAGACTTTATTGAATATGAAAAGTTATTATTTATAGATATGTAAATTTCAAGCTGGAGTAATAACGATAATTATATTCGTTCAGTTCACGCGCAAGCATTAAAAAATTAAAATTTTAAGCTCGGTAATGGAACTGCATCAGAATGCATAGGTACATTTTACGTTATATTATTAATGTCATAAGAATTTGGCTCGTGAGATGGCTAATGAAATGTAATTGAGATAATGCAATAAATTCTATTATCAAAAAATCACAAAATTCTGGTTAGTAATTTAAATGTCATGATACCATTAGCAGTGCCGAATTGAAAATTTTGCTGTTAAATTATTTACAGATTTTAATATCCGCAACCGACTGATAAAAAAATATTACTGAGCCTTGCGGAAAAGAGTCATTTCCCCATCCAACGGTTGCCATTCTCCGATCGCGTTTATTTCCGGAAGCATTTTAATCGCAGGAGTCTGTCCTTTCGCGTGATGTATGAAAACGACGAGGATACATGACGTTCCATATTTCGGCGGACTCATGCCTCGTGATATGGGCGAGATATAAAAAGTGGTTCGTACATACGGCCTACCTTGTAGCTGGCTCGTATTCAAAAGCGAAACTAGCTCGAAAGCCCGACGGCCATTAGACGGATCTCGGTGGAGACCGAAACCGCGATTGCGTCTACCTCTAAAACTATCCGTAAACTAATCCTCTTCAAAGGGGCAGGTCTGATAGCAGCGAAACTGCATCAGTCGCCGCGTAGCCGCATAGTCGTCGCCGTGTCGCCGCCAACGAAAGCAGCTTCCCTTTAATTTTATATCACCACGCGCAACCACGCGTTCAATTTACTACCCGCCAAAAAACTTTTTTCCACCATCACCGCCACCGCCGCACTCTACGGTCGCGCGTTACTTTCATCCACCCTCTTTCACCCGCCCTTATCGTTTCGGCTACCGGCTCCATAATCATCTGCCGCCTCTTCCGAGTGAATACGTCGCGGGATTAATTCAGCCCGTTTTATTGCGCGACCCCTTTAGTATTTACACCCGCGAAAAGGTCGCTGGAATTTGTCCGCTCTTGTCCTCTTGCACAATGCACCGCACATTCGGGAACTGTAATCGTCCACCAGTGGCTCATTCAAATTCTACATTCTTAAGTAAGATGCTTCCCCACAATGGAAATCGTATCTCCTCGGATCAGAAGAACGGTTGCAATGTGGCCGATAAAATGCAGACGATATATTTTTGGAATAATCCGAAAATAAGTAGATATTGAAATTTTAACCCGGTTATAATTATAGTGATAAACGAGAAAGAGAAACTCTCTCTGGTATTTTATGATAAACGAGAGAACTCGATTAAATCTTCGCTAATAAATCACATAAATTTTGTTAGTAATGTGGATAATCGATTGTCTCAGGGGTTTAATGAGAAACGCACTATAAATAATACTATATAATTCCGAAATATGACATAGAAAACAACAATAATGAAAAAATATCGATAGACGTATATTTCGTATATGGAAATAAATGTTATATATGTACCATGCTTGTGGAAAGATAGTTAACAAAAATTTCATATGATATCTCCCGCAAGAAAAAAGAAAACGATTGATCAAATCAGAATATTAGCTTGTTAAAACGCGAGTACGCTCGTATCGTGGTGAATAATGCAACCTGGTAATATTAGGCACCGGATTACAAGACATATATCGTGCGGGTTTATGCATATTTCTTGAAAAACGAGCCCTTGTTGAGGGCGCGCACGTTACGCCTGTCCAATTGCCGTGGGGCATTTTTTACCGGCGCGGCCCAGGGATTCGCTCGTCCCTTCGTAGGTGAAGGAGAGAAGGACGGAAGGAAGAAAGAGCGGGGACGTCGGCGAAGTCCCCGAAGCGGCAGCAGAGAAAATTGGATCGCGGTACCGTCGACGGTAGTCCCCTCTCCCCAAAACGATTGCACCGACGTCGGGAGCCATCGCCGGCTTTATTCCAACATTTTGCCACGTTATTTTATTTAACGCCGCGTCCGACTCTCCTCTGCGATTGAATTATTCAAATTCCGTTCTCCGTTCTTTCCCGGTTACCCGTTCTCGTCGCAAACCGCGCGCACACGCCTCCTTTCTCGTCCACGTCTATCCGGAGATTTTCACCCCTTGACGATTTCTCACCACTTTCACACGATTTTTCGTTTCGATGTTGCTGTCTATGGTCTATATATCGATGCTACCACATGCTAGTAAAAGGCCCAGTAATAGCTCACCGCAGTTCCGACAAATGCCGCTCATGCAATTCAGCAACATCCCAACGTTGCTGTTCAGAATAGGAGGCGTTTGAGCGAAAACCGTTGTAGCCCCATGAACTGCGTAAACCGTCGATAAACTTTTATCAGTTTACATTGTTGTTGATGTATACGTGTAGCGGCACATGATATCGTTGATAGCGTTGAGATTAGTCACAAGTTTATGGCCTGAAATAGCATATGCGTTTTATTCTTCACGAATTTTATACGTAATACTTATTTAATGTTTCTAAAATTTCTAGCGGTCATACATTAATTTCGTTTTTATTGTTTTTTGATAAACAACTCGATAGGGTGTTCTAAAATTGATAATAAATATTATAAAGATTCTTTGTGACATTTTTAGACGATAAGTTTAATACGATAATATCGAAACTATAATAGTTTTTAAATGAAAAAAATTACAGGGTAATCCACAGAATGATAGGGGTAGAATTTCGCGTGTTCAGGGAAGATAAGATGGTTGATATTTCTTCGAATTTCATTCCTTTGGCAATAACAAAATTTGATTTACACTGATCATCTTACCATTTCTAAGCGCACGAAATTCTAGCCCTGTTATTCGTAATTTTTAAACTTTTTCATTTGAAAACTATCTTGGAATTTTCATATTAGACTTTTCATCTTAAAATGTTGCAAAGAATCTGTCCTTAAAATATTTATCATCAGTTTTGAAACACCCTGTATATAAAATTTAAATCGATATATTTACTGCTATTTCGGTATCGGTGGCTCTTTAATTTTGTTGAGTTATTTAATCATTTATATTGTACATTAATTTAATATATTATTAAATTGAAATTCACACACATATTAAAATCTCTTCTAATTTTTTTTAGTTTTCTCTGCGTTCCAAAAGGAATGCACAACTTCCGCAACATTTTGCAACTTCATGGCTCTTGATTAAAAATTTGTGCATTATCCTATCACAATGCATATTAATTTTTCTTATGGAAATGTTATATCTGGGATTCTTTCATTGCGTCCTTCGGAAGTGATGAAAGCTGTATATTATGGCTCTGCTCTTTCCGGCGATTCCCGCTCTTGCGGCGACACTCCGATGAAATGTATCGATATTTGTCATAGCCGTGAAAACAGAAAAAAATTTCAGCCACACCGAACATCGATAAACCACGACGCTACGTACCAATCACTAACACCATGGATTCGCCGTTAAAATCGGACGAACGGATAACATTTCGTTGCATCCTGTTATCTCATATCCCTTTCGCGGAAAGAGACAGCGAGATGGTTGAAGGTAGAGAGAACCATATAGGGGAGGCACATAAAGGCTGTGTGATCGTAAAAAATCGTATATTTCCCTCGGATACGTAAAACGAACCGTTAGTCATAACGAACCGTCCCATGGAAGCTTTTCTATGCGCGAATCCGTCTCTGTGTAAATGTTGATTTGTACATGCGTGCGACGTTGTACGAAAGAATGCATAAAGGCAGAGAGTGGATGCATGGGACTCTCTCTCTCTCTCTCTCTCTCTCTCTCTTGCAGAATGCAATACAGATGCGAACTTTTGCACGCATTCTGGCTACATGCATTATGGCTACGCGCGATATATGTACGAGAGAAGAGGCGAATGCACCTGTGTCCCGCACTCGCTCACGCACATGCATTATATTTTCGGCCAGCTGATACGTCGGAAAAGCCACGCGTGCTTTTATCCACGCATTATATGTGCAACGCGTATAGTATAGCGTCATCATGAAAATTAGTCGTCGCAATTACGGCTTACATAACTCAGCCCGCCCGCCCGCTCGACTGACGATATATCAATTTTTCGTAATTCACTCGGCTTTAATTGACCGATAATAATTCCAGCGGATTGGGAAGAGGGATGAGAGAGACGAAAAGGCGAGTCAGAATTGAAATTTTTGCAGTGCGTTTACCGGAGATCGATATCCAATTACGACAACCGAGGCAACGCACGTGTATCTAGTTGGAGGTATGATTAAATCGCTTTCTGTATCTTCGATCATGAATACATATAGGTGCGGTAATATCGTGCATTATGTACAATAGAGAGATAACGTACTCTGGTAATACAGTATTCTCTACCATAACTATTGGGGTATCTAATAAAAAATATTCAATTAGAGTAATCTATGTATCTTTTAAGATAAATCTCTATTGATAGTCGTTAAAATCTAGTATCGTGGCGAGGCATCTAATGTCAGTCAAATTTGTCCTGTAGAAGAATCTGCAAAGGACTCTTCCACTTATCTTTCACTGCAAAGATCTTACGAAAACTATGGCCTGATAGTACGAAGCGAGTGCTTACTTCGCGGATGATGCGTTGCGCGCCCCGTTTCGCGGAGTTGGCCAGGCAAACAATGACGATGCAGGAGATTTGCGATTCAAATGCGACTAGGATGAGGAGAGGGCACAAGGCGGAAGAAGATTTCTGTCACTCCGGAAACCACTCACGGGCCGTATCACAACGGGCGAAAGAGCCAGTGGAACTCACTTGCCATTCTCAGTGCTGACGGCTGCACAACAGGACTCTCCCCCTCCCCCCTCTCTCTCTCTTTCTCTCTTTGCTCTGCCCCCGCGCTACCACTGTTCCCCATTCTGTTTCCTCTCTTTCGTTAACCCTGTCTCTCCTCGTTCTCCATCCCTCTAGTCGACTGTCATGGCTTCTGCGGTGCACCGACGTCGCGATCCGGCTGCGCGCCCGTGAAACGCGCGTTCGCGACGTCGTGTCTCACCTACGTCAGCACATACGTCAGCGAGTCGTATTTGCGTTATGTGTTACGCTACGGTTGTGGCACCCCGATTCCGGTGTCGGCATAGTCGGACCTCTCTCACTCTCTCCTTCTCTCTTTCTCTGTCCCTCTTATCTCCCTCCTCTATCTCTCTTTCTCTCTCGCTTTCTCTCTCTCGCTCTGTGGTCGGACCTAGTCCAGCTTTGATTCCAGACAGACAATGCAGCCAGCAGCGGCACAGAAATGTCCGAAGCGTGTGTGACAATGCTCTGTCACCAGGAGACGCATCGCGAGGTCTAGTTAATATGATATAATTGTCATGCGCGGACGCGAATGTCGACAGCTACAAGGTACACCTTTCGAGAAAGACATGGATTTTGCCAAAGAAACGCAGTTGGAGAGAACTTGAAGTTTACATGTTACTTGTGGCGAGTTTGGCTTCGTGACTACTTATAGTGAAATCTAAACGCGAATCTAAAATTTTCTGTATACTGAAGTATCTTTAAAATTTTTAACTATATATATGTATGCTCTGTTTCTCACAAAGAAGTGAGATAATCAACAGTAATAATTGAACGTCATGTGGTCCTCTTCTCATTGTATTTTTAATAGATAACATAAAAAAAATCTATACTTTTTTTAGAACCAATTATATGGTTGGTTGTACGCAAAGACGTCATTTACCTATACCTACATTAATGCGCAGCACAAAAGAGCACGCTTTTTAAATTTGTTCTTGAGCAGAAGCATAATAATGTTACTGGTTACAAGCGGAATACATTATCTTTGACATGGCTGACTTCGCGTGCATGTTATACCACTGACATTGACTATGTTAATGATAATGCACATGAAAATGCACTTCGTTACACTTATATGTAAATCATAAACGCCATCAGACTTATATCAATCATAAGCGTCATCATTAAACTGATCAATTTTATTTAATTATCGGATAACTAAAAATTAAATTAACTATTAACTATTAATATTTCAATGCTCTATTAAGAGAGTATGAAGTATTAATTAAACCATCAAAATTGAACATGTTCAAATACTGACGTAATATGAAGAGCAGTCAGAAGTAACATAGAATCTACATTACCTCTAAAAGCAAGATACCTAAAAGCATCTCTCTAAACTTAATATCCGAACCTGAACCTGACCGTACGTTTGCCTTGCAAATACGTGAAGAAAAAAGATATAAAAATATTTAATTAATAATTAAATTTATCGAAAAGCAGAATAAAAAATTACAAAAATAAAATATATATTAATTTTAATAAACAGTTAAATTTTTGTTACAAATAATAGGAAGTGTTCCTGAAATGTTAAAATGATGTGCAACGCTTGAAAAGTTAGGATTTAAACGAAGAGTACAGCCATATCTACAAACGTTATTTAACGGACTGTGAAGCTCGTCCTCAAGCTGCATCATGCTACCGTTTAATATTAATGAAAATTATTTGCATAAATTTAACGACACTCGGACCGATGTACTGAGCGCTCTGTCGCTGGTTCATAATCCTATTGGTTTTTGTCCGCAGTGAAACATCCATCCGCGGATTCAGCTACATGCACCGTGATAATAGCAGTCCCGAACGGTCCCATCGTAATAATAATTAAACGAAAGTTAAATGAGAAATCTCAAATTTCACGTACACATAACGTATGCCTGACGATAACGGAAAGTTGTCGGGCAATGTCAGGACATAGAACGACCACGAAACTAGTTTCGAACCTGTCACGCAGTTTGCCCCGCGGGTCAATTTCCGTATGCTCCTCATCATCGCGCGAAAATAATGCGAAATTAATTTTTTTTTTTTTCACGATGCATTCTGAATTTTGCGTATTCTCTGTAATCCAATACAATACATATTTTTAGTAAATTTATTTTCTTTCATATATTCGTACGCAAAATTCATAATTTAATTTTTCCAGAGTTTGAATAAATTTGATGGAAAAATTTTGAAGATATACTTATCGTAGTTTTAACTATCAAGAGAAAAATCATGATTTTTCACGAACACGCAAAATATATTTTTCTCCTCTTTTTCTCGTCAAACTTGATTTTTCAAAAAACTATAGTTCAATCTCAGTTCGAATGCTGACTTTGGACAATATTACTTATTTATCTAGTCTTTGCTATTCATTCATTATTTTTGCTTGCTTTCTGGATGAATCGATAGCAAATAAATAAAACGGCCATTACGCTGTTTGTTCTAATGAAACTTGTACGGAGGTTTAATTCAAGGAACGTACCAACCGTCTAACACTTTTTCTCGACTGCTAATTTAAAAAAAGGGGTGAAAGTAATGAAGCGTCGTGGGACCATTTTGCGTTATTAATGGCCACTTCGTCACGTCGGTAATTTTCCCTCCACCTGCAGACACTCTCCTTTTTTCCTGTGACCAGGTACCACTCTACATATTGCAAGAGTTTCATTAAATCGCGCGACTAACTGCTGCGTGACCGAGTTTTTAAATTCATCTCGCTCGCTAGGCAGTGCAGACAGTAATTTGCGTAAATGATATTTGAAAATAATTGCATTATTTTCGTCGATAACGAAGATTTATATTTGCACTGCTTTAATTTCGACACACAACAGTTTTTCTCTTTTATTGGAAAAATTTTATAAAAAATATACACATACATGTTATAAAATCTTACATACGAATTAATGAACGTTAACGACAAATAACAAAAGCTGAATTGAATTCTAGTGGGGAAAAACTCGCAGGAAATTAAAAAAATTTTTATTCGAAAATTTATAATGTATATAAGTTTAAAAATTATAAAATGATATACGTATCCTCATGTTCAGCAAGAACACTTATTTCGAATGAGAATTTTTGAAATTTTTATTCCACAAAGAATACATCACGTAAAAGATTTTGTCGGTTACGTGTAGCCCTCCTGTGGGTTTTCCTCCAGAGCTCAATAGCACTTGTTATTTGTCGTTAGCGCTTGTTTGTTCGTTGCTCGAAAACCGTTCACTCGCTGTTGTAACTGCACGATCTCCTGTCGCGTCGTGAAAAAAAAAAAACGTCACGTCCTATTCGCAATTTTCCTCTCCGAGCGCATTGGCTGGTTACGTGCTTCGAGGCTTACGCATACACAAGCCGATTTGAACCATGTGACATGTGAGCGCGTAGCGTAGAAAGTAAGCGAGGCTTTACACTAGATGAATGGCTCTATCAATCTATATCCCGTTTTGATAATTGCAGATAAAAACTCTGATCGAATCGGTGGCTTTTTATCAAATTTATACCATCCCTTTATATTCTCAAATCAATACCGAACTTGTAATAAGAACACACAATGAATATCATTAAAAAATTATTAAAATATTTTTTTAAATCACACCAACTCGTTTTTCTTTAACTTTGGCTGTCACTATATCTATTTATATGTATTTACGTTCTTCATTTTTTAATATTTTTCTATTTTCATTTTTCCCATATGTACGATACTTACAATTAGTCATGCAAACAAATGACGATGGCATAACGAAATATTATCGCGTTGCAGCAAATTTAATTAAATACAAACATATCTTTGTTTATTGATTGGCTAATTTTTTAATTTTAAATTGACAATACAGTGAAGTCCGTAACAAGGACAAAAGTAGAATTTAACTTATTTTTATGATATATAACGACATCATGCATTTTGCATGCGACGATTTTATATGTATCAATTTTTTTACATCAATGTATTTCAAAACGCGACATAATTTACCTATCGTGAAACTTCACATCAGCAACGCCATAACCGAAATTTTGTCATCGAAAATGTGCAGCAGTTATCGTGGTTTGCTCGGTCACGAATTTGACGAAATTATTATTCTAAAATGCATAATCCGCGAATGTCTGAATGGATGACGAATTGACGTAACAAGCACTCGATTCGATTTAAAGTATCTAATTCAATTGTTCGAAAGATGGGCGAGATTGTGAAATCACGCCAAGAAACATTTACACGGAAGAACGGTTTTGCTGAAGTATTTGAAAATTTAACTTAAATACAGATTTGAAAATAATTTTATTGAACCATTAAAATAATTACGTAGAACGCTCAGTAAGTTGGTCGTCAAAATGTCAAAATGTCATATCATTTAGCCAAATCAGTTTGTCGTTTATCGATCGTTATCTTACAGAATTTGTATTACAGCTTTCCTTTAACGAAGACATAAACTTTTATGTTGGTCTAAAAAAGATGTGCTCTCTCTCTCTCTCTCTCTCTCTCTCTCTCTCTCGCTCTCTCTCTCATAAAAAAGTATACGCAAAACAGGAGAAATCGAAATTATTGAATGTATTGTATATTTCCATTTCATAACGTGTTAATAAAGTAAGCGTATATTATTAATATAAAAAGATAACGATATAATTTTGATTAAAATATATGACGCGATCGTTTTCCAGCTATCATTAAATCAATTTATTAGCTAGATTTAATTTTGCGTGTTGTCGCACAATTTTATTTCTCTTTATATGGTTGCAGTATACAGGAAAAATGAAAATCATATAAAAATATTACTTGTCTCCAGTTTAACGAACACAATTTTTAAAGCAATTCGAGGTTAATATAATTCACTGCTAATTACGGACATATTACATCATAACTCTAATGGGAAATAAAAGCGGTATATTCTTGCTGACAATTGTCGGAGAAAATAGTAAATCATATAAAGCTGTAAAAAAACAGAAAAAACAAGAGACATAAGAGAAACACAGAAATTGTCAGAGTGGAAATAAAACAACTCATCTTGATTTTCTTCGAACACCGCTTTGTAATTACCATGCAATTAACTGCGCGACAATGGGACTACGTCTCTCAGAACGATCCGCGAAATGAATTAGACGCTTTGTGCACTGCCAAATTAGGTGGAGATAGATTGAAGCCAACTCGGATTGAAATTAAAGAAAGGACTCACTTAAATTTCAAATTTATTAATTATCCAAGAAGAGAACAGAAAAGATATCAATTTGACGCAATTTACTAAACTTACGTCATTTTTGGGCATGATTAAAATATCAATTTCAGATGACTTAAAAATGCTTTTATTTTGATTCTTTCAACTAAATTCTTCGTTAAAATCATTCACCCGTGAATATTTGACCGCATGATGGATAAGGCGGGGATTGTTTGGTTTTCATTATATTTATTTAATTTAACATTTCATTCGTATACAAAATTAGTACTAAAAAATTCAAAAGTATTGTATACAAATGTATGTTTACACCTGAATTTTTTAGTAAAACCCATTTTATGTGAAATCTCATTTTCAGATGTTGCATCTTCTATTCTATTTTGTGTGATTTTTATTACTTGTATGAGAAGTACAACTCCGCTGTGTATATCTTATGCTGCGTACTATTCGCAAATGAGTGATTTTACTGAAGAATTTAGTTATTATAAAATCTAATAAAATGATTTCTTAAATTTTGTCTCCAAAATTGAATTCGAAGAAAATAAAATGAGACATATTTTGACAGTATGTACAACTTTTGTTTTTCTGTGTGAAAATTAATTCACGAATCTGTAATATTCCTGAAAATTATGTGTACTAAATGTATTGATATAATTATTATGCATTATGTAATGTCCAGATTGCCATATACTAATAATTGAAATCTAAAACTAGGTCACCTAGTAGTATCCTTGTTGATATTCTCGATATCATATCTAAAGTGTAATCATATTAATTTATGATGTTTATTTAACGTCAATCATATATTATGATTGATGTTAAATATATTATAAATCAGTATGTATAGGTATATAGCTGCTCACAGTACTCACGGAAAACAAAATAAAATAGTCAAAATGATAAAGTTTTAGTTTGTGTGTCAAAATGATGTCGATTTATATTATATTGTATTATTTGTTACATTCTGTTTTATTATGGCAATGTTACAGTTATATATTTGTGTTTAAATATTTATGTAAAATTATGTTGAAATACATATAATATAAATACATAAGAAAACATCCAAAGTTTATGCTATTTAACTTCATTTTGATGAACTAAAATTTTATCATATATATTTTGACATCATTTTAACTTTTCTGTTCTTTCTGGGTAGCTGCATACATATGCATATCGGCTTATAACGTGATTTATTTAACATCACATGATTCATGTAACATCAATCTTGACACATGATTGATGTTAAATAAATATCGTAAATTAATGTCGTTGCACTTTATAAATGTGATATCGTAATTCAGCAAGACTAATAGGTCGCCCAATTTTAGACACCAATATGAATATACCTAATTCTAGATTTCTATCTAAATTATTCGATTTCAGACGTCTGATGTATAATACTAATTAATAGACCTCCTCGATTTAATCGATGTCAAATACGCACATGCAGTGCATTATACACTAGCTAGCGTTAACTGATGTATATGGGCTAGCGTGACTACTGGCTGACCACGCTTCGCGATAACTACTGCGAGATTGTACTGACTCTGTTGGCTACATGCTCGACCACGAATAAACCTGCGTAGATGGTAGGCAAAAGCGATATTAGTAATATTGTGAGTGTGGTATAACAATCTGTAATCAAAGCGAGACAAAATGAGATCGTTGCAATGTAATTAATGTTTCCTATGATGGATTCACGAATTATTTCGTAAATTCGTATGCATCAGCATCAGCGGATGTATATGCACATTATATGTGAGATATATAATTATAATCTATTTCTGATGGGACATAAAAAGATACGCTCTTTGCAACAATTTCTGGAAAATATCGTTGAACGTAAAAAAAAAAAACCGTGAATAAAAAGAGTAAAAAGTAATAGGCGTAACGAGGGCGAAAAATCGTCAGAGCGGAAATCAAATAATCCACTTTGACATTTCGGGCAATATTGAGTTACATCGATGATACTATTACCAGATTTATCATGATATAACCACAAATAACACCGCCTACGAAATAAACGACAAGCAGAGCATGCGATATTACTGCCATTTCATTTTTCAATCCTCGAATTAATTTCACGTGACCTGTTTCCTTAACAGTAACTAGTTCTCATGTAACATGCACTCACATCGCCAATCGAATGTCGTATCTGTTTATCTGCGGTGTAAGCTCATCTTGCTTAGGTGCCGAATTAATAGCACAATGAGAATCTATGTACGCGCCGCACATGCAGACATTCTCCGGGATTCTCGGTATCTCTATTATGCGACGTCACGAGAGATTTTGCGTCCTGTTTTGATTCGGATTTCGGTTTGCGGAATCTTACACTGTCGTCATCTGCCATGTATCTCTCGCGATGTTGGGAGTTAAATACACGCTTCTCTGCGTAAACTTATAAGTCGCATAAGTGATCCATCGGCAGCAGCTGGTAATAATTTCTCGTTGCGAGACTACACTCTCGAGAGGAAAATTCTGAACTTCAGGTTGAAACGGTCTTTCGTTACGATAATTGAATGCTATCGCAGCACGGTCCAAATTAAAGTGAGAAATTCGTGCTACAAATATTTGCTCTGCAACGGTTTGCTAATGCTCACTAGAATAATAATAATCGTTAACACATGGAATTACTAATCTCTGAACTACTTTAGGAAAAATGCAGATTCATTTTTTTTTTATCAACATTTCCGCGAACGTGCAAACGACTTGCCGTCAATGAATCACCGCTCGTTCCAAAAACCGAGCACGTTCTCCGGAGGATCTCTTTACGAATAGCGCGACGTAGAGAGCTTTGGTAATTACGCATACCGAGCGCTTTCGCGCGATTGTTACAATAACGTTAAAGCTGTACGCGCAATACGTGGCTAACGAAACAAAGTGAAATAATTAGTAGCGTCGGTGGAAGTAACGTATCGACGAGGCGCGATTGTCAGGGCTTTAGAGACCGCGGTGCGCTTTCGTGCGTTTTCACAATGAAAACAATCCTAATTATACTACGAGCGGCGTTACGTGCGCGAACACGTCAACTCCCAATTATGGACGCCCGGGCAGACGTTGACATACAATTACGCGCCACCGCCTAATTTAATTGGGCGATTACGATACTCGTCGTACGTCGTCGCTCGCGACAACGTACAACCGCGGCGCGCTACTATTGGCGACGCGCGGCTGGCAACGACGCGACGCGCCGTTACTACTGGAATGTGTAGGGTGGTTTAACGGCAGGGCAGGCCTATGATTTACAGACGGAGGATGTAGCGCGGACCGAAGCATAATGGGAGCACGGTAAAGCTCGATGATCCGCATTAGGCAATAATATCGCTCGAGCGGAGTTACGGGATCTACCGTAAAACAGACAAATCGGCCGTCGCCGACCATCGCGGCCGCAGCCGCCTCGGCGCCTGAATTTCGCTCGCTTATCACGTTAAGTTATGTCGAAAGCACGTCGTGCTTTGATTGAATCGGTGTGACCCTCGTCGTATTTCAAATTGAGGCAATTACAACCGGACAACAACGAACAGCCAAATTTGGGGCGGTAAAGGAGGAGGATTATTTTTCATCCATGCGTCTGTCTCGAGGCGCAATTACGCTTTCTTGATTACTTTGTTAGAATCCGTACACAGGAAGAATGATTTTTGTTAAAATTTTGCTACAGATCTGAAACTAATTTTTGAATTGTCAATGTAATTTTGTGGGAAACACTCAAATTGGTTATTAGAATATCAGAATTTTTAGATCTCTATTCTATATAATTCTTAACAACAATGTTGGTGTCATTAATATGAAATGTTCGTGATCAAATTTTTTCTTTAGAACAATACAGTTTTCAAATGAAAAAGTAAAATTTTTCTTATTCACATATCAACAAAATAAATGATTATTCTAGTACTAAACATTTTTCTCAGTGCATATTCCACGGCAGTAAAATAGCTCGAACATTCAATTTATCGGCATTTCCGAGAAAAACGGTTGCACCGGGTGCGATATGTACAGAAATAATTTCGTGGTCACGCCCCTCGGCACACCCATGCTTTATCGAAGATATCCGCGACCCGCGCAATCAAGAAAATGTGACGGAGGCGGGAAATGCTCGTAGATATAAATGAGAATAGGGACACGGGTGTACAAGGTGGATTGGGGCAAGTGAATACGAGAATAGGAGAAGGAAGAGAGGGAGAAGCAGAAGCAGGTCGCGCAGGAAAAAGGGTGGCGCACGACGGAATTTTCTGTAGGGTGAGCGCGACTATCACGAGGTAGTAAATTCAGCGCCGACTTTTCCCAGGGAAATTATAATTTTCCCTCTCGTAAAGAGCGACTTCGTGACGCTAATGCGAGCGTACATTAGGCGAGAAAAATAGCCCGGGCTGCGGAGACGAGGGAATTTGTATGAAAGCGAGACTGGCCTGCGGGTTAATCGCCAGGAAAATGGCGACAATGGGCACTGTGGCGCGTATTAAGAATCAACGATGCTCGGCGATGGTGAACCAAGTCCGGGTAAACTCGATGTCTTAGTTACGCGCCGAGCACGACGCCTGCGATTCTTAATTTCACTTAATAGTCTAGCTGTGCTTATCGCGGGTCTTCTATGGCAAATACACTCTTAAGAGTACAGTCGGGAAATATTAAGAAATAAACGACTGCGAATGAATAATTATGCGAATTTTTTTGAGAAATTTCGAGAAATAGAAAAAGAAGATAGCTAAACAGCGAAAGTATTATAAAAAAGATTTAACCGATTTTTTTTCAGTGATATGAGCTGAGTTGTGTCAAGCATCACTCGCCTCTCGAAAATAGATTTTTTACAAGTCCCGTGTAACTCATACTCACAATATATACATACGCATAATAATTTTTATAGTAATAAACCTGTGCACGATATCACATTGTCAATATGCTATAAATTGAGCTTGATGAACTTCAAAGTTTAGATATTATACAATGGTTTTCTTACAAAACCGTGTGACACGCAGAGAAATCGCCACTGAAGAGCTAAGCCAATTTGGCTCGGAAAAGTACGTGTTTCGTACAACGAAACATGATCCACTCGAGCTTTAAGTCTCTTTTATGGGATTACCTTGGCGGTGGGTATTGTAACCATTTCGAATAATTCCAAACTTTTATGCATACTCATTACCATAGGATATATCAATAAACTATAGCACCAGGGTGATCGGTAACAATCGAACTCATAAATCCATTTGTTCGATCGATGATAATCTACTTGGACTGTGAATTTTTACATTACAGCTCTACGGAACTCCCTATTGCTTGAAAACGGAAACATTATCCGGTTACGAGGACAAGGTGAAGGAATTATGGTTTACCGCAGTAACGTGAGGATCATTAATCGAATGAGCTACAACACGTGATACATACGAGAAATCAAGAGTTAGATCATCACGACCGCGTTGGCGGAGATGAGAAATGTTTCGCGGAGATAACCTCGAACTAATCTATGTCCTTCCAAAGTAGCTAATGAATTATCTACCATAATTATAATATACGAGCTGATATACAATACAAGGAAAGGATAGAGAGAAAAAATGTATATTATTATTGAAAATGTAATTAATAAATCAAATAACAAATAATTCTTTTACAGGAGTTTTTTAAAAGACAATACAAAGATGTATATCTTGGAAGAATCGAAACATGTAATTTATAGAATTTTTTTATACATTTAATATATAATATCATATTATAGTTTTTACATTTATACTTAATTACGTTGATTCTTATGTGTCCTATATATCTTGTAATTAATAAATTTTACTATATATGCGTAATATGAGATTTAGTTATAAGGATTTAGAGATAAATTAATTATTATTTAGATACTCTTTAAATTAAAGGTGGCTAATTTTCTTTTTGACATTATGGAAGTCTGAAATCTTTGGTGTACTACAGAATTAAAGGAAAAGATCGACATCTTACTTATACTTTTTTTTCTTCTATTGAAAGCAAGCTTCTTCTTTAATAAAGTTTATTTCTTTTACTGTATTGTTTTTTAAAAAGTAAATTATTACAGACCAATTTAAATAAAAATTATATATATTATTAGGATTGCATGTGTTTTGTTTATTTTTGCGCTTAAAGCATTTTGTTCTTTGCGCTATCGGATAAAATTCTTCAGAAAATTATCCAATAGTCAATCAATGTACTTTTTGTCATGTGATAAAAATCTTTGTTATATGACAGAAGCGCAACAATGAAATATTAATTTAATGCCTTTAGCACAAAAATGAACAAAATGCAACCAAAGAGCGAAAGTGTAAAAAATAGATTTTAGTGAAGTATGGTTGCTATTTTGCTGTGTCATTTTTGGTTTTTTAAATTTTTCTCTGACAGCGCGTGCCACTAGTGGCACGTCTGCCGTGGATTGGCCACTCCTGCTTTAAATGGATCGATGAGATGGTATTTCGGTCACTTAGCTGACCGTTCGTACTTTTGATATTCAAACGAGATTAATAAAGTTTCTCGCGAGCGCGTATACATGGAGGAAATAGCGGCTATTATATAGATAAAATAATACAATAGATTGTATCTAACTACTATATATACACTACTACTCATTCAGAAGTTCAGATACCCGCATAAATTTTATCTCATATAATGGTGTAAAAAATTGAAGCATGAAACAGCAATTATGTTTTTTTATATATATATTTTATGGTACACATACTAATATGTAACACCAATTGCAAAAGTTTTATAAATTATTTTTAATTTTATATAAAAATGTATTATTTTTATTTCGCAGAACATAGATCAACATAATCAATAAATTTAAAAAATTTGGCGTATAAAATTAAAAATAATTTATAAAACAACATATTATCAAGTGAACTGACAACATACTATACCTCACGTTTCGTGTTCTCTAAGTAAATTTATCGATAATCAAAGTTCTATGAAAGAAATAATGTATTAGACATATAAAAATAATTTATGAAGTTCTGCAATTGGTATTAATATGTGTATAAATACTTTAAAATATATAAAAAAATAACACAATTGCTATTTTATAATGTTCTAATTTTTTATGACTATTCGATAAAATTTATGCGGTGTCCGAACTTCCATAAACGGCAGTGTACGTCACTTTTATCGCTACCATACGGCACGCTAAGGTATAAAACGATCGATAAAAAGAAGCAGCCATTGAATGGGTATCCTTTGCCGACTTTTCCATCTCGAACATAATTTTTGGCCGCCATGCGTCTCGCTATATACATTGACTTCTTATCTCTTCCGTCCCGACGACCTCGATGCGAGAGGTTTCGAGTGAACGTTACAAAAACTTCTATCCTGGGAGCACATCAGGAATCTATCAGCATCGACAAGGGGCAGCTGACTTTTTGTCTGACTTCCTCGTATATCCGATCCCCGTGGAATTGCGTCGGGAGATTCCCTTAGGGTGGCAGCTCTTAGCCCTTCTCGAACGAGACGAAATCAGGATTCGCAAGGAAATTAACTATCCTTTCAGCAAGGTGTTTCTTTTCTTAGAGAAATCTTACCAGAAGAATCGACCAGTATTTTCTACACTCTACAGGATATATTATGAATGGGCGCTTCTTATCGCGAGATTTAACTCCCTTTCAGTTGTTACAACTACAGACAACGACAATGTATTATTACACATATTTAAGGACGGCAAGAAAGACGTTAATTCAAGCGCGTGAATTTAATGAATATTATAAATTCAAGAATCAATAATTAATTATGACAGAACAATAATTATTAATTGCCGTGTTAATTATTGCAAGTAGAGTTAATAGATTTATTACGTATGCAGGATTTGAGACTTAATGCTAAATTTCGTTCAAAGTAAATAAATTAATAATTACGCTTTAAACAGATGGATGATTGGTACTTTTATTAGTACTTTGGTGATTCATACTTTTAATATTTGGACGATGAGGTCAATAAAATTTCTGGGTGCGTATACGCTGCTGAGGAAACGGCGAAAGAAAGGACGATATTGCGGCGGGACAAATCTCGGGTGATCTCTAGCAGCCTTGACATAATCCGGGCAAAATGCCGAGTGAGCTATGAATTCGCGGGAGAGAAAAGTTTCGTAGTTCGGAATGCCATTTAATCGATTCAACGCCTTCGAAGTTCTTTAGACATCGTCGTCGCGCGGCCCCGCCTCATCCCATCATATGGAATTCGCACTGTAGGAAGTTGGTCCGGATCGAGAGGAAAGTGTTCCAGATAGGACGTTGAAGAGAGCCGCTCGAAGTTTGACGCGGCAATCGTCGCTTCAGAATGACAAGATTCCGTTCGAATGGAAGAGCAGCACTATTGGAATGAGGCTGCCGAGACGTTTCCAGAAACGACGGTATAATCGGTGGGACCATTTCCAAAGCGTGCTCTCTCTTTCTCTCTCTTTCTCTCTGTCTCTGTCTCTTTCCGTCTTTCTACCGTTTTATTTCTAACGTTAGGGTTTTATCCGCGACGGGATTTCGACGCGCTAATGGATTTAAGCGGTGAGTAACAGCAAGTAAGCCGCATTCGGTGCGAAGCGCGAGCAGAAAGTTATGCGATTTTACCTCGTCGATTTTTCAACGCGGCTGCATTCGACGAAAGTACCTCGTCGGCATTACAACCGCGTGAATTTTTTTTATTACGCCCATGAAAATAAAATTCTTTACAGGAGACTCGGTCGTTAATCATCGAGAAATTGTTATCTTGCGCAAGAATGTATTTCTTTGTCCGTAATAGGAGCGAATTGTTAGTGTAAGTTATAGTGAGATAAGATCCACCATCCGCAAGAGATAGGAGCAATTGTAGTCTGATTACTTTGGGTATTATCGACGCAAGAAAGTAATAGTGAAACCTCGCTGAACCACCTCAAGCTGGTCGAAACTTTTTAAATCGAAGATCCACAGCTCTCGAACAAGAGATGTGGTTTCTGCGAGTGCAGCAATACGAGCAGTATTCTCGTCAGCTAGAGCGAAGAGGGGCATGCAGGTAAGAGAAAAACGAGAAAAAAAGATAAAGAAAAAGACAGTGCAGGTAAGTTCATAAGAAATGGTTGGGGAAAGAGAGAGGGTCAATTGGGTACAAGTACTTTCCAATAGCTCTCCATCATACGAGACGGGCCGTTCGTTCTCTGAAGTAAAATATTAGGTTGATTCTAGGAACGGATAGTTAGAGCACAAGTCAAACAATGGAGCACAAAGTGCCGCGAAGTTTCCAAGCTTTTGCGCGAAATTGCTGAGAAGCGGCCGGGGCTGGCAAGGATAAAGAAGAAGAGTGGATGGACTCTTGCATGCCCCTACGAAGAAGTGGAAGCCTCACGATAAATGCTAAAGGAAGTGCTGGTTGGATAGTTATAGCCTGTCGCGTAGTCCATTCGAATAGATTTCATTTCCTCGAGCTTTCGGGCATGGAACTGCTTCCTTCGGTAGCGAGATAGTCGCACGAAGCGCTATTCGACATTATGTGTAACGCGGAGAAATCCCTTAGAATCTCCATCTCCCATGTCTGGAACCTAAGTAATTAACTAGCCGACGAACTACGCCGCGCGCTCAAGCGGAGATGGAAGGGCGGACGAGGAAGTTAGTTTGGTTTCGGTTTAATATCTTGCGGACGCTCGTCAAAGTTCAGGCACTTCGTCCCAAGAAACGGACGTCGCCGCTGCCTCCTAAACTAGGATGAGCCACTCGCTAATAGCTCCTTCCCTTTAAGAAGCACGTCGCGCCGTAAGATTACTCGTTCGCCGCATTTTATCCCTTCCGGCTGCGAGTCTCTATCGAGCTCGTTTCAACATGCGCCTCGGATGTGCAACGCTTTTATCATTACGTACTTACGCTTTGATTACAGTCTTTCGTCATTTACGCGACAAGAATCATCTTTCGAGAATAAGATGCTCGAGATTAACATAGCTTTAGTCTTTCTAAAAAGTGTCTGTTTCGTGAGATTTTATTTGAACTATCTTACTACATCATAATTAAATGGCTTTACAAATACTTTTATAATACGTCGTGAATCAAGTCTTTTACTTTCTTCGACATTAAATCTTTGAATAATTTTAATATCTCACGAAACGTCTACTATTTTTTCTACATATTTTACTTGAAACTCTTCTTTGGAAAATGCATGTAATGTAAAATTGTAAATTCGTCTTGTAATTATACTAAAAGTTTTTAGTAATTTTATGAAATTTTTATAATATCTAATTCTTATAACTTTAATTTTTCTTTAACAACGTAATAAGTTCGGAAATCATGATAGCGTTTATGAAGTTTTTCCATGCTTCGAGGAAATTAAATCGCTTTTCGCGATGCCAATGTAGCTCGTAGATTATCCAAAGACAGCGGGGAGGAAGGTGATTTGCTTGATAACACCGGTAGAAGATGCTGCACAAATGAGCCGTGTTCAACGTCATGGGATATTTTGTACGATGCATTACGACCACATCGCTCGTGGTAAAAGAGGAGAAATAAAGAAAATGGTCGTAATCGCGTGGCCTGGGATTTTTATAGCATGGTGCGGGTCTCGTTTACTGCCATTGGTATCGTAAATAGTATCGAAGTTACACATAGCTTCTGGTCAAAAGAACTATCACGTCCTAGTCATTGTCTTGGAAGTCAAAATAGTCTTTCTTTTATAGCTCTTCTTAAAAATCCTATAAGTATTACTATATGATCTTTAGAGGAAAAGATGATAATATGGGATTTCAATGTTTTTTTTTTATATAATTTTTTTCTTTTTTAAATATGTTCTAGTATCAACGATATCGCAAAGGATAAAATTTGTTAAAAGATTATGATGTGATCAGTGATGGATAAAACACTTTTAAAATATATCTCAATATACGGATATATGTACATGTGAAAAACTATATTTAGATACAGATACACAAATTAAAATGTATATATATATATACAAATACTGACGTACTTTTAAATTATTTTTACTATATTAATATGCACAAAATGTATTAAATAAATATTTTACTAAAATTGTTTATTTATACAATATTACAACTTCCATTTTATTTATTATTACTGTTATATATTAAAAATGCTTCCAAATACCATTACCCAATCTATTTCGTTGCGGTATTAAAATTTGACTACCAGTGCTGAATAACCGTTCAACCGGTACTGATGAAGATAGAATTGTGTTAAATTTTTAAAATACATTTTTCATATGAGAAAAATATGTTTGATGGAACGTCATTTTGCTTGACAAATAAGAGAGAACCTTTATATCGGTAACACCATCAGTTGTTTTTTTCTACGTGATTTTGATCTTTCAAAAATTTAAAGAATTGGTTATCTGCCATTATGACAGTAATAATCAGATCAAAAAAACATACTTTTTTCCATTACGGACAAAAAGTATGTAAAAATGAATCTAAAATGCATCTAAAAGCAATTCATCTGAAGGATTCATTGTACTTTTTCTAGATACAAATACTCCAATTCGAATATACAGATTCAGACACATAAAACATTTATGTCAATATATATATCTAGTAGATATTAGCAAACACTATTATGTAATTATATCTGAATATGACGGTAAAATAGACTCCCTTTATATTTTTATAGAATTTGATTTCTTTAGATCTATTCTCATGAAGTCTAAATAGCTCGAATTCATAAAAAATTTTGAACGAATTTTGAAAATTAAGATATTATTAGATTCAGAATTTTTTTTCCATGAATACACTTTTCCATGAATAATACTTTTGCTCCAGTCGTGACAGTAATTATTTCACAACTTCATCATCTATTTAAGAACAAGATAAAAATGTTTTACAAGAGTTTGTATTGATTATTACAGAATTTTAAATGGAGTTTACATTAATAGAGCAGAGACTTACATTACCATCTTTTTCTCTAATATAAATGCAATATTATAACGTGTGCATACTGACACTAATAATCTTTACTCGCAGCAATTACTAATCATCAGCAAATAATTATCAGCAAATAATTAAGAAAATGAGACATTAAAAACGTTGAGAAATCGATCGGCAGTTATTATATATTGTATAAATCGAGTCGTTAAAAATCTGTATGTTAAATCATTTAGCAATAATCAACACAATACATCAATAAAATAGAACGCCGACGGGTTTGAATGTATCTACATGACTGTGTGAATATCGTACATGTACATTTTATGAACAAAATCAACAAGTCAAATTTGTGTACATAAAAATCGGCAATCCGACAGACGTTTAGTTTTTCCCGCTGGGGGTGTACGTGTCAATCGTCAATTCCTATCTCTTTTTTATCAATAATATTTTCACTATACAGAGAGAAACGTGATTTTGCGCAAAGCGTCACAGCGCAGGCTTTACTAACCGGCTTATAGCAATCTCCGGATCGGATTATTTTTTATCATAGCGAAGAAAGCGTTCGACTGGAAAAAATAATGCGCGATAAGAGCAAGGTAATTAGATATTCTCAAACATGAAAATATCGTTGATATTTTTCGCATGTAACGTTTTATTATCTATTAATACGAGAAGAATATGTATAACTAAATGTAATTTTAGTAAGTTTATTATAGTTTCATTCATACTAATATTCAATGTAATTACCGTCAATGCGCGAAATCATTTGTTTTAAATCTGAAAAATCAACATTGGAAGAGAAAAATTTTATTCGAATTTGATCAGCTTTAGTTGAAGTTCAGCTTCAAAGCTTTCAAACACACATTTTCAGTATTTTCTCGTTATTAAACATTCATATTGGAAATGAACGCTGCAAAATATTGTAAAAGTCGTTAAATTATTTAAATATGATCATTTGCTTTGATTCTTGACGCATGTCCAACAAGATGTAATATCACCGCTGCACCATCGCGCAGACTATTATCCGAAAAGTGTCGTCGTAATATTATTGATTTCATGAAAAAATTATCACAAAACTAATGGAAGCACGAAGAGATAATCATAAAAATTAATCAATCTACTTTTTGATCATTTATGATTAGAAACATAGTTCGATTAATTCAAATTTAACTAATTTATGTACAAGGCGAGCCCTTATTAAGAGATGTATACGGAATGACGACGGAATGTCACTGACAATGTCGGCCTTATTCATAGAGCTTTCAGACTCTTTGTGCGTGAGACAGCTCGTTATCAAAGTCTAGCACCCTTATCTTTACACGAGCGTCACGGTCTGAAAGAGTGCGAATGAATGGTGCAGGGTTTTGGAGGCTCTAGAAAGGGATGGAGGGGATATGTGTAAAAGCACCGTATTTGCCTCCGTGATGTTATATCCATAATGGTTGGAAGGAGGAGAAAGCAAGAAAACTAAGGAAAGATCCTACTTCAAATTAACAGCAGTTTAAAAAAAATCACGTTTTTAAAATCGGACTTGTAATTAAAGAATCGAGTAATTAAAACTGCGATATTTGATTTTTGGATTAAACAAATATTATAATAAAAGATATATCGAATTAATGATCCTGTACCTCTCCTGCTTCCTTCTTCGAATATCGATTAATAATGGCAGATCGAATCTAATCAGCGTTTCCCATCGGCAAGCACCGTAGGCGGTCGAAGTGAAACGTTAGGGTGACGATAATAATGTTAGTAGATCGTGGAATTGCCGTCAATCAGAGAACTATAATAATGTTAACGGAGATATTAGATGGCATTCCCTGTGGAACTCTTTTTATTCCGCACTCTTTTTATTCCGACTAATGCTTCAGGCGGACCGGCAATTTGCATGAGAGAAAGTTACGTCGTCCTGGGGCTCGTTAAGTCTAAAAAAAGAAGGATTTAAGTCGCGTAAAAAATGATATCGATCAAACAGGGCTGACGGACGGGGGAGGAAACGTGCGACTGCACGGCTGCCTGGAAGATCTGGTGCCTGGTACAACTGGCTAGATGTGTAATCATACCGAGAAAATCACTACCCAATGGATTCGCCCCTCCGATGGCTTTCGCAACATGCGTTTAATGAAGGGGTGTCCACCAAGCTTCTCGGCACGGGAAGTCGTCCATCACCATAAAATCTTCCGGAGCAGTGGTTAAGGGTATGATTTCGAGGACTAGAAGCGCAGTTGAGACACGTACATTTCCATGGAACCTTGAATAGTGACGATATGCAAAACGGATAATGATGCTGATTAATTCGACCTCGTCTCAAGCTTTTCCTACGTTTTCACTTCTGCTTCGACGATGTCAAGATGAGTTTCAATAGCGAGAAACTTTAATCGTTGTACGTAATATACGTTGATATAATTTCAGGTAAAATTACACAGAAAGGACGATTTTGCTAAAATGTCTAAAAATTTAGCTAAATACAAATAAAAAATAATTCTATTTTGAGCATCGAAATAATTATGTATGACATTCAAACTGGTTGCTAGAATGTTAAAATCCTTTGCAACATTGTTATCGGCGCTTAGCATTCCACATAATTTGATGGTCTCAAAGTCATTATCAGATCTATCTAAATTTTTTAATATTTCAATAAAATTGTTCTCCCCCCCCCCGTGCAACCTTAATATAATATACATAGATCTGATAATAATTTTGTTGAACTATCAAAATAGTTATGCAGGACGTTTAAATTGCTAGAACGTCGAAACTGTTTGCAGCATTGCTCATTATGCTTAAGTTTCCTATACAATTATATTTTAAAGGTTCAACAAAATTACTTTCCGATTTGTATCTAACTAAATTTTTAGATACTTTAGCAATAGTCTTTTTTCTGTAGGATCAGGCAAATACTTTCCAATTTATTAACCGCGATACAGTGATGAAACGAGCATTGGAAAGCTTTGTCGGTTTATCAAGCTTATTATTTCAACGAAGTGCAATACTTTAACAAATTCCAATGAAACGCAGCGAGACAATATCGGCACAATTGCGCCCACTATAGTAGAATCTACAAGAGTCGGGGGTGGAAACCAATAAATCCGACACATCGGCAGGTTTGGCCGGCCACGTCCGCGAAAAATATTTTATTTTTGTGCGAAAACCCACTGGCGTCCCAGTATTTTTCGGCGCGTGATCGTAAACAACTTTCGCGGCGCGAATTGGTGTGCTCATCGAAATTGCATACCGTCGACGCGCGAGCAGATCGCGAGGAACAAATGTTCATTTATTATCATGTATCGACGTGCCATTGTCTGCACATTGAATTTAATTTCTTCAATTCTGTTCCTCATATTTGTTTATTAAAAATTTTGTTTCACATCACATACGCTTTGAATACGTCTTTATAGCTGTTGAAATTATTAATTAACATTCGATATCATACAACGGCATTGAATACAGAGAACAGAATAGATACGTAAATCTCTTTCATAAATGTTTTAATTCAGAAAAAAGATAATACAAATATCATTATTGTTTGTTAGATGGTCATAAATTGCTCGAAGAATATTTTATAAGAACTGAATTTGATCCCCGCAGCGTCGCTTTACAAATACGAGAGAATCGTGTTGTAAAATTGAGAGGAATGTAAGAATAAATTAGGCAAATTCCTCGAAATCGGAGAAGACTGCATCGCTTTTGTCGTGAACTCTGCCAGTTTGTTCTGTTTGCGTCTGCCTCTAACAGGCCGAGGTATCACGTTTAAAAGGCATCGGTCTTCCATGTGTTCGGTACGACGACGTAACGCACCCGGTCGGCAAGACCATCGTTAAAGCGAAACAATGGGCATTCGGATTACGTCCAATTCATTTGTCACGTGCTTTCGAGAGTGGTGAGGCGCCAGAGCGAGGGAAAAATGGAAAACAGCACGACCCGGTTGCCGGCTCGACAGCGAGCATGGCAAAAAGAGACATTGCCAAGAAATTAATTTCACGGTTAACCGTCTGTGAGCTATTATACGACCCGCGAGTTCTGCTATTCGGAATAAGTTATTATCTCGCGAACAAGGTACCGACGACAGAAAAAAAATTCAAGAAACACTTTTTGTTCAAGAAATTTGCTGTTAAATACAATACTACGTTTTATCAACAGTTCATCCGTGAAAATCGGCGACATTTGCCGCGGCTAATTATAATTCTGCAGCCTTCGCTCTTTTTCCTTCTTCTGATATTACTTATTCCTTTCGATAAATTGAAAAAATTTAATATCCGTTAAGATTTCTCAAGAGACAAAAAAATAGAAATATTAGATATCCTCCGCTATCTTCCTGTGACTGTAAAATAAAGAGACAAGCAATGTTTTTAATTAAAAATCCGAGTAAAACATCAATTTCAAGGTTTCTCATTACTCCCCAATATTACGCTTCGAGAGCATACTTAATAACGGAGTTGCCGGCGTGAGTGTCCAAGAGTCGTTGCAGCCAAAAGTGCAGGTGGAATATCCCTTAAACGTGCCAGTCTTGATAAGCGCCGAATTAGCGGCACCACGTCGAGGATCTCGGCAATTAGTCAGGAGGGGGAGGGGGCACGAACGTGCCAAAAAGCCCGGTAAACTCGTGCCACGGCTTCGCGAACTTCGCGGCGACTTCGGACGTAAATCAGTGGCATCCGGGTGGTGTCTCGTTTTAGCGGGACACCCGGTACACACGCCGCACTTGCCGAGGTTTACTGCGCGGTGAGTTACTTGTGGGATTAATATCTCTATCTTCTGTTCGTTCACATTCAACCCATGTAAACGCGCGCGCACACACAGTTAGGGCACGTTATGTTACCGGGATAACGCGTCTGAGTGCGAACGGTAGAACTGGCGTTTTCATCTTCTGTCCTGCATAGTCGGTAACATTGTTGCTGCGTCGGCAGCACACCTTCGATTTATGGCTTTGTATATATTATTTCGACAGTTCTCTTTCTCTTCCTCCTCCTCCTCCTCCTCCTCCTCCTCCTCTCTCTCTCTCTCTCTCTCTCTCTCTCTCTCTCTCTCGTGTCACCATTCTCTCACCGATATTATTCCCTCTGGTTCTCTTTTGCGCTTCATCCTCTTTTCTCTTCTTCATGTCATTCTCTGCAGTGCTTCTCTGAATCTGTCGCATCTATTATCTATCTTTTTCTGTTGTTTGTCAGACACGACTGCTTTTCTGAAAATCGATGATCATCCACCGAACAACGCGACTGCTTAACCGTTTGCATGCAATTTGCATCACGATAGGTATTTTTCCTGACATCCGCGGAAACTCGAATCGCATTATAGTGACTTAATCAACGAAGAAGGAAAGATTTTATCTATTTTTTTGTCACTCTTCTGCTAGATATATTAAAGTAGGATTCTCGTCTAGGAAAGATTTGACAAAAAAAAAAAGATTTCTATGGGAGGGGGAAAAAAATACATAAAAATATGTAGCATTACTGCCTACTGTGTCAATTTTGAGGCTCATGTCAGACACTCATTTCTGCTTATCATACAGAAAAGTTAATTATTGTCAATAATATTGTAAAAACTGCTGTATCATTTAATAGACGACATTTCTTGATTTGTAGTTATGTTTCTAAAGTTTTATTTTTCCAAAAACAATGATACATCAGCGACCTTCCTCTACAAGTAGTCAGCGATTTTTACAGATACATGTTGTTTCTCGACTGTATATCTGCGTATGGAAAATATGTAAGTGGCGTTAGTTATATGTACGAATTTTAGCTTAAAAGTTAATTCTGTAAATTCCATGTTCCATTTCACTGTCCTCACAAATTATTTAGTAGCGCTTTGCTGCTCATGTAAGCTACCGTTCAACTCAAGCAACATACAAAACTGTCGCTTCTACCGTTTGCGTACTGTACTAATCCCGAATTCAAGGATGAGTTTTGATACTAGGAATTCCAGAAGCGGGATTAGCAGCGCTTCAGGAGGTTCGCTGCGAGAGCGTTTTTCACGCTTAACCGTCGCGGCGCGCCAACAGTGGTTAAATGATTCAGCACCTTACAATCTGCTGGTCCAACAATTTATAAAATTACACTATAGACTGCGCATCTAGCACTGTTGCCAGAATTCATTCGCCTTTTTCCCGAAACAACTTGATTGATACTTATATGAAGAAAAATTCTTTTTAAAAGAGTTTTATCCATTGTAATCATTCACAAATTAAATAGATATTCATGAGTCTAATGTCTAAAATATATTTTACATTTCTTAGATTTGTAACAGAACATATGGGTCTTGGTAAAAGATTCTACGAATAATTTAAAAAAGTATCAATGCGTGTTTTTGTCTAACAAATATTAGAATCGATAAAGTCTATCAATAACATTTTATTAGTATTTTTTAAATACAGCCCTATATAATGATCTTACTATAGATTATAAGAATATATAATTAAACTTGAAAAAATTTTACTAGAAAATAAAATTATTAACAAAAAACTTTAATGGATCTCAAGGATCCATATGTTCTTTTAACGTAACAAAAAATATGTCACTGTCATGGATTAATGTATCTAATATATATATATATATATATATATATATATATATATATATATGTGTGTATGTATATAGATTACAAATTAAACTTGTTAGACTATAATCCAGAAAAAGTTGAACATGCAACTTTTTAGCGTAATCTGTACCGCTTTAAGCATCATTGTTTCATAAATGCGCTTTATACTGAGGCGGTGCATTAATTCCGTTATTAATTGAGTCTCAAGTACAGGACCGGTTCAAAACTTTGTAAATAGATTACTTTGGTCGGGGGCGCCGCATCACTCGGTTTAGGATAAATTTGTTAAAATTGAATTTGCATGTTAAGCGGTGTAACGCAGAAATCGCTTGTCGCGTAGTTTAATCCTATATGAGGAGAGGCGAAGTTACCATCAGTGTGTATTATCATAATAAATTCCATAATTCCGTGTGGAATCCCTTATATCCCTCACATTCCTTCCTTGAATTCACACGTACAATTTTATCAAAGCTTCGCATATTTACATTATTGGCACGAAATGTTACTTATACATAAATCAATGAATTTATTTGTTAATTCCTAAGGATATTCATTTGCTATGTCATGTTACATAAATAAGAATTATTCCAACAATGCCGCTTGAATAATAGAGCACATACGTGATACTTTTCATCTCATTCATCGCTTTATATAGGAAATGTAAGAGGATATTCGCCGAAGCCGTTCTGTTAAAACAACACTCTCAAATATTCGATACTGGCGAAGGATATCGGTACCGATATTGGCTTCGGGCTGCCAATCCCAATATAAAACGCCATTAAAATGGGTGAAAAGAAGAACTATCCGTGGTTTATTAGCTTTACCGCTAATACAGACGTTATGCAAAAATCCCTGCATAAAATATTCCGATTTCTCGTATCGATAAAACACATTTATCTTGTTTATCAATTTATAAATATTTGGCGATAATTTCTGCGCTAAAATAAATGTTGCAAAGTAAATCTAATGTAATATTTTTGTCAAATTTGCTTGATTTTCATTCATAAATTAGAATTAAAAAATTTAAATTTCATCAAATTTTTATTAAAGATTATAATTTGATTAAGCAAATATTTGCAGTGTGTATTGTGATACATGATTTCTTATTTCATAGCTATTATCTCGTTCCATTTTCAATTAGATGGACTTTGAGATTCAAGATGGTACGTCGTATTACCATCTTGTTGCACTTTCAATAAGACAGATTTATCCTTCAATTAAAAGGGGAGCATTCACGTCAAGTATATGAAATCAAGACAAGTACGACGCAGGACGCATTATTGATGAGAATGTGTACTTGATTTCCTGATCACGTAAAAGAGGACCGCTTAATTTCTCGCGAAAAGGAGGCTAAGAGGTTTCCTCCGCCTTCTCAAGTACCATAGGTATCCATGACGACGCGATGACAGTGTCTTCCAGTCCTCGACATCAAAGAGCCCGTCGAGTATTAGTGACAGAAATCGAAGCCAGCTCGGCAGGAGAAAGATGGTCGGTTAGATAGATCGAGTCAACTCGTCCTACCATCGAACCGTAAGAGGTTGCGAAGAAGACAGGGAATCAGGATAGATGGATGCGAAACGGAGAGGATTACAGCACGTAGTACCCCTTGAGCTATTGATCAACGGCGACGAGGCACCGACAACACGCCCTCTTAATTAAACCCTCTGGGAATACGAGACGAGCGTCTACACTGGATGCGAGTACGAGGTCATTCACGGGTGTCCTGCGAAACCGCCATCGCCGTCGTCGTCACTGTCATTGTCGTCGTCGTTGTCAATATCATCGGAGACGAGTGCGGAAGAGGACTAAACGTTTCAAGTTTAAACAGCCTTTCTCCGCAACAAAGTCCTCAAGCGATTTAAAACGTTAATAACTTACTTGTTCCCACGATTGACAGCTGAGCGACTTTTCTCTTTCCGTTTTTTCCCCCCTTTTTCTTGATTTACTCGTCTTTCCCTCGTGCCACTCTAAGTTTAAGCAATCCGCGGAGTTTGAACGACGCGATCTCTTAGCGTCTTCTGTGAAAGCGAACTGTCAAAAGCAAAAACCACGTCAGTGGGATCCTGAAACATCCGATAAAGAGCCTGCCGCTTGGCTTCGCACAAATTTGTACGCTTGACATTTTACGGATGATAATTGACCGAGATGTACTCGAGATAGTTTGCCGATTAGATTTAATGTTAATGAGCGCAACGCATCAAATTGGAAATACCTACTCTTAATTACATAAATTTAAGGCCTTCCACTCGTGCCTTCTAATTCTATTTCTCTTGCTAACTCTATTCACCCACGACGCCTGGTCGCACTTGAGCGAGAGTTTCTGCTGAGTTTCGGTTGATTCGACCTGGGCGTAGTACCTAATGTGAAAGGGATTGCAAATCCTTGGGAATTTGAGAAATTTACAGCACCGATTAATGTTCATCGTTCAAATAATTTAAATATTAAGCATTAATAATTTACAATAAATATTAAATCAATACATGTCTTTATTTATTAAAACAAAAATCTTACATGTATGAAAACATAATATATGTCACATGGATGTATGTTCTTCGAAATTAAATATATATATATATATATATATATATATATATATATTGTATTTGAATTTTATATTAGGACTCCCGAGATTATAGAAAATTATACTTTGTTGCAGATTTGATTACTATTAAAAAATAACGAAATACACAGTTTACAAATTGTCTTCGTGCTTTGATATTTCGTTAAATGCCAGCATTTCGCGAAAATTGCAGCTTACTTCATCAGGGCAAGAAGCAAAAAAGTGTAGCAGTCTCGTACTCTCCACCCAGGTTTTTCTCACCCTGATGAAGTGAACTGCAATGTTCATGCCACGAAACGTTGGCATTTAACGATGTACTAAGATTACACGAAGATAACCTATACAACGCGTAACTTTCGTTAATTATTTGTATGTGTTGGTCCGGTAATAAAGCGCTCGCTGCTGTAACGAAGCATCAATCTCGCGGAAATTCCGAGAATACCTTTCGCACGACTAAGGAGTAGTAAGTAGTTTCGCGCTTAGAGGGGTGTGAGATTGCAGGAGTGATGCACGGATAGGGCATACATACTTCGATGGATGAGGTATGGTGCAGACTGCAGAGGGCGTTCGTTCGTCGAGTAAGTAATTAGCGACGGTAGCGAGAGGAACGGTTTATTAGCGCGGAAAGCACCGAACATCGCCAGGGCAAATATTCACGCGCGCGATGCTCTCGCAAACGCGTGGGCGGTGAGCTAAACTTCCGATAGGTTCCAACCCTTATTTCGAGCAAATGGTGGTTGCACATCTCGCCAGAGATCTTAACTGACGCTACGCCAATGATGGCACTATGCGTAGGATAATGGAAGTCGCACATTTGCATAAAGATGCCTTCGACTGTCGAATCGAATATATAAAACGATATCCGCTAAAGCGATGCTTTGCGCGATAATTTAAAGCTAATTGCTGGAGCTCGCTAATTGATTTCCTGTTATAATACAGTTACAGCCTGACTTTTTATTGTTGACGTCGTACTCTCTAAGGAGGGAATATATCTTTGATTTTTTTAATATCATCTTTTAATTTTACAAACAAAATCAAAGTAAACTTTACCGAAAAAAATCTTTCATCTTTCTTGTCAGTGTGTCTTTTGCATTATAACTCTCTAGCAGTTTCTTTTAGCGTTCGAAAAAGGAATTCCAGCTATGTGTAAGGAAGGGTAGTAAATTCCGAGCAATAACTGTTCTCCGCTCGTTCAACTCTTTCCCAGAAGTAATGCCGGAAGTAACACGGACGGAAGTAAAGCTCACTCCTGACGCACCCCTTTGCGCCATAAGTTCGAAGAATGTGCAGAACGTGGTGATACGGCTAGCTGAAGAGTTCTGTAAACAACACGATGCTTGACGGAAACGGAACTGGCTGATGTCAGAAGAGTGGTACGAATTAAAAAGTTATTGCAAGCTTCAGCGAAAGAGGAAATAAAAGAAAAGATATAGAGGTAAAGCAGATTTCAAGAAATTCATCCGCTAACCGCTATGAGAAAGCAGATTCTAAAAGAATAATTCATTAAACAGAGAAAACTTTACAGTTAAAAAGTAACATCATCTGCTTTATTTACGTAATTCATCTTAATCATTTTATCGCAACGCTAGGCGTTTTCGTTTCCACCAAATATTCACAAATTTAGCAAAAAAAAAAGAATAATAACATTTTTACTAGAATGCCTCGTTTTCTTCTACTCACTCAAAATAATTCCCACAACCATACGAATTAAATATGACATCTCTGCTGCTTAGCCAGTATAAATTTTATAAATCACGCTCGGTGACCCAAAAATTCGAGAGAAAACGAGATGGAGAAGGTGACTCATTAAAGAACTATGTATCTCGAACCTCTCGTCGCGGCACAATGAAAGGGTAAATTTCATAAAACTCGCTTTCTCCTCAGGTTCTTACTTCGTCCGAACTGCCGGTGGCAACTCCGAATGAATTTTACATGAATCCGTTTCCCCTACGGGCCGCGCGCGCGCTAAAGTTAATCGCCGCAAAAAGAACTTTGCCGCTCGACCGACTCGTTAAAAGAAAAAGCACAGTTCGCCACGATACACCGTCGTCCACTTCACCTCGTCTCTCATTTGTCCTTTAGTTTCACCACAGTCTTATTCGGCTGTTTCCGTTCACGTCCCGTGCGAGTCTACTTCATGGATGTACTACTTTATTCACTGCAACTCTACTTCATGGATACGAGGTGATCCTGTCCGAGGTGATTCGTGTATCCTGCATCCTTTATCGACTTGACATGGAGCGCCAGTGAGAGCAACGAATAAAAGACTTTGAAATTTCCATCGTGATAGTTGAATATCTTTGAGACGTATCTTTATTTGTGTTCTTCCATCATGTTTCTCGATCATTTTTTCGTCATCCTTCCAGTACCTTCGTAATGTTATGAAAGAAGAGCAATTTCTATTGGCGACTCTCTCCACGAGTCCTGCCTCCCTCACCTCTTTCTGTTTTCAAACACAGAAGATAAAAACTTCTTATCCGTTCAGACACAACTGATAGCTATCTCTCATGAAAAGTTTTGATATTGATCTAAGTCTTCATATAGCGATGTAGAAAAATATATAAGAACGAAGAACTTTAACAATTCTTTTTTTATTTTCTAATTTTAAAAAATTTACTCTTCTAACTTTTTTATTGCCTTTATTTTTATTTGCAAAAGTTCGAGATATATTTTATTCACGTAAGCTGTTATTTAATTCACGATAAATTTTGAGAGAGAGATTTCAAGATGTCAATTATATTCAACAACCACATCTAATCTTCAAGAAATAGGATAAAATCCGCAAAAGAGAGAATGAAGGGCTGGCCAACTACGAATTTGAAAACTTAATAACGAAACTTGGTGAAGTACTTCGCTGCATGAAATCTTCTACGAAAGTAGACTCATGAATTCGATTGGTTCAATTCCAGCACGAGCAGACGGATTGACCCGATCAAGACTATTTCTTAATATTGCATCTTATGAGACGGTTTTCGTGAGTATTCAACAACTGTACGACTTCATGAGATATTGGCACAGCACGCTCCACTGATCTGTGTCTATTTTATTACACCTCGCTGAGTCGCCAATTCTCGCGGATATCGATTGACGTTCCCAATTTACAAAGCCATTCGGAAATATCCGTTTGTCTCTCGTTGTTCGGTATAAAAGAATGACTGTTCGCATCGTAGCTTGCTATAGTTAAGCGCGTCGTTAATTTTTTTTTCTAGTTATTTCGTAAAATATACAATGAACAATATGATACCTTACTATTGAGATCGCTGAAAATAAAAAGACAGAAATAAAAATATCTGCAATATCCTTTTACGAATAACAAGAAAAGCTTTTAAAGTAAAATAAAATATATAAAATATCTCAGATAATGAAATATAAAATGGCACATTATTATGTATTAAATGCATGTTTCTCTCTAACTGTAAGACTAATATATTATGAATTAATATATTATGAACGCGCGCGCGGACTGAAAAGTGTTCGAATATCGCATTACATCACGTTTTTATTTTATTATTAATTGAACGAACAGTGCTGGGAAAGAAACACATAAATTAATGTTAATATTTGTTTTGAGATTAATGTCGTTTTGAATAAATAGTGTCGATCGCCTTTGTAAATAAGAAAAATAATAAATGCCGCGATGGCAGCGAAGAGAAATGAACAAAAAGAACGAAGAGACTAGCGAGAATCCGTAGTCAACAATGTTCGCATATAACGGGTGTCGAAGAGTGGCCGTTACTTGTCGCGAACTAACCGGGTCGAACTAATCCGGAGAATCCAGGCTACGGGCCGATACCTCGATATTTAGAGTTATTGCCGGATCGCGGAAAGTTCCGTTTCAGTAATCGATGTAACGCCGTCCGCTTTATTGCCCCGGTCCATTAACCACCGTTCGGTTTGTGTGTACACACCCCGGTGGTAACGCCGTAACGAGAAAACGGACGGCACACGGCTGTGTGGATGAAACGGTGGGGGTACGTTAAATGTGTGGTATCACAATTACTAACACGGCGAACGTTTGAATTCCCAATGTCGGGCAAAGATCTTTGGATTATACTTTAAGCAATAATTACATCGATCGTTGTATTGTAATTTTCAGTGCATCATAAATTTCGCGTTGTTTAAGATAAACCTATTAAGGGTTCGAATTCGAATTGCGAGAAAACTAATAAGGGTATCAAATGCAAGCTCTTTAGAATTAACAGGATATGAAACGTTTGTATATATGTAAGCTATTCTACAAGCTATTCTGTTGTATAACACGTTATTTTCGAATAAGAAAGATTTAAATCTAGATTTCACTTGCGATGATATACTTATACTAATTATATTTTAAAAGATATGGAAAGGAAAAGAAAAAAATATTTATGTAAATATATAGGATTAAGAAATTTACATATAGCGATTAAAATTTATCGCAATATTAACTGAGTGCTAATAATGTAATATGACATGTATACAAGATATTTAATGCAAAATAAACTATTAAAAACTACAGAAATAATGATTACGATTGTAGGACACTCAGTATAAAGGAAAATATTAAGATACAAAAGTGAATTCAACATGACATTTCAGCGAACAAAAATATGGTTGCGTGAAATCGTTGAACGTGGAAGAAGAGAACTTTCGTATTTTTTTTACACGAATTAAAAAAGCACGGTAATGCAGGGTAAGTTCGTGCAGTGCGAGAAAAAAGTGTTAGAATATTTGAAACGAATTAAAAATACAATCGCCAGTGCAGAGTGAAAAGTATATGCGCAACCGTAAAAACATCAGTTAAACATCGTGTGTAACATTACGTAATATTATGTATTACCATCATTGTGATGCTAATTAAATGACGCTATATATATATATATATATATATATCCATTTTGTTCGCGATCAAAGAAAAATTTCTGATCCTGAGTGCTAGGAAAAGGAAAGAGGAAAGTACTTCCGCGTCTTTGATGTCGCCTTGCTATTTCTACCAAACGAGCAGGGCGTTGGAAGCGGGTGGACGCAAAAATGGCTGGGGGGTGGATTAGCAGCAGCAGCAGCAGCAGCAGCCTGAGGTAATAGGGTGGGCCGACATTACGAACCAAGTAATTTATTTTCCTTTACTTGCGATCCTTATCGAAGCCAAGCTTATTTAAGCTGCCTTCATCTCGGCAGAGAGCAAAGAGGGACAGGAAGAGAGATAGCTTCTCGGCGTGCGGAAGTTGACCGATATGGAGACAAGAGTGTCCGTCCAATTGCATTGTCCGCGTCATTCTTCGTCAATCTATTTACCGACTGCTATTCGTTTAACTCATCTGAGCTGAATCAACGTGGATTTACGATGATTTGGTCGCGCACGGTACACGTTTCTGTAATTATGATATCCCCGTTTAGTTACAATAGCAATGTAATTATACGGCTCCCTTCCTATCATACTTTGATAATTATTCCACGGTTGTTGTTCCATTATTATCGGTATTTCCCTTGTTACAGTCCTGTCTATGGTTTCCCCTCTAGGGACAGGTTATTTTCCTCGAGTATATTTATTCCATCGAATGAAAGTCCAATATGTCGTTGATATATGTAGTATATATACATAGTTATTTCTCCGCCAACACGAGATACATTATTCCGCATACACACACACACACACACACACACGTGCGCGCGCGCGCACACACACACATATACATATGCCTATTATTATGTAGTTTGATATCGCGTTCGATTCAGAAGACTGTATCTTAATCTTTAAATTTGTTCGTACTCTAAATTATATTTCATATGATATATTGTTAACAGTTACGCGCGGAACTCAAACAATTTACAACGAGAATATGGCGGAAATTTAATATTATCTGATGTAATAAATATGTTTTAATTAATAATGTTATTTTGTACAACGTTCCATTAATAATTCTATTACTATTAATATTATTTATATTGTGTATTCTAACAGAAACGATCAATTATGTTTACATACAGATTTTTTAGTTTATCTTACTTTATTCTTTAATGATCCTCTATTAATAATTTTTCAACATTCTATGTATTACATTTATAACTATATATACGATATAAGATTAAAATATCAAGAGACATTATCCTATTAAAGCTGTTTAAAGCGCGCCATATCTACTGTCTGACCATATCAGTATCGCTGCTACTTGCGCGCCGTGTCTGATCGTGAATATCCACTGTTCACTGCGACACCTCACGACTTTTAATTTACAGCACGTCGTAATCCATTAATCATGACCATTACGTGACCAAGACTTATTTCCGCATTTCCTTTCAAACAGCGGACAATTAACAAGAAAACCGTTTACCCTTTAAGCAGCACTGAGGAAACATTGCGGTTAATAGCGCAGAGATAAAGACATCCAACGAATAGCTCATTTCTTACGTCGCGTCGCGTGACCGACCGTCTCTCTTTCGTTGTCGCTATCTTTAACTTTTTCTCTCTTTCTCTGGCTATGTTCTGCGTACATAAGTATGTTTTATAGCGAGATTCTTTTCATAGAAACGTACAAAAAGCCTCGTGTCAACTGTCACGTAAGTAGCAATATTGCACAAAAATCCACTGTACACTGTTAAATTCATAATATCAAATTATATCCACAATTTGAGTTTTTGTTTTTAATTATTTCTATAGGTCGCTCCTACCCAACATAATTACATGTTAATTTGATTAAAATAATACAGTTAAGTTTAATCAAGAAAATGTATTAAATTTGATACACATTTAATTTATTATTTTAAATGCATACATTATAATATGATCTTTATTTTTAAACTAACAGAAGTAATTTACATTTTAACACACTTAGAAGTTAAAAATAATGCAATGTTATTTAATTTAAGAGATTTAGTTATCATTCCTCGTTTCATATCTAACAATGTACTCGTATTATACATTTTTAACTCCACCATTAACTGGGATCTTTGAAAATATCATCAATTTTTTATTAAAATTTTGTTATATAAATTTAAATATGTAAAAAATAAATCAATAAAGGAATATAAATAGCTAGAAATGTGTAAGAAATAAAATAAAATAAGAATAAATGTAAGAAATAAAATAAAATATAATTCGATTTGATGATAAAAAAATTCATCGATGAAAACATTGTTAAAACTTTGATAAATATACCATAATTTTTTCAGATTTTTATATAATCCAGAACGATTAAAAAAATTAGTTTTATTTTTCAAAGATATTGCTCTATTGCTGAAAAGAGTTAAAGTTTCATGTTGCTAGCGGAGGTTTCATAATTTTCGATACGTCCACGTTGTGCGTCGCGAGTGTGACGTTACATCTGTCCTGTGTCTACATTACATTTGCACAAACCGTCGTGCGAGAGATACGTACTATGTCTATGTATATATCCGTGTATCGCGCTTTGTGTATGTATGTATATATTATATATATATATATATATATATATATATATATATATACATGTATATATATATAAATATATATATAGCAAATAAAAGTCACGGCAGTTTACTGTTGTCACGAAGAAGTTGTGTGGCAACTGACGTGATCGTGTAACTGTTACAGCTAGCAAAAGTGACATACCCTTCGCGATCGTAACGCTACGATTTATCTCCGTTATTTTTCTACGGTTCTTTACTTTAGTTTCGACTTGTGTCTCGTTCTCTTGCAATTCTTTCCCGCGACACGACACGCGTCCTGCACAGAAAAATCTTCTAGTTCACGTCGAGAAGTTATCTTATCACATTTAGAAAACTGTAACTGTACTTAGAAATGCTGACGTTCTACGAGTATTTTACAGAACATAGTTTACGTCTTAGTCTTCTAAAATTGTGTACGTTATTGTACATTGTGAAGGCGAAAGATAGTTACTCGATGTATACGTCGTTGATACTTTAATACTCTGGTGAAGTATCCAGGACTACGGGGAAAATTTCTATTTACTGGCAAATAGCCAATAGCAAAGGCCAATATTAGCGCACAGTAAATATTGTCAACCCTCGCAGCCACCGGCCACGAGAAGTCATGATGTACGCACGTTCGGTTAACACACGGCGACAGATTGCTCGCGTTCCAATTATGTCATCGTATATAACGTATCGATTTATAATTGGCAAACGCAACGACTGCGGAGATACGCTTATGTGCCATTTAAGTTTTTTTGCGTGAGATCTAGATTAAACCTTTCATTTAATAACTTCACACAGCTACACCAGGTGTAATTATCGCGAATTTATTACCACGCCATGCGCGCATACAAATTACATAAGTGATATAATCATGTTACAACTCTATCATGCAAACGCTGCTATATCTTCTGACAAAGGTTCATTAGGCTTGTTTTCCAAATGGATTATGTAACGCGATATCTCGCGAGCAGATAGATATTTAATGTAATAATATTGCACAGTAAATTGTAATAAGCACATATATTAAACTTACACATATATATAAATACAAATATATATATATATATAATGTGATATATGTATACAATAATATACTGTAATATAAAAATATAAATTAAACTTGCTTTTAAAGAATATGTCATTTGTCATTTGAAAATTGCATCTCCGATTCGATTAAATTTTATCAACGTGTAACAGTGTGCGACAGTTGCGTCCAGTTCGAATTTTGTCGTTTCAATTATAACTTACAATCGTTTTTGTCTAGAGGAAATAGAGGACAGCAAAAACAGTGAACGTTGAAACAAATAGGAACACAGATTTATTCCATTTTCTACCTACGGTAGAAAGGAAACATGTGACAAGGTAGAAGTCAACGACCGGGCCGATATAATTCAAATTTGGTATCTCGGTGTCGCCAGCAGAGGCAACGTCGTGCATTACAATATCGCGCATAATGCCGACGAAAAAATGCTCAACATGCGCGCCGAGGTTCCTAGTAACGTCGTAATATAAATCATCGAGAGCGGCGGCGCGTGGTGTTAGCTAGATAAACCGCGCGCGGATGGATTCATCGTCCATTGACACGAGAACGATCGCCTCGCTCGAGGCACAGTGTGCGAACGCGCCATAAGGGCGCAGCAGATTGTATCTACCCAGAAAGAGGAGAATGAGTGTCCATCCGTTCTACGGGTAACTACCCGCCAACTGTGCGCGATGTGTGTATATCGTGCTGGCGATTTACGTTGGCGAGTCCAAGGTAGAAAGATTCCTTTTATCGCCGAGAAAACGCGGCTCCTTGCTTCCGCTTTAAAATTACCCTTGCATCCTCCATCTTCCTCGTTCAACTTCATCCTGAGGTGTGGTTGGTTTTTCCAATTCTCCGAGACGATAGATACTTACTCGGGAAACTTACGTGTGCATCACGATACGCGAGTATGCGTGCTTTATGACGAGCCCGCGGTCATGCAACCGAGAGAAGATTAGCCAGGGAGGGCGAGCAGCGTGGTTTAACGGTGCTAGAGGTGTTCGACGGAGGTGACGGGAGGGAACGGAAGTCAGGGGGGCGGATTGGTATGGGTATGGGTGTGGAAGTCGAACGATAACATTCAGGAGGGCGCCGAGATAACGTAATGTCGGTAATGGCTCGTAGGATCGGGGCTAACAACTCGTAAGAAACGACCCTTTCGATCCGAAACAGCCGTCCTGGCCGCTACTCGCAAATGGCCGGACGGAGACGCGATTTGACGTCGTTTCAATTGATTCGAGATGCGTTGGTCGCTATAAATAACACGTTTACCGTCGGATAAGAGAGGGGGTTAATGACTGTACGAGGGAGGTTATCGACGTCATTGCTTCATGGAGTGAAGAATACCTAGAGATTAACGGAGTATCCGAGGATATGCCTGACATTCGCAAAAAATGTTTCATTATCAAGGCGTAATTGTATTGAAAATGACAAGCGCCTATCATCATTTTAAAGTTGATAAATGCATTTGTTAATATAATAATATCAATTGCAATATCGTTATCGTAACGCCATAATTCTTTAACACATATGCGTAATTTAAATCCTCAATTTGATCTCTGTTTCACAAATGCAAATGAATTAACAACTGCGGATCCCGACATTAAGCTTTTTCTAGAAACGAATTGTCAAAATTTGTTATAATTATTTCCATTATTTAGGGGTAGAGTGATGTCGTTTCTGGCATTTGCGAAATTGCGGCGATAATGACTAAAATATTCTTGGTAATGCTCACACAAAATTTATTGAAATGTGAATGCTCCAAATTGATTAGCGCATCGCGATAATTACATGTGGCATTTCCGTGTATCAGAAATGAAATGTATTAATAATGGGACGCACGCGGCAATCCCTCCTGATGACGATCAATAAACGGTCGCAACGTCGCTTTTTCATATAGATATGTCAAATACCATGTAATGCTTACAATCAACATGTTTTGACGAAAATGGATGTCGTTGCAGCATGTGTATACGAAGAGTGCTGCGAGACCCGCAGAATATCGATTTTTAAGATAGTAAAGTTCGTCAGCCAGTCATTAGGTGAATTATCTCTCAAATGGAGTCCTTTATCTATCAATCTGTCTCTCTCGATATATTAAAATATTGTCAAAAAAATGATCGCATGACGCACATCACAATGTAAATTTATGATATTCAATCTCGACTCCGATATACAAATATGGTTAAGCATGATAAATAGGATGTCATTTCGCTTCATTTTCCCCTCCTGTATTGTGCATTTCTTATTCCACGTAACCATATTTCCGTCACAAGAAGGATCTCTTTATTATAGCCAAGAAGCGCGGCTGGATGAAAAGAAAGCCCGAGTGTTAGCAAAACGGAGGATTAAAATGGAGTTTATAGAGATCTGAGGACGGATAACGTATTAAAATCTGCAGCGTTCGTAGACGGGAAAGATGGATCAAAGAGATCGCGAGTTTATCGATTGAACGGAAACGAAAAGAAATGTTTAATAACTGCAAGTTGATGGTGCACTCGTGGAAGAAAGACAGACACTAATTCAATCTCTGAAAGAGTTTCACCGTAGATTAAATCTTACGAGCAAAATGTTTCAATTGCGATAGTTTTCAAAAGACAGGAAAAAAAAACCGTGAAATGAAATCATTTACGTGTATCGTGTATCTTTAATGTATCGTTAAAAATTTCTTTCTTATTGAAATATTTAATAACGATATTTAATAAATATTTAATAAAATATTTAAAATTTTATAACATCATTGTCTCATAATCTAAATATATAAAGGTTATACTCTTCATCAAACTCAAAGGAATTCATAATATTAATATGTATGTTCACTTTTTAATAAATCTTAACTTATTCTTAATTTTACAAGAATTTTGTACAAACCATGCTATTTTCTTCCTTGTTAGCAGTTTTTAAATTGGATACAAATGATCTGATTGGATACAAATCGGGGAGAAATTTACCCTCTCTAATCAGTCTTATGTCAACTTGAATACCCTCGGGTCAAAGTCCTTTGTCACATGCCGCACTCACATTGAGATAGGCGCTTAGCATTACAGATTGGATCACTTAGACATTAGGCATAACTCGAGATGCTGCTGTCTCTCTGACCGATTCTCGCATATATATATATGCGACGCATCGACCGAACGGGCACGTTCGCATTGGTGCGCAAATGTTGATATTCCGCCCATCTTGAGTAATTAGAACGGATGGCGCGGCGTCTTCTTGCACCGTCGCACGGCAAGGCTCATGTAACGATTATTGATGCTAGAAATGAGAAGGGACCAACGATCGTTTCTCACCGTAGTGGCTCTCATCATAATCACGTAACGTCGTGATTATTTAATTGTATGAATAACTAAAATTTCATCTCTCGTGTTAATTGTTGCGCTTCAAAATCTATTGTTTTAATTTAATTTCAACGATTTAAAATATTTTCTATACAGATAATATTTTCTACATAATATAAAATGTATTTTTTATATATTATATTTTCTATAAAATATTATTTATTACTTTTATAATAGATATTCTATAATAGATCATCTTTAAAATGTTCAGCGATGACGTTAATCCTTTAACGTCGGTTTCGAGATTAAAGCGAGATCTACACCACTACGCATTGTACGAGCATCAAGGAACATCGAGGATCGTCGTGCTGAGACCCATCAAATCCAAGGCAGATACGAATTGCTCCTCCTTTGCCCGGGGATACGATGGTAAGCGATCACTGGCTGTCATAAATCAGATTACGAAACTCGGCGAACGATACCCATTGCGAAGTGTACGACATCCGGTCGTCGAAATCGGAACATCTCGTAATACTACGTGCTGACGGACTGACTTTGTATGTACGATCAATCTCAATTTATAGAAGAACCGATATATGTATTTTTGAGAATCTTTACAAGGTAGCGTCGCGATGGAAGAATAAACTGCTACACACGTCGTTCCCGAGTAACACATCATTCTGAGATAGAGAAATTTGCAACTTAGAATTCATGAAAATAATTATAACGTCAATAAATGACAATTATAATAATATAATCATCTAAATTCTAAATTAGTTTGCAAAATAACGTATCTGAAATAACACGTAACTGAAATGATAAATTGGAATATTCTTGAATATTATATTATACTCTTCATCAAATTTCTATCGAATTCAGAATATTACGTACATGTGTTTTCAATAAATCTTAACTTATTCTTAATTTATAAGAAATTTACAAACCATACTATTTTCTTTATAATCATACCAACTTAAATATTTTGTTAAAATGGCTTACTTATAATATTTAAAATTACTAAAAATTGAATTTAAATTGTTTTCAAATTACCTAGACAGGTAATTTGCTTTAACATATATTATTGATAAATTGAAGATAAGTAAAAAGGCATATTAATGTATCAGAGGAATTAAAAAGATAAGAAATAAAAAAAGAGCCGGCATAGTCAGGTACCTATAGCTGATAAAAAATAATAAATTCAGTTACTTTATGCGAGGTTGTATTCATTGTCTCGCACGATAAAATGGCTGTTGTCAGCATGATACTGAAGGAACGCGCGTGTGGACAGTGATAAATTACGACGGTGGAGGACAACGGCATTAGTGCCTGACAAAAACGCGTTGATGTTCGGAAATACAGGTAGAAGACGCTGTTAGTTATCATCACCGTCGCTGACACCACCGTTATGTCAGCTCACTTCGTCCTATGTTGTCAAAAACATACCCGGTAAAAGAAGTGGCGGGTTCGTATACGTTACGTGGAACAGCTCGCACGCATACTGGGACATAGCTGCATCAATAAAGCAAATTCCAACCCTCTGCGAGGTACTTTCGACCCGTCCGTGAAGTGCGGACGGGGACGAGCGGACCGTTGCACGAAGGTAAATGGTCTCTATTGTACTTTTAAACGCTCACCCTTACTGTGTGACTCTCACCCTTTCGCGTACTACACTATCCCTGCGCCGTTCTTCGCGATTATTCAGCGATGACAAACGAGTGCTCCATCTTGCACGGCTCGCACCCCCGTCCACCATGTCCCTTATCTACTATAACTCCTCGCGCGAGCTACCCATACTCCAAACTCAAGCAACATACTCCTTACTTTTATCTTCCACAAGACAAATTGACGGAGGACGCGGCGAATTAACAACAGCAAGAAAAGGGGTATTCGAAGTCAGGCAAGATGGTTTACGTGACACGAAGGACAAAACTATTACTTTAGCTATCAGTAATTAATGTGATCTTTTGCCGCAAAAAATTGCAATCTTTTATTAACACATATCAATATTTATTGTTGAACAATTAGCCTAAATAACGTACGTAATTATTTCAATTACTTCTATTAGTGTATTCGATGAATACAAAAATTTGTAATTGAATTTATACAAATTGTATTTATTCGAAATTTTCATGTTAAAAATATATAACCGTGTATTCATTCAAAACTGTGAGTTTTCAAAAATATTTATTCATGAAAATATTATGATTATTTCACAAATATTCATGTTCATATAAAGTTTTCAAACGAAATGTAAAAAAAACTAAAAAAAACTCCAATAAAGCAATCATTAACTGTGTCCCTTAACTATAACCAACACTTTAATTATTTTCTAAGTGATTAGATAATCTAATATATTGTTAAATCTTGTCTTCATAAAATTTCTAATCCTTAGTTAGATGTGTAAAGAAAAATACAATTGTATCTGTTACGCATATATTATTCTTTTTATATGCCTTTATACGAATGTGGTTTTCTCAGCGTAGGCAGTAGTGTTAATTGAGTAATTGAATTCACAGAAACATATAAATAATCTTACGTAATTTAAAAAAAAGAAACTTATGAAGTTTAAAGTTTGAATATTATTTTTCTACCGGTTTCATTATTTTTACAGATTTCTGTTTACTCTATGTTTGCAAGTTATGTAAGATAATGCACAATGGGAGCGAATGTGAAATAAAAACTATATTCCTAATTATATTTATAAAAATATTTATTGAAATAGAATAAAAACTATTTATTAGTTTTTCGATAAATACAACAAAAAAAAAAGTGTACTCGTATTGATATTCATTGTTCACTCATTTATTCGAATTTTGAGTGCATTTGGCCACGCTAATTTCAATAATAATTTCTTAATTAAGTTTAATAATTAATTACAGTCACCTCCAAAATGTACACGTTCCTATGTACATCGCACATAATCAATATAATATAACGTTCAATTTCTATTAGCAGTTACATCACATTTCGTTACACGTCTCGGTACAATTATTCTTCGTTGGCAGTAATGTAAGCAGTATCGATCAACCTCGAAGTTTGGCAGGTAATGTACAGTCAGCGTACATTTTCGTGACCGCGAATAGGTATACTATACTACATAGTATCGGTAACACGCGGGCGTATTACACGTAGGTAGATTTCGCGACTAGATAGTGGCCGGGTGCGCTTACTTAATTGCAACGTTTGATCGTGGCGCGTTGCACTTGTGAGCTCGCCTTTGCTTTACGATGCTTACACCAACGTGTTTTCGGGCATACGCGTTGCCATAAGCCGATATCGATCTAAACTACCTCTAGCCGGACATGCTAGGCGTTTGTGAATTGGGTCGATCAATCGATCAATAATTTCGCGATAAGCACTATTGGAATCTTGTCAATGAAATAGAGAGACAGTTACGTAAAATGTCTTTTGATTGTTCGCTTTGAATTTCATCGTCGCTAATTGAAGCTTTTAGCTATACATCGTTTAGTCTCGTAATAGCGGTCTGCAAACAAGCACGGTGTATCATCTGTAATTACATCTAGTTTGCTCCTTCTCGTCGGAGATTAACGTGAATGCGCGCGTACGCTCTTTATTTCTTATCTGTGTAAACCTCTTTAGAGAAATAGGGTAAATATTCCATAGTATATTACATTTCTTCATGTATGTATGTGTGTACGTGGGGGTGTATGAAAGGGGGGGGGGCAGAGAGAGAGAGAGAGAGAGAGAGAGAGAGAGAGAGAGAGAGAGAGAGAATAAAATAAAGAAAGATGAGTCGAAAGAAAGATGAAACTAAGCGCCTCCAGATTGTGTCATGTACTTTTTACTGGCGCTGCGTTTCACACATACGCACGTACATATACACGGGCGTGCATAGACACGTACACATACCTACATTCACGATGTGGTTGCGCTTTCCTGAGCAGAATGAAAGAAAAAGCCTTAAAATTGCGACGGTTCTCCTCTTTCCGTCCGCGTTCGTTATTGACGATAGAATCTCCGGCTTCTTTCAGCAAGTAACGATCTAGAATCGATATGATCGTTCGGCACCGTGCAATCTTGGCTTGACTATTTTTGGCGCGATAACGCGCGTGCAGAAAAAGAGAATAGCGCGAGAAAAGAAGGGGGTGGAGATAACGAGCGCTGCAGCTTCTCTACTCACAATTTTCTTAAAGCTACCGTACGTCGCGGAACGATATTAGCCAGAGATTTTATTAGATCCTTTTTTGATTGTAAAAATACGGGCGAGTAATGGCAGCTTTGCAACAATTGAAAATATGTTTTTATCGAATTCTTTCTAGATGAAGTACAAATTGATAAAAATTATGTACCGACTGGCAGTTAAAATTCGCGCAATATTTTACAGAGTATATACACAGCGTCATCTCTCATAATATAAATGATATATTAATAAACTTACAAGGGAGATTAAACGATTAAAAGCAGACTAGCTGCTAATGGAGAGAAATAATTGGTCGCAAAACAGTCGAAAATGAAACGAAATGGCTTTTGCTTGGTGGATGTAGTTACTTTTTTTCTTCATTTCTGCTGCCAGCAGAAAGTCATATCTCGTGCAGCTCGGCATGCGAAAGCGAGGATACGGTATGCAGGGATCAGGGGAGGGGGAGAAAGCGACTCGCTTTTTACGCGAACGATGAAGGGCGTGCCGTCGCAGCCGTTGTACAGGAGACGGTGGCGAAGTGACAAATTACTCGAGTTTATCCGCAGCTCCCGTTTTTAAGGGAGGAAGAGGGGAGGGCGCGCATTCCACCCCGGGAATCAAGCGACACTGAGCGTCAAGCTCGAAGGCTCTCGGAATTCCTCGTCCGTCTATCCATCATAAACCTGCGGCGACAATGCTTACAACATCCTTCCGTCACGTCGTCGAGGATCTCTCTCGTCCAAAGCTCAAGATCACTTTGTTGTCCCCGCCCAAAAGTTTATGAAGCATTCACTTCGTCTGTCTTCCTCCTTCACCCGCTTGCCGACGATCGTTTTCCGCCGGGGGAAAAATTGCTGTCTCAGTTTATTTATCCCGGCTCCATTTCCCATCGAACAATTTTAAATAAAGAGTAAGCTCGCAATAACATTAATGATATATCTTACGTACGCAAGTTTGTTGAAAAGTAAAAAATAATTACGTAAGATTATCGTAAACTTATCATCTAATTATTCATTAAATATACGTAAAATTGTAGATGTTAAATTAGAACGATCTTTAATTAATTCCTGATTGCGTGCATACGTTTTAACGTACAGTAAAGAAATGAAACGACTAATTATCAAGTAAAATACCAAGTTATATAATTCATGATATCCAATTAAGACTGTTATGATTACCTTCAATAACTCTTCTCTTGCCAAAGTAAACGTCCTTATATTGATCATTCGATGAAACTTGGATAGCTTATCCGGCGGTTTATTCTGAGTTTATCCTGCCTCGGGAAACGGCGATCGCGTGCTCCACGAGTTGGCAAGAGCGATTCCAAGAGTCGCGCTCGGTGTAAGATCTAATGTCGGTACGTCGATAGCGATCTATGAGCATGGAATCGCGACGATTGGATCCATAGTCGTCTCACCGAGCGTTCGCGGACTTTCTCTATTCGCCGACCGATCGATTCGGCTCCATCGTTATCCCGGAGGTTACCTCGGAGGTTTAATACCGTACCCAGTTTAAGGGAAACGAAAGTTTTGTAAAGTTTCAGGACGCGTCACATGCAGTGGTTTACAGTGATCTACGGCCGAGGCAAAAGTTCTTACGATCGTGTGACATGATTAGTCTTACGGTAGAGGGAGCATCCGAGGAAAAGCCTTATCGGGACAACGATAAGTTGTTCTTGTTCGTCTTGCGCTGGGCGAGGAGAACTGTCAAGGTTGCGCATATTCGGAAAGGGATAATGCCGACTGGCATGATAAGAGATAAGCGTCGCGAAATTTCTATTCTCGCGAATCAATCTCTTCAATCAATTGACCTAAAAAGCGCGCAGTTGAGATATCGATGATGAGGAAAGTTATAATTTTCTTCGCGGATATCCCTGTTTAAAGAACTATGGCGCGTGACTCGCTGCCTCGTCTTAAACTTTAACGATGATTTGAATTTACAATTGCCCGGTAACCGCGTTCGTCGCAGCCGCCGGCCAATATCTCAAGTTACACATGAATATTAAAGGCTGTTTCTTAACTCGCTTGCACGTAACCAGGCACTCTTACGTCTGTGCTAGCTGAATTCTCAAAAACGACTGGCGAATATCGATACACGTACTCCTTTATTTCTGTTTTACCTTCATTTAGAAGTTATTCGAAATTCGCTTACGTTAAAAGCTTCATCCTAGCAAGGCAGAAATACTAGATAGCTGAGATACACCATCTCGAGGATAATTGTAAATAAGGAGGTGGAGCAATACAATCAAATTAATCGCTTTACGAACGATTAACACTCTTTGATTACTTCAGTGACGAGGGTTGGCTTCAAAGTAAAGTCACTCTCTCCGAGACAGTCCTTTTCCCTTCTACAAGCTCGCGTGTGCCCTTTATATACGTCTCAGTCTCTGAAAGCAGCGCTTCGAGACGCCTTCCTCATTCTCTTCCGCCACCGCAACTCTATTCCCAATATAATGAGTTCTAACACCTCTTGAGCTTTTGAGATTAATTACGAGGTATCAGAGTAATTGAGGATAAAGTGCGCCGACAAAGTGCCGGTGAGAAAGAGAAGGGCACTCGAACGGAGGCTGTTACCGACTCTATTGTCTACGACCCCCATGTCACCTGCCCCCCGCATGGTCCATTCATTCCTAACGAGTTGGCAACGTTATCGGTTAGAGCGGACAGCGCGACGGCGTGTCCACTGAGACGTTAACACCGATACTCATCCACCCATTCCAACCCTCCCACGGGAACCCGGAAGCATCGTTGTCTCGTGTCCCTACATGCACGCATATCCATGGAACGATCGCATGGTACGATGGTACGAATGCCTCTGCATCTGTATATGTATTTGTACGTATATTGTGCATGTGTGCACCTATATAATGCTGCAGATATAACATCCAATGAGCAACCACAGGCTGGCCAGACTAGTTGGGGTCGTCGGTACACTCGAGCGATTTTCAAGCTGGTTGCAATAGAACACCCCGCTGCGTCGCACTGCATCGGTTAACCTGGCAAACCACCTCCGGGGTTGACGGTGGTGACCGATCAACCATCACGGCAAGATCGTCGTCTCTTCCCGATCGCCAGTTTATTTCTGTTTTTACCAATTTTCTCTCATCGCTTCTCCCTCTAGACTTTTAATTTTTTTCGTGTGCGAGCTCGTATATATGCTTTGCATGTATATCTCGGTCTCTCTTTCCAAATTACGGATTTCTTTCTTTTTTTTATTCTTCTCTTTAAACCGCGATAAATAGGAAACAACCGCGACGATGGAATTTAGTGGATTGTTTAGAGAATCACCAACGCGGAAGAATAACGAGTTTGCGGTCATCTCCAGGCTGTTTTCGCGGCGACGTTTGCCGGTGCCCTGGAACCACAGTGAAAATATAATTCAACCGAGCACACGCCGAAAAGTTCGGTCGAGTAATGAAGAAGGATAAGATAGCCCGGCAGTTGGTATGTAGCGGTATGTGGACTGATGTTCGCGGAAACGATGTTTTCGTTAGAGATAGCGCCTGGTGCAATTTATCGTTAGACTCGATTCGTACGTTACACGTTGCTGAAGCATCCGTCACTGTTCTTGTTGAGAACAACACGTTGCACGCAGTCAGAGAAAAAAAGTTGTATCAGCAATTAGAAATTTGAGGACAAATAGCGCCTCATCTATATTTTAAAGTTGTAATAAAAACAAGTACAAAATTTCAATTTAAAAAAAAATGATTTTTTATGTAGATTCTTTATTTTTATTTATTTATCTTTTTTTTTTAGTTAAATCCTTTATCTACTCTTTAACTCTTTAAATTGGTAATATTACGAATCTTCTCAATGAATTTTATCATTTGAAAGATATTTGAGAAAATTATAATATAGATATGGAAATTTAAGGATAAATAGCGCCTTATAAAATAAACTACGTATTATGAAATTATACTAACAACAATAAATGAGTTATATAAATTAAAAAAATATATAGTAATATTAACTGCTTATTACTAAATGGTTAATGTTATTATATTTTTTTAATTCATTTGACTTATTTATTATTCTTAGTATAATTTTATAATACGTAGTTTATTTTATAAGGCGCTATTTATCCTTAAATTTCCATATCTATATTATAATTTGCTCAAATATCTTTCAAATGATAAAATTCATTGAGAAGATTCGTAATATTACCAATTTAAAGAGATTTTAAAGAGTTAAAGAGTAGAAAAAGGATTTAATTAAAAAAAAAAAGATAAATAAATAATTAAAAATAAAGAATCTACATAGAAAATCATTTTTTTTTAATTGAAATTTTGTACTTCAATGAAAAGTAATTAATAAATTCTTGAACAGAATCGTACAAGTCATAAATCGTATTCATTCACTTGCCAAAATTCATAACGAATTTCACACTGATTTCTCATAAATTTTCAAACTAACTTATGATTATTCAAATAACTTATCGTAGAATAATTTCAAGAGTTTATTTCGCTTGACGTAGCATCGTAAAGATCGCGAAGAGGTCTCGAACTTCGGACATTGCGGATCGACTTTAGAAATTCACAAATTCTTAGACAGTATTCTCGTTAAAATAATTTTATCGTATTTTCGAAATGTCTGCGTAATATTTATGAGAATTAAATTCTATCTAATACAAAAATTAAAAATTGTTTGTAAATTGTAATAGATATAATTCTATGATCTATATATGTCTCAGTTACGATAAAGTAGAATAGCGTTTATAATTGCTTATCATTTATTCACCATATTAAAAGTATATACATTACAAATATGTGAAAACTAATTCATTTCTTCGAGACCCAATATTTGACAAAATTAGTGCGAAGTCTAGTAATTATGACATGTGGAAAATTAGGGCCTAATGAAATGAGTTAGTTTTCACACAAATATAATAACTTATAATGTGATGAACAAAAGATTAAATCAGACACAAGATTAAATAAGGACTAGTTTTTTAATTACGTATATCAAAGGTGCTCTATGAGCACAAGTTTTACACTTTAATATATCATAAACTATTCATATTGTGAATCTCATGTCTATGACATCTTTTGTTCATCAAATTATAACTTATATCATACATGAAAACTATCTTATTTCACCGAGAATCTTTTTATTTTCCATATAATTAATCTTTTCCATTAGTTCAAATTGTATAATTGAACAAGTAATATAAATATCATATTCTATTTATTTATGAAACGTACTTTCATGAAATACTATCGTTACCGAGCGATTTGATAAGATCCCACAGATTCTTAAAAGCGAACCTCCGTTCGAATCTAATCTCTTCGCGAAAGAGGATAACGTATCCGTTCCATAATCTTTCCCTTTATCACCGTCATCCTCGTTGATGCTTTCGAGGCCGTGGTTAAATCCGGCGATTGACAGACGAAGATTGAATAGCGGCCACGCTCGTTGAGGCAGGATAAGACACTGTTTAACGCAGTATCGATGGGAAAAAAGAATTCAACGATGGAAAAAAAGGTAAGAGTATGAGAGGGAGAGAAAAGATGAAAGATAAAAAGGGCAATAGAGAAATGGGAGAAGGCACACAGATTAAAAGAACGCCCACGTATGCCGTAGAGCTTATTCACATGATAGGCATTCACCTACTTCACCCTTTTCTTATTCTGACTCCGACTATCTCCTTTCCACGCACTTCTCCTCCTCCCTCCCTTCCTTCTCTCAGTAAAGGCAAAAGTTGGCCTGACGCCAGGGAAGAGCAATATCGTAGCAGGCTACCCGGGAAATCTCGTGCTTCCAACCTGCTAGCATTCTATGTACGTTGCGCGCGTATACGTACAGGATGAATCAGAAGTCGTGCGCAATCTAGTGATTAAATACGATGAAGCTTCCAACCGATTTCCCATTAGGAAACCATAGGAAACTTTTTGCGGCAAGATTACTAACTTTTAACTTCTTTTAACTTATTTAATTTAAATAAAAGAAAGATGACATTGCAAAATTATAATTTACATATACAATTATATGTAAGAATTATACACAAGAGATAATCTTACAGTGTTAATTTTGTACGTTCACATATGAAATCATATGAAATTGGTGTTATGATTCCGTCCAAGTGAAGACTTCGAATTAAAATTTTTATTGCAAAAAAACTTGATTTTATAAATTCATTAAAGAATTTATGTCTGACGGAAAATGCACATTTCTGATACGTCCTGTATCATAGGCACATCTAATGTTACACGTACAACGCGGGGCATACTGTCTTACTTACTAAGCACTGTCACAACCACCAACCGACATAACCGCTGCGCCGCCGTCATCCCGCCATTCCGTCAGTCTGATTTATAACCCTCGGCCTAATATACCATTTTAAAGGCGACGTTGTGGGAGAGGAATCTCGATGGACATCATCGGGATGTATCGTTCGTGAAACTGACTTCCGGCCACGGTACCGACTTGCGAAGACACTAGGAAATCATTGGCAATCGCGTCCATTAACGCACGCGTATAACATTTCCTTGGTCGAGGTAAATCCTTAACACGGTCATAAAACTGATGCATCGTTGTATTTTATAAGGAATTGCGAGCATTATACCGTCGGTGTGGAAATATTTTTATTCCTGTAGTGAGTGTAATGCAATTCGGGTCGACCTCGGTTGGCCAAGAAAGAATGTAATGGATAACCTGGAATTAGCTTAGGAAGAAATAGTCGGTAATTATTTTAAGAAATATTCACTTATACTTTGGAAAGATAATTTCGCGATGAGTGATCTTTATTTCAATTTTAATCGCAAAGGGATTGACGTGTTCTCTCTCTCTTTATTTCTCTCTCTCTCTCTCTCTCTTTCTCTTTCTCTTTTGATAAAATTATTAATTCGATTTAGTTAAAAGTGTGATTCTGTCATCGCTAACACGTCATTTGTAATGCATGTAATTAGGTCACGATTACATACAACACAGTGACCTACAACTCTGATAGCCTACATTTACATGACAAGGCTTCTGTAGCTGTCGAAAGATCGCCACTGCTGATTACAGACACTGTGGTGTTATAATGACATCCCTATAACCGTAGACACACACACACATGAGTCAAATATTAACACTTTGAAACTAACCGGAAATTTTCTCAAAAAGGACTTTAGAGATGCCGATCTAAATTAATCGATCTTATGTACAAACTGTCATTATTCACGTTCATTTTATTTATAAAAGTATCGAAGCTATACTGAATTTAATATGTAGAACATCTTTTAAAGTGTTTCGATAAGCCGAAATATGTCGGAAGTGAAAAGGAAAGAAAAGAGTTTAACCGTTTCCGGTGCGGGCTGATTCCGCAGTACGGTGGTTTTATAAGCCCCACTGTTTTCGAAGCTTAAATCGCTCATGCTCAACGGCGCAGAATCGATACCACTCTCCAAGGGACAACACCTGCCGACAGCACGCGTAAGCCCCTGAATTTTCGCGTAAAATGTTTCGAAACAGGAGCCGCACAGGGACTGCTCGAGTGGGGGACAGTCGTAACTATTTATCCTGGAATCCTAAATCGCGCCCGCTCGCTTCTTCGGCTACATACAAACGACAATATTTTCGATATCTGCTGCTGCAATACGAAATCGATATTCGGCCCCGCAAAGTAGCCGCATCGGCTGGGCGCAGTCTCGACGTTCCATCTAGCACGCGAATAACCGTGGAATAATATTTTCGGAAATGTAAATTTAGCGCGTACATCCTTTTCTGAGACTCCGGGATCTCAATGTAACCGGGTGATGATAAAAAAATACATATTTTTATATAATATTATTTTAGCGAAATGCGGGAAAAGATAAATATGCTGTTAAATTACACAAACTAGTTAATATGAGAAAAGTAATAAAATTAATAATATTGAACGAGGCACGTTTTTTTTAATCTTTTCCGACTCGCGACATATTAAATATCAAATTATCGATATATTGTGAAGTGTACAAGCTCAACATGGATCCTCTATCAAATATCGTTAATACAACATTTAGAAATAAAACGTTTTGAAGTTTTAATTTTTTATTTTATCGTTTTAGAAATAATTTCATTGCAATGACGATATCGCTTTGGTCGAGAGTAAACAATACAATTTAGATAATTTTCACAATCTTTTTTACTTCTAAATTGTTTCGCTTCTTTACTTTCTCTAAAATGTTTACGACACACTTAGAGATTCTTTGCAGCATACCAGAATGTCGCGACACACTGGCACCGGTTGAAAGACTCTTACTTTCTTCAGAAAATTTCTATGATTAGCAATAGCTACACAGATTTGCATTTTTCCGAAAAAAAAGAATGAATCAGAGAGCCGCATTCGCATCTTAAGGCATTATTCAAGACGCTCTTAAAATACAAACGGACTATGAAATCCCTCCCCCCGTTTTAAATCCTTGTATAGTAATCGATAAATATTTTACTTTATCGTTACATTAAATCGAACTAGCAGGAAAAAAAAGATAATCCTATTATGACAATATAAATAAGTATCGTTGCTGCGTTGTCGCTGAGGATGCAGCAGCGGCAGCATTTGAGGGAGTAAATCATAGAAATACTCCTCGGCGCTCGAATCCGATCAACTTCGCGGTGCACGGACAAGCACGAGAGAGGAATAAGGACGGAGAGACGGAGACTTACGTTATCTCCTCCGTCTTCTGAGTTTAAATCGCTCACGCTCGACAGGTCGAAATCGATATCGTTCTCCACGAACTACGAAGCGGCGCGGCGTCAGCCGACACGCGCTCCTTTTCCTTGTCGCGCTATATATCCGCCGCCGAGGGGGTGCTTGGGGTGCTTCCGTCGATCTTCCGTGCCGCACCCGAGACTTACACTCGAGAAATCTCGGGTGCACGTTTAAATAATCGAGCGTGGCGTGCATTCAATCGTTGCAGCAACTCCCCTGAACGGCCATTCCGCCCGGATAGGATTTGTTTCCTATCTGGGACTTTCTCCGGGAGCGCATCCTCGGAGAATTTGCGAGGCGAAACGTTTTCGTACGATGATGCTGGAGGCTGTCGGATCCAAAGTTTCCAAGGAGAAACTCGCCAACTCTACATTAACCCTACGATGAAGTGTCGTTCTAGACAACGTCTACGTTGCAACATCTCATCACATTTGCATGTTACATCTCGCCGCGGCAACCGAGGTCGATTTTGCCGAAAATTTAAAGGGCCATGCAGAAAATAAGACATATAGTAGATATTTAACGGGAAAGTACCGCACAGATATTTAATGAGAAAGACAATGTAAAAAATTATAATTTCTTATTCATCTCTTATTTTCTTGTGCGATACAGAATTCCTGGAGGAACGATCTTTAAAAAGTTATAAAAGGAGCATTATGATCAGGGCTGGCATGTATTTGAAATATTTTTATTTAAAAAACAATATCGGTGAGACAATTATATTTTGTATTTTGTATTTTATGTTAACATATAAAAATATTTTATATTTCAAATACTAACATTGATAATCAATCTTATTATTTGAATTATGAAGATCGAATTAAAAAGCTTTCAATCTTTCAATTTTAAATACAAAATACATAATACTTTTATGTGATCCGTTAAAATAAAAAATACAAAATATGCTTGTATTGCAAATAGTGTGTTTTAAATAAAAGTATTTCAAATACATGCTCAGCCCTGATTATGATATCATTTCAAAGGAAAACATTGAAATAAACGTAATGATTGTCTCTATAGAATGACGATGAAAAAAGAAAATTGACGCTTATAAAAACAGATAGTCATCATTAAACAATATAGTATCAATCTAATACGATTTCCATACTGGTATGACCGCAGATTTTGGTATCGACGCAAATTGCCACATACTGGACACTACTTGTCTACGATAATATGATTTATCTCGTCGAGAGTGTCTGGTCCCCTCGGAACGGTTGCCGAACGATAAATATCGACAAGCGCGCGATTGAATAAATCATCAACGATAGAACAGGAACCGGGACACTCGTTCGCCGCGGCAGACGGTTTCACAAATGGCAGTTTAAACTGGAAAGGGAAATGGTCCTGTTAGTTCTCTGCCAGAGCAGGACAAGAATTTCCTGCGTTTAATAGCCACGGTGCCCTCCATAGTCGAAACACGATTACGCAAAATTTATTTTCCGATATCGCTCCGCACTATTCCGGTATAGAGCTTCGTTTAAAGGACACAACAAAGACAACGACATTCGTAAAGATAAAGCGAGAGTGTAAAATCTAATCACACGCCCGGCGCGACTTTGCTTTGTCGAAATCACTTCTCCGTCGCGAAAATCTCGTTCCCTATTTCCATTTGAAGAATGCAATCGAAGTTGGCGCTAATAGAATTTAAGGGCATGACGAAATCGATTTACATCCCCTTCGTTCGGGGCTACGCTCAGTACTAATCCGTTTTATCTGGAAGTTTTGGGGATTCGAGTTGCGCGAAGTGTCGAAATTCATGGCAATTTAGTACTTCCAACGGTAAGAACTATACATATTTTTTTCACGATGATGAATTAAATGATTTTACGTTACAGGTACCGTAAATTATATATACGATCGACCGCGAGCAGAGAGTAATTGTTTACGGTCCGATTTTTCAAAGCAGGCTGTTTTGCATGATTGACAAACTACGAACGTATTTCATGAAATAGATTTTTGTGCGCCAATCGTAATCGACAGAAATTTACATTCGTCGAGTCTGCCGCAGGATAGATAAAAAATTAAAAAGAGAGGACCTAAAAAGCTCCGCCACGTACGAAACGAATTGTATTTTTCCGCGTACCGCCAAATTGTGCCGATTCAGAATCTTGAAATACCTACTATAAATTGCAAAATCGCAAAAAAGGACGACTCGTAAAAGCCAGTGACGAAACGAATTTCAATTGCCTTCTGGTGAATCGAAATGCTCCATCACAGTTGCCGCATCGTGAGTAATGGCGGTTTGATTTAAACTTTCTCGATAAATGAAATCTCTGTCTATATAGGAATACGGACAATTGATGATGCCACGATTACAGATTTTGATGGACAGACGTCTGTTGTGTGAGTATTCATTTATAATACGCAATGTTCGTTTGCGATTTGTACAATTGCAATTTTGTGATATTCCATTCGGTATCTTCAGCGTAGAAGGAATTAATAACATCCAAATTAGTAATATCCAGATTTTTAACTCGTCATAATTATTTTTGTTAGGAATCAGAAACTAATTATGTGTATATATTATAATGTCGCTACGTTTCTTTAAAAGTGACGCAACTAAAACGGCGGAAACAGACATTAAATATGCTTATTCAAATCGAAAGAGAAAATTAGAGATTGCTTGAAAATTTTTTTCAACGAGTACAGTAACATGAAACATATATATATATACTTTTACACTTGTTAAATATGTTGCTAGTATATTGAAAACGTAATTTTGATATGCGTAATATTCAAACGATACATGTACGTACAATTCCCGAGTGACAAACGGCGACACGCTTACACATTCATATATTCATTACCAACATCCAGAACTTCCTACCTCTTTCTCTGTCATCCTGCGAAACTGGGACAAAGTGTCATACAGCAGCAAGGTGAATACACCGAGAAAAGCGATATTAATAGAATCGCGTTGAGAAACCTATGTAACAAACAGATACCAATTAAAGCCGACGTATATATTATTCTTACATTTGCTTGATTCTAAACTTTCCTTAGATCAAAAGGGATCCATTGTGCATTTCTATTAGCGAGGTTGTACACAATGCTAACAACATCAAAAAATAACAAATGTGATGTGAAATTCAATATTAATTTGCTGAAAGTTATTATAGATTAGCAAAGATAAAGAAAGTATTATAAATAATTTATTTTGATACTGTTGTATTCGTTACTTTCTTGTAAATATATACCAATAGTTAATTAATGTATCAATAAAAAAACAATTTAATCATGTGTTCCACCTTGAAGGTTTAGCTATCTTCAGCCACTGCTTATGTGGGTTTGTTTTATACTAATACTACAGAAAGACCATTTCTAATAAAGAATGAACGTAATAAATATATAAATATATTGGTCAGCTAAATATATATTTATTGTATATACCTCTAGCTAACAGAAAACATTTACAATAAGGGATAAAATTATCACCTTGCCCAGTTAATATGCGATATGATCAAGAATAGGAAGGTGCTGCGAATGTGGTCTGCATAAAGCTTGACGTTACAAAAGAGAATACGTAATGATGCACTTAAAAGGGTGCGCAGGGTCAAAGGGAGGTTAAATATATCAAGCTGCGACTACGTGCGAGAAATACGTACAGGGAATTACCAAGTACTTCGAAATCTGACTTTAATCTCCGCACTGCCAGTGCGATACTAATTCGATATCACGAGAAATGTTCGAAAAGTCAAGAAATGTGCTACATCTCTCTCTCTCTCTCTCTCTCTCTCTCTCTCTCTCCCCCTTTCCTATATTTCAAAATTGTTCAATCGGTGGCGATGAGCGTTATAACTGAATAATTTATCAGCGTCCGCGATGAGAAACGATTAGCTAAACTTCGGCGATACTTCCACCGGTTGCCGAAGTGCCGCTTTTAAAGTGGAAGTTTAATACGAAGCTTCGCGAGACGAAGTTGCACCACGCTATACTTTTAAATTGCACCACGCAAAAGAGTTTATAATAAGGCGTACGGCGGAGATTTATCGAAGGGAGAAGCGCGGACTACTGTCGATGAAAGGTGCGGAGTTGCGTTCATTAAATCATAAACGTGAAAATGGATGGGGCGTATCGAAATACGCATCTAAGGTTGAAGTTCAATCCGTTATGGCGAAGAGCAAAGGGGAAATAATGTAAGGAAGAACAAAGGGCTGGAAGAGGGTGATGTGGAAGGAAACGCGGAACAAAAATGAGAAAGGTGAATGATGTAAAGAGCGCGCGTGACTCTTTATTCGCAGAATATTTGCATTCATGAATCTCGTGACGTGGAAAAGCCGCAGACACGTGCAGCATTCATCGTAATGCAGCGCGGATTACTAGCGCATAATGTGATTTCGCCATATCGGTTTTTTTCTTACTGTGTCGACGTGGCACCGTATATTGAACATCAGATAACTCTGCAGATGGATACAGATAATTGGAACACACACACACATGCATTTTTTTAAAATGCAAATGAATGTTGGCGAATGTTTCACGGTTATATTATTACAAAAATAGTGATTTCTTTCATTTTTAATAATAAGTTATTTCTTTAATTTTTTTTTAAATTTAAAATTAATTATAATTATAAATTATTTTTTATTTTCAATTTATTTAATTGTAAAAATAAAATTTATAATTAACTATAATTATAAATTATTCTTTTAATTTAATTTTGTAAAACTGCGTGTATGCTATGGTAATGTAAATTAATTGGTGAGATGTAACGTCCGTGTTCTAGGAAACTCATAAAAACGTCCGTTATATCTCCGGCTTCCTACATACAACAACGTGGCAGTGATCGATCAAGCTGAAAAATGCCAGGAACCACAGAAAACATATTTCGCCGAGACCGCACTAGAATTTCGTGAAATTTTACTACCGGAAGTTAAGCTGATCCGACGAAGACAAAGTTCGAGGCTATTACCCTTGTCGTCGGAACGTGACTTGAATAAGAACACGTGTAACTGAAAACAGAGTGTATGATTTTCCGGATCGTATGTGTTGCCTTTCCTCTGTGAAAAAAGGATTATATCCCTATTGCTCTTTGTCACATGTACGCAAATTATATTAGCATCTTGAAATAAATCACTTAAAATTATTTTATAACTAAGGAAGAAAAACGTGACACATGGTAGTACGGAAACATTTACCCATACGTTCTGAATTTCATTTTAACACTTGGAAAATATATTCAAGTTTTCCTACGCGTTGCGTAAATATTACAAGCACGTATGCATGTCAAAAATATATAAATATTTATACAAATATTTATGTAAACGTATAAACATACGTGATAGAATTTTCTTTCTGTTTCAAATCATCGTTGTTAATTTCTTTGATCAATTTCACAAAAAATAATCTCAACAATTCCAGGCAACATGCATATCCAAAAATGAGACATAAGACATTTGAAAGACTGCTTAAAAGACGTTTTAATGACATTTTTAAAAAGACATTTTATGTCTCGATTTTAGATTTTTTGTTGTTTGGGATGTATATATTATTTTTTTTAAATATGATTAATAGATATTAATATGATTAATAAATATTAATATAAAAATAATAAGCATCGGAGTATTTTTTGAGTATACCAATTGAGCAATATAATAATTTGTAGAATAAAAATTAATTTATTTCGCATTTTGCCAAATTGAAATATACGTGGTGCCATCTCACGATCAAGTTATTAAGTATTTTATAACAAACACTTTGATAAGGTATCTCGAATTTTACAGAAATACATTTAATTTTAAAGAACACATAATCTACGTACATGTAAAATAAAACAATATATTGATATATACATAAATAGTTTTTTCGTATTTCTTAAAATAATATTCTTTTAATAAAACAATCAAGAAATTTTAGACATATTTTATCCAATAAATTATTTTCTTTTAAACCTAATATGTCCTATTTATTTAAATAATGTTATATAATAAATGTAACAAAAATATATCGCATCTATAATAAAAATTATTTAAAATTTGTTTATGAAATTTTTTTAAAATTTATTTAATGTCTTTTGTTATATTATTATATATCTTTGTATATGATATCTCTGTCTGATCTGCCGATTATATTTCACTCTGTTCGTTACGTAACTCGTTAGAAATTATGCAACGCATAAACAACTATCCAAAACATAAAAACATTAGGAAGTAAATAAAAAACAAATTCTCCTACCTGTTAAGGATCAAAATTCGCACTTTAATATCTCCGAAATGTCAGCCACATCACTCGCAAATATTCAACTGGCACAATTCGAAACACTATCTCGGAATATCGATCTACGATCGAAAGTTTATCACCAGATAAATTGTGTCGCGACGCGGAAAGATTTTTTCAGCATGAATAAATCGAAATTGTTCGAAGTGTTTTTGACGTCGCGACGTCGCGTGCGCCATGGCGGTGCTGAACAGCTGTTCGTTAACTGTAGATGTTGTTTGGCAAAAAGGAGGGGTTCGTCGCCATTATTATTGCCATCTATCGTAGGGTGTAAGCAGCTACTTTCAACCCTCTCGTCTCGAACTTGACTTCTGCAGAAAACATCAGTTTCTGTCACCTTACAAGTAACTTAAATTATTGACACTAGGTAACCGTTATTTTTCATTTCTACTTTATTTCTACTTTATAATTAATGTCCTACAGAATTATATTGTAGAATTTATCTTTTTAAATGATAAATTATCCGAACGTGTGCAAAAGAGTTTCTTTTGAAGAAACGATAGCATAACAAATTGAATTCACTTCCAATAGATGTAGTTTGTGTTTAATATAATCACAGTTACAAACATTACTTAACTTTGAAGGCCACAATATCTGACAGAATCATCCTTGCATATCATCACGTGCGATCAACACAATTAGATACGTGCAGAGCATCGTCCGGAACGCGTATTTAAATACTGTTGCGTTTGAAATAATGCAATCGCAAATGTATTTGTTCTCGCGAAAGTCTATTGCAAGCCCTCATTATGTAAAAAAGAGAAATATAAATTAGAAAAATTGTAAGCAAGCAGTGTTTGTAGAAGCTTTATATTTCCACAGTATTATCTCTCATATTGAAATAAAAGATCCAAAGATCGAACTACGATAAGTCTTAATATAAACATTTGAAGATAATCAACAAAATAGATCGTATATTTAAATAATTTAATGATTTGCTTTGCCGAATGCAACTTTTAACAGCAACATATTAGACGCATCGTATTCTAATGCAGCTGCCGCGATTCATTTTTTATGCAACGCAATATTCTCTACCGCATTCTTTCAAGCTACCTGCACAAGATCATCGTGTGACATAATAATTAGTTTCTTCTACGCATCAAGATATATAAATTTATGTTACGTAGCATCTTCCGCAATTCATCGATCTATCGTTATCATTCTTATGCACGTTTTAAGTCGCTTCGGTGTATCAGTTCTTCATCACCAATTCATAGCAATCTTTTTGTTTGCTTATTGCCGCGAACATCGTCTCGATACGTTATCTCCTAAATTCTTACGTTCCTCCATAAATTTTCTATTTTTTACAAAAAGAATAATGTGACGTACCTTTGTCTACGTCGTATTTATTAGAATGTTACATCAACTCTAATGCTGAAAAATCTTCTATCGAAAATATTCTTTATTCTTTATACATATTTTTATTCTTTACTTATACTTTTCCTATTTTGGATGAGGAGAATTTATTGCTATTTACGGTCCTGTTTTCGTTACCCTCAGACTCTCATTCATGTGGTTGTGCTTCCTCACGCAGAGACTCGTGTACATTCACGTACCTGCACATTCACACATCACCTGTACATGCACATCAACGTATAATGTGAATGTGCGACCTTGTGAGCGCAACAGGCGTCATTCTACAACCACAGCTCTGCAACCTAGAGACGGTATACGATAGCGAGTACAAGTAAATCCCCTACTTTAACGACAACGGCTACTTTTACGATAGTACCGTAGTTGCGTATCTTTGATGCCCTTCGGAGCTTCCTTTACATAAAGATTTAAAAGTTAAGATGAACTTTTATTTAAGAATTAATTATCTGACGTATTTATGAGAAATTTAATTGTTTAACATTAAATATGTTAAGCAGAGTGATATTAAAAATTATATAATATAATATAATTATATATATCTTGTACGAAAAAAAATAAGCAAAAAATATTTTTAAACAATTGGGTACACGTTATAATTCATACACGATAGACGCGAGAGGATATATTTCTTTCTGCGCGCATCGTTAGTTGTTGAATAAATTTCTGTCCAACCGGTGCCCATTCGAAGATGCCTTGTTACAATCCGCCACTGTAAACCGGCTACGCTGGTCTCTTATAAAGGAAACCCACGCGAAAGCAAGCTACATACCACGGCGGCGCGTCGCGCGCAAACGGAGCCGACGTTCCAACAACTGTCACGCTACAACAACGATCGCACGCGCGCAATCGCCTACGGAGCAGCCATTCATGGGGTCCCACATATCTCATTGTCTCGGTTGCCGATGACTGCTTGAACGCGTCTCGGTACGTTGTGATGCGCAGTGGATTGCGCTGCGAACGCGATTACGGACGACGGCGTGTGCGGTGAAAGCCCTCGGTGAATTCCTCCTGGCGATCGGCAGAGGCGGTGGTGCGTGTACGCGTTCGATCGCTTTCGGTGTGACCATGGCATCGCGTGTCTGACACCATTGGTCGTCGACGACAAGACCGCGCCGAGGATCCCTCACCAGTCACAGACCTGCCACAGACTCGGTTAACTGCTCGCCGGTCAACCAACGATCCTCTTCCTGTTCGCTCGAGATCTCGATCGTTGCTGAAAACAGCTGCAGCAGCAATTTGCTCCGAATCGCGATTATGGTACGTGCAAGTTTGGTTTGGTTTCTCGCGGGGTTGCGCAATTTTACGAATCGTCGTTGGTTTACAAATAACTTCAATATTACCTGACGCATGTCATCCGAGTTAGTGCATTGTAATTCTTCTCGTAATTCGAAATCGCGCACGCTCGTATCGAATTATATAGGATATAATATAACGAATTATTTTCGGTTGTTTCCAATGATAGCAGAAAAAATTGCAGCTCGGCGATTAATTGATCAAAGAAATTAAATAAACAAAATAAAAATATTTCTGTTGTTCCTTCAACGCAAAAAATATGCTCTAAAAATCTTAAAATAATAAGATTCAAGTAATGTACTTAAAGTGATATTTTATTCAATGTGTAGATGAAACGATATTGAAGGATTGTAAGAAGATTGAATGTTACTGCCTTTGTTTTATTCTACTCTTGTGTTGTTGGATGACACCGAGCATTAAAGTCTCTATTAAGAAGGTGGGAGATGTCAGGCGTCTCTATCCTATTTACCTCGTCAATTCTCCTTAGTTAATAACGTGATAATGGAGGTCGGTGCCATCGGATCTTGGCGTTAAATGCGATTTTCCACGCGACATTCCGCGGTTGCTATAGCGGGTCGCGCGATCGCTCCGGATCGATCGACAGTACCGGTGTTGTCACGATGGAACGAAGCTTTTTTTTCTTTCTCATGGAGAAAGTTCGATCGCGTTAGTTAGTTTCTTCGTTTCTGAAAACGAACATCCTGCTCTTGCATGTACGCGGCTTTATTGCCGAGAGCAAAAGGACCGGACCGCCATACCATTACCGATTCAGAACAGCTGATAATCACCTGTTGTGAATGATAAAAGGTATTGTGTTATGAGGAGAGAAAGCATGTTGCTTTACGATCGCAAGAATTTACGATTATATTTTACAATCGAAAGTCAAAGAATATCAACTGGAGCACAATGTTATTTTAATGCTTTTCCAGTAATAAATATTTTACGAGCATGATTTTTGATAATAAATAAATATTTTGCATTTGTGTGTAAAACTATTTACTCTCTATTATAAAATACCAAAAAAAATGTTACATCGCGCAACATATAATCGGTATCAAAAAAGAATTGAGATCTTCTTTTATTACTTTATAAATAAAATAATTTTTTCTTAAGGAATAATTTTAGGAATTATTTCTTTAAGTTTCTTTTCTATAAATAAAAAATAATAAATGCAGCTGATAAAACGTTGACGTAAAGGATTATCACATCAACGTTTTAATAATCATCATTATTATCTTCAAAATGATAACAATGAAATAGAAGATGTTCTCGTTATCGAATAAGTCTACGGAAATTCTTGTCGTCACGTCAAATAATCTTGCGATATTTCGAAAATCATGTCTCTAGACAAGCACGAGCAAGTATGACGCCGTATTATATAGGTACATGCACGTATTAATAGCACACCTTTAGCGTGCGCTAGTTTATATAGTGTTCATAACTCACGATAGAATTTTGCAGCGTTCGCGAACAACGCCACCGAGCCTGTGGTGATCAACCGTTATCTAAACGATTTACTCATTTGCCGATAAGCCGTAATTGGGAAGCCGTAATTTCGAGAGGACAATTGCGCGAACATGGCGCTGGCAAAGATCAGAAATTTTATCGACAACAGTCTGAAGACGGTGTCTACGCCGTTGGATCGTACGGTGAATCTGGAACCGGAAATCGGCATTAGGATCATGCACTCGCCAAACGACAAGACACTAAACGTCACAGTTCTTGGTGCCAGACACTTGCCACAGAACTTCGGCTTCACCAGAGTCAATAGCTATGTTGTAAAGGTAGAGTAAACACGAGAATGTGGATCAATCGTATTTGAACAAACAAAAAACGTATGTCTCGTTAATGGCTGTTCATATTTCACATTTAGCACTGAACGTATCTGTTTAAAGCAAAGAGATTAACAACGAGGCAATTTTCAATTCTATAGATCAATAATTTATTAATATAACAATTCGAGAGAGAATAACACATCAAATAATTAATCAATTACACAGAGTCTTCTTTAATAATCAGAGTTTAACGTATAATTATATTGGAGATCCGTTTAAATCCGTAGATTTAACACAATGATTTTACTTTTTTAAATCTTTTTGTATACATATTTAATTTAATTTTTTCTGCACTAATAAAATATGAAATGAACTAATTACGTCGCTCGGTAAATGTACGTCGGAGATATCAAACGACGCCAACACTTTTGTGTAAACTGCAAAATCGCGCTCCGCTACGCTTTGCCGTACTCGAACCTGAATTAAGTCGGAGATGCTCGCAGCACTCCTGGATGTTATCTATGGTTACGTAATGCTATAAGTAACATATTATAGAAGTGCGACATTGACTGTAGTATCTTATTGACTGACGAGAGAGAATGTTCTGTACATTCCTTCGACATTGTCGCGCAAACAGAACGACGTAAACATCTATATATATAACAAAAATCGATTAAACGCTTCAATATATTTCGGAAACACGTGCTGTACACACGAATCGTTAATGAAATATCTGTTACCAGAGTAACGATCATAAATATTTCTATTTTCATTAATTATTACTGAAGAAAAAATTCAGTAATCAAAATTCGTAATTCAAACATAAATTTTTTCTTTATCGCTAGATAAAGTATAATGTACCAATTAATTCATTAATAAAATATATAAATTAACTAAAAGTGCATATTTCGTAAGTGAATTCTTTAGAAAATTTATCGTCGTCTCTCACACACAAAACACAAATAAAAATATATATTAATTCTTCTAAATTTCTCTGATTTTTTTCCCATTTAATTCTCATATATTTCTACTTTAAAACTTGTACAATAAATCGTAATAGTGAAAATTATTCTCATCACACAACAGATATAAAAAAAATATTAATTTCTTTACATTTACTACACTTGTCTAATTTTTTATTCTCGTCTAATTCTTATATTTTCACTGCAAAGTTTGTACAATAAATCATAAATGTCTAAGTTTATTATTAGAAAAAAAACTGAGAGTCTGAATATTTTAGGTGAAGTTGATTCCTGGAAAAGATAAGTTCGAAACCACGTCAAGGAATGAATCCTGGCCACAGTGGAATGAAGAATTCGTTTTTCCCTTGCGCAAAGAAACCAAGCAAAAGTTTGGCAAATCAAAAGTTGTGGAAGAGGAAATTAATGGATCTAGATTTATCGTCGCGACTCTTTACGCAATTCTTGAGGACAAACCTTTGATAGCAACTGAAAAGAAAGAATCAGAGAAAACGTCGCCTACTAAAGAAGCACCAAAGAAAGGTGGCAAAAAGAAGGAAGGTCAAAGTACTTCTTCCGATAATCAGGAATCTACCAAAAATAAACTTCTCAGCCAGTTCTTTGGCAAAAATTCCGACAAGCTCGCAGAATCTACAGCTACAGAGAGAAGAGCCTACGACAAGAGACGTACTGTTGGCGCGACGACAATTCCACTTGATCCAAAGAACTTTGTTTGCAAACCACCAAAATCGAAACATACCAGTGACGTATCTACAGGAGATCTATGGAAACCATTACGACCGATCGCCAGTGGTATCTCAGGTGCCGAGGAAAGAGTAAGTATCTACTACTCAACAATTGTGATCGCAAAATCACAGTTAATCACAGTTCATTTCCAAATGAAGACGAATCGAATACAATTGTTTGCGAGATATTCATGTAAAATTAATATAATAATATACACACATACTTGCAATTAGTATAACTGCGCAAGCATACATTAAACAAAGAGATTTTCTCAAAGATAAATCTTATTTTCCACTATCAAATCTTGATTATTAAAGTTACATCTACTATATTTCTTCTTCATTTTTACAATTCTTTAGAAATAGGTATCATTTTGTATATATTAATAAATAAAATATAGGAGCGCGTTTATTTTCTAAAAATATTGAAATTTTTTTAATGATGTAAACCGCTATATTCTTTATTTAATATTTTACTATTTAAATATACACGATATAATAATTTCTTTCAGAAAGAAAACAAAAAAGGCCAAGTCGAATTGTCTTTATGTCTATCGAAAGGCGAGAAAGATGAAGATAGTGGCGGGCAATTGATATTGTCTCTAAATCGTCTGAGATGTTCGCTTCAGACGATGCATGAGCATGAAGGTTTAAAAGGACAAATGTATCTGAAGATGTCGGTTGTCGACAGCGGTCGAATAACACACTTTTGGAAGAGCGATCGATTTACACCAACGGTGTCCATGAAATTCTCACCTGAGACGGCGAGAGTTGTCGCCGACAATCCGTACAAAGGAGCGCTCAATGACGTGAGCTTCGTTATAAAGTTTGTCTCGAAGAATAAAATGGGTAAGCAACAAAAATTTCACCTTTATAAAATATCAGTATGTAATCGTACTATTCTTCTTATTATGCAATTATTTAGGCAAGAAAACTCCTGTGGGTCACTTTGTGATCGGACCTGATGTTGGTGGAGCTTATGGCGAACAATGGAAGCAAGCTTTAGCGAAACCGGGGCAACAGATAACGAAGTGGCAAGCATTTGAATAAAAATAAAACACACACGAGGAATCGGTAACTTATTCAACATTACGAAAACTACAGCCGTTAAATGTACGACGTACTTTCCTGTTAGCTATCTAGAGACAACGAAAATGAGATCACTATTCGCGAGTACGCTATACATATTTACGACACCGATCGATAAGGCTATTCCAAAGAATATCATAGAAACATATACGAGTGCACACGTTTACGTGAATCTTTCTTGCTGCACACACAGATGTCTACGATTTACTGTTGATTTTAGGAAAAAATTACGTGATTTCATAAAAGAAAATTGGTTTTAAATTAATTTAGTTGTAATTTTCGATTGCATATATTCTGTATATACAAAACTTTTGCCAACTTTAACCGTCCTTGATTTTACGAAGGAAAGAGCTCTTTCTAACCATAATCCGATGTAATGTAACCGTCCGTAAAGTAAGAACTAAGCATATATATGTAGTTAAAATGGATAATTATAACAAATACATATCATATTTTATTTCATAAGCTCACGAGAATAAGCTCGCCATGTAACTTTAATATTAAGTGATATTTTGTTTCAACAGATAATATAATTTTTATATGAATTACATATATATAGTCGCTTACAAAAACGTATCGTTTATGATCTTTAATAATGATAATTTTAACTAGTTTTCTATGTATGTTAAATGCTCATTTTTATTATAACACTAACTAGACACGGAGCAAGTAACGACTTGATATTTCGAGTTAACATTAGCAAAACACTATTTCCAATTGTGATACATCGAAATATTTTTTTCTATCAATTATATTTATACGTTATTAGTAAAAAATATTTTATATCAATTATGTATAAAATGCTACAAAAATCGCAATCGTTGTATATTTGCATTATATCTTTTTGAAGATTAAATATTAATTAATTAGTATTAATATTTTCAATATTATTACACCAGCTCAAATAAGAATGCCACAAAAAGATAGTTCAAAAAATTTCAAAGTAGTTATATTGTACAATATCAATTAACATATTTTTATTAACATAATTGTTTTAATAATGTATATTTAGACGCTATTTTAAGGAATATTTGTATGTTTGTAACTGCTGACACCAAAAAGTACACATACATTTCGTTTAAGATAATATTTTTATTTACTTCTGCATTGTATGTGAAAGAAAAATTTTATTTATAAATACATCTTATATTATCCACAATTTCGCTGTTTTTTCCTATAACGAATAAAAAATACTTTTCATATACTCTTCTCAATAACTTTTTCAAATTTTATGCTTGTCAAGACAATATGTAGTTTTCGATTTAGAAATTATTTTATTTTCTACACACTTTCTGCAATCGTCTAACAATTTTATAATAACGTTTGAGCATAATGATATTGTGCTTTATATGAATAAAATACATCGCTGATACAATGTTACAAATCATACCTTGTTTATGTTGTATGGCAATACCAGTGTAAATATTACTAAAAAAAAGTATGTACAAAAGTAATAAGGCAGCAAAATGTCGCGTTAAAACTAAATTGATTGTATGATTAATCTGGACGGTTTTAGCAGTCTTATTCTTATTATCTAGAGTTATAATCAACTAATTCAATATTAGTAAGAGATTCATAATTTTGTACTATAATAATATTAAAATGGAGAAAATAGTACAAATATATAGTAAATATATAGTACATTCTTTTATATAGTAGTAAAAATATATTTCTATAAAATATGTAATTTATTGATAAAATTTAGCATAAAAGCCAGGGTAAATTACTGACTTACTGGAAGTTATTTCTTTTTATAAATATTAAAAATTTCCATCAAATGATACTTAAAGATAGATATAAAAAGGCACTTGAATATTACATAAAAAAATTATAAAAATTGTAAAATTGAATTGTGTAAAACTACGATATCTATATATATTTGATTGCTGGAGTTTGCGTCTTTCCTGACGATGTATAAAATAAGAAGAATATTGAGTAAGTACAAGTGAATCTTGAACTGTAATTACTGAAATCTACACTATCCAGTGAATAGATCTGTTAAGAATCTTTGGCTAAATTTTTTTCAAACGACGAATATGTATCGAACAGTTGTTATTAGGCCGATTAATAAGAGAAGCCAATTTACATATCGATAGGATGCTGAGTTACAACCATCTTTGCTATTGCACGTACAGTATTCCATAAATATATTATACGTTCCAGTTCGCATTAAACAAAATCGCTCATCGCCTGCAATCCCTGGCTCGCCCATGTAAGCACAACTACGGAAATATCTCCATTCTCCATTAACTGCAAACGATAATTATATAAAATACAGAGTGCAACAAAATAACACCTGTATACAACAAATTTGCATTTTTGTATGCTAGCTATATGTGGAACAACCTTTTTGACGAATTTTACGGCACATCGTTGGTCTTACACCTGGTAAGTGCTCCAAGTCAGGTTCCTGCTTACAGTTTGTAATAGGCACTGTGGAATTATCAAACGGATCTGAGCACTTCGGATCCGAATCTGATCTACACACCCAACATTTGATTGAAAGGCCTAAAAGAATATGACAAAATTCAAAAGACCCAATTGCAAGTACACGCAATCCACAATATATCAAACATATTCTATTTAAATATGTAATATACTTATTTTGTAAAGTGCTTATTTTTGTAAAGTGGAGGTTAGGAGTATGTTTGGAAAATAAAATTTTATAGTAATTATACGCAAATCTCTGTAGGAACATCGATCGCGTTATATACATGCGCGCAATATATTTGCAATCTTGATATTTAAAAGTTAATGTAAAAATATTAAATAAAACTTAAATATTTGTCTGATTTAATATACCTTCTTGGACGCAGAGCAATGCTGTTATGAGAAAGAAAAAGCGGATTCCAATGGCCATTTCGAAATAAACTTGATGAGCGTCTTAACTTTTCACTTTGCGAAAACTTTTCACGACAAAAAAATATTTACTTTCAAATATTCTTTATGTATTCTATGTCCACGCCTATAATTGACACAACTGGGCCGCGCGTTGCGTTGGCCCTCCGATTATACCGAGTGACTCAGAAATAAGTGAACTGAATCAGAGCAAATTAAACTCGCTAAACCTTATAACATTTATAACGATAAATTGTATCGATTAAATTTTATATTATTATCTAGATTTAGATAGATAGATTTAGATAGATTTTTTTGTAGGAGTTGGATCTCACAGATATTTTTTAATATTTTATTTATTAACTATGAAATATTTGATTTATATTTATATAACGTAATCTATTATTAATTATTATCAAATGATGGACTGTGGAATTATCAATATAAAAAGTAATAAATAATTGGACAAAATTAAATATTTTTAAATATACACAAATAAATATTGAAAAATTTTCTTATAATAAATAAAATTTCCGAAGTCAGAACTATTTTATACGTTTATGTCCATAATTGTTTAATTATCACAATTAATCGCATTGTGCATACTGACCCACCCAGTTGCTTATAAAGGGTGTCTTATTAATAAGTAAATCTAAGTTTATTACCGATACTTCGATTATATTTCAGCAAACAATTAGATATAAAAAATTAATGTTTGATATATAAAATATTGAGAGGAATGTATTGTATTAAAGCTTTAAAAAATCAAAATAACATATATTGTAAGCAAATATCAGGAAATTCTCTCGACATCATGTCTTTTCATATATATATATATATATATATACGTTACTGAGGACTTCGGGTACACTCGGGTTCTTCGGGATTACGTCACGTGTATAACTCGAGTTATAACTGCACCCGACAGATGTGATGTTCTTCGTTATATAGTGTCACGGCATACAGTCATGCATATTCACTAGAGGAGTGAAATTACATTGTTCGATAGAAATAAAAGTGACTCTTTTTGAATCCTAACTTTTCTCATTATAAATCATAAATTAAAACTTTTTTCATTATACACGTCCTCATTATACTTCTTCAAGTTTAAAGTTAGAGTACCTTAACATATTAGAAGTAGAAGAAATATAAAAATATACGTATATATATATATATTATTTTGTGTTATGCACGTAGGCATTTTGTGTTGTGCAGTATTAGAAAATAAACTGGTTGTCAATCAATTGTCTAAATTGTCTCTAATCGCCAGCAAGTTTTTATCAGGCAAGCGCGATCTCTCTCTCTTGAGCGTACTAGCACATGAAACATACGGTTCAATGTCCGTACCCAGCGAAATTATAAAAAATTATATCTCTGAGAAAAAGAAACGTAACTGTTACGACAAATTTTCGCTGGGTCGTTCAAGATTCAAAACTTTCGTGAAAATATCTTTGTCTTTCTTTCCTAGCCGGCGATTGCTAGATCCAGAGATCTGCGTCATGAAATTTCGAATCGTCTGGTAAGTCTGGTGATGCGTCGAGCGGACTGCCCAGACCTACGTCCAGCATTCTCCAGCTATCTGTATCAGTCTGAGAGAAGGGAGCGATCTTGGACCCCACGGATCTCGTAGCCCGCAGCGAGCGGGATCGGCTCGCTTTCGCGGGTGGTCCGCGCCGACAACCGGCGACGTCCGCGCGCGTTCAGCCCCGTTCCGGGTAGAAACATTTGAATGCTATAAATAAATATAAATAAATTGATTTGCCGGCATTAGCATAAGTAGCGAGGGGGGGAGACACGAGGCGACTTCGACTTCCACGTCTCGCCGCCCGCGTCTCTCTGCACCGTCTCTCTCTTCCTCAGTTTACTCCGTTCCGTTCTAGAGCAAGTCGTCGTGCCGGCCGGACGTTGATTTATATCGGTGTCCCTTCGGTTTCTGCGGCGTTCACCATCGACTCTTCTTCCCTTTAACTTAAAAGGGCACTGGACTATAGCGCCCGGATGCGCACACGGCTATCCTGTCTCCTTTAGTCTCGAACTCGTGGGAATTAATTTGTGAGAGAGTAGCTCTTTATATGTAGCATTTCAAATTTGCAAAACACATCAAATTTGATACTACTTTTAATAAATTATTATTTTAAAAATCGTAGCTTAAGAATTCTAGAAATAATCGACCTTCAATCTTTGAAGAGTTAAAAAACAGATTTCGTAATCCCTAGAAAGTTTATTTATTAAAAAAGTTAATTTTAATTTTCATATTTTAATAAGTTTTCTTCCAATCTTCCCTTCTTTATTTTGAAAATAAAAAAATTATACGAGTAGATTTCACGGTATGCATTAAAAGTCCACAGGAGAGTGATACGTTCAAACGTTTATTTTGTTTGAAATATTTTTCTTTATTTTCAAGAAAGTGACCACCCAACAATAATTAGGTAAATAAACATATAATTTAATTATACAAAAAAATTGTATGCACTTTGTAGCTCTTATTTGACACTATTAACGTGGAGATCAATTTTTTATCCTCGACATATAAAAATCAATATGTCAGTGACAAAGATTAATGATGATCTTTAACTATTATGTGCGACGGTTATAATGTTAACGTAAAAAGCAATTCTCTGTAAATGTTTGAACGGAACTCATATTTCTTTCGTATGCGTAACTCATGTCGCACGTGCAGTTGTCGATACTCGATGCCGAGTTATTTTTCGCAATCGTCGTTCATTTCAACTACTTTCGAAATTAACCACAGTCACTTTCTTCGATTATCAGGGAAATAAGAATCATGTGGCAATGTTTGTTCTGGACCATTATACTTTCCTGTCTCGTCGAAAGTCAAAGTCGTCTGCCTCTATCAAATTATCAGCCACGCGAAGACTGTTTCGCGGATATCTTGAGCAAAGTATTGCAAACGTCACGACCTAAAGATGTTCTTCTCATACCTCGAGATTCGCTGTTGGACGGTCAGATGAACGATATTCTCGATAAAGTAGCTGCAACGATAACTCAACATGTACCGACGCTTTATGTAAACGCAGATCGGATGGAGCCAGAGTTTCGGGTTTCTTCCTGGGCAATGTCACGCGATCTAGTCGTATATATCTACGCCTCAGGGCGAGGACCGGATATCGTCGAGGGCGAACTCGTGGCCGAAGACACGAAACGCTTCATTCACGACCGCTCCCGGCCTAAGGTTCTTGTACTGATGATACTTCATCGACCATGTCACGACCTCACGAAGCTGTTTCGAGTAATGTGGTCGAAGAAGATTCTCGACGTAATTGTCGTAGAATACTCCAAATTAGAGTATTCCGATAAGTGGTCAACGATTATCCACCGATATAATCCGTTCAATGACAGTTATACCAAGGAACCATATTCTGCAGATGTCGCATGGTTTACAGAAGATTTTCCAAATATGCAGGGTTACCCACTCATATATGCTTTTACCCGCCGGCCTCCCTATAGCGATATTGTATCAACATCTGACAGACAAGAACTAAAAGGCGTGGACAAGATCCTGAATGAGATTCTAGCGGATAAAATGAACTTTACTGGTATACCTAAGATAATAACACAGCCCATCTATTTCAAGATAATGCCTAATGGCTCTCAACATGGCATCGTGGTTGACATATCTTCTGGAAAATATGACGCTCTCTTGATTTCGTCACCAATGTGGACAAATATTTGCAATGTACAATGCAACATACAATACAGCAATCCTCTTCACATCGAAAATTGGTGCTTCGTAGTGCCAAAGTTGCTTGCAAAGCAGAATTTCATATTCGGTACTGCGATTCGAGTACTTCTTATAAGTATCTTGATCGTAGGAATCTTCTGGTTGTGCTCAAGATTTATGAAGTTCAATCCGAACAGATGGTATTTTTTGAGGATCGTTGGTATGATGTTGGCCACATCATTTCCAGTGGCATCCACAAAGCTACACGAACGAATCATTGTTTTCAGTATTGTTGTTATCTCCACTTACTATTCCTCAATGTTTTTTGCCGAATTGACGAGCATTAGTTTCAGGAGCAATCATTATAATCAGTTTGACAATTTACAGGATCTGATGAACTCAGATTTGGCGTTGATGGTGCAAGAAAATGTGCCGGATGTCATCAAGCTCAATAACGTCTTCGAATACCACATACGCAAATCAGGCAAGAAAATCTTAAAGGTTGCCACAATAGAGATCTGTCTAAAGGATCTACTAATGCATCAGAACGTCTCCTGCTTTATGAATGACAACTGGGCCGAACTAATCGCGACCAAGAATATACGGAATGGCGAGACCGTGATAATGACGACGAAACTCTGCTATCTGTCGCCACCGGTCGGTACTGTTTTTTCGGAAGGATCACCTTACATCAAACGTGTCAGCGACTTATTTCTTATGCTCACGTCAGGAGGCATTCGAGATAAATGGCGCCGCGAGTACCTGAGAAACGAGACGAGGAAATCTTTTCGATTGAAGCAAGATCATGCGAACATTAATTACATTAGCGTATTTTATCCGACGATTTATGTACTTATAACGGGATATTCTGTCTCTGCTTTCACTTTCATCGGCGAACTGATTTGGAAACGTTTTTATATGTATCAATTTAATATAAAGTTATGTTTGTTTCAATAATGTATTATAAATCGATATTAAAAATGGTTTTGCTGAAGTATCTAAAATTTAATTTAGACGTAGATGTGAAAATAATTTTGTTTGAAAATTTTTTTGTTAAAAAATAATTATCTAAAACACTGAATCATGCTATTGCCATTGAGTAATACAGTAAAAAAAAAATAAACGTCACGAACAGACACGATTTTATAGAGGAACAACATGTATTTAATATATATTATAACTTTTGTATTTAATCTCAAAATTGAATCAGTGTTTCTGAACTTCGTTTTCCATTGAGTGCATTGATTGCTGCATTTCTGCCAATCTACAAGTAACTTGCTCTCAATGGAGGATTTCTTTTGTTACTGTATTTGCTGAAGAGAACTCCAAAGTGAACCGAAACGTTAATGAAATAAATGAAAATAACCTGAGTATTATCTGCATCTCCTAATTCTTTGCTCTTACATCAGCGTGTGACTCTCATTAGCCTTATCTGAATTTTCATTTTATTATTTAAGATTGAGAGTCCTTCTTTATATTTATATATTTATTTAATTTGTTTGAAAAAATTAACATCATGTGAGTAGACTATTGGCGTTCCATACACTTCATTTTCTTTTTAGAATAATAAGTGGAATAAAGTTCAAAACACAAAAAGACACATAGAAATAATTAAACCACTATTAATTAATTAAACATAAATTTTTCATTTCGCACTTTTAATGACAAAATATTTATAATTCAGACTTTTATATAAATACATATAACTAATTATTAACATAAAAAAAAAAAGAATAAACATACTATCAAATCTTGAAATGATATGGAGTATATTCTTCTCATAACACTTAAATAAACTATATAACGACACAATAAAACTGCTTAAAAATTGAAATCACTTACTAAACTTTTTGTTATATATATGTAATTCTGACCTGATCACCAGGGGATCCAAACCGATATATAATGGTCAGAATTTTTAAAAGCTTGTTTCCGCTTGTTCTAGCTTTTAGCGCGCGCGCATGGCAGATTGAATCTTCTAATGACCACTAAAGGCATAACTTAGCGCTCAATGACCTCGTTTACTTGTAGAGGAGACCAAGGATAGAAGTAAGTACGAGACAAACGTAATATTGCAAGTATATCTAAAACAAATGAATTCAAACATGGTCTTACAGTTTAACTCCTTGATTCTACTTTTTCTCAAGTAACGCGAGATGTTAGGTTGAGAGCAGTTATTTGTACAGTGTGTTTGTGCCGAAAAATCACATCGAAAGTAATGTTTCAATCTCTATTATTTTTGTAAATATGTATTTTTATTTATTTAATTGTTTATTATTATTATTTGTTTATTATATATTCATATAACGATAGTTTAAAATTTATTTATATATTTAGATTTTTATTTATTTAAAATATTTATAAATAAATTTAAAGAAATACTATCTACTCGGTAAAAAACATTTTATATTTATGTTGAAAACATCCACTCAAGTCCGTAATAAATTTTGTTCTAAAATTTTAATATATGTAAGTATTAATTTAACATAATATGATTATTTAAATATTTTGTAAATTTATATTCAACATTTCTTAATAAAAGTAACATAATTTATGTTCGACAAAATTGTTTTTAGATTTGTACCTAGCTAAATTTTTTAATGCTTCAGCAAAACTATTCTTTCGTGTACGTAATTTGAAAATTGGTTCCCTCGAGGCGACATTATCGAATAGACAGACGTTGTTGCGAATCCGATGATCGCTGCGATACCAGTGGCGATAATGAGACGCGTACTTTAATCGCGTTCCGCTCACTGAAATGAAATACAGTTAATCTTCGTTATTGCAAGTACGTCGTGACGTCGACGCGTAATCGTTATATACGGCGTGAGATGGACGCGAGCAATTTTGATCAATGTAACAGTTTCCTCAAACGAGCGGAACGCCTCCGACCTGCTCTTGCGAACGCGAGCGTATCGTTTACGTGAGTCAGTCTCGCTTAGGTCGAAAAGCGGTTCTCGTTTCGGGAACAAAATCACCGGCCTGAAGAGCGGGCATGCTTCTTGCTTATTTTTTCCCCAAAAACAGCCAATTTCGTGTAATCTTCTTGCGAGAGCGGGGCGTGGCCCAGACCACAGGGATACTCGGTAGGCAACTGCGACGTGTGTCATTAACCAAATCCTTCAACTGACCGTGATCGGTCTCCGCTTCTCCTTTTCGAAGTTGAATGAATAAGTTTAGAATTACGAAGGTGCGGTCTTCCTGAATTGATCCAATTAATGATTGCATAGCAATAATCTTTAATACGTTATATCTTTTAAAAAATTCCGAGGAATCGAAGAATATCGCTAAGCCGATTTGATTGATATGACGATTAATATTGGACATCATAGAATCGTCAAATCGTCACTTACTGTCAAACTTAAAACTCAATCTCAAACTAAAGCTAAAATAATAACATATCATAATTCAATTGATCGTCAGTTTGACAATGAAAATAATGTGATGTTACTAATATTTTAAAATCTGTAAAGTTATCGAGTGACATTTTAATGTTGCGACTATTCTTTGAGATTTCTCAAATATCTTTTATTGTCTCGTGCGGGGTACATGTCCGAGTGTAACCTAGATGTTCAGTTGTACTAAAGTTTCGATTGGAGTACTGAAGATCATGTTGCATGGAAGCATAAACATTTAATCCTTAATATAAACGATGATTTTCCAGTTCTTTACTAGACACGATGGATCGTATCCTGAGTTAATTTTTATTACTTTTATAAGTATAAAAAGATTATAAAATAAATCAAGTAAGTAAGGAAAGAGATAATACAATCGAGACTAGATCTTAGTTGCCTAATAATAAATAATATTTTTATATGGGAATTCTAAATACATTTCTCAGTTACATAAACTGTGCACCACACTTACTGTCAAACTTAAAACTCAATCTCAAACCAAAGCTAAAATAATAACATATCATAATTCAATTGATCGTCGGTTTGACAATGAAAATAATGTGATGTTACTAATATTTTAAAATCTGTAAAGTTATCGAGTGATTCTCATATACAATATTTCAACGTCTTTAAAAAATATTTATAAAGTTGTGTATTAAAAAAAAAAGAGGATTGAGATTATTATTTAGTCGAATGCTCTCAGTATTTCAAAGAAAAGAAATGCACATAATATGAATGACCTAACCATGTACTAAAAGGGTAATATCAAAGGCGATTGAAATAATCTCACGAAAAAAAATCACATGAAAATTCTTTCCATCTGTAACACATACATCGTACTTTAATATCTTAATTGAACAAAAAATCTCCAAGCACACGTCTCCATCGCAATTCGAGCGCGCAAGAACTTAACAACCGGGATGCAGGCGTAAAAGCGTTTTAGTACCGCGCTATTAAACAGCTAATCTATTTTAAAATTAATGTCGGAAAAGAGCTGATCTACTATCGCGGCGAGACTAGTCTGGCCGGTCTGACCGATTGTCGTTCATGAGTTCTCCTTCCGTTTGCTGAATGACGATAAACAAACATTGCACATCGATGCACGCGAAGATCCATCTTCGCGCGGACGTTACGCGTGATCGACCGTAAACGCGTCTTCGACTATGAGGTAGAGGTCCCATCTGCCGACGATACCGTCATACCCCACCGCCACCCGGTTGTTCCCGCCGCAGAATCACCCTCCACTTCCGCCTGGCTTGGCAGCCACTCCTCTCAGCAGCCTCCGTTGATACTTCCTCTCGCGTGCGTGTATCTCGTCAGTCGGCCTGGAGCCACGTGCGTGTACTCGCTCGAGTGGCTGCCGCACGAGCGACACATCGGATAGTGTCACTTCGCGCCGATGAATCGCGGATCGAATCATCCTACCGCGCTTCCGATGACAGATGAATGTCTTCGCACGGAGTTATCGGTGTAGAAAGATGATTACATTTCCCGATTCATTCGTCTTCATTATCGAAAAATCGTTCTATGAAGCCGGCTATAGAGAATATAACTTCTAATGGACCAAAAGAGATATGGGCTTACTGACGACATACTTACTGGCGCGGGATAGAATAATAGAAGAACTTGGCAAAAAGCTGAAGAATAATTGAAAAGCAACTTTGTTGATTTGTTGATTAATTTGTGTCAAGATGTTGAAGCTAACGCACAATGTAACTAAGATAGTAAATGTTACTCTACCTTATCGAGGAACAAATGTGACAAGATATTAATGTAGGATTTGTACGTAACGAACCCAAGATCTGGTAATTTGCAAATGTTGAATGCCGACTCAAAGAAGGCTCGAAATATCTCACCGCGGGTTCATCGATCAAGCTTACCGGGACGCGGCATGATTCGCCGCCAATACAGACGTATGTAAGAGAGTACTTCGGGGAAGAACAAAGATATCATCGTAAGCTGAGAGCAACTAGGTAGCTCTCAAAGGTGAAGACAGACAGTCGGTTGGAGGTTCAGAGAACTAAAAATATCAGTCGGTTCCGCAGTTATGCGCGCCCGCAGTCCTGCCACGTCGTACTCCACGCTGGACAATTTTACCGGCTGGAGAGGAAGAGTGATATCTCCATGAAACAGGGCCTGCCTTTAATCTCGCGGACGGCAATTCGCGGTAAACGACTATCAGGCACGATCGTCGTTACCGCAACGAGCCCGTCGACAGACCGGACATTCACGCGAAACGCGATTACGCCGCGTCTTTATGCATAAACTACGGGTGGGCTACGTCTTCATTTACTACCACTACTACCTAGTCGCTGACATCTGTCGTCGTCTGCTATTGCTATACGTTGCTCTCATTGGAATAACATCGGAAATAGCAGGTATAAGAATTAAAATGTCAAAACAGAGGCTATGTATTCGCGATCGTCTATCAGTCAACCTTGCATCGAGGAATTTTTTTTATATTTTTGAGTTATTTATTCTTTCGGGTATATTGAAGTACCGGGGTAAGATCTCTCCCCTGTGTATGTTATTTAGGGAACTGAGGTATATAGTAATGAAGGCTTGCGTTCTTCAAGGGGTAGAGACGTCAAGCACGATCTTTTGATCTTGTAACGATTTGCACGCGAGAACGAAACGTCAAACGGTTTCGTTGGATACAAACTAGTTAAAATGCATGAAATGTGTATTTTTTTACACATCGTTTCTTAGCTGCCTTGAACGCCGGCTGGAAGAGATATAAATCATGCTGCGCTATAATAGGAATCTTTGCGGCATATGTAAGATACACAGACTACCATTGTTGGAATCATCGCTGAAATTTTATTTATGATTAAATGCTTACAATTAAACGTTTATATATGTCATAAACTTTCTATTCTTATGTAAGAGTAATTTCTGTAAGTTCTTCAACTTTGCAAATAAACAACTAAATAACGAAAGTCTACACGGTATGAGCTAGATTTTAATGCTTAAATTTTCTTTTGGTGTAAATTTTATATATTAAGGAGTTTTTGCAATACTCTGTATCCAGATACAGTAAACGTCATATGCATATGCAGTTTGGCTTTTCAAATAACGTGATTTTAACGTTTTCCTTACCTAGATACACAGTATTGCAAAAACTCTCTATTGTATTATATACATATCCAATTCTGCAAACTGTGTAAACCATTTTCAGTTTCATTGAAAGGTACAAATATAGACAGAATTAGAATAGCATATAATATCCCAAATTAAATTGATAAACAATTTAATAATATTGATATTATATATAATACAAGGCATTTTAAAAGAATATTAAAATTTCAATTTGTTAAAATTCACATCGAAACATTTATGAAATAAAATAAATGCAATTCACTTGAATAATTGCTTTAATGGCTGCAATCATAGGCATCTGCTCTGCATAACTTCTAAAAAAAACTTTCCCTATTCCAACGTCCTTACGCTACTAATTCGTTTAAATCAAGATCCATCTATATTAGGTTTCAGATCGAGTTCAGACTTAGAGCGCAGTGTCAAGGCCAAGAGTTCATCTCGCGACAGATTCGACGACGGTGGTACTCGTTGGAGGATCGAACCTCAAAGTCTCCGGGCTCACCGACGGTATTTCACAGCGCGGTTGTTTGAAATTCTTCGCGTGGAGTCGTGCCCGTATTTATAGACTCGCGTGTGGCGGTGCGTACGGTCGCGTATGCGAACGCGCGGTACACGCGTTCACGTACGTAGCTCCCTCGTCTTCCGTTCTCAAGGGTGTGGGGTAGGTAGGCATAAGGTAGATACGCGTCGGAACAGCCGTCGATCCCGAGCCACGTCGAGCCCACATTTGCAGGGAACGAGCGGCAGCACGTCGCGATCATGACGCGATGCGTCCACAACAGGAGCACCACCGGCCTGACTCGCCGACGAATGCATCTCTGTCTCCGTCGTCGTCGAACCGTCTGCGCTCGTCGTCCTGCTGGCTGCGATCCACCGATTCACTTCCGGGCATGATCGCCGGCGACACCGCCACGATCTTCCGTGTCCTCGTTGTCTTGCTCGTCCTCGGTTACGCGGTCACCGCTAATAATCTGGTAAGTGCCTTATTTACTTATTTAAAAGAATAGTTTTACTGAAGATCAAAAAATTTAACTAGATACAGATCTGAAAATGGACATCAAATTATGTATGATGCTGAAATTGGTTGCTATATAATGTTAAAATTTGTTGTAGCATTGCTCATGAATTTCCTACATGATTATTTCGATGGTCCAACAAAATTATTTTTAGATCTACTTAAATTTTTTTAGATACTTTAGCAAAATCTTTTCATGTACATATTAATAGCACCAATAAAGAGCGTTAGGACTATAAAATTTTCAATTCTTTGGGTTTCTCAAATGGTTTTCACCCGAATTATATCGTCAGTTGCAATAGAAATAAAATGTTAAATGCAGAATTAGGAAGAAAATTAAAATTGAAGTTTTATAATCTTTTAAATTGTATTAATGCATACAACATTAGAAAATGAATATAATTGAAAAAAAATAGTTGCAATGTTATTTATTAGAGTCGTCAATATGCTCTATTTTACCGCAAGTTTGATATTTTCGTCAATAATAATGAAAAATACGAAATCACAATGGTATTTAAATTAAATGTGATGAAGGAAATTTTAGATTCAAATATTAGTAGAAAAAAAGATCATCACTATTGATGACAAAACACCAAATATATATACAGATTGTAATGCAGTCACCACAGATTTTTGTTGAATTTGAAATCAATTATTTATCAAATTGATTATTTGAGCACATATTTTTGCGAAAATTAGAAGCTGCATAGAATCGCATTATTAGCTGAAAGGTCTCTGGTAACTACTATCTGCAGCACAGTGGGCAATAGTTTTCATGATTACGATACGTTCAGCCTCTAGGGATGCAGAAGTATCGACCTCGCATCGTATTACGGGAAGCAAGGACTTTCCTGACGGATCGATTATTGTTCGTAAAATCGTTTAGCTGGGAAAAACAGGGTATTACACGTACCGTATACCCACTTAATGTACTGTAATTTTGGATATTTATCGTGTACAAGTTTACTTAATTGGTTTGCCGAATCGTATCTGGTAATATCTAGCCGGCAGTCGGTTAATATACACCGTAATTTCAGAAAGCGCGTGTAATCACGCGCTTCAAATTTGATGTAGAATAAATTGATATTGACCTGGATAATATAAATTTGCGAAAAATTATATTTAATCTCGAGTTGCCGCTACGCTTATATATAAGCTATATACAATTTTATATGTCCGCTATTATTCACTTAATAAACTAAAAACTTTAAATACAATATATACGCGTAGATAAATACTTTCAGTGGAAATTTATTCAGTGGAAACAAAGTCGAATGTCCTGAAAAGGGCTTCGCACAAAAATTAAAATTGTTAAGTGCGCGTAATTAGTACAAAGAAAATATTCTTATGCTAAACTCATTTGAAACAAATCCGGATTAATGTAGTCACTTTATCAAAAGTAAATTGGTAATTAGTAGATAGATTAAGGAAGATGGAAAGGTTCAAGAGGCCTAAAGCAACCGATAAAGCATCGTGTCAGCAGGAACCTAGCAATACTAGCGCAATTACCGACCAAAGCGAAGAAACCTCGTTTTAGCTAAGCACGTCGGGATAATTACTGTAATTTTGTTTCGTGGCCATTTTTAGGTTACAATAATCGTTTACAGTTTCGAGGTTAATATGTCGACACGTAAACTAGTTCTATTGCTAGGTCGGTAATAACATTGCTCAAAATCCTCATTTTACTGTAATATGCTACTTTACTGTAATATGCTACTATCTAAAAAGAGTTACGTCCAGGCGCAAGAATCAACGAGGTATTTATATTTCACAAAACACAAAGTTCCGTTACGAGCAAAATTGAAGCAACCATGTTGAAAATTATATGAACTCTGCGTAGGCTGAACGTTAGTTAGACAAAATACATTCTACAAGAGAACGCGGAAGTGTAACATCCTAAAGTTAAGTGGCAATTGTCAATTTATCTTACTACAATGTAGAACACGCATCGTGTTTGTTGTATAAAGTTTAAGAATATGTTTTTTTCTTAATTATGCAAACACAATTCGCAAAGTCAATATTGGCATCTGAAAAGTTTTGCAATATATATATCTAGCAACCGTCTTGAACAATATCTATGAATATATTCAAGATTTTGGGAGAGATAATACATCAATTTTGTCGTCATATAAATTTACATTGAAAAAAGAGGCTGTATTAATTGGAACTTTAGTTGAAAATGGAATAAATAAAAATTTTCCGGTTGAATCTATTATAACTCTTGAGATAAATCAGAATTCTGATTGATATAATCAGAATCTTTTGATTCACCCACTTTCAACCATAGAATTTTTTCTTAATGTATAAAAATAAAAAAATAAAAATAAAAAATCTTAGAGAGGGATTCCCAATTCCTGAATACATCTATGATCATAACAATGACTTTGTATCGAAATTTAGCGGTGCATGCTTGAATGCCATTTTTCATCAATAAAATCCTTATCAGTTGCAGCGACGCGGATTATATTTGGCCGGACGAATGCCACTTTGACCATTTTGATGCACATATGTACGTACATGACATTACCGTGCGTGAATGATATCACGTAATCGAGCATTCGCAAAATCATTGCTGGGTTATCGTGCCAGACACGGTCGTTTGGTTAGTCGTGCTAAATGATTGCGCCAGTTATCACAATCGACATCGGATTCTCCGCATTCTTCAGCTAGACGAAAAAAGGAGAAGAATAGGAAGATCAGTGCATTTTCATACATGTTTGGAAAACGTATAAAGAAACAGATAAGCGTGTATCTGAGTCCGATAACGTACGTCGAATAAACCAATTTATGACACGATCGGTGTCAAGATAGACGTTACGCCAAATACTCTGTCGATGTTGGAAGAGCAACATTGTCCCATCCTCGATTTCGTGTCAATTTTTTAACCGTAAATTCGAGTTTGTTGAAAATAATCAAACGACAGATATTTGTTTCTCTAATTTATCCGGCAGCGATATCACGATCGCATGGTATTTGGAACGCGAGCGTGTGTTTTTACTGCGGTCTCTCCGTATCCATTTTACCGAGTGAAGGTCTGTTTATTGCTTGCGACTAGAGGTGACGTTTGCGAGCTAGGTAGGAAGTCCCAAGGAAACTTAACTGCATCGTCTTTTCAGCTCGTTTATTAACATGTCCCGTCATGTAAATATTGCCGATACGCTCTCTTCAAATGTCGTTAAGTATCTTGATGCATAGTTTCTCTCTAGAAAAATTTAATATAATATCATCAATTGCTAAACTAAAATACATTCTGACAAAAAAAAAGTTTCATAGGTCAAGACACAGATCAAGACATCAGAATTGTTTTCTCGAACAAGAGCGATTTATGATATTCCTCGTGATAAAACTTCGAGGTATTCTCATAGGTCGAGAGGAATCAAAATAGTCCTGTAAAATAGGCATTTTTCGGTATCTGTCACCATTTCTGAGATAATAGTCTTCTTGTCTATTTGTACGTAACCTTTTTGTAAAATTTATGATATTTATATGATATTTCTCGTATTTACAAAGATATGTTTTTTCACGTTGATCATCATGTGCGTGTACATTATACAACTTTGCTTAATGTCTTATCGAGTTTTGCGACGCCAGAGAAGCGACTCATATCAATACAGTGACAGCATAATCACGCCTGCGTAATAATTCCTCCTTTCTACTACACAAAAGCAAAACAACTTCTCCTGTACACTTCTTGGCACCCCATGAAGAGCTTCTTGCATTCTCCGGAGTAAGCTCTAAGTCGGAGAAGCACCTTTCGCATCCCGGAGAGTTGAATCAACCGCAACGCCGATTTTCCAATTAACAGTCGCTTCTCAGTATTGAAGCGAGTATAGTCGGACGTTCGCGAAGGAGACGTTGCATCAATCGCTGAACATCTCTTGACTTTCTAACCGCGTAGGTATCACTCGTCGACGATTGACCTCGGCCCTGTTGCATGTACCACGGGCACCCCGTGGTGAAACTTCCTGTCGTGTTATCCTCGAAGATGGTCGTGTAGTCTCCGTTATTACAACGTTGAAAGGACATTCCAGCAGCTGTTTCCACTTTCCCAAAGAGACAACTTCCGCCGAACATTATCGCGAATACTGGCGAACAAATTCCTCCACGGAAGCGATTCCAATTTTCCAAACGATTTCTCTACCGTTACATACAAATCATCAATCGTTTTATCATTTTAATATGTCGCTTCTAGAATGCAAACTATACAAGATATCGTGGGATACCTTATTTATGCCTTCTCTCTTCTATTGCATTTATTATAATATTAAAATGAAAATATATTTGTATCTTATTAGCAAGTCTTTTTATCATTACGTTATTTTTTTATGTACTATATTTCATTTTTATAAGATTGCGGAATCAATTCACATCCGCGCTAAATTTATCACGTTCAGCAATAAATTACCGTTTTTTTTATAACAGCGAACGTTTCGAATATCGTGTCCTAAGAGATATGTGTTCATTAAAAAAAAAAAAAAAGAAAAAAGAAGAAAAAAAAGAAAGAAAGAAACAAAGAAAAAAGAGCACACAGTCCATGCGCCGCGAGTTAAATCGCCTAATGGAGAAGCCGGTCCTTCTTTCGCTTCATTAAGTTACGCAAAAAACGTACTGGTACCGCGTGCTTTTCATTGGTGCAAGAACAACCAACATGGGAAAGACTGGAACGTTTCTTGGCACCCCGTGGAGAATCCTCTCTCCTGCGGGACCCTCCGGATCACTCGGCAACTCCTTCTGGCGAATCCAGCTCGATTAGCTTCTTACTGTGTATCGTGACGACTACCGCGTGGAATTTCAGCCCGTTGTCGGGCAGGAAGTATGTGAGTCTCGCGGCTGATAAAAAGTTGCCGTCATCGGGGAAAGAAACGTGGTACCACGCGGGATTGACGGGAAAAAAAGGGAGGTGCCATGGAGCGGGTCTCGAGAGAGGACGAAGAGGACGTAAAGGAGGACGCACAGAATGTCGCGTACGATTCCCTTCAGCAGCATCCTGAGACTTGCAATCGCTTTCCGAGATACATTCGTCTCTCTCTCCCCTCTCTCCCTCCCTCTCTTTCTTTTTCTTTCTCTCGTAAGATTCTTGTCGCCCGTTAGAGGCCTGTCTCTTCTCCGTTTCCATCCACCCCCATCCGCCTGTCGTTCCTCATCTTCTTCCTCATGGTTTCTTTGCCAAGACATTTCACATCGTCTGTGCCAAGACCGGCGATTCCATTGTCTCGATGTCGATGTACGCGGAGAAAGCGGTCGCAATGGAACGATTAGAATTTAGCGATCAGTTAGAAGTTCAATATGTGATTATCGAAGCCGCGATCACTGGCATTCGATATACACGATAGCTCATGACACGAATTACTGTCTCACGTTTGATTCACCGATAAGGGATGTATGACTCGCTCAAGCAAACCTCTATCGCATGTACGTGTTTGAATGGAATTTGTTTAATGACATTCGTATGTCTATGAAAAAGAATGAAGCGTTTATTGTTTCTATTTATTTTTTCTATTTATTGTTTCACAATTGATTTTTTTATTTCAAGCAATAAATCATACTTTACGTCATATTCATCAAGTTATGCTTGGTAATAGAAAATATTAAATGAAATTTTTCACGTTTCCGATTATCTTGTTAATGAGTAATAACACTTATAAGTTAACGCTTATAAATGGCATCTCTAAATCTGCAAGACAAACGTGTAAAAATAAATAATAACCGGTTAGCATGATTGGTGCACTGTTGCACGTGACATTGTGCCTTTACTTCGGATTTAGCAATCGTCGTGCATGAAGTGGGAATGTCTCAAAACAAGTTATTCCGGTATAACTCGTCTATACGTACAAAGACTTACCTTCATTAATATCGTAATATTAACCGTTGTTCATGTAGGTTTTCTGTTAAATGAATGTACCGTTTCCTGTAAACGTGGCCATCCTAATTACAAACATCAAAAGAACAACACATTATCATCCATCATCACGAAATAAATCGCGTTAAAGTTAATTTCACAAAACTCGGTAATATTTGAATTATCCTCGCACAAAAGATACAAAAATTTATTATATGTTATATTTATTACATATTCATTAAATGATCTTCATACTTTTGTAATTGATAAAAATATCAAACCAACGACTATATTCGCAAAAATTAATTGAGAATCAAGATAAAGGCACATTTCAGTTTAACTTAATAAAACGAGAATAAGATGAGGCGATGACCAGCTATTATGATAGTTCCGCATTGAGAGCGTATCAATAGAACACTCGTCTTAGCCGCGGGTGCTGATGTATCTCTGTGCAAAACCTTTCATGCGAGCCAGTATAGAGGAACAATGAGAAATTATATAGTCCTAATAATATAAAGCGGTGGCTTACAGTGTCGAGACGGTGATCCGGAAATAACCGTGGCCATAAATGTAAATGCGTATATGTGGAAGAACGAACGAAGGGAAATAAGGAACAGCAGGTAGAAGGGATAGTTAGTGATGGTTAAAAGCGCTGCAGGTGACCTTTCTTCGTTGCCCTCAGACGATTCTATAATGATCAGTTTTACAGTCTAAATTTCTACTTGAGACACCGATGTAAATTAACTCGCTCTATTTTGAAGGAATTATGAAATCCCATATGCGTCTTCTCTGGCATTCTTATTTTATCACTCTCGACAACATTTATTTATATCTACGGAACATTAGATAACATTCATCTATTAATTTAATTACTAATTTTTATTAATCTAACATATACGTAATACATTTCCGGTGTAAACATGTGTAAGATATATAACGTACTTACAATGCGTATCGAAAATTGATACTTAATAATCGGATCCGGTCTCAGAATTGCATCACTAAGAATATTTTTAGAAACTCAAGGTAATTGAGGAAAAAAAAATATATGAAATATAAAGCGAAGCGTAATCAACCTTTCGGCACGATGACGCGAATTGATATTTATGAATTAACCCTGCACAGAGTGATTAATGAATGTAGTAAAACGTAAGACACTATCATAAATAATCTTCTCAAGATGCAATTCTCCAAACGAATATCGGTATTTAACAACGATTCTTGATTAGAATGCTTTCGAGAGAGAATATTCTATGAATTTTTATTAGTGACTTGATTGAAACATTTCAGAATATTCCATAGAGTTTAAATAAAAAATAATTTTTATTATTTTATAATAATTTTGCCGCGTTAAGCTATATATCAAATTAAAGATAACCATTATTATCGAAGCACAAGAAACGTGTGTCTTTAAAAGTTTATAAGAGAGACATAATAAAGAAGTTGTAATTGCAGTTAGTAATAAGTAATAAATTTTGTACACTCTCCCTGACTAGAAACGCAACTGAGAGAAGAAATTATGTAACATAATGTGACATATTAGACGCATAATATTACCGCAAATGGATCAGAAGAGAAGATAAAGACCAAGCTACGGTGAATGGTTCAGTCACAGCGTTAGAGTTGAAAAGAGAAACGGTTCTCGTGTTTCTGAAGGTTTGTCTATAAGGAAGCAGTCGTGGATAATGTCGTTTATAAAATAGATGACAATTTTTTAGAACCGCGTACATTTATTGCTGCTATTAAAAATCTAATTAAAACGGAATAGTATTTACGAGCTCTCGTAAATCTCGACACGAAAGGATATCGAACCCTTATATACAAAGTAAGAAGTGGCGCAAAAAGAGAAGTAACGTTGCTACGGTCTGTGACGAGCGACGTGTCGAATGGGTTGCGTTTCAAGGGACATGAATTGTTCTTAATGACTGTCGATGCAAACTGTACGATGTTATTGTACTTTACGATACTGTCTATTACTTTAATCGATTGTTGGCAGGACAGAATAAACGCTGACGCGCGATTGTGAGTTGCGGTCCCGTATTACGAGTTTAATATTATTCATGCAACCATTACGACAATATCGCAGTGATCATTCTGTTATACGTGCAAACATATTCTTGCAATTATGTCTCTAAAAGGCGACGAAATCAAATGCCTCGGCTATGCCAAAGTTGTAGTGCAACTGTAATTTCTTTTTAGAACAAATGAACGAATGCACGTGAGATGATAGATATACTAATCAAGTTACACAATGATAATACGAAGGAAATTTTAATTTATTTGCTAGAAGCGTGTGCACTGAAAGAAAAGATATTTGTGACTATAATTGCATGGTAAAATATTGTGATTAAGAGCTCATATTATTGCTAATATTAATAATAATAATTATATTTATAGTTTTCTAGATACCAAAAAAAAAATATAGTTGAAATCGTATATTTTTCTAACCATAATATTTTACATACAATTATAATTATAAATACTAAAAACTGTTCTCTCAGTACATGTTATTAATATAACTATATTATTTAATTCTATTATTTTTAATTTAGTGAACTTCTAATAAAATTCTTGGTCTGTAAAATGTTAAGTAAGGTCATCGACGAAATCTTAGAAATAATCTTTGATCATAACAATGAGAATGGTCTCTTCCAATTGTTCGCGTACCATAAATCAGATCACGAACTCGCCATAGCGAGCATTCCGTTGACAGTGCGACGAGACAACAACCGGGACCATAAGATCTCACATTGAATTTGTAGCAACCCTTCGCCGAAGAAGTCGCAAACCATTTTTGGACATTGAGTAAACTCCAACGATGTTACCATCTAGGGAAGTGTTAATTCACGAAATGAATGTCACTCTGTCCAAATCTTGTCTCTCGTCTTCGTAATTTATGCGGAACTATTTGTGAAAACTTTTATTTATGCAATTCATTGTAAATTTCAAGATTAATATTACTAAAAGTATTATACAGAGCTGTAATTTTTTCACGCTATAGTTGATTTTCTCCAATAATAATTAAGAACAAACAAGTTATAGATTGATACGAAATATATTGATTCCAGAAACAAATCGATTTCAACGAAACAATATTTCGGTTTAGATCAAGAAACTGTAGGAGGTATAATGCGAGACTATAAGAGCATGTTGTGGAACCCATGCGTCGATCTCGTAATATTAAAATATGCGTGGACACGGTGGGCAGACCGGCCACGATACCATCTAAGGTATAACTCAGGCGTTAGCTCGAGAAGCGACGCGCTTCCGAACCTTTCTTCGTCTACCATTCAAAACGGTCTGTATCACGTTCGTTTCTTCGTGCATCTACGATCCAAATTGTCAAATGATGATCTTTAAACATTACTAGCTATCATGTTTCGAACTTCATTGCGCTATCTTCATTTGCTAATTTTTTCGTTTCCTTCCTTTTTAATTTTTACATATGGAAAAAACGGTTTGCTGAAGTATTCAAAAATTTAAGAGATATAGATCTGAAGATAATTTTATTAGATATAGATCTGAAGATAATTTTGTTAGATATAGATCTGAAGATAATTTTGTTTGAAATAATGATAGGCGCTCAAACTAGTTGCTAAAAATGTTAAAACATTTTTGCAACACTGTCATTAATGCTGAAACGATCTATATAATGATTTTGTCCAACAAAATTATTTTCAGATTTGTGTAGCCAAATTTTTAGATAATTTAGCAAAACTTCCGTTCCTTCCCATTATTAATCTTGTATGTCGTAGCGTATTTCATAGACATGTTAGAATCTTAATGATATCAATTTGCACACTGATAGATCTTTATAATTAATTTCCTTCGTGGAATAGATATAAAGATGTGAACATGGAATAAACAAGAAATATACATGAAGATATCATCTCTTATAAAAAATAGGAATCGCCCGTTACTTAGTAAGTTGCGGTTGAAAACCGCTTATCAAGTCGGTTGTCGCTTATCAAATTGCAGTTGAGAAAATCTATACAAAATTATACTCCCACTTTTAGAATTGACATATTTTAAGAATTGTGCCGAATTATGTTATGTGTTCGCTACATTGCCCACATAATATTAAAATCATATAAAAAATACGTTTAAAAATAAAAAAAAAAACGATTTTTAAGTCGACCCCAGTTTGCATTTTTTCCAAATTTTTGAATTATGTTAGGTAATGTTAACATTGTACTAAAGTATTACTTTTAAATAGTGATAACAACAGGAGTTATATGACAAAAAATAATTTTTAAAAATTCTGAATACAATTAATATTTACGTTCGCATCAGTTATTTAAATAGCATAAAATTGTGTACCTAACAATTGTGTTAGTTTAGCACAAGTGAGCACAATCTTTGACAAAATCCTCGATACAATGATATAAGACTTTACTCATGCGTGCAACCCTTCGCGTTCAACTTTCTGTCCATAAATAGAATTTAATGGTTCGATGTGGACAATACTGTATATGCGATTTGGAAGGCTTGATTGGCTAGTTAAACTTCATATAAAATAGCATAGTTTTTCGCGGATGTAGATAAAGATTTCTTGATATTCGTTCTTGATATTCGCCATTCTTGCGTAGACCTCGTACAGGATTTTTCAGACGATGGATGTCTCGTTGGTCAACAAGTAACGTGCTCTTCTACTTTACTCCGCGGGATTGTCTTCCTTTTTAGCAGCACAAACTTTTTGCGGGATTGTCACCGAGATGCAAGGTACCGCACGTCTCAGCCTAGTTTGGACACGCTAACCTTGCCGCATACAAATTTCTCTTATTTCATTTGTTGTCCTTTCCAAGATCGCCAAGATTTTCTTTCATTTCGTGTTTTTTTTTATCTTGCGTTCCTTCTTTTGACAAATAATTCCGTACTAATGAGTCATCATTGCTTGTTTTCTATCAAACTATTTCGTTATTTCAGAGTAATTTATATCAGACAAAATATTACTTTTACGTATAAATTTCATTGTATGTGCCTACATCGGGATATCGCTTTATTACGTTTAATTGATATCAATTAAATATTCATAGCACAGTCACCAAATCCGGTTCAGATACATATGTAATTTTATTAACTTTTCGATAATATTCTACTCATGGGCAGTACCTCGAAAATACTTATATAAAATAAATTCATTAATCGGTTATCGTCTCGGAATCCACGAAATGCTTCGAGATTCCAGTTGCTAAAGATTCATCAGTAATTGCACATGCAGATTCGTTTGCATATTTTAATTAATTAATGCATTGAGCGAGCACAATTTGAATTGAAAACTCGTTCTCGTGCATTCCACAAAAATTCACAGCCAAACACGATGGCATTAAACTGTAACTGTTTTTAATGTGCACAGCCAGAAATTATTTCTGTCTCGATTTTTAAATGCCGAATAATGATAAGCATAACATTCACACGTTGAAAATGAATATTTAATTTATGGACAATGTGCTAATACAATTTGCGGTTATATATCACTCACTTAAAGAAGATTTGTTAGAGATTATCCGGAAGCATGTATCTTATTAAAACTTGTTAAATATCATTATATTTAATAAAAACACACACATTCAACTTATTTGCAGACTTATCAAATTAAAACATTAGTAATAATGTCTTCATTTTTCTTTAAAATTTATTAACGTTTTTTTTTCTGTTTGAAATTCTCGTATAGTATAAACTTGAAAAACATTTAGATAAATATCTCTCGCTCTTACTCTCTTTATTTTATTTAAATTTATCATGTTTATAGTATTATACAATCCTTTTCCAAAAAGCAGGGTAGTAACTAATTAAAACATTAAAAGTTAAAAAAAAGTTAAAAAGTTAATAACTTTTAACTTAACTCAATTAATTTTAAATGCATTAATTTTTAACTTAATTTAGTTATTTTTAAACTTTAATTTATTAACTTTTTTTAAATTAAAAATTTTTCTATAATTCTCTTAATGCTATATATTTTTTTCTATAAAGTTTTAAACCTTAGAGAATTAATTTAGATAAAGTTCAATGATTTTATGATGACAAGCTCTATAATAAGAGCCACACCATATAGCCAGTTTTTATTAACTCGCTAGGTTTTGTCAATTCCCACTTATATTTGAATCACACTAATTTTAGGTATCATAAATGTTATATTTTAGCAATATAAATATAAAATGATGAGCCTTAGATGAAGAATTGTTGTAGAACAGTACTGCACATCCAACCATAAATTTTTACATATATTTTTTGTAACAAATATCTAGTCGATGTAATTGTAAACATGCATGAATAGTCGTTCCAGAAGCTAAAGAAAGTTAAATAAAAGTTAAAGAGAGAGCAAACATATACCCTTCTTCTTTGCAAGATTTTACAAAAATATCTTGTAGTATTACTCTTATTATATATAAGTAACTTACATGCGAATATAAAAAAAATTAACTTTAATTAAATTTTTCTATAATAATCTATATAATAAAATATATAATAATCTATATTTATAAGTGTGAAAGTAATCTTATTTAAAAAAAAATTAGGACATTTTGATCTCAAAAATATTTTATTTCAAAATTAACTTTTTTTTAAACTTAAGTTAATTCAATCTTAACTTAACTTTTATTAAGTTAATTCTTTATTCCTTCAACTTTTAACTTAACTTTATTAATTTTATAAGCAATTAACTTTAACTTAATTTAGTTTTAAAGAAACATTAACTTACCAAAAAGTATTATCAATAAGCATTATTTAAAAATAACTTAATAAAGCTTCGAATTAAATAATACACACACACACACACACAAACACACACATAGAGCTTAATAAAATATCTATATATTTTTTTTCTGCTATTACAAACTCGATATTAAATTTCGAGACAACCAGTCTCTATTAGGTAATAGAATTTTGTATCATTTTTATTTTGAACAACGCACAGTAATGTTGCTGATGAAAGGATGTTTCAAGTACCATTTTGATCGCATCTGAATTCATGAACTATAAATGAATCATCGCAATCAGTAACTATTGTTCGGAATTTCAGAGCGAGTATAGATTTCGAGGAGCTTCAAGAAGGCGCGACAGCGAAATGACAGTAATTTTATATGCCTACGTACTTTGTCGACACGGTGACATCGTGTAACGCATGATTAGCGCCGACGACGGTTATGTCGCGATGCCATTACCAGCGGGCAAATTGAGTTTAATGTTGCGACTTGGGCGTTACAACCTTGGAGCATACTAAATGATAGAACTAAATAGAGTGCTGGCCAGGCCGTATCTATTAAATCTTTCGGTCTAGGACAGATAATTTTAAGGTAATCGTATCAGTATGCAGCCACTGTCGACACAGAGGCGTGTCAAGTGAGATAATATGATGTGAAATTTTCACTGATATATTAATCCTTTCAACAAGGTTAAAACATAATAAAATGACTGCAGCTTGTCATTCAAACATTAGAATGTTGAATAATAAGGCAGACCGGGAACAAAATAGTTTCAGAAATATTGGCGACGTTACTATTGTACCTTGTTACTTCTGTCCCCGATCTCCTCTAGTCTTAGAATTTAATAAACTAAGTTAGCAATATATAATGTGTGTTAATTAAACAACAATAACATCCAAAATAATTAAAAGAATTGTTATATTGAATATTGTTATATCTAATATTTTCGATGATTACACTTAATATTCGAATAAATGAATAAAAAATGAATGAACAAAGATATTTTTATTGAGAATAAATAATATATCTCAGAACATACAAAAAGAAGAGCATAAAACCACAACACAAGATATTGTTTGTGATATTTAATATATCATTACATTAATAAAACATTTTTTAGACGTTTCGGCCACAATCTAGCCATCTTCTATTCTATTGTACTGATGTACATAAAAAGCCAAATAAGTAGTATCAATAAGCAAAGTGACACGGAAGGTTTGCCCGATGTTTATCTAAAGAAAGATCTCTCCTTTTCTAAAGGTAAAGATCTCTACCTTTTCTAAAGAAAGATCTCTCTCACACTTATTAAATAATTCTAGAACAATTTAAACTTTTGACATATATATAAATAGTGGTAACATATATGATATGACAAATAATAATTTTTCTGTAAAACAGGTAACAATTCAATTCTCATACAATCGACTAGAAGATATTAATGATAGGTTAATTTTTTAAATTAGAATTTGGAAATTCTTGTTCTACATAATTTGCAATATGACAATTGGTGCTGCAACATTGTTGTACGATGCACCTTCACAAGATGAAAGAACGTTTATAGTTATATTACATGACGGCTGAATTTAATGTCAGATATATGTAATTCTGCGTTTTAAGAATATTTATGAATTTACTGAAGATGATCAGATTGTGGCCGAAACGTCTAAAAAATGTTTTATTAATGTAATGATATATTAAATATCATAAACAATATCTTGTGATTTTATGCTCTTCTTTTTGTATGTTTTGATTTATAAACCACGTTCGTTTTAATTAAATATATCTCAAAATTTAATGTCCACAGATCATAATGAAAGTCGACGCCCAAGATATCCTATAAAATATTTATAACATTACTGTTATATAACCGGAATTATATCGAAATATATATGGCGCTCTATTAAATAGATTGATTTATAAATAAAAAATGTATATCTTTCTAAAATATTTTTCAAAATTTCTAAGTTTCCTTTATAAAATTTGAATATTGAATATTATTATATCAACGATAAAAATAAATAAAATTTATTTTTTTTACTTAAAGTCATCAAAAAGTACCGATTATAGTTAAGAGATAACGATTGCTTATTGGAGCTTTTTTTTCAGTTTATAATTTGTTTGAATGAATATAAATACTCATTAAATATTCATAGTTTTTTTGTGAATAAATATTTTTTGAAAATTCAAAATTTTTGAATGAATATGTGATTACATTTATGTGAAAATTTTGAATAAATACAATTTGAAATTGTAATTATCAATTACAAATTTTTGTATTCATCGGGCCAGTTATATCCATAAAATTTTGATTTAATAATAAAAAAATCTAAATTATTATATCATTAAGTATGTACATATATTTAAAAATTTTAGACTGAAGATAAGACATTCTTTGGAGTTAAAAGCAACGTAAGCTGCCTTCACTCGATTGACCAACTGTCTGCAGAGCATTTACCAAAGAACAGTAAGTGTATGTGCGCCATTGGTTTTCCATAAATTTTCTACGATCGAAAAAATATTTTCTTACAATATTTTCAACTTTACATATATTTTTTTTATTCCTAATCTATATTCTCGCATGTTACTTTGATAACAGGAGCGACAAAGCTATCTCACTTCACAAATTGGAGCGAATGGTCGGTCTGCGATCGACACTGCATGCAAAATCGCGTCAGGAAGTGCCGATCAAAAAAAGATTGCGGGACTACTGTACTTAAGGTAAATATGTGAACTACATAATTACACGATATTGTGAACAATTTTTTATTAACGGATTGTCGTGGTTCAGGAGGAACGTGGTTGCGAACATAACAGAAAGGGTCGTCAAAGGCGATGCAAACAACGTCAGCGCCGGAGACATCGACGAAGAAACGAAAGATTTCACGTCGTTCAAGTAAGTCGCGGCATGCATTAATATTTGATTTTCGATTGCTAATGCGCATTTTCAACAGATACCTAAAGAAGCAGAGCCTAGGCATGGAAAGCAAAAAGGCAAAAACAGTAAGGAGAACTCCAAAAGACAATATGGAAAATGGAGTAAATGGTCGCCTTGCACGAGACTGTGCACTACTCAACGTCATAGGTATTACAGAAATTTGTATAAAATTAGGGTAAGATACAATTTCGAACATGGTACAATTCTGAACAAAATAAAATAATCTAATTTTCAGAGTTCAAGTTTGATTTTTTTCTTGTTTGATATTCTTAACACTGTCCATACAACATGAATTTAAAATATTGTATTGGACTATTTTATTTCGTTTAGAATTATACCATGTTCAAAACTGATATTATATATTATCTATTTGTTGTGATTAGATGGTGCAGAAAGCCTGGAATTTGCGAGCGCGATGTGATACGAGAAAGCGCCTATTGCTACGTCGAAGGTAGTTTCTGCCAAAGATGGATCCATCGAAAGATTCGCGGTAGCCACGAAGAAGACGGCGATGGTAAATCTATTTCAAAAATATCTTGAAACTAACGTGGTTCTAATATTAACACATATAAAAAATAAGAGCATAAAAAACCACAGCACAAGTTATAGTTTGTGATATTTAATTATTATTACATTAATTAAAACATTAAACGTTTCGGCCACAATCTGGCCATCTTCAGTAATTCAATAATATTCTTAAAACGCAGAGTTACATCTAGTTGACATTAAATTCAACAGTCGAGAGTTGTAATTAAATAAACATGTTCTTTTGTATGTGAAGATGCTTCATACAGTAATGTTACACCGTCAATTGTCATATCAAGAAAAGTGTAGAACAAGAATTTCCCGATTCTAAATAAAATTGTATATATTAAAATCTTCTAATCAGAATATAAAGAAATAGAATCATTACCTGTTTTACAGCAAAAAAACCAAACGATGAATCTCGAATATTTCTTTTACACAGTTAGAATTTTGTCGTGACATTATGTGTTGTTATTTGGCCTATCATATATTTTACCACTATTTATATATCTGATAATATATCTGAAATAAACCTTCTCGTCTTTTTATATGAAAAGACAAACAAGTGGTATCAATAAGCAAAGTGACACGGAAGGTTTGCCTGAGGTTTATTTTCCTCTTCTAAAAAAGAATGTCTCTTTCTGTTAATAAACAATTCTAGAACTTTCTAAAAATTTTGACTCAGATATATAAATAGTGGTAAAATATATGATAGGACAAATAACAACACATAATGTCACGACAAAATTCTAACTGTGTAAAAGAAATATTCGAGATTCATCGTTTGGTTTTTTTGCTGTAAAACAGGTAATGATTCTATTTCTTTATATTCTGACTAGAAGATTTTAATATATACAATTTTATTTAGAATCGGGAAATTCTTGTTCTACACTTTTCTTGATATGACAATTGACGGTGTAACATTACTGCATGAAGCATCTTCACATACAAAAGAACATGTTTATTTAATTACAACTCTCGACTGTTGAATTTAATGTCAACTAGATGTAACTCTGCGTTTTAAGAATATTATTGAATTACTGAAGATGGCCAGATTGTGGCCGAAACGTTTAATGTTTTAATTAATGTAATAATAATTAAATATCACAAACTATAACTTGTGCTGTGGTTTTTTATGCTCTTATTTTTTATATGTGTTAAATCTATTTCAATTTAACATTGAGTACTAATAACAAAAAAGAGTAGCTAGTTTTATTGATTTTCTAGACTTGGTGTTGGACGAGTTCGAACTCAATCCTAATACCGTGGATAGCTTCGCTTCAGAGAAGAATTCAAATATTTGGAAGTGCGGAATAGCGACTCATAAAGGATCCAGATTATCATACTTCACACGAATTATCGGCGGCCGTCCAACTGCACCTGGAAGCTGGCCATGGCAAGTGGCTGTGTTAAATCGATTTCGGGTACATTTACAATGAATAAATCTCATTTCCTAGAAACAGCAAATAATATAAATCATAAACGCCTACAAATGGTTGATGAGCAAGAAAGGTTTTACAATTGTCTGGACCAAACTTAACTGCTTTTCTTTTTCCAGGAAGCTTTTTGCGGTGGAACATTGGTATCCCCAAGGTGGGTATTAACTGCCGCGCATTGCATTAGAAAACGCCTTTATGTTCGTATTGGAGAGCACGATTTAACGGTGAAAGAAGCTACGGAATTAGAGCTTAGGGTACGTGTCGCAGTTAAGAGCTAGATAGACAATTTCATGCCGTTGCTGATTAATTCTATGACTGCGTAGGTGGACTCAGTGACCATCCACCCGGAGTACGATGCCGATACTGTTGATAACGATGTGGCTCTACTTCGTTTACCAGTTACCTTGACCCCATCTCCTTCGAGAGGGATTGCGTGTTTACCCGCACCAAAGCAGCCCTTACCTACGAATCAGTTATGCACCATTATCGGCTGGGGCAAGTCCAGCGTGACGGATGATTTCGGAACGGATGTGCTGCACGAAGTTAAAGTATGCAATTTAATTAAAAAAATTTGACTATTTAATCTTTATATGACGCGCGGAAAAGTCATTATAGTAGTGCTGAGAGAGAAACAATGTTATATTTTA